>NC_141694.1:1461579809-1462296257 GCF_964263255.1 Lissotriton vulgaris
CATAAAGGCTTCAGTTAACACAACCCAATTAGTGATATTCCAGTTTTAAGCGTTATACGCCGTTTTTTTGTATTATATTTATTAGAACCTTCCAAACTCCTATGAACCCAAATCTACTTTAATGCCCACTATTAAGATAATGGACTGCGATGGCAACACATCATCAAATGAGCGAACGTCTGGAGTTTTATCGCCACCAGCTCACATTGCTGGAGAGTTCAGAGCAATGCATCCTTTTAGAGATTTCTTGTTTCTTTTTTTTCGAGGCTGTGTGCAAACCACGAGGTCAACCCAAGGTCAGGGCGGTACAATTATTTAATTTGTATTCCTGCCTTGACCATCCAATTTAGAAAGGCCAGTGAAAGTAAGCAAGCCATGGTGCAGACAATGAAATACAGGGCAAAAACATTAAACGTAGCTATTTACTTTTTTTCAGCAAATGGAAAATTCGCAGATGCACGATTGTTTAGCGGTGCATCATCTTTAAACATAGCAAATACAATTAATACATAATTTGAAAAAGTAAACAGAGTGATTTTGTAGTGGGTAGATTTAATATGGCCTGAATTCTGTAAGGAGTCTGAACAATTAACGTCTCCCTTGTTCTTGTTAAACTGTTTATGTAATCTCAGATCTGCTCTGAGATTGCTTAAATTTGACAAGACACCTTCCTTCCCAAATGTGTTTGGCTGTGGCCCCACCTGAAAGCACCCTCACATTTAGGCCTTTGCAGTGGGCCTGGGGCACATTCACAAACAGAAGAGTAATTTCTGAATTAAAGGCCTGCACCTATCACTTTCACAAGGGTACTCCCAGGAGATACACAGACATTTCAATTTCTAAAAGTAAAAAACAGATTTCTGCACATATGAATAACTCTTAACTGGCGCAATTCCACTGTTGTTAAATTCATCCATTTATGATTACTTTTATGGTGCAAATAAACCATACCCTTTTCTTTTATACCTAAGCCATGCCAATATTTTTGCAGGTGGAGACACTCCTTTCCCCACACTTCTAGCAAGTTTGAATGTCCTGCAGCACACTCAAGTTTTGCATTAACGTGAGCTCTTACTGGCACTTTCTTTACATACATACATTGAGCGTAAAACTTTAACTAGAAAGAGTTGTGAATATCCATAAGGTGTGGGTGTTCCTTACCAGTGGCTGACATCATACCCTTCCCTAGGTACTCCTGTTTCCACTTTTAGAACTAAACTTAGTCCAGTGGAAATTTCACCATTACCAAAATCACACATTTTCTAAGTGAAATTTGTGGCCACACAAAAGTTTTTTTAATCCATTTTTTTAACATCTTTTTGCGAATTGTGCACCACAGCATTGTGACTCAGGTTCTGAAAGTCATGACTGTCCAGGAAATTGCTATAAAGGAAAACAGTCCTACATTGAGACTGTTACCTCCGAGGACCAGTGTCACAAAAATGGATTGTCACAGTTACAGGCAAAGCAGCTTTCCCAGGTTTTAAATATGAGTCAGGCCATTCTAATTCTAACTCATTAAAATGCCTGAATGGGCTGAAAACTTTAATGTTAAAATGAAAGTAAAACATTTGCCAATGAATACAAATGCATACCACACATTTCCAATTTGAACACAAAATATTCTAACAAAATCCAGATGTAGGACGGTCTTTAGTGAAAGAAAGACTTAAATGTCGTTTACAAAACTGCATAATTGTTTTTATTGTTTTAATTGAATTGAAAAAATTTATATAGAAATGAGGGTAACAATCGACAAAAAAAGCTGAGTATAGTGTGTACCAGAAGTTCGAAATACTGCACGTACTAAAAATTTGTTGAGTGTGTATTATGTTAAAAATGCACCTCAAATTTCTCAAATTGAAGTTGCTAATGATTACAAATATTTAAAAGTATCAGCAAATTATGTATGTAGGCACTGCCTTTCACATCTTTCACATGAGCAGAATGTATTTTCTGATGTGTGCTAGTCAAATTCTCAGAGTGCATGTTATGGAAAAGCAAACCTAGCTAGGACTGGCAAAGTACCAATGAGACTCTACAAACCAAGGGCTACTCAAATAGTCATGAAAATAGGGCAATCTGTACAAACTGGTACTGATTGCACTACATTATTGTATTCAAATGCACTGTGGCGGGTGAAATTGCCTAAAGATTCCTGACATACACTTCTCAGACTTTAAATGCATTTCAAAGGACATCAAGATGTAGTTTGCTCTGCACTGCCCAATTCAGAAGGCATCACACTCGTACAGATAGGCACTATATTATATCCATTCTTCCTGGGCTGTAGCACACCTGTGGATCCCTCAATATTACAGGGAAAATTATCAGCACTACTAACATCACAACTAGTAACACAACATCAGATGTGAAAGCAGATTTCCGGATTACCGAAAAACGACAAAGACTTAGGGCCTTATTACGACTTTGGCAGTCTTCCTGTAGGACCGTCGCGGTCCAAGGAAGACCGCCAAACCATTGGCATTGCTGCCCTCTGGATTACAACCGTAATCCAGGGTTGGCGGTGCAGCAGAGTCACAGCAGCGGGAATGTTTGGCTCATCGGAGAGCCTAAAAAGCAAACCGCTGCCATGACAGCGCCTCCAGACGTCTGTGCACGGTGTGGCATGCACCATGTCTTGCATGCCACAGTGCACCCACAACTGTGCACTTTTGGGAAAGGCAACATCATGTGCCCCCATGCACACACCCCTATGTGCAGATTTGCCCAAGGACCATGTTGGAGGGCCCTTAAATGCCTTTCCACCAAGTTTTTCATGGTGGGGTCCCCGCCATGAAATGCTTAGTGGAAAGGCAGGTCGTAGTCATCTTGGCAGTGCTGGCTTCGGCACCTCTGTGATTCCCATCTGCTTTTCGGTCCACCTCCACCTCGGGATCCTGGATCCTGGCGGCGGTGGCGGTCTTGTGGCGGTCCCATTGCCACCATCATATTTGGGCAGGAGTTCTGACACAATGGCAGCAGTTGGACTGCCATCCACGGGTAGGGCAGTCCCAGGGCATCTGTACTCGTAATTAGGCCCTTAATGTTGAAACCATGTTTGATGTACTCTTGGTCTTGCCTTTCTGTACAATGTTTCAAGGTCTCACAGATGACTCCATAACAGCAGCACATGCTAAATGAGGGAATCACTTAAGTAACAGGACAGATAAACGGTGGGTGGGTGTCACTTACAATGTGACCCGCAAATGTGCAGGCACCACACGCCTATGAACTAACTCTGGATTTAAAATGTACACAGGTCAAATACACATAACACCTACTGCACATAAATAGCGGGTGCCCCTACAACTTCAAAACAAGCAAGTCCCAGGTGACCACGAAGGTTAAGATTGTTTATGAGATAAAAACATAACATATGCATAGTAGCAACAATTGTGCACACTTTCTATATTTCTGTCGTCATGAAATCTGACCTCAGAGTGTCCCACACACTGTCAATGAACAGCTGAATGAATCTACCTCTGGTATCTCTTGGGTTGATATTTGCAGTGCAGATGAGATGCAAGGCATACAAATGTCCATGGGATTCCATCAATAGGCATCTTCACCATGTGGATTAAAGTTTAGTTGGCCACTTTGAATAAAGCAATGACACTTTTTTTCCGGGCAGCTCCTCCACTTATATGACTACTGAAGGTGCTTTCACTAGTCAGACTGCAAGTTTGTGTGTGTGTCTATTCTTGTGGTGTGAATGACTGATGGCTGTTGCCCTTAGTTCCTTTTGCTTAAACTGGTTGTGATGTAGGAAGGGCTGCTGGATACTGAGGCCACCCTCATCAGTGATGGTTGTTGGGAAATGAGGCTGCCTGTTGCGGAAGCTTTCCACAAGGAAGAGTGGTAAGATCAAAGGGTGTGTCCATACTGCTCTGCCTAATAAGTTGGTCTATGTGTGCACTAGGCCCTGTACATTTGAAAAACAAACCCTAGCCTGATGTATATTCTCAAATTGTAGTTTAGGCTCTCAACCTCTTCTACACCTAGGTGGCATTATTGTCTTCACCAGATCAAGGATGTCTGTCGTCTGGAAAATCACTGGCACTATCCTCGTGCTGACCTAGGCACATCATATTTCAAATGGTGTATCAACCAATATGATGTGATGCCTCGTTTGTACTGAGACCTAGTTACATCACACCTGTAGACACATAACAGGAGTGGCTATTCTGTGTAAATGGGGTATTTGCTCTGTAGATTCAAGCGTATCTTAAGCATTGCAACATTTACCCGCATGCCTCCTATGTCAACATGTACCATGGAATAGCTCTATATGAAATTCTTTAACTACTGATGAGGTGATTGTGAACTTGGGCACAACTAAAGTTTGTGCCTGAATTAACATTTGGACCGCTGTGCGAATTGCACTTGCATCTAGGATTTTTCCTTGAGAGAAGATCAGTGGCAGCACTTTGAAGAAAATGGGAACAACACTACACTATCCTGGGCAGCATTTCGGGTTTTATTGATAATTAAAACAAATAAGTAAGGGGAAAGCAGAGAGTGATGCATGGAAACCACCCAGGCCACTGCAGTGTCTGTACAGTGATGGTATTTCCCCTGGGCTCATAACGAGGCACAGTTTGTAGTGTGAGTGGGCCATGCCTCTGTCCCACTACAACGAAAAAGACGGGCTCCACTATTGTACCGCTCAAAGTATTTCAGCCACACTTTAGCTTTGCTTTTCTACCGCTCACTGAGGAAACGGAATATTAAACGGGTGTGCTGTTTAGAAGTTTTAGGAACTCGGATTAAAAACAAAAGGCACCAGCAGAACCAGAGAACAAAGTCCGATTTTTCGTTAACCACCTTGGTTGCCTGGCTGACTCAAAATTAATTTAATTAAGTTCAGGGGCTTCACGTTATTTTAGCAGCAAACGAGGTAGAAATCATACACAAATAAACACCGCTCTCATCAATGCGAGGCCCATTGGCTTTCACTTTTAGTTAATGTTCCTTATCCCCCTCGGCCCCCAACACGCGGACCTCTGAATACCTCCCCAGGCAGGAGGTCCCTGAATAAACACTTTCCCCTGCCCTCCTCGGGCTGGGGTGCAGTGGGCATTGTTCAATAGCTTTCTCTGAATAGAACTTTTCATCTGTAGAGTTTTTTTCAAACCTTAGGGTTCAAACTTCTTTTTAAAGGGTGTGAATATAGAAACAGTGATCATACATAAAATGTTGAAAATGCTCTGCTTTCTCTGTGAGGGATTCTTATTTATGTAAACTTTTATTTTTTTAGAGTTCAATTAAGAAACTACGCTATTATCTTATATTTTATTTTAAAGTGTTGTATGGTGTTTTTTAAAAAAAATATATACATATTCTTCAAAATGTTTTCCAGCAGTTAAATTAAAGTAGCTTTCAAAAATAAACATGCGTTTGAGTGCTTTCGGGAACATTCAGATGCTAGTTGCCTTCTGGACAAAGGAATAAAATTACATTCTTGCCACTCCCACAAGAAGTCAAATGGAGGTCAGTTCCCCATCCTTGTATCTGCTTAAATAAACTGGTCCAGTTGTTTGTTTCCGAAATGCCCTTTGCCCTTCTATCCCATCCTCCCCGATTTGTATCAGAATGCTGTCCTTTGCATTAAAGGGAATCCAAAAGTACTATCTATTTAGGAAACGCTAATCCCCTCTCCAGGTCGCCTTTCAACCAGGGTCCCATATGGAGCCAAAGAAGCCCACTGGGTGAGAACAAAAGTTAAGTCCTGTTAATGGCCTTCCTGCTCCAACACAGTGCGACTCAATGGGATTACTATTTCACGTCCCATTACTCAAAGCTTTAAACTATATGCTTTTTTTGTTAGTATGACATGTTCACAAATAGCAGATCTGCAAATTTATCATGACTTTCTGAAAACTTCTTCATATTTGGAAAATTAGAGAACAGAAACACGATGTTGACCATACTATCTAGCTTGCAATCAAGGGTTAAGAAGAATCTCACAGGAAAGGGACTGATCATAACAATTTTTAAGACTTAACTGAATGCATTGCTCTTAGATGGACAGACTGATCTGAATTATCCAGCTTGGCACCAATCAAGCCAAGACACTAAATTAAGTGCAAATGTAGTATTTACCAATCTTGCTGGCTTCCGCTAAAGTATACTGGTCACAGCGAGGCTTGCCAGACTGTTAGGCCTGGAAACCACATATTCAGTGGGTCTCATACTACATACAGGCCGTTTACCTCTAGAGTAGCTGGAGAGAGTGTCACAAACAACATGGATTGTGCAGTAGTATCTATGTTGTGAAAGACATATTTGCAGACTCCCTAAAGTCAGCTCTTGTTTCGCTAACACATAATAAGTGAATGGTCTTACTGACTGACAATGGAGTCAATCGCCATCATGGTTCACTAAGAGAGCAAACATATTTTAAACCTGCCCAGGCTCTAACTTTCCTCCAGTTTGTATTATAATCTAACATGTACAAAAGGCATGAAAATCCACAGTGATTATTATATGACTTTATCTGCTGCTAAACAAAGGTTTCTTCAATGGCACACACATCTAGCGAAAAGATTACAACAGTAACCCCAAAGATATATTAAAATGTTCTATGAAGACTTATTTTCCCAAAGTGGGCCTTTAAAGCTAATGCCGAAAGCCGATTTAGAAGTACCTTACACACAGTGTAAGTTCAAGCACAGAGGGGTGACAGTTTTAAGACACAAACTACCCGTGAACACCTTCCTTGCAGACTTTCCTGTCTTTCTACCATCTGCTCTTACCACGTCTTGTTATATCCTTCACTCACTAACCTGGCTCCTCAAGAAAATCACTGCCCTTGACCTTCTTCATCTCCTGACTTCATTTCAATCTGGGTCTAGTCTGGCAAAATCCAATGTACAGCTATTTGCTACCTACCCTAAAAATCTCCATGTTTTATAGATGCACTATGTTTACAATTATTCGTCATTTTCTTATATCCCTTCCTCTCTAATCTTGATGTTTTGAGCCTGCTTTTAGATTTATTTCAGTCAAACTCTTCTGGAGACATACACTAATTTCACAAACTGCAGCGCCCTGTTCCTTGATACTCCAATTCGAGGTCACAGCGCTTGCACTCTATATCTTTATTTATTTTAAATGTTAAATAAGCGTTATGTGTCTCATCTGGTTACTTCAAAATGCTGGATAGAATACATAATGCAAAATACTGAAAAAGGAGGCATTAAAATACACTTGGTGATGTGAGGGGTCCCCAGTCTGATGTTATTCAACGCCTGCCCCCTGCTGGTGTGGAGTTCAATTGAAAAATTACATTTTCAGGCCTTTGCTGGAACAAGGGTAGATTGGTTCCTCCCTAAGGCTCGAGTTCAGTGACTTCTATAGCTTATATTTATTTGCCTATTTGTATTTTGTCTGTTGACTTTAACTTACATTTGCATGCCAATGGCTAATACACCTTTTTGGGTTTCTTCCCCTTCCCAATCATCCCATTGTTTAACAATGCCATTTTGTGGATAATAATGAATGTGACTGCACAAGAGGAATTGTAAGAAAAGAGGGAAAAAGAACACCCACAATTCAATTATAGAGGTTGCCCTCCATGTTCCCTCTCATTATAGATTCTTCTCGTCTCCCCTTTTAGCCTTTGAGAAGGTTCTTGTTTTTTTGTAACTCATTCTTATTGTGAAATTACTGCACTCTTTTTAAAAATTGCAATTAGTTTTTATTCTCATTTCTTCCCTGACCCTATTTAAAAAACAATTATTGCCAGTATTTCTATGAACATCTTTACCAACACAAGGGTAAGGCCAGTAACACCATACAAATACCTCTTATTTTTTGTGTGAAGAAGCATAAAAAATTACCCAAGGCCTAAGCACCGTAAAATATCAGCCCATTTATTCACATCATTTCAACCAAGAATGTAGAACTGGGAACAAGTGGGAACTATGAGTAAGCAAAAATGTTTTAAAGAAAAATTACTGTTTGGCTTCAATAACTATATACAAAGGTAATGTCACTTCAATAAATACAATTGTCAAAAAAGGCCTCTCTTAAAAAAAATTTCACACAACTCCGAGAATAGTGATCTTGGAACAGTCCATTCAAAAAGTCTACCTTGAAGAAAGACCACTCCTTCCACAGGATACTCAAAAAACATCCTTTTGATGTTGCTAAATCTTTTCTGCAATGGTCGCCAAAAATATAGTTATATTTATACTGCTGCCCTGTTTAACATCATCTGGCACGCAGGCTTGATATGTAGCCAGTATTAGAGCATGGCATTCCTGTAAAAAGGCCCGAGTGCAAATATTGTATAATTTACATTACTTTCTGGGTTCGAGTGGATTATTCCACAAAGTTCTCATAAATACAAAGTGCATTTCAAGTACTTTTTAGCATACCAGTGTGTAAATATGAAGTTTCTTCACCAGGAAGCTACATTAAGGACAGGCTAGCACTGTCGTTTTCAAATGCAAACTAATTAACAGCAAAAGAATGCCTAAAACCATCAACCTTTTTCTTTTCAGTGTAGTACAAAGTTCCACCTTTACTGCCAAAATCTATCCCGCGAAATAAGAAATCAGTGCTAAGAAAAGTTTACAGCGCTTATTAAAAAGTTGTTTTTATCTCGAGATGCGTTCCAGGGCCTAATGACCCACGCTACCAGTCATTAGCCATTCATGCTTTCTATACTCCCTTTTCTGTGAAATCGTGTTCTCGGGACTCTCATCAAAGCTGATTCAGTCTCAAGGCGAAACTTATGAAGTCATGTTTGGCAACTTTTCTCCCTCTGCCTCCAAAACGAAGACAGCCCAGAACTGCAATACATCATTCGCAAATGCTAAGGAGTCGGACATACATGCTCTGCTCACCGCCTACTTCTGAAACATAATATTGGAATTCACTCAAACACAAGGAACATCATCAATCACACAAATCAGTAAGATTTTCCTTGAGGCTCTGTTTTACTCCTCTCGCATTAATGGAATATTTGTCAAACGTACAAGGGGGTGGGTGTGGTGCAAAGGGCCATGTGATACCAGACCTGCTATAGCTACGGTGTATACCAGCAGAATGCTGATGTGAAAACCAGATGAAAGTTCTTTTCATCTTTGCTATTTGGTTTTTAACACATAATTATGGTGCAGTCGAACAAGTGTTCAGAGCTTCGAAAGACGGTGAGAATATCCTTTGGTCTGATGGAGCGCTACACTTCCACAGGAAATGTGTACTGGCCCCTTTCTAGGTGATTCAAGCATGAATTGAGGAATAGGCAGTGCTTATCAGTGGAAAGAGAAGAGTGGGTGCCAAGTCACAACCAAGGGGGCACGACGGAGCCATAGCAGCTAAAGGAGCTGTTTAACTGACTGTTACAATGAAAGGCTGACGATAGCAGATCCCTCAGCCCAAAGTGCCTGACTTTGTAATGTCGGTCTCCTTTTTCCATATTTAAAAAAAGCACTGGAAGGGCACACAGGACATTCAGCCTTGGGTAGTGTTACCATGCACATGCAGAGTTTCAAGTGATTGTGAAAATTCTGTCTCTAGGAGGAAAGAAACAGTCTTACATAGTTGCAAATAATCTTACTTAACAATCCTTAGCATTTGGAGATAGCTGTTCCACTCTACCAGCTCCCTAATTCCAGTCTGTGCACGAGGTTAAGACACTGAAGAGAATGCAACAGAGAAGACCTGATCCTCGCTGCCCTGGCATTGCCCTCCACGCCTACCTACAGTAGATGATGCTGGGCGAGTCACCTCAGACCTGGAATGGGCCAGGCAGAGACCCTACCTACCTAATTGGCTGTAGACAAACTGAGGGAATAATCAGGATTGGTTTGCTAAAACTGGGAGCAAACAGTCACCTGCTAGTTTGCAATTGCGCATGACTTGAAAATTAGCAGGTACACTATTGTTACTCGAATACGTGCTTGTCAACTTGCGAATGGGGGGGGGGAGAAAGGGCTAATAGCGCTAACCCTTCCGATTCCAACATTCAAAAACTATTTTACATTGAGTACTGGAAGATTTATGTTTGTTACAAATTTTGTTAATTTAAAACGCTGCTAATGTCTGGCATTTTATTAAGAAATAGTGCACCTGTTCTAGTGAGAGTTTAAGTAAACGCATTCACTGAGAAAATTGTTTCTGTTAATCCATCATACTACAAGCACTCTTTAGAAGATGTCTTCTCAACAATCTTAAAAGTTGTGTGCTATCAAATTTAGGAATGACACCGGGCATGGTTGTTTTGCACAATGAATTAATCTATTTGAGAATTAGAACAAAGATCAGTTGTGATGGGCATTCTGGATGGATACACAAATAACAGAAGCAAGCAATTCATTTCTGGATAAAATCAGAGAATGTTTTATATCATTCATTTGGAGGAGTCGCTACGGCAATAGAGCAGGCTGGGGCCTCTGACAAAGCTAAGTTGGAAGAAGAACACCAAGAGGCACAGCACAATACTACAAATGAGGAGAGAAACAGTAAACTCAGGTTATAATAATTTTCTTGCTTTTGAGAGTGCCTAATGGAACAAACCTATGAATTGTTGTGTGTTCTTTAGATAGCGGTATCTGAAGGTGATCTTCAGTTACCATTCTTCAAATCTAAGTCTTTTAAATTAAACTGTGATGCAGGCTACACTCATGATTGAAGCCTGTGGTTTGCCTCTATCAGACTTTTTCAATCAATCAATCAATCATGTCATTTGTATAGCGCACTACTCACCCGGGAGGGTCTCAAGGCGCTGGGGGAGGGGAAGGTTACTGCCCGAACAGCCAGATCTTGAGCTGCAACTTTTTAAGTTACAAACTACCAAAGAGAGCAGATGCGAGCAAGGATGGTTTTAGGGTAAAGTGAGCAGATCTAGCATTTGGATTCTTCCCCCAAATAATTTCGATGTATTCAGTGCAAGAATGTAAGAGGGTGCATATGCCTAATGTGAAGGCATCTATACCAGTTATCGAATTAGATTTACTGAATAAATACAAAAAAGTGATGCAATTGGTGCCGGTGAAGAAACCGTGGGCATTTTACTTTTGTGATAGACTATATGGTGTATTTTTTATACTTAGTGCACAGAAACATTGCATAGGGGATACTATTGCCAATGATTTGCTGACATATTTCCCCGAGGTGTGCGCCAGAATGTTTTGATTCCCCAGGACCCTGTTACTTTTGTAGCAATGCCGTAGTGCATTGACATGGGCTACCCCGTTGTTTTATACTCTAGAGATGAGAGGGCCCTCTAGGAATGGAGAACCAACGGAATACCATGAATAATGTTGCAATTGGAAGCATAACACATTTTAAGCTATTTGAATAAGGAGTTTGTAGATCCTACCCTGGAGGTAAAAAGAATCTCTGCTGTTAGTAGGCCCTTGTCTACATGTCAGTCTTGATAGACTGTTTTTTTACTGACTCGGGCCTGAGGCCTAATACCTGCAGGTTGGATGCCCTTAAAGTGTCCTGGACTCTTTTTCAAAGAAATTGTTGAAAATATTCCTGAAGAAGGTGCTAAGCAATTTTTACATTAACCAGATTTTATTGGATATTTGTAGAAGATACGTTTTGATTCATGAATATGGATTCCTTTGTGCATGAGATACAAGCTTTGAGTGGTCCTTATTTAAAAATATCTCTGTGTAGGTAGGGTTAACTTTGTATTACTTTGTTACTGATGTGACTAAATTCCTCACAGTGATCCTCTACAGAACAGGATTAAAGGGGAGGGTCTAACTCATGGTTGCCCAATAAGTCCCTCAAGTAGAGTGCTGTCAGGGCAGCTGATACACCACTCTTCGAGGGTGTATGAAGCAGATGAGCTTCACAATCAAGGAATGGGGCTGTGCATTAGCCTGCATAATTGTGGCATGCAGCATAAAGATGCAGTAACAATTTTAAGCTCGAGTTCTAATCTTTAATTTTATTCAGGGATCGTACTTAAATAAAAAAAAAAATACTACAAGGGAAAGACTGAGCAAATCAAGAAAGGAGGATTTCAAATGCCATTTTCCTGTTTATAAAACATCCCCAAAAAACTACAGCATAAAACGAATGAAAGAACATATTGAATGACCTACATTTTACTGAAGTGTGCTGTGTTGGTGTTTTTCTATTATCATTTATTCATTTATTTTTAAACCACTAGAATCTTTTATACTTTTATTGCTGATAACACCATACATCATTCACACACGATTATTTAAGACCTGACTGCACAATACACGCAACTGGAAATCACCCACCATCCCCCTCTTCCCCAAGCCTAAGGTTCCCTTTCATTTGTGAGATAAGAAAATGGCTGCATCCAACAAGGAAGAAACATTTTTGTTCCGTTTGAAATGTGTTGAGCTGACTTCTCAGCCACTCAGCTATGCGGCTGGCTTTATGTAGGTGAAGCCTGGAGCGAGTTTGTGAGTGAGTGAGAGAGGGGGTCTCTAAGGGCACAGCTCTCAGCTTGTTGGTGCGTCAGTATTCAGTGGTTAATTACTGAACACCAGCCTCTGAAACTGTTGACACAAAATAGCTGGAGATCAGGTCTGTGCAAGCATAACATACCAGAAAGGCAAGCTCTGTGTAAACACACTTAAGAAAGATTTGACAAGAATGAACTAAAACCTGGCTTGCCGAGAAACTACAACTATTAATGTTTTCTTTAGCGAGGTTACTAAAAAAATACAGATTACTTAAAGGGAAAGCCTCGCTATGAAGGATTTTTTCATAATGCCTAATCCAGTTTTCTGCAAATGTATTTCATAAGGCAGGATTGCAGATTTTTGAACAACAGTGTATTCGTGCATGTGCCACACTATAAGTTAATCAAAACTGCAATTTTAAGAGTGCAAATAAAGGTGTTTTCAATCCCTTTTGTAGTGGCACCAGATAATGAGAAATCTAGGGAGACCACTAAAATGTACATTTCGCATAGTGAATTTATTGATGTCCTAAGAATGTTCAATTGCCTATAAAGAATTAGTGAAAGATTTATTGTTTAGGTCCTAGTAATTTGAAAGGTTCAGACTCACAAAGAAACCTAGTCAAAGTAATCTAAGCAACATAAAATGTAGTTTATAATGTGCATAGATTACTGAATTTTAGTGGATACTCAAACAACATTAGGAATAAGGGATCACTGGCATGATATCAGAATCAACAATAACATGTAACAGAAACATTGTTTACAAAAATATCAATTTCCTCTCCTTTTAATGGTAAGCCAAAAATATTGGGGGTGGTGGGGAAATATTGTTTCACACTAATATCGTTAAAAACATAAAAAAAATATTGTTTCTTAGTGTTTATCCCGTTCTGTGCTCCCGTCTGTCCAACGGCAAGTCGCAGCCCCGCCCACTCTTTAGAACGCCCGCACCGCGACAGAATTGCCACCGCTATTAAGGCGTTAAAGTAGTAAAACATAAACATTTTGCTATATACCATTAATATGATGTACATTAAAAAATATCTCACTAAAATGTAATCGTGTACATAAATATATACTTATACAAACACATACTTATATGTGTGTGTGTATGTTTATATAGTTATACACATATATATATAATGTAACACAATTATTAAAAAGACATTGTACATTATATTAATTTTTGGGTAATTCTTTACAATTTCTACTATCAAAAGCATTATACATATATAAATATATATTTTACACAAAACAGATAAAATATTAACAAATCAATTTCAAAGCATTAAACAAATTACCAAACAAATAAAATAAAAAACAAAAATATACCCATTTACCAAAATGTTACAAAAATGTAAACACAAATAAAAATATAAATAAATACAAAAAAATGTATAAATATATATTTTAAAAAACAATATTAACCAATTTTAGAAAATGTATTGGAGACTGAGAGTAATAGATATACTATTCCCACTCCAGTTTACACAACTGTAGAGAAACTGTAGGACTTTGGAGGGGTTAAATATATTATTTCAACTCCAAACAGTGCAACAGTTGTGAAAGCGTTGGGCCTTCACAGGGGTAAGATTTACTATTCCCACTCCAGTCTGTGCAACAGTAAGGGAAGCATTGGACTGCGGGCAGGGTAAACTTACTATTACCTATCCAGTGTGTATAACAATAGAGAAAGTGTGGGACTTCGGAGGGTCAAATTTACTATTCTTACTCCATCCAGTCTGTGCAATGGTAGGGAAAGCGTTGGACTTTGGAAGTGTAAGATTTACTATTCCCACTCCGTCTGTGCAACAGCAGTAAAAGGTTGGACTTTGGAGAGGTAGGATTTACTATTCCCACTCCAGTCTAAGCAACAGTAGTGTAACTACTTCACTTCAAACACATTACATACTTGAATAACCCTATTAATTAAGAAAAAATGTAAACTCTAAATATAAACATGATTATTTAACATAAAATACATATTAATAAAAATCATATAATTTACAAAACTCAATGTAATAATTAATTTTCAATGAAAAATAATGCTTATTTAATTATTATTTTATTAACTTCCCATCTAATACCCCACAAACCTAGCAACCCACATATAAAACAAAATTAAAATAAATAAGTATAACACACTGTATATAATTGATAAACAATTACACAATTGTTTAACAATCAATCATTAATTGTTAATTATTACTAAATGTACTTCCCATCCTACAACCTGATAAACCCAGTAGCCCAACCTGACAAACCCAGTAGCCCACAGATAAAATATCTCAAATAAATAATTCTTGAACTTATAATATATTTTTTAATTATTTATTTAACTTACCACCTACAAACCTAGCAACCCATTACTAGAATATAACTAATACAACTCAATATTACATACTGTGCATAACTAATAAGCAATTTAATCATTATTATTATTACTTAATTGTTAATTATAACTTAATTAACTTCCCACCCTAAAAACTCAGGAGCCTGCACCTACAATATAAGTATAATAAATCAATACTTCATAATATACATAAAGAATATCTATCACATACTTACTTAGATTTTTTAAATTAATTAATAATTAATTAGTACTTATTTAACTTACCATCCTATCCCACTACAAACCATACAAAACTATACATTGCTATTAACAATTACATAAAAAAGTCTCAGAGCCTGATTATGAGTTTGGTAGTCTTGGAGCGGGCTACAATGCCAGCGCATTGCTCAAAGACCACCAAGCCCGTAGTCTTGCCGTCCACAGTATTTCAATTGGAATACATGTCGGGCGAACCTGCGACGGTTGCCCCCCGGCAGTAACTTTCAAAGGCTCGAGTGCGAGCCTTAGAAAGGCAGCGCCTAGGGACCGCCACAATGCGTTCCAGCATGGCATGGACCGTGAAGTCCATGACTTGCAGGAACAGTGGGTGCATACTGACAGGGGGCACACCATGGACCCCCCTGCATGCATCCCCTGGATCAGAGGGTAGGGCCCCATTAGTTTCCCCAACACCCCACTTTTCATGGTGGGATCAACGCCATGAAAACTGTAGTGGTGAGGAAACTCATAACATGCTTGGCAGTGCCGCAGTTGCACTACCAGCATATTGCGGGCCTCAGACCACTGCAAGACCGTCAGGGATCCAGGCCTATTATGACAGGCAGTGATAGCCAAGGTATAATATTTACAGTAGTCTACAAGGATTCCTGACTCAGCTCGATGTGTTATGAATGATATTATCTAACGAGGCTGGTAAGAAATAATTTGATGTCAGTGTCAAGTCCAGTGACAAAAACAACAGCATTTACTCTGATAGTGACACCTAGTCTAGTGGAATATTTCCTCACTGCACACACAACAGCAATGTTTGTTACAGATATATCTTGGTGTGGATATACCGTTTTTTTAGGAACAGGAACATTTGTTTAGCAATACGATTCAGTGATTAACCAACAGTATTCTTGATGAATACTGAGACCCGAAATTGGGGAAGCACCAGGATGGTGTTGCTGGAGTTCAGGCATTGACCACAAGGGGAGGTGACTGAAAGGCGCGGAAACATTTGACAAATCAAAAAAATATAGTTCCCATAGAGTACTTTCCTGCTCCCACACATGAGGAGAACTGAGTACACTGCTACTGTTCTTTGTCAAAACCAGGTATAGTTAAAGAAATCCCCTGAGGTGTGTCAGAATATCATTAACAAAAGTATTCACCTGGCATTAATATAATGGCCTAATTATCACTTATAGAAATAGTGCTCAACTGGTTGTAAGTTCTGTCCAATAGCATATCACATTTATAATGACGTCTAAGAAAGTGATAGCTCGTACAGATTTTGCAAAACTCTTATTAAATGTTTCGTATCATGTTTTCTAAAACAAGGAAGCATAACTGCAAAGGTGCTAGCTGATGAATTCTAAACTCAAAGCGGTTCTCTCTGCTCAGGTTTGCACCATAATTTCTGGACTTTGTGGGCAAGATCATTGTCTAAAACAATCTGTAAGCTTACCCTATCTGATCAATGTCCATCAGTAGCTTAGTTCCTCTTTTGGCTCTAGGCTTTTGAAACAGTAATGTCCATCACAATATGTCCGTAGACTAAAAGACTGTAGACTAAAGATTACTCTGCCTTCTTAACCTATCTTGCCTTAGACGGAAAGGTAATAAGACTTGCTAATCACATCAATACCAGGAAAACATCAAATGCCTTCATGCTCATGTACTCTTTGTATTAAAAAAAGATAATTCTAAGTGAGCTACACATTAAAAAAGATGCACTCGAATTAAGTGGCTATGTTATTTCTTACCTCCACTGTTTATCTTCTCATCAAGAGAATCTACTGTCCCACATTATGGTTTATTCCGAGTAATAAACATGTGAGCCAGTCTCAAATTACTTTTTTCTAACTTGTACTCGTTTCAGCATCAGTTGTTTTTTTACGTCAGCTGCTGTGTCATGTCTGAATTGGGTCTTCTACACAAATGTAGTATTTGGCTTTGTCAAACACTGTCCTTGTGGGTAAGATTAGAATACAGAGGAATATGAGGTTTGAGTTCTACATGAAACCCTGAGTATTCACACTAATTTCAGACTGTTGAGGTAAGTATGTGTTTCAGTTCAACTACATATTGGAATGTTTGATACCGTGCATACTCTTCCCCTGTTACTGAGAGACACGCAGCCAGGTCTTGTGGCTAAGAGGACTAATGCTTTCACTGTTAAAGAGTCTGTGCTTGATCTCACTGTCACAGATTTTAATCCTGGTGGACACACTCAAACTTAAAATACTTCTGAGATCCATCAAAATAGTACTGAGTTGGGGAACAATAAGCATTTGTTATTCAGTGTCAAGATATACTTTGAGTTGAACATTTTCATAAATATTACATGTTATGATAACTGTAGTTAGTACTAAAGAATATAAGATATCCAGATAAATATACACTTAATTAGAAGTCCCCGACAGACAATTCAAGTATCAACTAGCGAAACCTCTTTAGGGCCATTTCTTTGATGAGGTTTATGCTGCAGGTGTGTTGTACAAACAATTTTGAATATATATTTAGTTACAGGGGTTCATCTAGCGGTGAAAACTGCACTTAATAGTAATGGGGTTTCCTTTTATAAACCAAAGTAGACCTGTACTTTGGTTTAAGAAACCCGAATCAAGGCCCCAGCTCCTAGAATGCATTAGGTTAAATGAAGGTTTTTCAGTGGGTCATGGGTTACTTATACACAAAATCATTTGGTCCTTGAAGCGAAAGATCCTCTTAAAATGCTCTTTTCTTGGTAGCATGCATGGCCATGTTGGAGGCAGTAACGCTATGTATAATGTACCCTGAGATAGGATTATGATGAGTTTATGTTTAATCAGTGGTAGTAGATGCACTATCACAAAAAGTAAAGGAAAACAACATGGCATGAGGCAGTCAGAAGGTCCAAACTTTTTAAAATCTGCCTGGCCTTTAAAATGAACAAACCACCAATGGGAATACAGGAATCCTCTTGTTATGAATGGGTCTCTAGTAGTGCTACTGTGATGAACACCAGCTTCTAAATGTGGTTGTTCAATACTATGAAGTAGCAAACAGAGGGACACAAACGTTGTTTCCCACCATTTCTATGTCATAAAGGAAGTACAAGCTTCTCTGACACAACTCTCAGAGTGTCTCACAGTGTAGCTCTGGCTCTCTGCTTCCCTAAAGAGAAAGGAGTGCAGCTTCAGGTGGGGAGAGGGAAGGGAGGCACAGCTGGTGGTGGGGGTAGGTGGTAGGAAGCCAGTTCTATCTTTTTAGATTTAGGACAGAAAGGAGCGATAATTTTGGGGGCCATCTATAACATAAAGTACAGATGGGGAAAAACAGATGTTTTTCACCTCTGGATTCTGAGTGATTTTGTATTTTCTATATCATGTTACTCAGAATCCATCGATGAGAACTATCCCCATTATAATTCTTTTTATTATATTGAATGATCATACTTCCAGAGTCAAATATTTTTTGTATGAACATATAAAG
Source organism: Lissotriton vulgaris (assembly GCF_964263255.1). Classification (NCBI taxonomy): domain Eukaryota; kingdom Metazoa; phylum Chordata; class Amphibia; order Caudata; family Salamandridae; genus Lissotriton; species Lissotriton vulgaris. The sequence goes on from NC_141694.1 coordinate 1,461,598,256, forward strand.
CATGTACATTTGTACCTGATAAGGCGCTATCATATTTATCGAATACCATCAATAAAAAAGCGCAAAATTAAGCTTTGTGAAAGCAAACTTCTATGTCCCTTGAAACAAAAACAACACATAACTATAAAAAAGTGAGCTATAACAAACATTGTATTGGTCTCTTGCAATGGCAAGTATAGCAATGTGAGCATTCCACACGGTAACCTTCTAAAATGAATATGCTACACATACATAACTGTATATACAGGGGCTTTCAATGGGTCCTCTTCATTCACTGGTTTATTCAAGTGTCATGAACAGTTGGCTTCCAAAAGTAACAGCATACGGCATGGGGTAATGAGTCAGGCCACTTCAACGATTGTCTCTCTTAACTGTGGGTGAAGGTATTTTCCTTTTGTTGATGGGCACAGCTACCTAAAAAGCACTCCACTTCAGTGTCAGGCTAGATAGGGCAACCTCTGCTTTCCTTTCTGTGTACATTAGATTTAGGACAGAAAGGAGCGATAATTTTGGGGGCCATCTATAACATAAAGTACAGATGGGGAAAAACAGATGTTTTTCACCTCTGGATTCTGAGTGATTTTGTATTTTCTATATCATGTTACTCAGAATCCATCGATGAGAACTATCCCCATTATAATTCTTTTTATTATATTGAATGATCATACTTCCAGAGTCAAATATTTTTTGTATGAACATATAAAGCATGTACATTTGTACCTGATAAGGCGCTATCATATTTATCCAATACCATCAATAAAAAAGCGCAAAATTAAGCTTTGTGAAAGCAAACTTCTATGTCCCTTGAAACAAAAACAACACATAACTATATAAAAATTGAGCTATAACAAACATTGTATTGGTCTCTTGCAATGGCAAGTATAGCAATGTGAGCATTCCACACGGTAACCTTCTAAAATGAATATGCTACACATACATAACTGTATATACAGGGGCTTTCAATGGGTCCTCTTCATTCACTGGTTTATTCAAGTGTCATGAACAGTTGGCTTCCAAAAGTAACAGCATACGGCATGGGGTAATGAGTCAGGCCACTTCAACGATTGTCTCTCTTATCTGTGGGTGAAGGTATTTTCCTTTTGTTGATGGGCACAGCTACCTAAAAAGCACTCCACTTCAGTGTCAGGCTAGATAGGGCAACCTCTGCTTTCCTTTCTGTGTACATTTTTATGCAGCAACATTTTTAATTTTCATAATTTTTCTATTGCATATATTTGCTACAAGTCAATAACAATCACAGGCTTTCTGAGGCAGATATATTGCCTTTAACAATGCTTGTTCACTTTTCATATGAATAAATGTCTGCTTGATTGAAAAGTGGGGTCGGCGTGCTTGTCTTTCACAGGCAACATCCCAGAGTGTCGCTTCCGACATACTCATTCTGATATGTTTATTTGCAGTGGGCTATCGACTTAGTGGGCTCCTCTTTGCGGGGACCCCTCTCCTCACTAAGAGCAATGGATGGGAGGGACAACTAGATGGATCGACACTCAGACTTCAGACACTTAGTTGAATCATTTCTTCACGTCTTGTTCAATTACATCACTTGAATGAGATTCTTCGCATTTAAGTCTCTGAGTATAGAATGCAAAGTCAAGACTTTGACAACTTTTTTTAGAAGTTAATGAAAACGTCATAACTTGATCCTATTCTTTTTGATCTAAAAATTATCGACGATGAACATGAGATATTCTTTTGAAAGACACTGGAATTCCTGAGATTCATCCTTAGGGCGCAATAGGAACTATTTAAGTGACAGTATTATTTTGTGACAACGGCTATCTAGAGGAAGGGACACAATTTCTTGCTTTCAGATATTTATAGTAAGGACTACATCTTATAATATACTAAGCTTCTTTATACTGCTGAAATGTTTATTGAACTGTGCATTTTTTGTTACGGGAGATTGTTCCAGATCACGAGTATTGTTTACTTTTCACAGTTGTAACGCATGCAGGTGAAGGTACTTGTTTTCCCCACCTATAAACCCCAAACAGCAAGTATCAGTAGGACCTGTCCAAATGCATAAACCCATCGACTTTCTGTGGGGTCTTGGCCCCTCCTCCTCCTCTCGTGATCTGTTTGGCCTCAGGGAAAATGGAGTCACCCTGGCACACAATCTCCCTCGTTCATAGTTATGGCTTCTTTCGAGCAGCAGTGTGAGATCTTCTGTACAAACAGTTCTTTTATCCTAGCTGGAGTTTGGTATTTCAGCCATAACTTAGCAATGAAATAAGAATATCACGAACACGTGTATAGAAACATATGCAATCTTGATATTGTAGGTAAGTCAATTCCATTCCGGATAAATGATTGATTGGTTAACATGTATTTTATATAACGTTGTACTAATCCACTTTGATCCTTAAATAGTAAATGTGGAGTTGAGGGAATGCTGTGTGAAGTAAATTCAATATGACTGTGCTTTCTCTCTGAAATGAAATTCTGCAAACAAATACATCCCACATAGCTGCTTTGAAGACCACATTTTACGAAAATTCATTAAATGAAATCTGGATGTGGTATGCCCAAAACTGTTGGTATATGGTTTTAAATCAATGCATTGCTGGCTCAGATAAGGTAGACAATAAGTGAGTATATATATTAATAAGTCCATCACTTGAATTCCTACAGCAGTTATTAATCATGCAAGCTCAAGTACACAAAGGTTAGGCTTCCCGATCTCCTACCACAGCCTGCGTGTAGCTCACTTTTAAATTTCCACATACTTAAGTAAATCACCAGTTGGAAACATAATAACACAGGGCAGCAGCCATTACATGTAGCTCAACGACAATGTTACCTGTGGTTTCTCCTCCCAAACTGCTTGCAGAATTCTAAGTTGAGATTCACTTTGGCTGCTCTAAGCAAACCCTGTTCACAGAATCTCAAGACATGGAAAGTTCATACAGCACTTTTACGAAAAGAAACCGCCTTGCAAAACAGCCAGTCCACAGTAAACACACACAGGGACTTGTTGAACACCCCCTTCTGCAGCTGCCGAACAGCTGTTTCCTTTTATTCTCTATGGGGAAAGGGAGCGAAAGCTCAGCTGAACAGGGCCAGAATATGACCCGCAAGAAGCTAATAACAGCTGAAAGGTCATTAAACGTAAGTTGTTTTTCTCCTTTTAAAAACAGAAATGGTCATCGGGTTCTGACAATCAAATCATAGTCCTCACAGTGCACAACCTTTGAGCTTCATCCCCCATTACCAAATCCACCAACAAAGTTTACCTCGGCTGAAGACTGTCTCATAAAACACCAATAATGATGTATATAAAATGCAGCCCAGCTTAAAATAAAATGTGTCAGAAACATGTACAAACCAAATACATTTTTCAAAAAAGGTAAAAAAATAACAACTAAAAAATTGGACAAAAAGGGCTGGGCGAGTCCTGAAAGCCCAGGAGACCATAGCTCTGAAAGTTCAGTTGGGCTGGGGAAGAGTAATACATTTTAGGCTTTGTTTGAAAGAGATCTAAACCTGCACCAGTGAGGCTGGCTTTTCACCAACTATTGCAATCCTGATGGAAATTCTCTTTTGGTATTCCAACAGGCCAGCCTGCCTTTGCGCCAAACATAACGCTTGTGTGACAAACAAAGCACATACGTTTGATACAACATCACTGATCAAAGCCCATGGCACCCGGTGAAACATTGGCTTTCAGAATATTTTCTGAATTAGTATCGAAGGACAAGAAAGATATGTTGTTTCTGCAGCAGGACACTTTTCATGAAAAATAGTTCTCCAGCGGAAACTGCAACCAACCAAAGGCCAGAACTGTTGCCGGCTGCAGCTGCATCTCTAGAAAGCCTGTTTTCATTGCCAGACTAACTTCACTCGAGGCCACTGTGCAGGAATAGCAAGCATGTCAAAGGTAAGCACAAGCGCCAAGTGAGGAATCGCCTCCAAATGAGTCACGTGCCACACCGAGGGAATGACTCAAAGGTATGTACAGTATGCAAACTGAAGCATCATTTCCCTAACTGCCGCATCTCCGCAACCATTGTTGTCCTATTCTAGGAGCCGAACATTCCCAGTCAGGGGTAACTAACTACCAGGCAACTACACAGGAGCTTCATTTCTTATACACATTTCATGTATTCCCACATGCTGTGTCGCTGCCAATAATTTATGACTGATCTGCACCCAGGCTGCCCTTCAGCATTATATTTAATCTCTGCAACAGTGATTTACAGTGGCTCGTCATTAATAATACAAAAATGTTCATGTGTGTTAACAAATTTGGAAGGATCTTAAGAGAGAATGGACGGTTTTGGGAAAGTTGTTGCTCAATGAAATCTCATTGAAGAAAAGGAAAAACCAATGAAATATGATTTCTTAGCTGTTCCCTCGAGCAAAAATACTTTGGCATCAGAGTTGCACTCCGTTTGGGGCACAATGGATCAAAAGAAGGCATATTCTGTAAAAGCTCCAGCACTGAAAAATGCCATCCCAGGTTGGGCATGCTTATGAAACAGCAAGTACATTACCAACAAGCCATCCCTTGCAACGTGCATTGGCTTGTGTAATGTATCAATGCTGCACGTGCGCATTAAAAATTAAAGGCACACACCAAATATGGCAGCCAAACTCGAAAAAAAAGTGCATTTTAAAGCCACGGGACGTGATTCAGATTCTGTTAACAATCACACAAAAAAAATCTGTGGCAACAAGAGTTTAATTATCTCGAAATAAGCATAAACGTTGCATAGGTAAGATAAACGTTGTTCGGCTGCATAGCTAAATACACTTGAACAATTCGTTTGATTTACATTGCGAACAGTATTATCAGTATTCTGTTATGATACAGCCTATATATTCCTATGTACGTGTGTCTGGACTTATATTAGTCTGAAGTGCTTAGATCCTTGCTACCTCATATCAGTTTTGTATCGATTTCGGTATTATTCACAGCGTTTTGATGGCATACGCTCCAACTAGGCCGTGCTACCTCATACCTGTACTATACGTAATTTGTGTTTTGCTATGTACATGAACTTGATGATCTACCTCCCTACTACCCCCCCTTGTTCCCCTACCCTTCCACCTGCCTGTGTAAAGCGCTCTGTTATCTGCAAAGATCTTGTTCGCGCTATATAAAACTCTCTAAATAAATAAATAAATAAATAAATAAAACTCAATAAAACAGTTTTGCAGTATACAGGTAAATAGGACACCCAGGTGGGGATAGTGCTATGAACAATAAATCCATCGAAAGAACGCACCCAAAATGGTCGTCAGGGAGAGGGCAGCAGGGTAGGGGGGTTGAAAGAGGGAAAGACTATTCCGGGCCACGCCACTAGGCCACTAGATGGTGGAATAAGGCACAACATGTCACTGATTCAAGGGGCAAAACACAGTGTTGTCAGATTAAATAACATTAGCACGGTTAACACCGACAGAAACAGTGAGAAGTATCTGGCAGATGTCTCAAAGTAGCCCTTCACTTCTACACTTGCATGCAACTTCTAGGAATATGTGAATCCCTCCAATGCCCATAAAACAGGCAGAAATGACTGACAAGTCTGTTTACGGTAAATGGTAGCAAGGACAAGAGAAGGGCCTGGCTCTAGCCAGTAAATACTTTTGTTAAACCAAGCACGGATGTCCTTTATTAAATAGTAATGGATTCAAAGATCATTGGGTAGCTATTGGCACAATCATCAGGTGCCGTCAGAACAATAAACTTTCAGAATCTAAATTCTAGTCCAAATCACACGCAATAGAAAGTCATTTCTATCAGGCAACACTCTGGTGCTGTATGAAGGAAGGGGAGGACCTAGTTGATAGTTCTAGAATCAGGGAACCTGCTTCCCAAGCCCTGCTTCTCTACTAGATGAAGTAGTGGGATACCGGCTGTATCACAAGTTCCCTATGCACCATCTCACTTCTTTGACATAATGATGTGAAGATTTCAATACGTAAAGCCCCGTTAGCAATGGCTATCTATACAGAACCATGGGTGTGTAAAATATACAAATGCATGGATGGCAGTCTCTGTTATGTCTCCTTCATCCTCGTTAGTTGAAATTGACCTTGCTAAGCCTTAAAAGTGTGAAGAAAGGCTGCGCATGAAAAAATAATAGAATAATGTGTATTTTGTAAAGCACACATTCACTTGTGGGCGTCTTGGCCCTGAATAAAAAATATGTATTACTAACTCAGAAAAACTAATTCTATCGACCTCGGGAGCATGAAAGATTTAGTGGGCCCTCCAGGACTTATCTGTGAACTTGGGGCCAGCCACAGATCCCTGGAGTGGATGTTCACCACAAAGCCACCAGACCCGGATTAGAATGGGCTTGGTGCTTGAATCCCCTTTGCCAAAGAGCGGTAAAATCACTGAAACAGTACTTATCAATTACATGCATGTTAGCACTGGCATATACTTAAATTTAAACATGAATTAGAGCGCTTTATAATTTGAACTGCGGGAACGTTTTTTGTCATACATAACAGAGTGAACTCTCCTCAAAACCATGCCAACATATCAATGCCTGGTGAGCCCTTCAGGTTCAATTTTCAATAGACCTGTAAGGGAGGGGTGCTTTGATTATCACAGTTGTAGAAGCTGATGAGAATAGCCAATTGCCTACAGTATTGAAATGTTACACAAATAGAAGTCAGTCGTGTTTACCTGGCCACAGAAGGCTCCTGCCAAGCACATTTTCGCCTTAAATCTGCATGTGGAAAAGGACGAGGATGGTTTTGAAGGAGTTCACTTTGGGCTGCCCCATGTTTGCAGCTGGGAAACCTATCAATGTCAGTGAACTCCGACAATTGAGTATCATGTGTTTAGAGTAAGCCACGGGATTCAAGCCATGTCTTGATGTACAGCCTGGCTTGCTCTGATGAGAAAGCCAGCTGAGGGAGAGAGAGGATCTTAGAGTGCAAGTGTGTCATCCAGTCACATGGGGTTTAGCTTTGATTTGACTCAAAAGCCAGATGAGAGAAGGGGCACTGGTTATTGAGAATTGAGTGTGTGTGTGTGTAAGGAGGTGCATGTCCATCTGCCAGTGGTCGAAAGAGGCGCTGCCATAAAAAACAGATTATCAAGTAAAACAAGTTGCAGAGACATTTTGCTGTATCATGTAACAAACATGATTACTCTGCAGCTAAAAACCCAAAGCCTAAAGGAAGGAAAGGGCTGCAGGGTACACTGCCGAATAGACATCCTTCAATTAACGCTTACTTTATGCGAACACTGTACTGTAGAATCAACTCTTTATTTACAATGGTGAATATGCCTGAGCTGCAATTTGACCAACATTTATATTTGCAAGCGTCTTACAAAATCAGGGAACCGATTTAAGTCTTTACAAACACAGTTTGCAGAGAGGAACCTAGCCATAAATATAAAAAATGCTGACTGTTACAAATTTATTCTATATGGTTGTGAAAAATTGATCATGCAGGGCTGCCTGCTGTGAGGTCACGGAAATTGATAACCTTAACAAGCTGCGTGCACGAGTCCGCCTGTCTCGCGCAGATAGGGCACTTTGTAAATTAATCCGCCAGAGGCAAATATATTGTAAAGAGTTGCTATCTCCAAGGTATTAAATGGAAGAATACATGAGATTATATTGACAGAAATACAACATTCTGTAATAGGGTTTAATGTGTCTGACATATCTCCCCTAGGCTCTTGGTCTTTATAACCGAGCAGAGCTTGCTAATGTAAGAGCAGTGGACACCAGGGCCGAATGTATTCCCTGAAATGGATTACGTTCTGTAATCAGACTCGGCGTAATATAAATCTCTGACACTTACTGAACAGGGGAAGCGTACTTTTTTTCTACAATCTGGCACTTTCCTGATCTGCGCCCAGCAGGTGGGAAGCTCGCCTGCATTCACCATTTTCTGGGTTTTACCTCAAGGCATATAGAATGTCTAATCATAAACACTGTTCTGGATATATCGGACAATTAATTAGACACACTGCATCACGGCAAATATCATATTGCCAACCCACTTAGATGCAAAAGTGTGTGGAGGAAGTGAAACCTGATTTTAGTGAGCAATGCTAGGACAATAAATCAACATTTGCAGAGCGGGGCTGCATGATTGAGCAATTGCAACAGAATGTTTTAATGCATCATGTCTGTCAACAAATACTTAGAAGCTTAAGACAGGACTCAGCAAGGAGTTAACAAGCATGCATGCCACATAAGCCACTGAACTGAACTACCTTTTGAATGTGTTACGCAAGCAGGGCTTTAAACTTAAATTTTTGTGCACAATTATGGATCTGAATGATAGCAACCCACCAACCGTTACTCATGGTGTGTGTAGCATACCAGAAGATGGGTCTATGAATGCTTATCAAAATGGATACAAGATTTGCTGTGACCAGCTACGTTGTGAGCACTCCAGTCGACACCTCCAGGAACTTTCTCCTGCCCTCTTCCGTACCTCATTTTGGAAAAGCCCCCCCACCCCCCCCCCCCCCGAATATAGTTATATGCATTACCCTACAGATGCAGAAGGACAGGAGTACTTCTTTGCACCTGTAAATCCTCCAGTGAGAAGCGTCATTGCTGAAGCACACTCCTAGACTATCACAACCCACTGTACATTTACATTGTTGGGTTGTATATAACATTAGGGAGAAGATGACAAATGATGTACAAAGGACGTTCAGGAGGAATGCATCTAAAATGTACTGTAGAAGTATTGACATTTCTAGGAGTGGAAACTTTCCATGGGTAATACCACTTCTCCATCAGTAAGGTAGCAGGGGAATGTAGGCAATTACAAGGCTCATCATATTAATGCAACTCATTAGCTGTAGGAGTGACTGCATGAAAATAATGAGCCAAATTACTTACCAATTGTTCACTTGAAGTATAGTGAGACCCGTGTCCTGTGCCAACTGCTTTTTCTGTTCTTCTGAAGGGTACGGATGCTGTAAGATACCAAAAGGTCTGTGTTAAAAACAATGCTTTGTGTACAGCATTCGAAACAAAGGCCCCTAGAGAAAGCCAATAATTAACCGTGTAAATTCGGAGGTGTGCTACTCTTTATTAATGGAATATTACATCATCTAATTAGTAGGTCTCCACTGGCGAGACAATTACGTTGTTCAGGGAGGTTTATCAAGGGCTCTTAAAGATAGATATTGGCTGCACCTTGAATCTTTGTGTAGCCAAGATCTTTACAATGGGCATTCTACTACATTAAGAGTGAGTGTACCTCTTCTGTGGACTGTCTTTCTAGTGCATCGGAAAGGCACCAATATAGAGTACTGATGCACCATGTAGAGTTGTACATGCATTTTGGCGTAATGATAATGAGGCGCATTGCATGACACAACACCCTTGTGCAAGGCAAACTCTGCTTCAGCATCCAAAAACAGAACTTCGTTTATTATTTGGGTGTGCTTATCACTCGTGCCCAGTTCTGTTATCAATACAATAACATTCACATTCACAAACCAAGTCTCTAATGCCTCACAGTGCTCTGCATGGCAATGAAATGCTGGGATCCTGAATGCAGGCCAGCCTGAGGTCAGTGAACAGCATATTTTGCCTGACTCCCACATGGCTGGTTTAGCCTTATCGTGAGAAATAGAAGCCAAATGCTGCCACGAACAAGATCACTTGAAGGTTTCAGCTAATTTGAGTGTCAACGTTTCCTTTAGAACCTTTATTTCTAAAACAAACTGCTTGAAACTCATATTGCATATTTTACATAAAGCAAAAGCAAAGTCGAATTTGAACTAAGTCCCAGAAAGAAGAAAACATGTCTAGTAAATAAATCTGATTTTCTTTCAAGAGAAATGTTAAAACGCCAGACTATTATCATGTTTGGAACTGTGGTATTTGGTTATCTGTGTGTCTAACACGCACACATATAGAACGCACGCACATACACACAAACAGACACACATGGGCTTCTAGCAGATGTTGAAAGCACACACTGACATCTTGCAGAAATAAATCCTAGCCTCTTCTTTTTGAAGTGTTTGCTAGCCAGTACTAAGCGAAGAGCAACAAACACAGTTTCCTACAAGCACTAATAAGATGCCAGCTAATGCCACAAACAAAGGATCGTAGCTGCAGAAAGGCTGTAGTCGCCTTCATGAATAGACAAAAACAAATCATGATTTGCATAATCTATTATGTTAGTTATTGAGGTGACCGAACACACAGCAGTTGCTTTACTCCCAACAAGCTTTCTGCTCATATTGCTATGTTTTTGTATAGATTTCAGTGACTGGAAAGTTTTATGAACTACATTCATAAAGTAAAGACAACGTCACAGAGTTGCTGTAGACTTATATGGCGATGCATGCAACATTAGGGAACGGATGGTGGCTACAGCGGTACTTAATGTAATTCACGCATAATACTGGACGGTGCATCTTCATGGCATCGTTCAAAGAAGAAGCATGAATTGCACATCAATGTACCTATCCTGATGTTGGTGGATTGGGAAATGGTTCACTCAGAAAGGGTGACTTTTGGAAAGGGGTCAATGAAGAGAGACTTATGCCAGGGAAGGACAACTTCAAATATAAGATGACATTTCTAAATGTGAAGTCAAATCCTATACTCATGAAACATGTCACTGAGGCAGCGATAGTGCACTGTCAAAAATGAGCGTGCAAGATGTACATGAAAAAACAGAAGGGAGAATAGAGTCCAAAATGTGCATTTCGAGGAAGAAAGCTGATGTCCCACGTTTTCCTTAAATAAAAGTGGATATTAAAAGTGGCAAGACACAAAAATGCACTCTGCCCATAGTGACAGTCTTATTTGTGGCATTTGAGCTTTCATGCACATTAATATGTTTAACATACCTAAGACATGCCTTACAATTTCAAGTTCAGAGTTTAATTTTACTGGTATGATTAGTATTGGTGATATTTCACATTTAGCACCTGACACAGCAAACATTGTGTTGCTAAAGGTGTACTAAAATCCAAATTCCACTGAATACAAAACACATTGCTGGTGAACATAAATGTTTTTCATAATAGTGGACGTGGGGGACCCCAAAGGTGTCACAGTGGTGGGTCTGTGGTGTACATACACAGATCGCCTTGTATTTGAGCAATGTGTCTTCTTTCAGGCAGATACAACAAGCTAAATACAGATGGACACTCAGTATGACATATAGTTTAAGGTGCCTTAAGCGGTCAGGTCAGTTTCATACGTTAGGAAGGGATCCGTCGGTAGTCGGCCGTTCGTGAGGCTCGATCATACCTTATCAAAAAATGTTCAAGCCATGAAGCAATGACTGTCTCTACACCGTCCCAGCAGAATCATTTATCTAACACAGATTATTTCCGTATCAGAGCGTTCTGATATAGAACGGGCGATTACATTTTTACCTATCAACAGATCCTTGTAATCCCTCGGTTGACTATAAAGATACCACAAGGAAAATTCTTTTCCAATAAGTTAACATGCGACACACTTGAGAGTGATGCTGCAATTCACAAACGATAAATACCTTCAGAATACACTCATCACCATTGAACCATACTAAAGTAAACGCTATTGTGTAAGAAATACAGACTTCCTGAAGAAGGCTCACGCCGAAACGCGTTGAATAAGAATGTGTTTCTGTATTCTATAAATTGTATTGATTTTTTTATATCAATTTTTTGTAGTAATATTTATGTCACATGTATAAGCACTTTGGCTGTATATATTCCTTGTCAGCTATTAATTTCACACAAACCAAAAAAATAGATGAAATAATAATAAATAAAATATAAAAATATAACAGGAACACCGACAGTGTCAATTGATCCATTAATACAACGTCTTCTTTTGCTCTTTTAAACAGGCACATAACCTGGTGCATTTATGCTCTCCTTTTCCTAAATACAGTTTCATACGTTACTACTGGGCCACTAAAGGGCTTACAAGAATCCATGTGAGCACAGTTTGGATCCAGCCTGTCACTGCAGTCTAATGCGACATGTGACCAATATCCTTACTCCAAGCTTATGACCAGACCTCAAAGCTCCCTCAATGAAGTGTGTGCCAGCGGCAGAATCCAAAGTCGAAAACTGATCCTGCAGTGATGCTACTGTACTCTGCATATGGACAAGCACTCTGCTGCATTCCTGCTGTAGTCTTAGAGCTTAGAGGGTTAAGAATATGAAACAACATTGGAGACATATGTCTTGGCTAGATGATTTTCATCTTGGGGGGATGTGAAAAAAACAGAGTGCTTCTATGCGGCAGTTATCAGAAAACATTGAAAGACAATAGTTGGCAGGAACTTACAGCATTGCATGGGTGCTACTGGCAATGATGCAGCAAGATGTATTCGGTCACAGTCAGTAAAGGTCTCCAGTTTAATGGCAAGATGGCAGAATGGTGTTTTTGGTGATCCAAAGAGTTACTCCTATCTGGGCTTGCCAAAGAGCAATTTGCCCTTTTCTAAGCACTCCACAGGCACAGTGCGATATTTTTACTTGCTTTCTTCCCCGCTGAATGAAGATATTTCAACGGATGCACCTTCTAATTGCAAAATTAATTCTAATACAGACCTTGGCCAGAACTGAACTCTGGAGTTCTTTCTAACCCTGAAGCTTCCTGTTCACTGAATTTGACAGGAGGCCATTTTAAACATTATTTCATTTTTCTTCCTACCCTTTCTTGATTGAAACTTCCACTAAACCAACATTTGCTTATACTAAAGAGCTTGACTGTAACATACATTTCAATTTAGGTTTGGCATGCGCTGTCTTGAGTGCAATTCTTTAACTTTACCATTTGTAAGAGACCTAATGCTGACTCTTGCCAACTGTAATAAACATGCAAGTTGCTGGTTTGACAGTTGTGGGCCTACTACACGGTTGAAGCTGGTTTCTAACTTCTCCAGGATCTTTAGTTCTACTAGAGTGCCTTAGATTAGAACTATGGATTTCCATAAGTAGCTATTGACACATTCCAGTATCCTAGATTCCTTTAGAGGACAACCTGCCTCCTCCCACATTTGCATGTCCTATTAAAATGAAGGATCTCTCTGAAATAACCACCTGTTCTCTATCCTCCACTCCCTCCACCATTTTCTAATTGAAGGATGATTCACTCAACCACAAGGTCATTCCAGTCACAGAACATTGCTAATCTTTCCAGCAAATCTAGCACAGAACTCCAACTTTCTGTACCCTTGCACCCACTCTAGTCCATAACGGCTGCCTCCAGAGTGCAACGTTTCAATATGGCTGCACTCACATTTGGGTAGCTGTCCCTATTTAAAAATATTGCCATCGTCATCATGAAAGGTTTGAAACACAGCTTTCTCCAAATTAGGAACCTTACTGCAAGATGTCACTCTTGCGTATCAGAGCTTCTTGAAGGATTCAATTTCTTGCCCAGCACGTTGGTTCTACTGTTGCAGCAAGGTCTTCACACGGAACCCTCAACAAATGTGATTAAGGACAGAATTTTAGTCTCAAATACCAATTTATGTGTAAAACTTCAAAACAATCTACATGTTTTAATGACATTTGTATTGCTTTATTAAAACAGTTTAAAATGTCATTCATATTAATTTCTCTGCAACCTTTCATTGGAAGAGGCTTTGAAAATTCTTTTTGCATTCATTTTTCTTGTGATCTGGTTAAGTAATTGAAGCAAACTGTGGCTAATTTTATCTAAAAAGCACTAATTGCTAAGATGCCTCTAGCTACTGGAAACAGGATTCCTGTCTCTGTTAAGCTATTTTCAATTATTCAGGACTCTTCAAAAATAGACAAGACTGGACAAATTGCACACCAGAATAATGGAGTCACTGTGAAAACAAAAGCAGAAAATGTATGAAAACAGGATCCCCTAAATACAGTACGGCGTGTTTCAGGTCATCTGATTCTTATTTTTTGGCCTAGTTATTAGCTCAGCCTAGCAGAAACTTTCAATTTCATGAAAAATCTATAATTGCCATAATCACATGAATGCCATGACTTCATGCGGCTAATCCCACTCATCCAAAAGTTCACAATGAGGTAGGCCTTTTAACTGAAACCCAATATGTAGAAAATATTTTAAATACTGTGCCTCCAAAACAATCTGCTTTTTGTAGGTAGAATGAGCAGCACTGCTTTCTGGGACAAAAAACATGACTCGACAAAGAAAGACATGCCGCATGTTATGTTGATAGATCAACATTTAAGGTCCACTGCATTCCCACACACAGAGTGAGCAAATTTGACACCAGAGGCAAGAACAACATTAAGCTACAAAAGGAATTGTAGGCAGATTGTTCAATGCTCATGGTTAAAGCAAAATAAATACTAAATTGCACGTTTTTTCCGTGGGAGAACTGTTGTGTTGCATTTTCTTTGCAATGGTATTTTCTATTCTTGTGAGAATGATTGTATATTGGGTAGAATTCAGTGCTTAATTTGTAAAATAATAAGCGCCAGGGCCCTGACCAGGAGGCCACTGCAGCTTGCACCACCCATTGCCCTGTCATCGCTGACAATGACGGTACCAAAACAACTACTAACCATCTCTCTCGCAAGCAAGTGTGACAGATCAGATTATTCCAGGTCCCCAAAGCTAAAAGACTGGCTGAGGAGGCAGGTATTAGTATTTTCTAATGTCTTTTATAGTCACAAACAACTGTTGTTCTGCTTATCTGTAAATTAGATGAGCAGCGCCACCATGTGGCAGAATGTCATAAGTGTGGTGATGACAATTATGTACGGTGCTGAGCAACAGAAACCAATTAAGTACGGTGCTGAGCACTGGAAACCACCGGCTCAAATTAAGCACTAGTTGAACTTAATTATTACATGCACTCTACAGGCCAAGAACTGAAAGAAAATGCCACAGTTCGTTGCCAAAACACCCCTTATCGATGCTTTCACTTGCACACTCATAACTTACCGATCCACTGTTCAATCAGTAGTGACTTAAGATATTTATTTTGCTGTGTACATTAGCTAGTATTATCATCTCTTAAAAGCTTAATTATTTCCAAACAATTGATCAAGACTGAAATTTGAGAAAGGATGTGCCTGGTCCGCTGGGAGAGCCGCAATGCATTAGGAGCTTAAACAGAATTACCCTTAGATCTTACAATAAGAATTAACGATTGGGACTTTATATAGGCCAGTGCAGTAGCAGTAATGCGCTTTCTGGAGTGCTATCCATTTGATCTGCATTAACACCTCAACAAGGACTGAGAGCCATAAAAGAGTGATTATGCAAGGCAATCTGACCCTCCTTTCCCAGAATCAATGCTGCACACGTGTATTAGGAGAAATCATGCAAGCTTGCCTGTCAAAATTTGAACGCAGGCGCGGATACCACTTAGACAAAAAATATATAGGAAAAGAAAGTTGGCGTAAGCTGGCAGTATGTGAGAAACAATTTGCGTTCAGAAGGGGAGGTCAGACTAGGAAATAAGCACACAAATCAGGAGTACAATATGAATGATAAAGAGGCGGATATGCTCTTTATATTTGTGAAATCACATGTGCAAAAATGTGCTTCCGTAACTGTTGTGAGAGATCTGCAGCCATTGTCCAAGATGGCGTCCAAAAGCCATCGGAAAGACAGCACAGGGCTGGCTGCGCAAAACCCATCTGAAAGACAGCACAAGGCTGAGAATGGTCACCAAGGCGGGTGCCCTGAGTAACCGACGAAGCTAAGAAACATTCGAAAGAGCAAAAATCAGTATGCAAGTGGTGGCTCCGAGTAGTCATCCTAGCACTAACAGAGAAATCAAAGTGGTGGAGTAGGCGGCTCTCTTTACATAACACGTTGTCTCTGCGGTCCTCCCATTCCAACTGCTTTGCGCCTTATTGTGCATCATTCTGTCACTGAACAAATAACTTTATTTAAACATTTTAGAGCTTCTATGAACGACAGAAGAAACACGCAAGTCGGTGTCAGTACAACAAACATACCCTCTACTGTAAATGCAGATGGAACCATTCCAACCTCTAATCTTAATGATACTCCCTGTTCAATGTACTCCTTTCCCCAAATGCTTGCCACTAGCTGCACACATGAATGCCAAGAGTGATACACTTTACTTTAATCTTTTTAACCCTGGTAAGCAAGCATCAATAACATTTACTCCCTCGCTGCCTTGCCCGCTGGGGAAGCTTATTGTGATGGGTGAAGAAAATGCAGGAATAATCCGGTACAGTGCAAGCTGCTGAGATAACTAAAGGCTAAGCTGCTCTCCTACTCCACAATCCCCACTAGATTAGTATTTATTGTGAAATAGACATGATTCCATACCAAAGGTGCAGAACGGCACAATAAAGTGGCATTCTCAGAATCGATTTTAGAGCAAAGTTTGGCATACTGAAAAGTCTGGCACGAGGCAAGAGCAAGCCAATTGTAAAGGGAACCGCTGCAGTACTAGCCTTCAAAAACATTGGTTTATGAAAATGTGGAGGAGGGCGAGCGCTATCATTAGGAGTAATGGCATGCATCCAATATGTTCCTAATCAGGCAAAGTTCTGTTGGAAGAACAGTTTTGGATGTTCTTTTATCCCTTTTCAGCAAGCCTGCCTCCTCCACGTCTTAGTTTAATGCATTCCTATAAAGTAACCTCGAACACAACTCTGGTATGCGATGGAGAGATACGTCCTTGAAGTCTGACATAGGCTCTCAAATGCATTTTAACCTTCACGTTCCCACATCTATTTTTCAAGTTCTGCACAGGACTGTTTCCCAGCTTTCATTTAAGAAATTGGTTCCATCATAGACTGTAATACTCCCTTTATTTTTGCTGTTGGCTCCGATCTTGGGAAATTTACATTACAGAACTAAATAGTTTTGCGGTTTGATAAAGGGATTGGCCATCAGAGGAGGAAACAAGACTACGTTAAGTCTAATTTAAAGTGTACGTAATTTAAAATGTTTTCACCACTGGCAGACAAAAAGGCAACCTCAAACTGCAAATGTAAAAGTACCACAGCCAACAGATATGTTCACATGTTTGTTGGTTTAAAACGTTACTTGTAAAAAAAAAATGCTTAGCATTGTCTTTCAGTTTTATGAATTCGGTTTAGTGTTGCAGTGAATGCTTTTCTGTCCCCTGACTGCACATTATCAAAGATGCACTTTGTGCCTGATATTTGCATTACAAAAGCAGTGCACAGCGTAGCCTAAGAACATAGCTTGAATTTATAGTAGCCAAGCCATGTATTTTAACACAAGCAACAATCAGTAGACTGGCTGGGTGTTTGCACCAGCGGCACTGCCAAAGAAACCCTGGAACTTCTTCAGCAAGTCAGAAGAATCTGCCCGCCTTTTTGAATATTCAAAAACGTAGTTTTAATCATAGCTGCACTCCGTGATTTCACTTTCCGTACAGGACATAAATAGCTCAGATACACAAAATTTTGATTCAAATATGTTACATATCTAGTATGAAATTAATTACCTTCCCTTATCCAGTTATAAATCGTTCTCTATTATATATCCCTATTCAAATCTCTCGAACTATCTCTCGATCTATCTATCTCTCGATCTATCGATCTATCTATCTATCTATCTATCTATCTATCTATCTATCTATCTATCTATCTATCTATCTATCTATCTATCTATCTATCTATCTGTCTGTCTGTCTGTCTGTCTGTCTGTCTGTCTGTCTGTCTGTCTGTCTGTCTAGTCAGTGTATACATTTATCTATCTAGGTATGTCTTCTGTCTTCACCTATGCTCCTTGTCTGTCTTGTCCAGTGTTCCTTGTTGATTCTTGCATAGTTACTACCTGGATCACTGTCGATGCTTGCTACAGCCAGGTACAGGAAAGAAGTCATAGGAGAATCAATTCAATCTTTTCCTGGGAGGCATCTGCCATGCTTCCCATTGGCAAACTGCGTAAATTAAATGTGACTTAGAAAGCCCAAGCGATTTGTCTTCATATTTTCCTGTATTGGTAGCACCCGGACTTACAAATGAAATATTCTTCCAAAAATGACGTTTTTCGCTTTCAGTAAATAATTTCTGTCATAAGTCACAAATATTTTCAAGCTCCTTGTAACTGTAATATATGCCAGTATCTATGTAACATGCACGGGGCTCTTGCCCATCTTGACTCTATCACAACAACAGAAAGAGACCTGTTGGGTTGGCAAGTAAGGAAACAACATTTTAATAGTGTGATCTGCCGTGACGTCACAAAGGGCACACCTCGCTCCCAAATGCGCGTGATGATCAAAATCAGAGCCTAATTTAAAACATATGCCAACAAGTCATGTGTTCAAATAACCCTGAAATAATGGGATTGGGGTTTTGCAGTGAACCGAACAACACTCACACGTGAGACCACCACAGGTCGAATCACAATTTGGTCTTAGGTGGTTTGGAAAGCCCCACCTAGACCATCAATAGCTCAGCAATGCCTAAGCACTGAAAAACATTCTATACAAACACCAAAAACATACTACATTATGAGCACACTCAGTATGTGTGAACCTCTAACGCATAAATACGCTACATACAATTAGGAGGAGACATCACATGGTGAACAGCACAGACAGTATTTACAAGCATTAATAACAAGGATTATGAGCGGGAAACTCAATATGTGAAGAGTAGAAAAACTGAACAACATAAGCTTTATGAGAACTTCAGTAAGCAACCTAACATCGCCCCAGGTCTTATATTGTGCTTAGTCACCTGTTGAAAACTATCCCCAGCTGCCTTGGCAAACTTCTGTCCTAAATTTCATAATGCAACACAGTACATAAAATGATGTTTAGTTACATAAGAAAAAAATTGGCCTGTTTAGCAGCACATCGTTAAACCATTAAAATAAAAAACAATTACATATTCTTAGCTGCACCATCGACCTTATCTCGAAAAGCTTACAATTTTAGCGGTGTTTCAGTGGAAAGAATGGAAGTGGTGCTCATAAAAGAAAAAAAAAACAATCTGAGGGAAATGCTTCTTTGTTAGTTGTGAAAAGATGTCCCGCCCACTCTTAGGTATTCACATTTCCTTTCAAGTGCACAAGGCAGCAAAAACAAATGAAGCCCAATGAATTATTTAAAGCAGAAAAAGGCAATGAAAAGATAAAAAAGTGAGACAGCCAATGAGGTTGGCTAATGCTCAGACAGAAGAGCTATATACACTTGCTGGTGTTAATTTCCCCACTTAAATTACAGTGATGTGATGCTATAGCCTCGTCTCATTAGGGATCATTGTCCCCAGTAGACAGCGGTGTTTAAGAGGGATGCTTGCTGTTCCACACCTGCTGCTCAGGTTGCTATGTGATAAAGACTGCATACAAACAGTGGGACTGAACTTACTGGACTGCAACTGATGAGCCTGGGCTAATTCGGGGGTGATTATGTAGTTTACTGGACCACTAAACCTCTTTAAGCTTGTAATTACTGCCTATTTGAGTAAAGAACATTCAAAGGCAATTCGCTGCATCATGGCTGCCACAGCTGGAAGCAGGCTGCCAGCAGTCTGTGGGGACATTACAGTCTGCAGGGATGGGGATTCAAGGCTGGTTGGCAGGTAGCAAGAGCAGTGTAAGAGGCCCCAGCGGCCAACAGGGTTCACAAGACAGCTCACCCTTTCCATCAAGCACTCCTTTCAAGTTGCTGCAACAGCAAAGGTATTTGGGAACCAAAGGTAAACTATGGGAACAGCAGCAAATGGCTTTCATGTTTTGAAACAGGCGCGACTAAAACATATTTTTTTTTCATAAATGCTCCAAGATCAAGATCAATATGCCACTGCATAGTCTGCAAAGCTACACAGTATCAAATGCTCATACACCAAGGTAGCACCAGAGGCGCAACTATCAAAGTGCAGAAGGGGCAATGACACCAGGGCGCAGGAGTGCGAGGGGGCGACGGGAACTGTCATTTTGACTGTTTTATCCGACCAAATTGAGTCTAGAGAAGCCTATTTCTTTCTTGAATGAAGGCCTATAGCACACTTGCTGCACCACTGGGTAACTAAGGGTTCGTCGTGTTTATCTCACCCAGTCTGTTTCTGGGCTTTTGATGTGTCAGGCTCTACCTAGCTTGCCTAACAGTTTGTCATTTTCAAATTCTAGGAAGGTACCTCCACAGAGACACTGGTTAAGCTGTTTTTACAGCAGTATCATCGAGATCTTAAAAAAACATAACAATAAAGCAAACAGGTCCAGTGCTAGATTTAGTTAGTGATTGGTTGCATTGTATAAAATCCATGTAAACTTGTGTGCTATTTATGGATTGGGTTATGTGTCACAGAAACGTCCACTTGATTCACTTTTTTGAGTGTGAATGTATTTTAATTGAAATTTCACATTAAGGTATCTGATGACTCAGAGACTGGGTTATTGATCCACTTTACAGGTTTTAAAAATAAGCCTCTCAAAGGGTTGTAATATAATATTATCCCAAAGAGATCAGTCCAATGACTTTAAGTCATTTAAGGTGAAGAATATTAGATGAACAGAACCTATCTTTATTTCAGCCTCCATCTGACTTTGGCATGTAAATTTGCGAAAATTCCGATTTATCGGAAAGAAATCTCAATGAAATTTCGAAAATTCTAAATATCTGCATGCAGAATGGTTTCACAATACTGATAAATTGTGGTATTTATCAATCCAAAAGTGAAAATTGCACAATTGTTCAGACAAATGACCCAAGAGTTTTGTACATTCAAGGCGCATACTGTAGATGTTACATGATTCAATATGTTTTTCACTCATGGCATTAGATCAAACGAGGGTCTGATAAAAAAAGGTATATTATAAAAAAATATTCAAATCGTCCGTTCCAGTATTCAGTGATACATGTGTGAACATGGATCACGGGTCCATAGTAATGTAAATATGAAACTGCTTATATGCCAATCACAATCATCAACACAGTAGAATCAATTTTTATAAAGAAACTAATTTGGGGGAACAAGAATTCAAACATCACATTGCAAAAGATCGATATTATTATCTTTGATTAGGTTTATAGTAGTATGAAGTCAGGAGCATGATGATGACACTAATTAATATAGCATCACAATTTTCAGTTGTTAAAATGTTGAAAAGTATTGCTCAGTATAGTAAATAAATTTAAAGGCTTTAGACAGTTTAAGGAGTGCAGATACTGGATTATGAAGGAAGACACTATTTAAAATAGTCAGAGTTATCCTTTCACATGTACCACCTGATAAAATACATTTACTTGTAAAAATATAGTTAAATATATGTCAAGAAGTTTCTAAAAAGGATAAATTGAGCATATTTTAGAAGACAGGGCAACTCAAAATGGAAGCTCATAATTTGTTGTTGAATCCTCCTTGACTCGTCTCCATTCACGCCTCAGGTCTGGTTCTGATGTGACAAACAATCCCTACGTCTACATCCAATCTGGAGATGTAAGCACATAGGCCCTGTCAGGTTGACATATTATTCCTATGATGATGTCAACGAGTATTAATGTTCAATTATCTGTCCTAGAAATAACCCTCGCCTAAATACAGTGTGAAGCTGCATGTTTGGCATAGCGGTAATGCAAAAGACAAGTTCAAAAATGCCTGCAAAAATCCAATAGCAGTGAGTGGGCTTTTCAATATCATAATGACATTGCCTTGCGGTCTAAAACAAGGGACTTTAATACGTCTTTTTTTTTGCATAGGGCCTTGGGAAATTTTTCTAACAACCTATTTGCACGGTAGTGGTCTTTGAAAATAAGCAAGCTTGACACCTCGAATTTCAGTATTCCAGACAGACCGTATATATCTACAAATCTCAATATGAACTTGCTAAGTTGAGGGACAATTAATATGTATTGGAAGTGGTCAGTCAATACCAATATCCTCCAATTCAAAGAATAATGCTTAACTTGGCACAAAGCTATGCATGTCGACTCCACACAAAGTTAATATAATTTTGCTATTGAATAAGAGTAGGTGAATGCCTCCATCTCCTAAAACACTGCTAACGTAACTGTCAACTCATAAGTTCCACTTCATTGATTTCTAAAATATTATAAAAATATGTAATTGACATGCTATAGCAGGGTCAAAAAAAGCATTCTGTTTTAGTTATGGCCAATTAAATTACAAATGACCATATTAAGAAATGGCACATTGTTTACCAAGGCAAGCAGCTAGCTGAGAAACTCTACAAGTTAATCTGCTGAATTAAAAAGTGTGGTCTTATTCTATACCAAGAATACATCCTCCTATAGTTGGAAAGTCAGTGTCATTTGTTTTGAAAACCAAAGCAAAACTGCGACCTCCTCATTAGCTCTACCTACATAAATATTGACTCAAAAATAAAGTTAGACCATAATATCCTGGTCAAAATATCTTGACTACATAAATCTTCTAGGTAAAAGTATCAAAGGTAGGTGTATACTTTTTTACACTTTTTTACAATATTGAAGTTTAAAATATAATTGACGATAATTCCTTTTATTCCATATTATGTTATTTCATTATCTGTATTCTTGTCAAATATATTTTTAATTTTGTAAATAACATAGTCATGTATAATTATTTATTTGGGTTATTGGGTTCAGTGGGGTTTGCTTTTTACATTACATATTGATATGAACTAATTAATTTCATACGTGTATTTCTATATTTTTTACATGTTTAATGAAGATTTGCATAATTTGATATTGATAGATTGTTGGCATATGTTTTATTTTTCTTTTGGGTTGTGTGGAGGATGTTGTAGAATATGTGGGTAGTGTTTTAGTAAATAGTTCATAGTTAGGTAAAACTTTTTTTATAATAACAGATTATATAAATTTTCTTTGATAATTACGTTATATTGGGGGATTTGAGGATAGGCTTTTTAAAGGATTATTTACACCTTTAATTGTATTTCTGGTATATTTCTAAATGTGTAAGTATATTTTTATTTTTTGTAAAATAAAATCTATATTTAGGTTTTTTTTACTATTTAACTTACATTTATGAAATACGTTTAATGATATTTATATTATTTTGGTGTTTTGTGTCTGAAAAGGGCAGTGTAGGAATTTTCCCAAATGTCTGTTATACTAGAATTAGAATATTGAATCTGACACAGACATTTCCCCCACCACCAATGTATTTACTTTCTCCAGTGCTTGCTAGCTTGGATGAAAAAAAATCTGTTCGCTCTCTCCCAAACAGTGTAGGCATTTTCCACAATGTTTGTTAGACTGGAGTCAAAAAAGTGAATATGATCCTCCTAATGTATACATTCTCTTCAATGGTTGTTAGAATGGAGTTTCCCTAATTTGTGTAGCATTCCTTGATTAGTTTTTACTAGTTTATTTTTAAATTATTTTGGATTGGAATTAAGTTAATATACAATACTTTAATTTAGAAGTTGTTATGTTATGTTGAGTACATTAATTTAAATTACAATTTTATAAATTTTGTATTATATATTTTTTAATTACTTCCTCCTTACATTCTTTTGGTATTTTACAAATATAATTTTTGCAACATATTTCAAAATGATGGTTGTATGAATTTAATGTGTTTATATTTTACTTTAAAAGAAATAATACACTTTATGTTGCATTTTTTCTTTAATATATATCAATGATATTATATATTTAAATGTAATAAGTATTTTTAATTTGTTTGCATAATGCATATATTGTACTATAATACTAAATGCTATTTATTTGTTGATAATATTTTTAGGTTGTATCCATTATATAAAAACAAATCTGATAATAAATACATATATATATATATATATATATATATATATATATATATATATATATATATATATATATATATATATATATATATATATACACACACACACAAGAGAAGCAGAGACCTCTGGGTAGTTCCCTGCTTCTCTTTTGCATAATTTATGCATCACTCTATGCCTGCAAGGGTGTTCTTGTGTGTGTGTGTGTATATATATATATATATATATATATATCTATCTAAATATATATATATATATATAGAATCCAATCCCACCTTACAGTGAAAAACGGGTCCGACACATGCTCAGTGCTGACAGCTAGATTTACATATATGTGATCAAGTCCCCTGTGAGGGACGAAACGCGTCATGGCGACCATGGTCAGGTCGGAGCAACAGGAATAAATAGCCAACTGTAAAGTACTTACTGGGTCCGTGCTCTTTCTTCAGCCGACAAAGTGAGCGAGAAGGGAAGGAGTTGTTTTGTGTGTATATATATATATATATATATATATATATATACATATATATATATATATATATATATATATATATATATATATATATATATATATATATATATATATATATATATGCACTCCAACTTGCCTCCAAATGCGCGTGCAGCGCAGACAGGTACGTGGACCACAAAATCAAAACGCCAGAGCCAGTCTTGGAATATTATCGTGATTTATTCCATTTCGTGATAAAAGGGTGCAAGCCTCGTCAAGCGCGTTTCGGGCACCGGCTGTGCCCTTGCTCACTGACAATTGTCAGGACACATCCACATCTTTAAATACATGATTATGAAAAACGCGCCAAGCAGCACAATAATAAACATAGACATAGGACTCAATCTTTTAAACTTGTAAGGGTTCATGTAAAATGATGTCGCTATTTTGGAACGGGACTCTACGTATTAAACTTTGCCTATTCCCATGATAACTTAACACATAATGACATTACATAAAAAAATGATACACAAATGATTTGGCACATATTTTTTGCCCAACTGTGCATATTTCGATATTCGTCAGTCAATCATAATACCGAACATCTGCAATTTGAAGTGCCTGAATACTTGATAATGCAATTGCCTTCATATAGCCGCTAAAAGTAGTCCATTAATATGCTACTTATATAATATTATATACCTGATTTCATAACAAATCATACCCTAAACATAACGGGTACTAATACCTAGTAACATTGTCCATAAAGTACAAAGTGCTTCAATTGATAATACAAAATGTAAACATTCGACTAATACAAATAGATTCATACAAATCTATAAAAAGTGCGAAGTGCTATGTAAACAATTACTCTGTAAACATTATGTTATGACATGGAAAGCGGTTCTTTTCTTTACCTAATAATCATGATTCACAACTTCAGATTTGTTGATATGATCGCAGAGATGTTCGAACAGATGTCATTATAACGCCCAAATGCGCTCATTCGTCTTCGCATAGAACCCTTAAAAATATCTCATGTGTGTTAGTGCTGCTGGGACACTATACAAGTATGTATATAAATAAAAAAGTGGAAGAGTACCGAGAGGCCATTCGAAAAGGTTTGTAAAGGAAGACTTCCCGAAGACAGTTCCTATACTCAAGTGAAAGTGCTATCGTGAAAATTGAAAATTAAAAACATGTCAGAAATGACGACATATCTAAACAAATTCTCAACCTGCTCCTGCTGTGATCCAGGATCATATGTGTTGCTCTAGTGAGGATGACAGTGGCCCATGCATCTACACTCCAAGCCTGGAGTGGATTTACAGAAAGTTATGGATATTCTCCCCCATGTTCAGCCCCCGGTGCTTTGCTATTGAGCTTAATGATATATTTAGACTCCAGTTGTCTAAGCTTTTTGTCCATATCGCCCCCTCTTTTGGACTGCGCGACCCCATCTATCACAAAATAGGATAGCTGTGACAGGTTTTTATGTGTTGTCGCAAAATGCCTGGCTACTGGATACGATTGATCTGTATTCACAATAGCTCTAATGTGTTGAAGGATGCGAACGTGGGCTGGATGTTTAGTACTGCCCACGTAAGCCAGATTGCAACTACACTTCATCGCATACAGCGCATATTCGGTGCGGCATGTAAAGTGGGCCCTGAGGGTTACCGGGGTTTTCTCGAATGGGGTATTATAAGTAGTGGTATTGACCCCAAATGTACAAGCCCTGCATGAGCTGCATTTGTAGAATCCCTTTTGAGGGGACATCCAATTGACAGATTTTTTTAGTCTCTGGACTGCTAGTAACCAGTTCATTGCTCATTGAAAATGAACGTCTAAATGTGATGGTGGGAGTCTTGGGCATGATCTCCTTTAACACCTGATCTGTCAAAATGATGGGCCATTCTTGTCTCACTATTTTAGTAAATTGTTTGGCCTGACAGCTATATCCGGTGATAAGTCTCATAGGTTCTACTTCTGGACCTGATATTACGCTTTCTGCCATATTCCTATTGGGATCGAGGAGAGCTAGACGGTTTAATGTGTTAGCTTTCTTCATAGCTTTATCAAGTTTCGCTGGACTATATCCCCTAGCAATGAGTCTGTATTTAGCTTCTAGTTGTTAATGGTCTCTGTGTATGGATGTACTGCATGTTCGACGTATTCTGAGGAATTCCCCATAGGGGATACTGGCAATGGTATGGCGAGGTGGAAGCTACCTGCGTGTAGAATAGAATTTCCCGATGTGCACTTTCTGAAAAGACTAGTGACTATTTGATTGTCTTGTACAGATACATGCACATCGAGGAAATCAGCTTCGGTTTTGCTCATTTCGGCTGTGAACTTTAAATTAAGCTGGTTCTCTGTGATTTGATCAACAAAGTCCATTGCCTCTTGCATCGTACCTTGCCATAGCATAAACACATCATATATGTATCTCCAGTATTTTAAGAAGTGTGTGGACCAGAAAGCGGCAAATTGCACCCTGAGGACATGTTCCTCCCACCAACCTACGTGGAGCCACGCGTAGCTGGGGGAGAAACATGCCCCCATTGCCACTCCCCTCAGTTGTTTATAAACTGTGTTGTTGAATAAAAAAATTTTATTATTCAAACACTTCTCAATAATTTTTAGCAACATGCAATTGTGTTGGTACATCTCAACTGGTCTCTCTCCCAAAAATATTTAGTGGCCTTAATGCCATCTGTATGGTCTATGCTTGTATAAAGCGTTGCAATGTCCATGGTGATAAATATAAGATTGTCAGACCAAACACATTGATTCAATAAATAAAGAAAATCAGTCATGTCCTTTAAGTAGGTCGGTAACATTGTCGCAAACTCCCGAATATGGAAGTCTATATACTTTGAAGTGTCTCAAATAGGATATTGATAGATGATACAATTGGCCTACCTGGAATGGGGAATTCTTTTTTGTGAACTTTCGGAATAAAGAAGATGTTCGGTATAGTGGGATGCTCTTTCCATAAAAATTTGTGTTCGTCCCTTGATATTAGCCCTTCACGTATCCATTGATTCAAGTAATTTTTGTATTGCCCCTGGATATTAGTCACTGTTTTGATATCCAATTTAGCATAACACTGTTTGTCGTCGAGATGTCTTGAGGCTTCCTCCATATATTTCTTCTTGCCCCATACAACAATCTTACCTCCTTTGTCAGATTGATTGACAATCAGTGCATCATTATTTTTCAATTTTAGCATAAGGTTTGAATATTGCTTCATTCTCGCACTAGGAGGTTGAAGTTTTTGTGCAGTTTTCATTTGCAAAAGCTTAACTTCTTCTGTTAAACGATCCGCATAAATATCAATAGCATCTCGTGGCATGCTGGGGATGAACGTAGAAGGTGCTATGAATGGACTACTGGAAGGTTGTCCCACATAAATACCCTCCCTTTCTACGATATCTTGAGTGCTCTGAAATGAATGAATGAAATGAAATTTGATTTGTAGAGCGCATGGTTGCCCGAAAGCGTCCCAGCGCTTGCTTAGGGAACCCGTCCTGGTATTCTCCTGCGAGATAACCCATTACTGGGCATCCCCAAGGTGAAAGCCAGGCATCCCGCTGCAAGGGGCCCTTGTGGAGATTAAGCAAGCTATTGCCCAGAGTTACTGAGTGGGACTCCATGATTGGAATAGGCACCGAGGCAAGAATTGTCAGGTCTGGGGAAATTTGAGGCCAAGACCCGCCGAGGCGGGGAATTGAACCCTGATCCGGGCCAGACCTCTGCATCAGGGTCTGCCGCTCCAACCACTTGAGCCACACTTCTCAGTCTCATTGTCATCTCCTTGCAATCCTTGCATTACGCGCATCAGTGAAATATCCTTAACTTGTAACCCACTTTGGATCGTGGTGCTAGCTGTGCTCATCTTTTTTTTGCCTCCAGACTGGTTTTAATGGAGTAATATTTTTTTAGTTTAATTTTTCCGATTAATTTAAAGATGTCGATGCGGGTGTTACAGTAATTGAAATTGCTCTCTGGGCAATACGAGAGACCTAAGGATAGCAGTTGTACGCGAATACACTCTACAATGTATATATATATATATATATACAGGGTGTGTGTAAATCTACTTTACTACACTCCACAGTATGCTATCCCAATGTATATCACTGATCTGTACACCACCACTACACTCTTTGCCGCTACAATATATGCCACTCTATTGTATCTGAGGTATCTGTTCGCCACTCCACTGTATGCAACTCCACTCTACATCACTCTGCTGCATGCCCTTCTGCTATACTCTACTCCAGTATACCCCCATTCCACTTTACTCCACTTCACTAAACCACTATATACTATGCCAGTGCACACTTTACAATACTACCCACCACTCTATTGTACCAAACTTCACTCAATAACACTCCACTAAACTAAACTGGACGAATATTACAAAATTGCTAATAACATTATAAGAACCTCTGAAATTTACACAAAAAACAAAGATTAAACACAAGTTATAATTAGGAAAAATGTATTTCTGTTTGGTATACAAACCCAAAATAAACTCCAAAAACATTAGAAAATCTTAAGTTAAAGTTTCACTTTAATTTTATGATTTCTGCACCACTTATTTCTATCTTATTTGGGTCACACACATCTTAAACTACACAGCCTTAATAAATTCAAACTGTATACTTATCTGTTAAAATTATCAATTATGCACCACTATCACATTACTTTAAATGTAACTTATTACTCACATTTATACTTATGTACCACCTTTAAATTAATATTGCTCGTACACTTCCATGAGTCTAGCATATGCTTTGAACTGGAGGGCAGCCTTACATAAGTGGTGGGAACCCCCCTTGATGTAAAGTAGAGTGCAGCACTTCCTGGAGCTACTTTTAGGTAACTTTCCAGCATACAAGTTTTGCACTGGAAAATAAATTCCAAATCAACACTTTGCACAGGTTTACTTCATATTCGGTGACTTTGTACTTGCACAAAGCGTTGATATATTGAGCCCATCTGTCTTTTTCAAAGACCCATATTCCTTGTTGTAGTGGTGTAATGACATGAAAGCCCAGATTGTCATGTCTACCGAGCCCGCTATAGCTAAAAAGAACGCTCTGGCATTAGAGTATATCGCAGATCACCAGACAAAAGTTCCTTTACTCAGTCCTCAAACCACCTCCTGGTGGACGTTTATCTCCTTACTCGCTATACTGGAATGTGCAATCCTCAGAAACCACAGGTGGCAAAGCGCTGCTAATGTTGAAAGTAGAATTGGAGTGAACTTTGTCGAATTCACTATTACCAGGGCCACTGGCCTTTTGTGGCAGAAGAGGACCAAATTAAAGAGCAGAGTTGACAAAATTGTGTGATGAGGAAAGGCAAATTATGTAGCATAATGCAGCACGTTTTGTGGCAGTATTACATTGTTTTGTCATTTTAGTATTGTTTACCTATGTTAACATTCTCATAGCAAAGGGTTAACCATTAGCACCCCTTTAACAATTAAATTCATCACTAAGCTACTGAAAAGAGACCAATCAACCTTTGCAATGGCCCTTTGCCTCTCTGTTTTCAGTAATTTTTTATTGTGGCAAATGCAGCAAATCCATACTTATGTGACACACAAAAGATGCTGCTGCAGAATCACACAATTCCAGTGGCCCTGGCTATTGCTCAAAATTTTTTAATCGGACTCACATTTTTTTAAGCAATGCCATTGTCTTCGAAAGGATTTATTTTGCTAATCATCTCAGAGGGCTAACAACATATTTCCTTTTACTTTTAATGGATGTCAGTGATTTTCTTAGGGACTAGGAAATACATGACATTTGCTAAAGGTCTGTCCTGGCAATCAGTCTGATTAAGACATATTTTCGTTTTTACAGGCCTACCATATAAATAAAACCCCAAATAGCCTGTCTGTTTTGTCCTGTTATTCAAAGGAATCTGTTTGAGCATAGACCATACTCAGAGGAATGATACAACTTCTTGTAACCCATTGTTTAGGTTCACTTGGAGTAGCAGGATGGTTTGCATATTTACAACATTTGATTGAGAAGATTTAATACCATAACTTAAGAACCTGAAATAGAACTACATTTGATAGACACGCAACAACACAATCAAGAGTTGGCTTGCTTAAATATATACTGAATATACACTGAATAACATCAAATGACTTTAATATTGAGGCTACAACAAAATGGTTCATATTAATGAATGGGAGAGATTCATTGAGTAACTAACTCCCATTACCAAAATAGAAAAAGCTCCATGAAAGTAAAATCTATTTTCTCGGGTGACAGTTGTGAATACAATTGCCAAAGAAGATAACTGCATCAGCTCCTGCAACCCCCAAAAAAAGAAAAGACAAAAAAGACCCAGATGTGCATAGTTACCCATACGTGGTGAAGAAAGCCATAAATCTTTTAGTTCAAATTATACACTACTTCCAACTGAACAGCTTAAGGATAATCAGTCAGAGGAATAACAGTATTGCTTTCAGCTCCAAAATGTCACTGAGCAGAAAGCTATACTATCATGCCCAGGAAGCAAGCTTTGAGATATACCACTGCGCACAAAAATCAACCAAACTCTGTGGAGTCCATTTTGATGAAGACTTAAGAATTTGAAACTCAGAAGCAGTAATTCTGAAAAAAGTTCTCCCGCTCTTCATATAAAGAAAGATTTGGGAGAGGACTTTGGAATATTTTCAGTTTCCTGTACTAGAGCTTTCCATTTTCAATTCATAGAGTGAAAGGTTACTACTGTATTTAATTACTCTAAATCAACCCTTTTGGGAGTATGTGAGATCTTAGCTCCACTAGGCCCAGTTCTACTTCATTTTTGTCTGCCTGCGCTTGTTTTAACTGTTTTTTTTTTTACTCATCTGCCTGTCGTGCAACTTCAGTTTGACTCACCTCATGACAATATGCCGAAAACCTATTTTATCATCTACTTGTTTATTTTATGTATGCACTGAATGAAATCTTACCTATTTTACTTTCTGTGAACTAGTGTGCGATATAGACTTGATTAAAAAAAACTGTTAAATATTGCTGAACTAAAGGACGTACACTATAACGAATGACAGTAAAACAAGCTCTAGTACAATCAGCTCCCCCCTTACCCCAAATGATCCTACAGAAAATACACATTCATCTGAAGTAATGAGATCAGCAAACATTTTGTACTTGGAAGCAACCGGACACAAAATATGATATATATGTGATCTCTGTTTCTCTTGAACAATAACTCTTTTACAATACCTCAAAGCTGGAAAGGTTACACGCAACAAAAAAAAAAGTTAAACCACAGCTTGGAACTCATTAATCAAGAAACACGTAACACAGGGCACTAGTGATATATACATATTATATATTCATATATATCGTAGCATTATGGTGTGCAGGGTCTCTACCACTCCATGTACTCTTGTGTCCAGTCTTTTAAACTGCTTTATTTATCTTACTATTTCTTTATGTTTAATTAAACACCATAGTCATAACTGTGAAAATAATTTAAATACGCATTGCCAACAGAGTGCACTTTGGATAGTCATCTCAACAGTGCTTTACAAAACTCGCAAATATATAAATAAGTAAATTAATAAATAGATAATGTCTTAGGAGCGTCACTGAATCCCTCCTTTCAGTATATTATTTGCATGAGCTATACAGAAGTATACCACATGATGTATATCTCTATAAGATTATGTTAGACTTCTCTTCACAACTTCTCTAGGCTCACAGCACCACGACCTAGTAACGCGTATTTTCCTGAAAAGGGAAAACAAAATCTCCTCAGCACATTTAATATCAATGTTTTATTTGACAGTTTAGTGCGCCAATTGCTCTGTCGTTCTTGAAGCGCGGATGAGGGGCACTGTGGATGCCTGTGGTATGTGCTCTCAGATGGATGCCTCCGAGGAGTTCCCTTTCTAGGGTCCCCGGAGTCTGTCATCCATGTAATTGATGGTGTTTTCTCTGTGAGGTGTGGGACTGAGGCACATTAGGGTGGAATGGGTAAACTTAAGTAAATCAATTGACTAAGATATGCCTTTTATCTCTGGTTTCTAATCAGCATAAAGCCATTACCGCTAAATGCTGCTGGAAAGGAGAGGACGCAACTCTCTCTTGCTAAATTATGTCAGAAATTAAAAGGGCTTCTTTGCAGTGGGAATTCGTGGGGCTCACGTTCCGGAAAAAAATGACCATCTCTGAACTACATTAAAATGTGGCACTGTTGAAAACACGTCTCCTTTGTAGTTAAAAAAAACTCAGTTTAGATGCGAAAAGAGTGACCATTTCTTCCTTGGGCTTCAGAACTATGACCTATCACAGCAGTGGTTTGCTGCAATGTAATGCAGATTTATGGGAACATATGTAGATTGTTATTTTAAAAGCCATGGCACCACTTGCTATCAATGCAAACTGGATGCAAAGAAAAGCAGACTCCCTGCCAGGCCACTGACAACATGCCTGGCCCAGGTTGCCATGGGTGACTGGCGAGCAGGCATCCCGGGGATCCGGCAAAGAACAGCCACTGACTAATGACTTCTGGATTCCGAGTGACCTCTGACCCGTAATGGCCAGGACAAAAACAAATGACCCTTTTCAAGATGCACCGTTTTAGACTGCAGAATTTCTGGGAGCAGCTACGAGTTTGCAAACAGACTGATTGTAGGAGACTAATACATGAATAGGACTGTCCTCGAAACAATCGGAAAACGCAGGTAAAATAAAAATAGCCGATTTGTCCCATGCTTTAAGGAGTCCTTGACACAGGAAGAAGCCGCATAGAACTCTGCAATGCTAGGAAGTGGCTGTACACATATAAGCATCGTTGTCACTGACACAACAATCTGTCAGGGTTGGCAAATGTGCTTAGAGCAACTGCAGGCAGGATCCAAAACCCATGCATCATTTCTGTCACTACAGATCTAGTGTTGTTC
Source organism: Lissotriton vulgaris (assembly GCF_964263255.1). Taxonomy (NCBI): domain Eukaryota; kingdom Metazoa; phylum Chordata; class Amphibia; order Caudata; family Salamandridae; genus Lissotriton; species Lissotriton vulgaris. Next base: position 1,461,631,296 of record NC_141694.1, read on the forward strand.
TGCTACCGAGGGCTATCACCTCTTATGTGCGGCGGCAACGAGGCTGGCGGGCACAGTACCCGCAGAGGACGGTGTCCGAACCTTAATGATAACTTTCAGCACTGCATATTGTCACCATAGCAATGAAGCTGGATGCGAGCGAACGACAAGTTTCTGTCATCACTCTTTCTACACGGCGTGGCCCTGGCGGCCACCAGGAACGTCCTCTCGTGCAATCCGAGCACAGCAGCACATTCACCACCAGCTCAAAAGTCGACCTCTCTACAATGTCAGCGTTTGAAAAGTTATTGAAAACAACAGAAATTGAAATACACAAAAAACCTTATTAGCACGAAGGGCCTTTTTTTCACAAGCCGGTGTAATACAAATCCATATGTTATAAGTAAATATATAATTAAAGTTAGACGCATGCACATTTTTGTATCACGAATAATGTAAAAACTGAGTATGCCAAGGGTAAAAACAACAGACAGACTCAAGAACTCTACTTTCAATAGTAAGAAAAAGGCAAACTAAAAAAATTAAACAGACAGAAAGCAATAATCTGATTAGTGCAAAAGTTTGTTCTTTGAAAGTAATATTTTTGAGCTTTTGTTCGGGCCGCATTTCAGTCTGTTATTTTGTTGCTCTTTGTGCCACTACAGAAAGGGACCAACCATATACAACCAGTCTTGACACTGCCTCAATACAGACCATCCAGCCACAATTGACAGACCACAAACGCTCCCAATGGATTACAAGAAGCCCTGAAATATGTTATTCTTGTTGGGCCACACCAGTGTGATGCACAGTAAGGCACAATGAACTACAGGAATATACATAAGCCCACAATATCAATTTCTTTAATAATGTGGATCCTCCTTTTACATCAACATGTTTTAAAATAATAATCATCAAATTAACTCCCGCGTTACTTATTGAAACATTTCTCACTTAACCATTGATAGCATGATAACATTTCTCTGAGTACCTCTGTCACCACATGGTCATTAGGGCCCTTGTAAATCAGGGAACTTGCAGCCACATAAATTATCAACTGTTCTCTTGTCTTTCATTTCGCATAGCAAGTTGAGCTCAGCAAACAAGTACTGCTATGCCACACTTAAAAAATATACACAAATTAAAATGCCACATTTTGTCCCAGACACTAAAACAAAATAGTTAGTTTTCTGAATTGTAACTTGAAGGTTAGAACAGCAAGCAGTAATTAATTCACAGAAAGTCGGTATGTAAAACATGTAGTGAGTGAGTGCATAGATACAATATCACTCCATGCATAGTCACACTAACAGATGAGAGATAAGATACAGCATTAGGGCATTAAGTGTAGAAATAAGTAGAACTGTGCAACATAGTTACTAAGTGTAAGGTTCACCTTCATATACCACATATATGCAAGCACAGCCTATTTCCTATGCTCGCAGTTTGGTCAATCTATGACGTACAGAGATTGCAGTCTGGTATAAGAAAAACGTCCACTACAGAGGATGATGGTAAAGTGGCTTTACATTGATAAGGGGGCACTTCCCGATTTACAGGAGGGTGTCCTGAGGTGAACTTATGAACCCATTTAGCTATGCACATATCCCTCATTATGTGCTCTATATTAAACATTCCCCCTGAGTGAGGGATTTTGGAAGGTAGTGCGGGGTTAAAACGTGGTGATGTGGACAAAACCTACAACCCACTAAAGAGGGGCCTACTGGTTTTAAGGAATAAAGTCAAGCAGGGCAGGTGCAACTTTACTGCTTGGGTCTGAGCCTGGGAAACTTCAAATGATGGTTGAGGGATGGCCCATGAGACTGGTCATGGAAGCAATCAACAAATGCTCCCATCTTCCTGGGAATGAGCCAAGCCACTCCTTTTAGCTACACACCCTCAGAGAGTAGTTGGTGAAACTGCCACAGTGTTCGGTGACACGGAGCTCTAAAGCAAGTCATTAAGTGTAACAGTGGAGGAAAATTGTTGTAAGTACACAAAATCCTGTGAAATGTGATAGGTAGTGGGGAATTCTTCTGAACCACGGAATAAGAGTATTGGTATTTCACTCCCACCTCATAAACAGTTGCTTCACCAAGTAGAACACTGTAGTTGTTGGCCTACAAGGTGTAAATTTATCCATTGAGCAAAATCTCTCTGGGCGGAGAAACAAAGTTATACTCTTTCAGTATAGCTTAAAATATGCTGTGTCGGACAGTTTATACATATATTCGACTACCGACATTTTCCAAATTAAAGATCTGTTTCTGAAATGCATTTGTGTACTTAACCTCTTGGATGCTAATGACAAGGGTAACTCGTCATGCCCCTCCCATTCATTTCAATGGAAATCTCATGATATGGGCCTGACTCCAATAGCGTCGAAGTGGTTAAATGTGGTCATATCTTGATAAACCTGGGCAAAACCATTTAGATGACTTGCAGTTTACTTCAGAAATAAAATTCTGCTACTATGGGGGAATTTCCTGCGTGAGCAAATTTGCTCACAGCGCCTCTTTATGTATGTTTCAAGTGAGGGGTACCTGCTATGTGTTCAACATCAACAACGTTACAAGTTGTGGGTATTCTATTATTAGGGTGTATTTTTCCACACAGCATATGGCCAAATATTTATCCTGTCAAGGACGGCAGGAAATCACGTTTAGGGTTGGAATGGGGAAGGAATATTTCAAAACTTGAAAGAGGAGTGGGGGGAAGGTGTTTTTCCATGGCAAACTATTTTCTCTATTGATAAACACAAAATAACACTAAAGTGCAAGCACACTTCAGCATGACATTTCTGTATCCAGACGTGCTCATAAACATTTTTCATATAGGAAAAGTTTATGAGAGTAACGGCCAGCGGTTTCCAGGAAAACTCTTGTAATTCTTTGAGAATTCAAAAAATTCAGAAATGTACCCAAAATAATCAGGCAGGGTTACATTAGTAGATTTCAGTCTTTCTTTATGAATTGGAGCCTTAGTGCCATTACATAGTGTTAAAATGCATCTACATTTGTGAATTTCATACCAGACAGACAATCGTGCATTTGTTTAGGCAAACTGTGCTTACAGTGGTAGAAAATTCTTCATTATGCTGGAACACCCAGCCCTGAAGATTTAAGGTTGAGGGTGAGAACGTGGGTTTTCCCTGGTGAGGGGTGTGGAGTGACCAACACCTGAGATATTATAAACATCTGGTAAGGGGCAACTTTGTGGGTACTTTCAAACATCTACAATAGATTTTCTTCGCACTCTATCCAAACACAGAAAAGCAATTCAACAAGTTGCAGTACCTGTGAAAAAAAATTCTGAAAATCTCGAATCTACTTGCATATTAACAATGGGATAAGGAAAGACATTTCTATTCCGAACAGAAAAAAGAAATTAGGGTTCTTTAAAGAAAAAATAGCAAAGATTATGATTGGGTTTACAGACAGGAGGTGAAAAATCTTCTTTAAATCAGTACTTAAATATAGGATACTCTATTCTGATTTCTTCTGGTGCATGCAACAACTTTTGAGTTGCTCACAAGGGCACCACCCTTGGAACATGCCTTATGATGGCTGGTTCCATTAAGAGTACCGCACATTCACATGATTGCTCAGAGGTTAGACCTGCAGCGTGAGAGCTCACCCAATGAAACGCTCTTGAATAATTAAAGTGGACATAATAAGGAGTCTATTTTCTCCCACAAAGCAATACAATTTCTAGACAGCATACCCAATATGCAAACAAGCTATACAAAATCAGAAACTAACTTATACAATCTGAACAAAAAATGTATAACCCTCATTGGATAAAAAAAAAAAGGTCCGAAAAATGCACACCAAAATTTATGAACAGCACAGTCTACAGTCAAAGTAACCGGTCCATGAATAATTAGCAACTTCCTCCCACAGAACCTCGTCACTATTGCCATGCAATTGTATCTCAGACTGCTGGAGAAATTCTGGAGCCCAACGCATGAGGTACTGGAATCATCTCACCTGCCACAACACTTCACACTGTATTGCATGGACTATGCATTAAATAGTATCAAGCAGAATTATTGCACACTTCACGTTTATTTTCAATGCACATACTCGCTGTATTATTGTTTCGCTATTCTAGCTACCCATGTTATTACAAAAACCAAATAATTAGCCCAACAAACACAAGTGTAAGAGAGGGAAATTGGCAGAAGCTTTAGGAGCTAACAGCACCCTAGCGGATGCTCAGGAACTGCTAAACTGAGACAAATGAATTCTATACACATACAATATCATCAGCTGCTAAACCACGCTGCAGGTGATTTCTGGGCATAAAACCATCCACACCGAAGCAGTATCTCGAGCATTAATACTTAAATGGGTCATATGCAGCACATCTGTCAATCTGCCCGAAAGTCTATGAGGCGCAACCACGACCCTGCAAGCCTATCGATTCTCCAAGCATGTGCTTTAATTTACTTAACCACTGAGAAATCCATCAAAACATAAAGGGCAACTGTCCATTACCACCTCATTTGCGAACATTCCTTCCATTCACTCTTTCCTCAAACATGGTGGAGTGTTTTGGAAGCATAAATGAATTAGCAGGGCGCACACCTGTTTATGCTCAGGAAGGGACAGCACTGAGCAGCATTCAACAAGCCTAGAGATAGAATTAATATGGAGGCATTATTACATCTGTGTGCAAAGGGTGGTAAATTAGATCCTAATTACATTAACAGGGATTCTGCCTCCCAGCTTAAATTTTACATGAGCGCTCTGTAAAAATTCAAAGGCTCTGCTGTGGTTACTTTACGAGCTGGTGATTACGGCAACTTCCTGTGCGGTCACTAAATATTCTGTTTACAAATAAATGAAGAAGCTTTGGGCCAACGAGCCAAGGTAATAATCCGTTATTCCTTCTTCTGAGAGGGAGCCCTTACCGCATGAGCACAGCAACAACCGGGAGCCCAGGCTTCATCTAATTACTTGATCACATCATTTTGCAAATTGTCTTTTCACAAGAGAGCCAAGTGCAAAACACACTCACAGGGGATTTCGGGCAGCAGCTTTCATTTACTACTCATTTCTTCTTCAATTAAACAGGAAAATGCCAGTTGTGTGAAAGGAGCCAGGGGGCGGGGAGGGCTGCAAAGGAGGAAACAATTGAATCTCATCAGAGTACATTGCACCCTTGCTAAGGAGCTTTTGATTACTTATACATATTTTTTTAGCAAACTTTTCAAACAGTTCATATCATTTTGAATGGGCAAAAGGAGTTAGAGCTATCCTCTAAGAACGCAACTCTTTAAAGTTGGAAATAATGGCCCGGGAACTGTCTTTTTGAGGGCACATAGTGGCTTATATGCGGGTACATTTTTCAACATCACTAATTTACATTAGGACAAAATCACAAGTTCCTTTTGATGCATACTAATCATGAGCCTTAGTCTGCCTCCTTTTGTCCACTTTTAGCTAAAGGATTCCCTAGATGCTGGTAAACTGTCCTTGCTTTTAAGGAGATTGTCTCTGCAGTACTGCATCAACTGAAAAGAGAATCAGAAAGTACCTACACATGGCTCAACCTGATTGTCCAAATGCACCAAGAAGTGTTTATGAACCGAAATCACACAACAGTCAGCTTCTGCTCTGGGAACAAACTTCCTAGAGAACTGATCAAATAGGCTTCATGCCGATTTTGTAATTTCTTTCTTTTTAGAAGAATACTGTTTGTGGGTTCCAATTAAAACCAGATTCCAATAATCTGGATTTACACGTGAGGTACCTTGGGGGGATCAGAGGGGTGGTATTATATAACAAACATTACAGTTTTAAATGAACATACTTAATTCACTAATATTTACAATTTGTGAAACGCTGAGCTGTTAGTTTTAGTTATGTAAGTGTTCCAATTATGTATTAAAAACTGACAATAATGGCCTATCATGCCGAATTCGCCACCAGCCCACATCAAAGCCACAATCCTTTGGACACTGGTACTTACAGACACTTTGTAACACGTATAAAATAGGTCGTATCTGGAAGCAATCACAAACCTTAACCATGTGCTGTTCTAAACAGCAATACACCTCGAACAATGCTTAAATGTGAGAACTTCAAGCTACCCATCTGCAAATTTCATGAAGCTGTGGAGGCTAAACATCCAGCAAAATACAATTCCAAACAAATGTTGACAACAAATCATCACTATGACATCATTTTAGCAATGGCACAGGTTAGGACAAAAGTAAGCAATATCTTTATAATTCACACATGTCGATGCTTGTGCCACTATTAATTCAACTCCATTACTTCGCAATTCTATCACTTCTCCTCCATTCCTTTAATCAGTCCCATTACTTCAGCTGCCATTTTTCAGAGTAATATCTTCATCAGTGTATCTCAATATTCGACATAATTAATTTTAAAATATCATTTAAATGTGTACTTATCAATGGAAGAGACCTCAGAAAGGGTAATAATTAATGGTAAATTATTAATAAAATATATATTTTTAAACAGTATAGGGAAATGTTTCCAAACAGTACTTAAAATCAATTTCTAATTTCACTTTTAATTTTAAAAAGTGGAGGTGGAGTTTCTCATAAGTTTACATCCTCCCTTTTGTTTGACTACCATAAGATATTTATGTTAATGTAATTAACATTTTTATTGCTTTTGACTTAAAAACGATTTTTCATAACAAAAGAATTCATTAAAATAAAAACCTGTTACATTATTGACATTACTTTTATTATATTGATGTTTCTTAGTCCTATTATTAAAATTACTTTAACTTAGTTTAATACATCTTACTAAATTTAATTGATGATTCACAGAAGTAAGGACAGCTTTGGTATACATTCCTGTGAAATACTCACATCTGATTTATCTTCAATCGGTATACCATTTGATAGGTGTATGGGTTTGATATTTAGGAGTAAATAGATATCCAACACTAAATATATACCTTTTGAAACAACGACATATATTCCAATTTAGAAATATCCATTAGTTCAGAGCTTTTTATAATTTATTTAATATACATTAATTAACATTAAATTATAATTTAAGACAAATCATATAAAATGTGAGGCTTATCGAAAAGTCCTATATCAAGATATATATTTCATCTAGAAGAATAAAGATCTTACTTCTGACACTGTTCAGTCAGTATCTTAGGTTCAGACCCTTGAGTTGACAGTGTCTGTTCAAATCAACCAGTTTTGCAGACAATTCAAAGTGAGTATCACTCTAATGAAAAGAGTCAGAAAAACATGAGACTACGAAATTATATTCTATTCTTCCTTTGGACATGGTAATTTGTTTCTGACTAAAGTCAATATGGTACTCCGAAATGTTTACTTCCCAATGTCAATCCTCCGGTGGAACTTTTCTTTTTCTCATCAAGGAAGATGAGAAAGCATACCTCTGACTTGTAGTGATAAATAAAAAATACAGGTCCAGTGCACATTTCTTAGAGGTTTTCTATTTAACTCCCACTTGTTATTGAAATGGACATGGAACAGTATACTCTTTTTCAATGCACAGGCTATTCAGGGTGAAAATAGTGAAGCAGCTAGTTCCAGATATTTCTTGTCCCTGTTGAAAGGCACAAGTTATAAGTCCTTTCAGAAGGTTGAATGAGTAGCAAAGAGATCCTTCAGACGAAATTACCACTAATAACTATCACTTGCAAGACTTGCCAATTTTAAAATTCTGTACATGTAGAATTAACAGACCCACAGACTTAAGATAATGGCACCCTGATGCAGTGCTACTTGACATCTAACCTGACTTTGTTAATTGGTATGGTCCACAGCCTTCTGAATGGATTAAATTATGCAACAAACTGGAGCAATACATTGGTCCAGTGCATTTTCTGCAACTGGAAACAAGTTATACACAGTGTTTCCCTCATTTGCACGGGGAAAGACAAAGTACAAATGTGACAATGCTACACTGTCAATGACCAGTATAGAATCTCATTCATTTTTTGTGCTACTAAAAACACACACGGATTGGCACAGCCAATAGGTCTCAACTATGCGAGAGCTATTGATTTGCCAATGCATTTTAGCCATGTTGTAGAGTAGCGTGGCTGCTGTGCAGCATGGATAAAAAGTTTAAAAAAAACAGTGATTTGGACAGCGCAATAGAGCTTTTTTTTCTTATTGTGGCTGGTGTGGGCAAAATTGGCAATGGGAGAGAAGGTGGGAGTGCAGCGAGACACAGACAACAGGAATGAGGAAACAAACAACACAGTCAGCAAGAAGGTAAAATAGGATAAACAGGAGTGTAAAAAGGACTAAGACGTGACCAGCACTGGTCGCGAAATAGAACTTTTTCTTCTTATGGCAGGAGGAGGGCAACACAGGCAAGAGGAAGGTGAGAGGAAAGAATCAACATGATAATGGGAGAGTGGAGGGCGGGTCTGAAGTAGCAACACAGACAAGGGGAGTTGGGAGAGAAGAAGCAACACAGACTATTAAGAAGTAATTATGGACAATGGAGGGCGGGAGGGAAGAAGCAACACAGACAATGAGGAAGAAGAAAGAAAATAGTACCTGAATCACAGTGCGAGCAGCAGAAAAATACTAATCAAAATGAAGCAATCAGTACTTGGACCATGCTGCACATGAAAAAAGAGGAGTGAAACTGGCACCAGTTGGCCAATGAGAAGACAGCAAACAAGAGAAATTGAAAGTAATGGGCAGGCTCCAGGCCATTAGTCATAAATATATTTTCACAGAGCCTGCATAGTGTCTTAGACAACACCTAAAAATTGCACACATTTGCACAATCTCTCTAATACATTTCTTGGTCACTTTAATGGTGAGCACATATACAGGCAATGTAGATTTGCCTTTAATTGGATGAACTCAGTTGTATGCAAATCATCCTGTTACCTGTTTGAGGAATGAGCACTCCACAAGACTGTTAAATGAATATTGATTGAAAGATATATATTTTATAAAAAGAAACACCATGCAATCTCGGAGTCAGAGCCTATAAACCACAAGGAATAAAACATACCCTTACCAAACCAATAATCTGAATCACAACTGGTATAACCTATGTGCTTTTTTGTCATCTCACCTGCAACTAAGAGAATGCAAGCAGCAAACAGAGCCTAACCCACCGGCCAGACCCAGAACACCCTACTACAACAACAAACACGAAGTTTAGATATTTCAAAAACTATCCCAATGATAAGATGAGTTATGCTATGGAAGAAGTGAAATGGCACGTGTTCCTCCTGCAACTCTTTGTTTAACTCTTTATAAAGGCTTCAATAGTCACACACAGTTTCACAAGGACTTATTTAACACCCACTCACCTGTCTCTCTTTAATATCTTAATCAAACGCATGATTCAACTAATTTATAATAAATAACAAAAATGTCACTCCCAGGTGGCTGCACAATGATCTATCTTTGGGTGCCCGTTCCAAAAGACTCGTTCTAGTGGGAGTGTAAGAGCACGCATTTGATAACGAAGTCATGAGGAGAACATGGTTTATAATTGAATGTGACAAAATCGTCTAAGGCCCAATTAACATTTGATCTTCTCCTTATTTTGTACCCTCTTGCTCTGGTTCTTTTCAAAGATTTTAGACAGTGTGAACACTATGGGTTTTACCTAGACATGTGTCTGGAACCACATACACATGGTGTTGTTAGGTAGTGTTGATTTAAGATATGCTAACTGTGCAGAATATTGAGTTTCCTTCCCACAGACTTCCATAAAAAGCAGTGAGTGCCATGATCAACTTTAAGTTAGATTGCGGGAAAGCCTTCTAAGGGTGTCTTCTAGAAGGGCATCTGACTCTACAGCTAATAATTAAAAATGCAATGATACGCCACATTTTTGGCCTGCATAAGCATAATCATTTACTACATCAGAGAATAAACATTCAGTAGTTACCTACCGATGGAGCTGGAGTGGGTTTTTAGGTCTCGGCTAAAAGACGCGCGTAAGCGCGTCTCCGCCGAGATCTTATGTCAGGGACGATGCTTCCCAGGAGACAGGGTCTGTCGCGCGCTTTGCCTCTCTGGAGGCGATTTCCGCTGGCCACGCGCTCGCGAACGCGCTCAGCTGCTGTCTCCTGGGAAGCAGATACACCACACGCGCATGCGCAGAAACAGCGACAGACACACACGAGCGCTCATGCACGCACGCACCCACACATACAGCGAACCCAGCGTCGCATGCATACACACACACACGTGCACCGAGCATCCCCCCCCACCCCTCCGTCGTCGCACCCCTCCCCTCCGCCGTCGCACCCCGCCCCCCACCCCTCCGCCGTCGCGCACACACACACGCAGACATACAGGCATTCTCTCCCCCCCCCCCCCCGCTCCGCTCACCGGTCAAAGGCCCTCCGGACACGCAGACATACAGGCATTCTCTCCCCCCCCCCCCCCCCCCCCGCCGCTCCGCTCACCGGTCAAAGGCCCTCCGACCGCGGGGCTCTCCCTCGGTGCTCCTCCAGGCACTCCGTGGGCGCGGGCTTCACAAAACGGAAGTCCCGCCCCACGATAGGTTTCGTTTTCTCAGTCCCGCCCCACGTTAGGCAAATGAAACAAGTGCATGCTCTCTCCCTGCAAATCAAAGAAGTGCAGGCTCGCTCACTGCGAATGAAAGAAGTGCACATACTCAGTGCCTGACAGTGCCTCAGAGTTTAAAGCGCTGATTGTACACCACTGAGCACGTGCACAGGAAAGCTGTCTTCTTCCACAACAAGGAGTACATGCATCACACCTCGTCCTTTATCAATAATAAATTCACCGCCGTGCAGCTGCGCACTGCATGTTTCCAGGATCGGCTTGCAGTGTAGTGCAGTGCGGCCTCGTGTGCACCAGTATGAGCTCAGGCCACTATTAAGCCAATAATTCAACACCTCGCGTTCCACATTGCCATAACCCACGCGCCACTGCAGTTAACCAGCGCCAGCACAGAGACCAGTGCAGCGGGCGATGTGAAACCACACAGCTGGACCGCCAGGCCGCACACTCAGTACTCACTGCCAGCACCCTCCTCACTTCCGCCCGTGCCCCCTCCGCCGCCCTGCTCCAGGGCACCCCAGTACTTCTCAGCGCGGAATACCCTGGTGAATGCACGCCACTGCCGCCAGTATTGCGCGGCTCAGTGACGTAGCGAGGATTCCACGGACCCCGGTGCTACCGCGCCTGCTGCGCCATTCCCAGCAGCGCCCCTGCTCTCACATAGAACTCAGTGTCTGGAAGCGATCACGAGCAGTGGGATGGACAGGCTCGCCCAGGCTGGCAGTGTCCATACCCGTGGTGCCCAGCTCCAGAATGCAGTGTCTGGAAGCCCTCACACGCCGTGACAGGCGGGCACTCTCTGCCAGTATCCCCTTGCCAACTGTCTGCTGAGCCCGATTAGCACTCTTTAATTAATCTGCGAGGCTGCAGGGAGGCGCTGACCTGTTCACACTCACAGTGACCCTGCCCCACCCGCGTCCTGCCCTCCCTCTCCAGGAATGGGGACTCCCTCTGGGGAAGCCCGCTCTGTGCCAGGCCCAGCCGCCAGACACACGGAGGTGGAGAACGGCTGCTGCCCAGACACGCAGGGAGTGACCACGGACACGGCTGCCAGCACCACACTGCGCACAGCGCGCCCTCCAATCACGCGGCGGCCGGTCAGGATGCGACCCTGCGGGCACCGGAGGGCACCCCGCGGCGCAGTCTGTGGGAGTCCCGCTCGGGCACTCCCTGCTACCAGCGCCCCCTGCCAGCTTCGAGCGGATCTTTAATGGTATTTAGAACTACATGCATACACCATCTTCAATAAAGTCATTGCACATTTTCAGTAACACCTAAAAATGCATTTAACATAGTGAAAAGAGGCACTGGGCGTCCACACAGAAAGCCAACACTCCCCACAGGGCTTTCATGAACTGCTGCCCCCTCCCGCCAGCAGCCCAACTCAGATTGAATCATTCCCGCCGGCAGGTTTACTCCGTCGGAGGCTCACGCTGTGTGCTCACTCACTGCCATGCTCACTCACCACTGGGCTCACTCCATATCAAGCTCTCTGATTGGACTCGCTCACCAACAGCCTCACTCCGCGCTGTCTTCAGTCACTGCAGAGTAGTGAGTGCAGAGTAGTGAGTGCAGAGTGCAGAGTAGTGAGTGCAGAGTGCAGAGTAGTGAGTGCAGAGTAGTGAGTGCAGAGTAGTGAGTGCAGAGTAGTGAGTGCAGAGTAGTGAGTGCAGAGTAGTGAGTGCAGAGTAGTGAGTGCAGAGTAGTGAGTGCAGAGTGCAGAGTAGTGAGTGCAGAGTGCAGAGTAGTGAGTGCAGAGTAGTGAGTAGTGAGTGCAGAGTGCAGAGTAGTGAGTGCAGAGTAGTGAGTGCAGAGTAGTGAGTGCAGAGTAGTGAGTGTGCAGAGTAGTGAGTGCAGAGTAGTGAGTGTGCAGAGTAGTGAGTGTGCAGAGTAGTGAGTGTGCAGAGCAGTGAGTGCAGGTGCAGAGTGGTGTGTATTGGCAATGTAAATGACAATGCCATTTATTTATGATTTAAAAAAAAAAAAGAAATGTCATGAGCAATGCCAATTGCTCTACCTTTAATGATGCCGAGACCATTGCATTGCAAATGCTTGTTAAATGATTACTCTAGCATTCTAGTGCCCCCCCTGGACAGCACTGTCTTATTTAGTCCACTAAGTCTCTCCATTTTACACCTCTCACTGTTTTGCTCAGAGAGGAGATGGAAGTATATACTAGCGTGCAGGAACAATTAAGACTTGCAGACACTGAGATAAGACTAGCGGTGGACTTCAGGGGCTGATTCCAAACATACTTGTACACTCCAGATCAAATTCCCCGCCCCCCATGCCACACGGGCCACTCATTCTGCCCTGGCATGGGACTAAATTCAGCTGTGTTCACTAACATAATGATGATCTAATAACATGACTGGCCAAGAGAATGCCTCTCAGCATCGTGGCTTGAACCCTAGAGGTGAGCAAATGCTCTAGTGTTTCTCAACACGTCGCAGCATTGGCTGCACGGAGTAGAATACCAGATGTATTTATATCACATGTTCTGCTGGTGGGTTTCCTGTGACAGACTTGTGTAGCAGAATTGTCTACTCCAGATGTGGTCCAACTACATAGAGACATATTTTCACCAGTAGTCCAATAATGTGATGTAACACAAACCTCAGACTTTCACCTTAAATCAGTAACTACAAGGAGTCCAGGGCCATTGCTTCTACACAGCAAACCTACACTTATTGGCCAGCCCAGCAACAGCAGCCAAATAAGATGGGCCCAGGTTAGTCAGAAGACCACCATTACTAAGCAGAGCAGAGGTAACAGCCAAAAACTATTGACAGCTTAATGCTAAATAGATGTAAACCTGTTGAGCATCCAAATAACGCACAGATTGTTTGCTAGCCACTTAATTTTCTAAAAAACATTTTTTTGTAAAAAAACAACTACTTAGTGATGGATGTCTATAACTGGAATGGCATGTAGAAAATAGCTGTTGTAGGGGTGTGGCAACAAGATACTGTACTCAGTTAGCTCTTAAGTCACGCTTTCCCCCACGATTCCTGTACTCAGTCAACACAATTGAGTGACGCCACTGTCTTTTAATCACTGTATGCTGAATCCAATCTACAAAGCATGTGTGTGCACATATGTTTGTGTGTGTGTGTGTGTGTGTGTGTGTGTTTAGGGTGTATGAATTGAGATTCAGTATATTAAATTTCCCTAAAGGTTTTGTTATATTTGGAAATAGAAGGCTGTAGAGAACATCATTCACGAATACCAATTATGAAGAAATGTAACTATATTCTGGGTTTTACTCCTAGAGAGAATGTAGGGGGAGTTGAGAGGCAGCTACTGGTATAGTAAAAGCAACACAGATATGCGGTCCGGCCAAATGCCCTAATAAGGCCAAAATGTTCATGTGGTTGTCATTCATAACAATAAGGGATTCTGCATGAAGGAAAACTACTGAAACCGATGCATCATTTCAGAAAGAACTGATTTCACACATATTAATAAAACACATTTTAGTAGAATCATACAAAGATCTTAAATAAAATCAAAAGGCCATAATGAACATTTTATATCCGATATGCTTGATTGAAAAAGGAAGGAAGGTTATAATTATGTGTAATTTCGCAACTGAAGCAGTATTTCTTTTAGTAGACTCCACCAGTAGTCACCTCCATGCTCTCCCTCGAGAAACCTGTCTGCAAAATGCTAGAATCCCAAGTTTTAATGTGAGCCATATTCTGAGTCCTTAGTTCCAGCTGGGACAGAGATACAAGCCCATTCTTTAATACGCGGACCCCACCACCCAATGTGTAAACCAGCAGACAACTGATGCTTTAACCCGTTTGTTGCTTCGAATGTTCTGCGTCAGTGCTGAACGTTCAAAGAAACGAGCGCGACCGCGTCGGCCAACGGACGTGCGCAGCACTGGCAAGGTAGTGCTTGCGACGACCGTTAGCCGACTGCAGCACTTAATGGGTTAAATAGGCCTTATCTTCTGCTTGCAGAGTACCACTCTTAAGTGAAGCCAAAGTTTCATAGAGCACACACGTCTGTTGGGCATATAAACATAATTGCTGCTATAAAGAAACAATGTTTTTGGACATTAAATGCTAACCTAGAACTTTTAGAGAATATAATTGAAAACGGTGAATTATACAGCCCTAGTCTTTCAATTTTCGATAGGACAAGTTCACCATCCATCCACATCACAATTTCTCCTGAAAAAACTTGCTTTGCACACAAAGGCAGTTATTTGCACTGTAGTTAAATTTCACAGATAGTGGACAATGAATGGATTTTTGTTTCATATTGGCATATATTGCAATTATATATGATTAGGAGGGCACTGAGGAATTAATGTACTTGGTGTTTATCCTGCATCTTAAATGAATCCTCAGTGACTTTACATCACAAACCTCTACCATGTATAGAAACCATATTATTAAGGGGCCTATTAGAATGGCGGACGGACCTGCGTCCGTCCGCCACCCCAGAGGAGGAGGGACCGTCCTCAGGGGCTGCGGTGGTCCCTCCGTGCTAATTAGGATGTGTCCACCACCCTGGCGGTCACATCCTGTATTTTTAACATTGCGGCGGGTGCTGCTTGAAGCAGCACACGCCGCAATGTTACAAAAATGCATGTTTACCTTTGCATGCACGAAGCTGCCGGCACCGCGTGGTGCCTGCCGCTTCGTGCACGCAAAAACATGGGGGTACCATAGGTACCCCCATGTGCACCCCCCACCCCCCCTTCACCCCTGGGGGCCCGCATCGGGCCCCCGAAGACAACACTGTATGCCTTTCCATGGTGGAAATGCCGCCGTGGAAAGGCATATGACCGCAGCTATCCTAATATGGCTGGCGGTGTCTGATAGACACCGCCAGCCATGTTAGAGCTTTTCCGCCATGGTCGGAAGGCAACCGCGGCGGAAAAGCAGCGGACGGAAAACAGATCCCCCAGCCATCCTAATCTGGCGGGGGTCTTTTTCCAGTCTGCAGCGGATATTCCGCATCCTCCGGCCCGGCGGTGGCTTCTTCTGGACCGGAGGATGCGGATTATCCGCAATCATAATCGGCCCTTAAGTTTGCTCCTTATCTCATAAATATGTCATACCTGCATCTTTCTTCCTACAGGAGTGAGGAAATTAGCATTACAGTATGTTTATAATCCTCAGGATTGAGTGTGTGTAGAATGTATCTATGCATTCATTCTTGGCCCTGCAGTAGAAATGTTTGTCCACATTATTAGGGGCGCTCCATTGTCAAACACTGAAAAGACCCATCAGTCTGAGGCATGTATTCTTATACATAAATACCTTGTCCAATCACCAGTCTATCTCTGCCAATTATTCACAACATCACCAATGCTAAGTGAAGTAAGACTCAAAATGTGTCCTGCTGTAGATTGTAAAAAACGCACTATTTGAATCTACCACAGGATTGCCCTGACAACATAAATGCCTGAAAATCCAACATAATTAGCTCATGGAGGGGGCAGTTGCCGCCTTGTATGCAGGTAATATTAACCTTTAAAGTAAACTAGAATTATTGCTAAGCCAACTGTGATTAAATAAAAAGAAACTAAGCCCTACATTTGAACTGCTAAAGCATCAACAATACTATTATCATTAACTATTAAAAGAATGACTTTCTGCATAAACATTGAGGACTACAAGTACAGGTCATAGCTGCGCTTCCTTGTCTTGAACTCCTATGATCAGATTGCCTAATATGTCTAGATTTCAATTCACTTTAATCTTCCCTCAGTACGTTTGTCCATTTCAATGCATTACAGCATTTACAAAGTATCTGGTGACTCCACACATGTTCGTTAGAAACTTTTCATTTCCCAAAAATAATTAGACATTAATTTTAAAGTAAATGAACATAATAACAACCTATTTCATATATTACACAATGTCAACTAAATGTTTTCGACATACTCAGAAACGGTTGCACTGCTTGTATTACATCTGCGCATAAAAACAAATATGTCAGTGAATAAAAATAAATGAAAAAAATAAAGAAACATTATATCCATAAGTGTGCGTCTAATCTAAATACAATTTTGTATAAGAATCGTGCAGTTCAAATGGCAATGTCCACTACGAACAATGGTCTGCCACTCTAATGCTCACAGGGGAAAACACAGGAAGATCTGATTGAATATCGTTGTTTTTCTTAGCACGTTCTTATGTGGTTTCAAACTTTAAGTGTTTTCTCAAGCTAAGGCTGATGGACAATTGAAAATAATAAAAATGCCGTATTTTTTTCAGACACAAAAAAGTAGCTGAGTGAGATGTGTAACCCAACAAACGTGGGCTTTCTTTTTTAGCATTTCTTGAAAAGTTGAAATAAAAGTGTGTATGCTACTGTGCATTATTACTAGAGGGTATTTATTTATTTTTATTTTATTTAAAGATTTTTATATCGCGCTGGCTAGACCCGCAGGTATCAGAGCACTTTACATGAGAATCAACAATGTAACAGAAAAAGTTCAACAATTACACAATAACATCAAAAAATAGGCACTACAATTAGGAGAGGATAGAAAGGAGAGAGAAAAGTAGTGGAGGGGCAGGGGAGGTGAGAAAGGGAGGATAAGGGAAGAGACGACAAGGAGAGACATAAGGAAGTCTGTCTAAAGACCGACTGGGTAGGTGACGACCAAAAAGGGATCCACTGCCCATCTCCCCTATAGCTAAACCAGGTAGCTCCATCGGGTATCAGACAAAATAGTTCAGTCTCAATACGTTGAGAGAGGAGAGAAGGTGAGACATCAATAGAGGGAGGATCGGGGAGGAGACGACAGGAGACGAAAGGAAATCTGTCTAAAGACCGACTGGGTAGGTGACGTGCAAGGAGGGAATGCCCGGCCTGGCTCCCCTATAGCTAAACCAGTTCGCTCCATCGGGCATCAGACAAAATAACTAGATCTCAATTGACAAGTGAAAATTCACAGATAAACAGGGTGGGGACTAAGGGCGAGGTCAGGTGGGCGCAAAGGTCAATAGCGGGAGAGTGGAGAAGAGTAGAGCGGAGAGGGGTAGGGGGTAGGGGGGAGGAGGGAGATAAGGTCAAGAGAAACGCAGGAGGGTTTGTTGCAGCCGTCATCTTAGGCAGGTACAGGCAATATTTACATAAGGATCAGAGTTACAGGCTACAAGTTACATTTGTTCCAAGAGCAAAATAAACATGGGAAAAAAGAAAGCAAAGTTACGGAAATTCTTCAGGGGAGGGATGTGAGAAAAACAGGGAGACGGGGAGAAACTGTGCCCAATGTCCGACTGGGTAGTTGACGGCCGAGGGGATGAACCCAGGCCGGACTCCTCTATAGCTAAACCGAGCAGCTCCACCGGGCATCTGACATAGAGCTCGGATTCCGCTGTCAGGATAATGATCAGGTGCAATCAGAGAATGTCATAATAAAGCGGGGGAGTTGGAGAGATGAGATACTGCAGTCCAAACAAAAACCAGATGCCATCTTGAGGTCAGGCACTGACCTGATAGGGCTCTGTAAGGAATATTTCGGCTTAGAATAAAGAGTGTAGGGGGTCCCCAGGCACCTCCATTGTGATGCCCCTCCACCACTTCCCGGGGGCTATCCTCCTTCTTCAGAAGAAACAATCATGTGCCCCTCTCCAACACTGGGGACCAGGTTCAACACCTGCAAAATCCAAAGATCATCATCCCCACCGATGGGGATGATGATCTCAAAGCTCCTGCTTGCCGCTGGTCAACAACTCCGAGCAGGCCTGTATGAAGGTTCCCAGTGTGGAAGTCAGTCTCAAACCTGCATGCTGCCTCCCTATGCGGCAGGCGCCAAGTTAAGGTCAGGCAAGTCCTGCCTGGGTGCCATATTAAAGTCAGTCAAGTCCAGCCCGGGTTCCTCCGGTAGTGCTCAGGAACGAGCTCCGGGTATCAGGGGTAGCCGTTTGGTTATCCCCAGAGCCAGCGCCCATTACAGTGCTCCGCGCTGTGTGCACACGAGGGTCAACATTACATTTACAATAGTGAAGCCTTTACAATGAACAAGGAATGGGTGGGCCATTTAACCCAAAGGCCATTTAATCCATAGGCCAAGCGTACTCAGGTCTCCTTGTGGCCACGAAACACAACTTTTGGCGACCACTTCCCCTGTTCAGAACACTGGGGTGCACCAGACCTGTGCTCCTCGATGGCCACAAGCAGATAATTTGTGAACTTTGATGGTAAATGGAAATGTATTACCAAACTTAGATTCCATAACAGCACTGAGTCTGGTTAATATGTGGGCAAATGCAAGTCCATCTAGTCTCATTTGGAAAAACAAATTAATCAAATACGCGTGAAAGGGCTTGGACTATGTGTATTCTCAAGTTTCCCTTCACTATGCTGAGTGTGCTGCTCTTATTTGGTCAAGGCTGAAGAATGACTCGTACCCCTCCCATCATTTGCCCCACCTGAGGTCAGTTGGGCTGTAAGAGGAGGCAAGCAGGCATTTCTCTCCGTCCTGCCCTATTCTGGAGTACGTTTCCATAAAAAAATGGATTTCAAACTATTCCCACTCCAACTCCTTCTAAAATAGTAACACTAAAATGTATGTTAATCAGTCACCCCTAATCAGTCTCTTGAAGGTGAAAAACCGCAGGGGGTTGCCATTATTGTTATTTAGTGCATCAATATGAGGGGAGTTATAAGTATGTAGGTATATATTTTATCAAATGTTGTGTTTGTTTAATGGCAACCTTAACAATTAAACATACATTTGAAAATTACATAGAGCAAAACAATTATAAAACTTAGAAGTCTAAAATTAATCTTCAGCCACCTAAAGCTTTTGCTTCTTAAACTGTAAAGTAAATTCAATCCATTATTCAATTCTCATGTACCTAATCTTTTCAAAATACATATCATACAACATATCAGAAGCCTCTTAACGTTTCTAATCTAATGTTGAAAAAGTTTGAAAGAACATGAGAAAAACTATATATATATATATATATATATATATATATATATATATATACATATATATATATATATATATATATATATATATATATATATATATATATCCCATGAGAATATTATCCATCCCAGCAAAACGAGCTGGTGAATTAAAAATATTAGGAATCACATGAATATCGTTCCACTGCTATTTTTCTGGATTCTTTTGGTTCTGAGGTGACATAACAATTAATTTCAATATGTATTTTTACCAATATACCCAGAGTGGTGTTACTTTTTCCTCATGTTTTTGGTTTTTGGTGTATCATTCTGCTTTCTAGGAGTACTTCCACTGGAATGTATGAGGGACCATTTTACACCTTAGGAGCACAAGTAATCATCATACTGTTTGTCACATTCAATTAATTATCTGCTAGATGCATTACTTACAGAAAATTACGCTATCTTGTCACTTTGTACCTAGCAATCGTGAAGCCAACAGAGCAGGCTTTAATATGCTAAAAAAGATTTGTGCACATAAATACTTATTATAAACCATTTGTGAAATACTATGGGCCCGATTCACAGAACTAACTTAAGACTAAATCCTAAACTTACTACCATTTTGGTATTCACAGAAGGCACTTACTCATTTCGGTATTCACAGAAGTTAGGAGTCCTAATTTTAGGACTCCTAAATGCCTTTTCTCAATTTAGTAGTAGTAAAGTTAGGACTCTTAACTTTAGGACTCCTAAATGCCTTCTTTGAATACCGAAGGTCTTAAAATTAGGATTGTTGTCAATTTAGTAGTAGTAAAGTTAGGACTCCTAACTTTAGAACTCCTAAATGCCTTCTGTGAATACCGAAAGTCTTAAAATTAGGATTTTTCTCAGTTTAGGAGTCCTAAAGTTAGGAGTCCTGACTTTACTACTCCTAAACTGTTTAGGAGTAGTAAAGTCAGGACTCCTAAACTTCTGTGAATACCGAAATGAGTAAGTGGTTTCTGTGAATACCAAAATGAGTATGTGCCTTCTGTGAATACAAAAATGGTACTAAGTTTAGGATTTTGTCTTAAGTTACTTCTGTGAATCGGGCCCTATGTTTACATACATTGACACACTAAAGCAAGACCATTTTCGCTGTGCCCTTGTTTGTTAGAACTTGTTATTTACATGACCTAGAAATTGCAAGACCTACTCATTATTATTATTAGAAATAGCAAAACTTGGGGCCAGATGTGCAAATTTATTTTGTGGTCGCAAATCCCGCTATTAGAAAAAAATCACAAATGTTAGCACAAATCAATGCCTTTTTGCTATGCACTAACCTATGCCGTCCGATGTCTCACTGCGATTGGGAATGGTGTGATAGAGGTATTCCCTCCAAATTAGCATTCAGAATGGCATGCATCAATAATTTGCAAATGAAGTCACAAGGTATTGAAAAGTTTCAGACTCCTCAATTGGGTTGGTAACACATTTGCAAAGGGGATGCTATCCCATTTGGATAGTTTCCCCTTTGGAAATTGAGTCAGGTGACCTTTGGGACAGCAGGCAGTGTTCCAGGAACCCACAGCTTGCTCCTCCTGATGTGACTCGAAATTGGATTTTTCAAAGATGTGCCTGTTCCTTTAAGGAACATGGGCTGCTTTATTAAAAAAAAGGTTTTTCTTTTGAGAATATACACACAGGATTGTGGTATGCTGTTCCTTGTAGGCCACCATTTCTGTGTTTGTAGTCAATCATGGGTTGGAAATCGCATGCCTAATAAATATACATTAGGCAGGTTGGACTGCAACAACTACAACTAGAGATTTTGCAATGCAACCAATGTGTACATAGGTTGCATCACAAAATTAACGGGCGGATACAATTTGGAACAAGTTTTTTACAACCAGGCTTTTCGTACATGTGGCACTTGTTCATTAGCATTATTATTATCGATGTCCTATTATTAAATTTCCATCATAAATCTTATTCAAACAAACTAAGCAATCGAGTCTAACCCATTATATTTTAAATCTAAAGGTATTAATAATAAACATATTTTTGTGTGCATGGCAATTGGCATAAATATAGTTTGCGTACAGGCCCAACCACCGCTGCACAAAAAGATCACTTCCAGCTCCAACTGCTGACTGTACTTGGAATCAATTGCATCCCGCATCCTACATGTTAGCTCTACAGTTTAAGATTGGATTGGTTTTCTGGACTTTAACCAAAGCAGACTATGAAAGTCCTCCATGTTTCTGGTTGAGTATAATCTGAATTCAATACCACTAATTAGAGACTGTTTCTTCAGGATGTGTAGTCCATGAGACATTGAGGAATTAATACATATTCACTTTGGTAATTTACACAAACAAGCTACCAGGAGCCATTGAAAGTTTTTTTTTCCACAACATAATTTTATTGTTGACAGCCAAGACAGACTTAATGCCTAAACGGGCATCAGCAATATGTATACAGAGTGACATATACTGACATCAACATTTTCCATGATACTGTAATGTCGTTCATACAAGTAATGGGTTGTAAAATAACACTCAGTGAAATATATTTTATGTATTTATAATTAGTCTAATCTACAATTCATATTTGTTTCTTTTCGACCTAGCATGAAGAACTTCCTTAAGGTTGGTTGATATGTAAAAGTCAAGTGCCTCGTATCCAGTAAACAACCTTAGTGGAAAAGACTCCTGGATTGACACTTCTTCAATAGCAAAGCTCTCAAGTACTGATTACACAATAATCATGCTAACAAACAAATGAGTCTCAGACTCACAGATTTCTATATAAAAGCATAAAAACATACCAACATTCTACAACGTTCTTTTCTGAACATTTTCTATTCCATCCAGTTCATGATATTTAGTGATTCTATTTTCCTTTAACACATTCTATAAACATGGCAATATACAAGTTTACGTTTACACACTCATCAAAGATAACCAATATACATATTACATTTTACAATAGATGTAACAACAAAAAAATATTTGCTAAGTGTGTCATATCTTATCATATAGTTTAGGAAGAATTGATTTCTTTCCCAAACGAATGATTTAAGATTTCAGCAAAAGTTAACTATACTAATTATACATACATAGTGACAGAACAGTATCCATCAAGTGTACATAACATTTCAAAGAAACTAGATTGCCCTGACACATGCACTTAGGCACGTGCCATACTGACGACCCTTGGATTGTCATATTTGGTGTCCCTTATTGTACCCTTTAGTATCTTATCCAAAGACTGAAAGTCACATCTGATCAACACACACCCTATTTAATGTAACATCAATGAGTTCACAAGATTGCCCAGCTTTTTCAAGAGAAGTGGGCATAAACTGGAAGTCTGACCTATGCGCTGTCTAAAGCCTAATCATTACCAAGCCTTTTATTTGCACCCATAGTGATGTACCCCACACAATACCACAAACCTCATCAAAGAAAGAAACCTTTCCTCCCACATTTATAATGCATGGTCCTGTGTATAAATACTATTCCAAATAGGCACTTACCGTAAGGTGCTGGAATAGCCACGCCCTCATGATATTTGTAGCTACTTTGGGAAAGATGCCACGCTTTTTATGACGTTTTTTCTCCTTGTCGGGATCATCTTCATCGCCTGTGCTGGGTGAAGCTACACTGTTGTCTAAACCATCACCTGGAAATGCAATGAAGAGATCTGGTTAGTGATGCTCTGTTTTTTTATTTACAAGCACTGGCAAGATTTGTAATACTTCAAAGGTATAATCAATTAAAAGGTAAATTAAAAGGAATGCCATGCACCATTTTATGCATACAGATGCACATAAAATCAATTTATTTCTCATTGGGACTTTTCTTTGTTGCCACAGTTTTCACTGTAATCTAACTGTGAGTTACAGTACGAGGATGTTTTGTCTGTCATTAGTACAGAGATGCTTCAGGTAGGAAAACTATGAATGTCAGTAACAGATCTCCGTTTCAGATTTCCAGAACCATGTTATGACCCAAAAGGCTCCATGAGACTTAAACCTTTACACTTTATAAAGCAAGCCCACATTTGGGCTTAGATTCAGTGTAACAGTGCAAATAGTTTAACGTTTTAACTAGATGATCAGTCATCGCAGTAAAACAGTATGCTTCAGTCAATCAAAATAAGATCACCTGATAAACAGTGGGATTAAAAACATGAAAACTTGCAAATAATTTATAATTATGTTCAAGACTGCTATGTGCTGCTGCACCCTATGGCCCTTCTGAGAACCTCAAAACTGCAATTGCCTTTCTCTCCTTCTATCTTGCAGAATGACACAACACTGTGTTCTATTGCTGTTACCTGTCTCCTTTCTCCTCATCTGACTCCTTCCACCAAGAACGTGAGGCACCCAAGAATGTGTCCTCCGTTGTCTCCTGTGCTCCCTCTCCAACATCACACTCATAAGACGTATCTCCACCTTCAGTTTTGCCCACCATCAGTATGATAGTAACATTCAAAATGTTATCACCTGATTTGTTTTAATTAGTTCCCCATATACCTTGCATTACAAAGGTTTTCTTGCACACCTTCTTGAGGGTCACTTCGAGATGGATAACCACTGCTGTTTTTCAACTAAGATAAGCTTATGATCACATACTATCTTCACTTAATGTCTTGAAGATAACCCGTCATCGTTTAACATTGCTTGTGACTCCATTCTCCTCAGCTGATGGCAAACTCAATATCCTTCTCATCAGTCATCTTAAATCTATCCATCTGTCCATCAATCAACTAAATCTTTACTGTGGGACAACTATGTGAATATCTGCAAAATCAAACTTCAGCTTGCAGATTCCTTGAAGGCAAACCACTCTAAAATGTGTTCATCCACTGTAACATTAACCTTCAACAGCCACCTTTTTCTACACACATCCCAGCCTCCCAATAAATTACTGGCTTTTTCGATCACACGCTTTGCAACTTTCCATATTTTCCATGCTCTTTAGCCATTGCCTCTTGGTCTGAATGAAGCTGGCTGTTTACTGATACACACTTTTCTGAAAAACTTCTCTGTACAAGAAGATTTAGTGAATACTCTTCTTCCCTCAGAATTTAAATCTTCTTTAAAAACCACCAGTGGTAAGATTAGTTTTAATAGGGATATTGAATTCTGTAATTCCAAAAAGAGACTAGAGTTAATTTTAAGGACAAACATACCAAAAACTTCTCAAAAATATGTATACTGGAATTTACAGAATGGAACCCGAAGGCTTCTCACACTTTGTCGCATGAATCTTCTACCTTTAAACGATTTAGCGGCACACTGGTCCCCAAATCTGAGTAATGGAAAAATCTGTAATCTTTGCAATTTGAGTGTTCAGATCCTGGATCACATCTTGTTTGCATGTCCCGCACTGACCTTGTGCCGGCGTCGCTGGCTTCGGCCAATGTTCTTACAAAATGGTGTCAAAAATGTAACTACTGCACGCGACTTCTTATTGTGTCCTAAAAATGAAGCGGTGTGTTTTAAACTTTTTTATTATTTTAAGGAGTTCATGTGTATATTTTAATCCTGTTTTTGTTGCTGTTTGCACAAAATGGAGTTGCTATGTTCCTCTCCCCTCCTCCTTTCTGCTGCTAGCTTAAAGTCTCAGATATAGCAAGATATTGGATTGCGTCTTTTTGCACATGTACTGATGCTATTGCATTACTCTCTGGCTAAGATAGGATATGCTTTATCAATTACGTTTGCTGCTAAATTCAAATAATCTGCTGACGATGAATTTTGCATTTTATTTAGTATTTTAACTTGTTGACTTATTGCCCCTAGTATATTTTTTGTCCTTTTTAGGATACATTTTGTCATTCTATTCTGTCTTATGTCCGTGGAATGATTGTGGCTATATTTACACTTTCATGTATTAATTTGTAAGTATTTTATGTGGACCTCATATGAGTTCCAAATCTTAATAAATATTTAAATTGAATTGAATTGACTGATACACACGCAGGTTCCTTTCTATCATCCATGAGAATTTTACTGGATGTATGCCCCATACCTAACAAAGTCAGTACAACACCCAAAGCCACCCATTCTATCATAAATTCTTCTCTTCCATCCTGTCTAATCTATCCTCTGCCTACTTTCAATTCAGAGCTCTACTATATCTTCTCACCTTACAGGGTAACACTGATTAGTCACATTACTTGGATCCTTTAAAAGGATTATCAAAGTATACAACTTTCATCTAGAACATGTATTTGCCTGCCTACTATGTAATGCATTTTCCGTCTGTTTTTTTACAGTGTGTATGTAAAGCACTCTGATACCTACGGGTCAAGCTAGCGCTATATAAAACTTTTAAAATAAAATAAATAAATAATTAAAATAAATAAATTTGATTGCTAAAAGTCCTAAATGAGCCATTTATGCTTAACGGGATAAATTCAGCACTTACAATATTGCTGTGGAAATACACACTGCTAACTAAATTCCACAGTCCATATTTTCACCTGCAGTACTGTCCATATAAAAATATTGCTAGCTGTGCGGTCTCATAAATTATACAATATTTTGTATTAAAATGCCAAATATCAACTGAATTAAGAACAAGTATATATCCGTGAACCTGCAAATACATACACAGGGGCCGATTATAATGGTGGTTGGACGAGCATCAGACCGCCATAATTGCGGGAACGGAACTGACCGACAGGTAGTCGGTGGTCCCGACCCTTAAATTAGGATCCAACCACCGTGGAGGTGGTCGGAAACATGCCTCACTACATTGAGACTTGTGCTGCAGCCCGGAACAGGGCCGCAGCACAAGCCCCAATGCAGAGAGGCATGTTTACATGGATCCTTGCACCATGCGGTTCCTGCCACACGATGCAGGGATGTTTAGGGAGGCACCACAGGTGTCTTCAAAGGCCCATAGCTGAGGGCCATGGGGGACAGGGGCCCAAAAAAGCTTTTCCGCCAGCCTATTCATGTCAGAAGAACCAATGTGAAATGGCTGGCAGAAAGGTGGATCATAATCCCCACGGCTTTGCCTGAGAAGACACCGCCCCCATTGTGGGGAATGCGATCTGACTACACACCCGACGGTCCCTGGGCAATGTGGTCAGATCCACTGCATCATAATGGGGCGGTCTGACCGCAATTAAAGATGTTAGACGGACTGACACTGACGTGTCGTCCATGTCGGTGCCACTGACATCCTAATCAGCCCCACAATGTATAAAAGTGCCAAAAAATCAACTAACACTGGTTGCATTCGTGAATGATGCACGCCAGTAACCATTGATTGTAATGCTTGTTTATAAAACAAACAAGTTAGAAAACATAAACCCCTAACAGTGCCAAAGAACTATACAAATGTGTTTAATATGCATACATCTTCAACAAAAACTGCTGGTGTAGCAGGAAACCAGGTTCCTAAGACAACTTAAATAAGGCAAAGTGATCCGTATCTCACAGAGATAAAAATGTGGCAGTCATTTTATTTCGCCTTTGCAGGTGACATACATTTGAAAGACTAGGATGAAGTATGTGGTTTAAAATGTTATGGCACTGCTTGATGCTATAACGAATCTGAACGTATGGATCCCAGTAGCGAATTGGAGAGGCACTGGAACCTTCCACGGCAGCAACAAAAAAGTGATTTGTTCATTGGGTCTTATTTGCAGTGGTTGTGTTTTATAAAATAAAAACTATTATATGCACTTATGACAAGTGTTGTTGGCTCCGTCATCAAAGACCCCCTAAATTGTACTGCTGCCATAAGAGAGGGTCACATCAGAAGAGTGATCATGAGTGAGTAATCCTAGCTCTCAAGAGAAGCACGAGAAGCCAATGATTCTAGCACAAGAGAAGAATTTTCACACTGACCCTTTTGTACATGTTGCCAACTGCTGCGATATTTTAGAAAAGTGGCCAGCAGCTTTCCTGCTAGCTATCTGAGCAAGATGCAGTTCACATATATAAAGGGAATATGAGACAACTGACCTACCCGCCGCTTCTTGTTTTGAAAAATCATCTCATATATTATTATATAAAACCATGTGCAGAGGCATCTAGGGCCACACAATAGCCAAGAGAGTGCTTTGGGCCCAAAT
This sequence comes from Lissotriton vulgaris, assembly GCF_964263255.1. Classification (NCBI taxonomy): domain Eukaryota; kingdom Metazoa; phylum Chordata; class Amphibia; order Caudata; family Salamandridae; genus Lissotriton; species Lissotriton vulgaris. The sequence continues at coordinate 1,461,658,798 of NC_141694.1, forward strand.
ATCGAATAGAAAACATTTGCTCACACTCATGTTACTACTTCGCTGAATGTTTAATTGCGCACCATAATTACATTTGAATTGAACGTGCTTACAATAAAAAAAATCCCACTTCGTCACATGAAGTGCAGTCTGTAGCAACTACTCTTTTTTCTATTAGTAGCACATATAATATTGGTAAGTGTCAATTTAACCTTACGAACGTTAAAATCCAAAAAGGCTAATATTATCAGTCTTATTTGGCCAAGAGCAGTGCTGCTAGGGCCATGGATGAAATAATTACATATTCCCTGCCTTAGACTCAAACGCTTCGGGTCAGTGAAGCTGCATTTTCCCGCTCTATCCCTGTTGTTCGGCCCCGCTTTGTGTGCACGCTTTCTATCTGCCAAGAAACCCCTCCCCACCCAAGTGCTCATGCAGTAAGCAATGGCCGGTGCATGCACAGAAGTGAGCTCATTCATAATTTATGGAAATATGTACTATAATCCAACCGAGATGACTTTTTTCCAGCTTTGTGCATCAATAGATAATCAAGGCCTTAAAACAGTCTGAGCTTCCCATTACCGCAGGCAAAATAATTCCTGAAAGCATGCCTTGAGGGCACCTGAATTATAGACTCCATTAGGAGAGGAGAGGCTTTCTGCATTCCATGGATAACACTCCCCAGAACCTTTCCTGTTTATTTCCACCGTAAGAAAGCAGAAGCATTAGGAACAGTGCTTCCAAGTGAAGACTTGTGCAGATACAAAGGAGAAACCTTTCAGGCCCCAGCCAGATCACCCTTCAATCCCCGGCTGTGACCTATCCCAAATAAAAGGTATCTGTTACATCATTAGCTCAAGCCAAAAAAAGCCCTGGCTTAATGCACAGTTTGTTCTTCCTACTGTTTTTAGGCAAATTCAGCTACTTTGCTCCCATCTGGGAGGGAAATGACACTGCTGAGCTGTAATCTAAGACAAGATTTTCATTGGAAGCAAATGCTTTCAATCCAGTGTCAATACTGGGGGCATGTTCAGAAAAGCCTGTAACAATAAACCCTGGTGGAGTCCGACATGAGTTAGGGAAACAGAGAGGGCGAAAGTTGATAATAAAGCACACTCTTCGGAACCAAAATATTGTGTTTGGAGTTCACTGGGTTCTTTCGGAGTTGTTTGACCTTTTCCCCATATTTGTATTTCACATGTAAGCCGTGGCGGACTACCCCTGGGAGGCAACTGCCGTGGTATTTCCAAGTCCACATCAAAGTGGCACGTGTATGGTGCCGGGGTGGGTTTTCTGCTTCATCTGTGATGCCCTAAGGGACACCTGATCCCAGAGTTGTGTTGCTCACACCTAAGATACCAGCAGTGACTTTGGTCTTGGAAGTTGACATCTACTGATGCCGAATGAAGGCGGGTTATCAATACAAACTGAAAGGGTGGAAATAATCATAAAAATGATGCTAGTCCATAAACAAGCTTACAGCCTCATTAGTCCAGCAGTAGGCTCCAGTGGGTGATTTGTGCTCGTTCTGCTGATGCCACGAGGAAATGCCATCGGGCAACTTTGCCCAACTGCTAATGGCTTCTGACAGCGACTTAGCAACTAGTGCAAGCGACGCTGTGGCGCTTGCTTGTGACAGAAACTGAAATTGTCATGTTATCTGCCCATGTGTTATGATGGCCGCGTGGCAATTAATGAGTGTGCCAGCGAACGGATGGCCAGGGGCCCTCAACAATGGCCTTTGGCAATGTGGGCATGAAGAAATCCCACCTCTCGCAGTCAGATCGCACATGTGCCTCGCTCTAACAATGCCAGCTCATCACGCCACCTTTGTTTCAGTCGCTAACTACTGCGCGCCACAGGAGCTCAATGCCGCGTCCATCATCTGGCTCATGCGCTTTCGCTCTCTGGGCATTTTTGACATTATTAGAAGAATTCAAAGTAATTTGTTCGGAATTGATGGCTTGAAATAGCACTTTAAGGGAGAATATCGGGTTCTAGCATTTTGAGCTTCAAATGCAGAGGTGCAAGCAGTTTTTCTGCTGCCTGCACATTACTCTGAAGGGGCTGAAGTTCACTGAAGCAGACCCGGGGCTTGTCATACTGCTAGGAGCACGCCAGGCAGGACTGATATAAGGCCGTATTTAAACAACAGTCTGTAGTCAGTGTCAAGAGCTCCTTCCTCAACACTGCAGATGCCAAGAGACTACAATTACACACTCTACAAAACCCTCCAACACTGCCAGATAGTCACAAGTAATATTGGGGAAATACTTGCTGCACAGGAATCCAGGCAACAGTGTATTTAAGGAGTTTTTAGCAAAGAGAGAGAGGAATGCGCGCTACAATTCCTCCACTGAGCAGTTTCTTGAGGCCGGCGTCTAAGGCCCGTGCAGTAAGCAGGTGACCCCTGGCAGCTCCCGGGCCTGGAGAGAGCTCCGATTTCAAACACACTCGTCTCAAAAGTCCCCAGCGTGGCCTATTTAAGCACACAGGCATTTAGGCCTTGCTCTGCTATTCCTTTCACGAGGGGATAAAGGAGCGTTTATCGCATTCAGACCACTCAATGGGTCAGCCTGACCATGTCAGCGGGGGTACCGCGCAAGCAGGTCAATGCCACCCGACCCCTCTCGCCCCCACGCGCACGCACACCCTCTCCCACCACCTTGGCCCCATAAAGGGTCGCATTACCCGTCAAGCGGCAAAGAGAAACCGCGTATAAACAAACGCAGCCCATGCCACTGCAATGCCTCGGATGGTGAAAGTCGAAATATGCTGTCAGAGTTAAAATTCTGATTTCCAGTGTGCCACTTTACTTTGTGTTCAACTTTTGGTGGTTTGTTACTCATGATCTGTGCACTAGTGGTGAGTAAAAAGTCACATAACTTTACAAGAGGGAAATGTTTTGTAAATCTTATGGCTCTATCTGTTGACCATCTACACTACAAAGGGGATTTAAACGTGGACTGAGCATCAAATCTGAAAGCCCGGAATTGCAGGAAAAATATCCAATCGGGGTTCATAGATTATGGCAAAATTTCTTACAAACTAAATAGTGTTAATCACCAGTGGGTGCAGAAACATTTCAAAATGACCCTCGCTTGCAAATTTTTTCAGTTGGTCTTTGACCTGCAGTTCAGTCCCATTTGGAGCTTAGCTAAAGGAGGTCAAAGGGGTCGAGGTTCATTTCCAGAAGCAGAACACTGCTGTTCCAACCCTTGGTTACATTTTGAGAAATGGTGCTAATGTGCTATGTATTATGAAGAGTCTGCTCACACAAGATCGATTAATGGATAGTCAATAGGCTTTTCCACACAAAAAAAGTAAGAATGAAGAAATAAGGCCCTGGTTCTGTACACAGAGCAGGGACAGTGTGTATACCAATCCAAACAACCCTGACAATTCAGCTTGGCCCTAATGTTTAAACTAAAGTAGCCTCTTACCTAATTTTTGGAGTTGCTCAGAGCGTGGACAAAATAATGTCACACAATCCATAAGTGTTTAGATTTAAACTTTAATGAAACGTCTCACACACTGATGAGTTTGGCATCAAAGTATACACATATGGCCTAGAAAAAAGTGTACTAGTTTTCGCTGTTAGGGTTTCAGGCAGTACGAATGGAGATACTATCAAAATCAATAGAAATCATGTACTAGCAAATTGGTTATCCTGTAACTTGACAAAACTGCACATGCAAAGCCCAGTGGACCACATTTTAGGTCAACCAGTACTGAAAGCGAGGTTGGCTTTTGGATAGCAGAGAAAACCAAAATCAGCCCTGCCCAAAATGTTCAAACCAACCGCACACTGCAGGAGTTCCCTGTTAGAATGGGGCAGAGGGGTACGGCTGGGTCATGGCAGCCTATCCTGCTCTGAAAGGAGCCGCCTACTCTGCAGTCTACAGGGGAAACATCAGATTGCAGAATAGACTGCCCGGCCGTGGTTGTCTTTCTGGAGCCTAGAGGTGTTTACACAATATTGTTACTGGGAGGTTGTGCTCCCAGTTGGAAAGATTTCTGTGAAAAAGTTTATCATAGTTTAGTTCCTCAACCATCTGAAATATTTTCTGAGCCCAACAGCGTAAGGCGAGTAATTATTTACAGGCAAATTACATTTAACAGTGGAGGGGAGCAAAACAGTTGGTCAGAAACACTGCATATATTAAAACAGCTATAAACTACTGCCCCTACACTTTCTCACTTCATAGAGGATGGAATGGAAGTCTTTCCTTGTCTTCATTCTGTAAGTAACCATTTATGTGTTAGGACTTGACAATACAGGTGTTTACAGCCAGTTTAAGAGCTATGGAAGATGGCAAATAATCAATGTTGGTCTACATTTTGAGAAGCTATTATTAAAATGCTGCTAACATTCGAGTGGTATGCTCCCCAGAGATGAACAGTGTCACAGATTGAAACGCATGCAGGAAGATTAAGCAGTGCATGCAGATTCTCCAGACTAGAACAGAGTCGAGCTAACTAGGTTCAAAACATTTAAGAGCTGGACAGCAAAGAGGAGTTTCCAAGGATGCGTTCAAAACAAAACGTGGACCAGATAATTCAAGACTTTCTCAAGCATAAATTCATCAGCAGAAACAGGAAAGAGTATAGGGGATATAAAGCATAATTCAAAATACTGAAATGGGAAATCAAGAAGAGGGGTATGCCAACAAACAAACAGTCCTGGAGAGTGGCCATTATCCTGATAGCTCTTGATAATGCTCTCAAACAAACAATACCATTTGGTTTGAAAGGGTCAGCAACCAAGCTGTGGGGAAGAACCAGTAACTGACCTTAAAAGAGATGGAACAAGGCCACACAAAGGCCTAGTCATTCTGGAATCAAGCAGCATGAGGCCAAAGCCACTGCTAATCTCTTACCTAACTCTCTTAAATGTTCTCTTTGATTTTCAAAATTCAATCAAACTGCTGTCCCCTGTTTTGATGCCACGTTACTGTGACACATATCTAACCACCATCATCATTGAAATGTGTTTAGTTGAAAATATTAGTGTAAACAAATGTATCCCATCGGTTCGGGTGTGGGGAGTATAGAAGGACTAAATAACAATAACTTATAATATAAAAAAAATGTACAATTAGAGTAACTATTAGTGAAAAGACAGAGACAAAAAAAACTTACCAAAGCTGCACAATACCAGCAACTTGATATGCTGGTCCACTAAAGTAGCTAGTTAGAGATCATGAAAGTAAATCTTCAGAGTTATCAGCCCTACTAGGTGAGTGTGTCATGCCAAACCCAAGAACCCAAACCTCAACCCGAGAAGCAGAATATACAAAACTACCCCCAACTTAAGATTGATCACCATTGGCAAATTCAAGATGAAAAAGGATGTTATAAGCTATCAAGATTGCATTATGATGGAACTTGCTCATCATATTCCAATTTGCATCTCTTTACCAGCACAATACGAAGCTGTGCATTAAGTATGCAGTAATAATTTCAACAGGTGGACTGACACCTGAGGAATGAATAAACTGGTTTTAGGTCAGAAACGGAAGACATAGATGGAACCCTTTAGTGGCCACCTGGTTTGCCAATGACATTGCAATTATATGATGTGCTCGGTCTATAGAATAAAATAGGAATAAACACATGTTGCCTTTCTTTAAAGTTTGTTATTAAAACATCACCAAGTGAATTATCCTTTTCATTTGCAGATGACCACTTCAATGTGAAGGAGATTTAAGCCAGCATACATCATAACATGAAAATCAGGGGAACAGTTATTTGTGATAACAAGAGTTTACTGAAAACATAATTACTTTGGTACGTGACTCACTAGCCAAAGTCAAATCAACTGTACAACTATAAATACAAATTGTGTTAATGCTGTCAAAGATGTGGATGTTACACTCCTGTGAATCAACGTTCCTCGCTGGTATTCTGAACCAGAGCCATCTAGCAAATATATGTGTGTTGTGAAAAATAAAACATCTCAGCAAGTAGATTAGGCATGGCACTATAATAACATATATTAAGTAAGCTATGTCAAATGTACTTTTGGAGTGTGAGGCAATTTCAATAACAAACAACTCTTGTACACAAGATGGACAACCCTGGCATAACAGCCAGATGGTAAACTGGGCTAGGAGGTGACACACTGAAAAATACACGATCTTTGTAAAAATTTACATTTTTATCATTTTAAACAGGTGATTATTGAGTTTTCATAAGTGACCGCAGATAATGATCTATGGTCAATTATGAATATATTAACTAGATTTAAATAATATTATTTGTCAGTGTATAAGATGGTGAAAAAAGGTTTCAGATTTGACATTTACAGCAAAAAAATATTTAGAGCAGAACACGCCGATCTATGATGGAATGATCAAAACCAAGCATAGGAGTGATCTCAGATTTATCATTTCAAATGATCACAATGTTAACAATATAAGCATGAATCAAAACAGCAAGCACGGAGGAAAAATCTGGTGAAAACGAGAGAATGTTATACCAAAGATTATTTTACTGTTATGTACTGGTATGCCTGCTGAATGCAATATTTGTCTATTGGCCTGGTTTACCAGCTGTAGGCATGTGTGTACTACATGTATCTATCTGTGCCACACTCAAGGGATCATCCCATATTCCACTTATCATTTGTGGTACATAAAAACTCATAAATAGGATTTGATGAATAATGGTGATATAATTAAATAAAGTGGTGCTTTGCCCGGTTGAGAACAAAATATACTCTTGTTAAATATCTAAACTGCATATCTACACCAATGTGAGTGTAAGGAAAATAGGACAAACATAAGAGCATGTAGCAACATTGAAAATAAAGCTGAACTGGCAATCCATAAACACAAATAGATATAAATGATGGCTTTTAGGTACAATATGTAGCCAGGTAAAATGAACTGAAAAGTAATACACATTGTGAAACGCATATCCTATAACCAATGGCTTATCAGAGAGATGCACTTCTTGTGAGGTTCAGGAATGAAGCACAACCAATATTCAATGGCATAAGTATCTAATTTTTAAAGACAGAATGGGCCAAATATAAATTCAAACAGGGATTTAAATATTTGAAAGAGGATCTCCATTTAAGAATCTAAGAAACAACAAAGTCCTTTCTAAAGTGAATTCAACAAGGCTATTTATTCAATTGAATTCCCGCTGAGGCTTAAATATACTTTGAATATGCTTCATTTCAAGTTATGCACCTGCCTTGGCAGCTGTCTCCTTCCTTATCTTAGAGGTAGGATGATCTCTGGGGCAACAAGCCAACCTCATTCATTTTTAGGTTGTGTGTTGTTTGGGAGCATCAAAGAGCTCTCTATATACACTTTCATGTCACTTAAGGAAAGTAAAAGGCCCCATTGAGTCTCCAGGGTAGAGGCTTTATTTGTCTAGAAAAGGCATTTTGCTTGGTGTTCTTCTTTAAGATCTTGCAAGAGGCTCTTAATTCTAATAGTGACTTGGTTATATTGGAAATACTACTGAGAACCATAAGCACCATTATAGAAAGAGCAAATCTTTGCTTGTGGGAGCACAACACTTTACATTCTGCATTCACTAGTAAATTACAAGAAGCGCCAACTGTCACTCATGCACCGCATCAGAGGTAATTTTCCTATGGCATGCCACAAAAAAATTGCTTATTATTCCATCCTCTCACCAACGTCAACTGTCTCTGCAGCAATACAGAACAGGCACTAGACTGTGGATTATCACTAAAATTAACAGTAGATATTTTTTGGTTCTACGGTTTTGGTGGAGTGATTCACATGGCTAGCCATTCCCCATGTGGAAACCCAACCAACAACTGTCCCATTCTACTCTCAGTAAGAGTACTGCCAGCACCACCTAGGAGCAGACGCAGAACATATATACAGAAGTTGGAAAACTGGTCTTTGGGCAGAATTTACAAACACCATAGCAAATACATTTTTAAATCGAGCCAAAATCTTCTTTTTTTCTGAGAACATCTGTACACAATAGCCATTTGTGTTCATTGTAACAGAGATAACAAAATATAGGTTTAATTACGAAATTTGATACCCAAGCCTCAAGAATAATTTCAAATCAAATTCTAGAGCTGAATGGGACCGCTGTCCCAGCACCAATCAACATTAAGAAATACCTGCTAATTACAAAGTGACCAATATTTAATTCTGATCTAAACAAGAGACGAAACGTTACGACCATAACAACATTCCTCACCATTCAAAGATTCGGACATAAACACACACATAATTTATGACAATTGAAAGAGGTGCTTCTAAATGGAACTGAAACATACGCTTTCATTGCAATCTATTAATACTTGATATAAAAAAAATGTGCTCTCTGAAATAATAGAAGCATTTGAATGAAGAGAGCTTGGTTGCTAAATAAAGGGATAGTAAAAAGGGCTGGACTGGCGTAGCTGGCACTGGGCGTTTCCCTGGTAGGCCGGAGGGGTGGGGGACGGTTTTCTGGCCGTGGGGCCGGTTTTGTCACTTAGGGCCAGTATTGCAACAGTGCTGCAATATCTACCCCTTAGCAGAAGTGGGAGTGGTGCTTTTTACTAGCCCCCCTGCTCCCAAGGCCGGTTGAACAACAATCAGCCAGGGCTGGTAGCTGTTCCCAGTCCGGCCCTGATAATAAAAATGAAACAGACATTCTAGGATCCTTTCCACCAGTTTCAACAGCTGTCCATGTTCGGTACAGTCAAGAGACCACATACCCCAAAAACATGCTCACCTAATCCAAGAATGACAGCATTCACGTCCTTGATGAGACACCAACATTTCAATTTACTGAGATACATTTTTTAATCTAACTTAAATCAGAAAGTGTTTGTATTTTGAATAAAAAGTTTACAACTGAAAGTGTTCATTAGAGTTAAGTAGTTTTTTTTTTGTTCTGGACAAAACATACTACATTTTATAAGCCCCAAATAAGAAGACCAGTGGCTAAAAGTTCATCCAACTGCAGGGTCATGTTAAATATTTATAGCAATCTATCAATTAATAACAATACTTTATTTGTCTGGATTTACGACCATAAAAACTCAGAAAAAGGCAATGTATATACAATGGAATATAAAAACTTAACACATACTACTAAATATCAGTGAAAATCATAAAGGGCCATATGTATCATCATCACCATTTGCGATTTCTAAATAGCGATTTTTAAGGAATCGCTATTTAGAAATCGCAAAATGGTATGTATGTAGAAAATCGCTATTTTTTTGCGATTTCCAATTATTCCTTATTTGCGATTATTATTCCTTATTTGGCCTATTCATTTCTATGGGCCAGGAGGCCCATAGAAATGACTGTGAAATAATTCTCAATTTGCGAATTCGCAATTTGCTAATCGCAATTTGAGAATTATTTCAAGGGTGCAGGGGTGTCTCAAGGACACCCTGCTGCTCCCCTGAAAATTACATGTGTGTGCATATGGCGCACATACATGCCCAATGGGCATGTATGTGCGGCATATGCCACCCTCACAAATGCACAATTGTGCATATTTACAAGAAATCGCAAATTACCACCAACTACAAGTTGGTGGCAATTTTCGATTTCTAAACCTGAATTCGCAATTTTGAAAAGCTTCATCCATAGCATTTAAGGAATCACAAAATTGTGATTCCTAAAATGCTTAAGCAATATAAGGAATCGCAATTTTTTGCGATTCCTTATTTTGCTAATTTTTCATACATTTCAAAATCGGAAAAAAGGCAGTTTGCGATTCAGCCTTAACGAATCGCAAAGGGCTTGATACATATGGCCCAAAATCTCACATCGCCATTATAAATGCATAATACAAATGTGTTTCTCTGACTCAGGAATATATAATAAAAGGGCAGTAAAAGTACAATTAAACATAAGATCAAAACAGTCTTGAGATCTCACCATGCTAATTTAACTTCATTATGGGTATCTTTTTCTCAGTCTCAGGGCCTGAATTATAAAATGTAAAACAGCGGAATAGATCAATTAGGACTCTAAGCGCTGCAAGAAAGTCAAGCCTTCGAGATGCAAGTTAAAAGACCTCTCTTTAATGATTGGCCCTAAAAATAGGGACCTATAGGCTACATACAGTGGGCAGAATAATATAAAGTGCTAAGTAGTTTGCCAGACAATCCCATCAAAATGACAAGGCAGCAAGGAGGCGAACCACAAACCACTTGCCACTAGCTCCACTACAGAAGACCAAAGTTACAGCTTTGCATGACTGCTCATTTTAAGAGTCACAGTTTGATTGATCAAACATTTTTTTAGTAGCTCAGCAGCATCATTAAGTACCCTACAACTAGTGCACGTCTAACACTGTTTTATAAAACCACCTCTAAAACTGTTACCAATGCCTCCTTCAGTTCAGGATTCACTTATTACTTAATTATTATTGATGTCATTCTTTTGATTTTGCAAACTGTTGAAACTATCTGCTTTGGGCATGATTGAGAAAATAGATTTCACAGAAACAAAACAATTGCTTACTCATTCGCAATGACGGGTCCATTTATGCTACACAGTTCTTGTGCCTCTGGTAAGATATAAGGAATAGGCCATGTTAAAACGCATGTGATACATTGCATGTCATTTCAACACAGTTGTTACAATGACCACATTGCTACATTGCATACCATTAGAACGAAAGTCGTTACAATGACTTGCTGTAGGGGGTGCTGGATGTTGAATAGTATAATTTACAATTCTAACTTTAGTCTATGCAACAGTAGGGGAGGTGTTGGATTTTAAATCCAACACCTTCTGCCCCCTACAGCAAGTCGTTGTTAAGACTTGCGTTGTAATGGTTTGTGATGTAGCAACGCAGTTATAACGAACACGTTGTAATGGCATGCGATGTATCGCATGTGATGTAATCAATGCTTCCCGATATAAGGGATAAAGTATCCCCTGCTGTTTATTATAAGGATATTGCAAGCCACTGAGGAATTCCATATTCATACAGAGGATCGAGGCAGAGTTATGGAACTCTGCGGTGACTTGCAAAATCATATCATGTACGCTAGGGGGTATTTTATCCCATGTAGTACATGGTCACACCATCACCTTTACCACAAACCACTTAAAACATTGTTGCTTTCCTCTTTCATATGAAAGCGCAAGCATGTTTGTGAACATGAAGATAAACTTAAACTTCTAGTGCAAAATTAAACACATCAAAAACCTGCTAGATATTTGTTGCAGATAGTAGAGAGAGTTCAACACAAGTCAGTTTTAAAAAAACTGCTATAGGTTGAATGTGTAGAAACATGCAGAAAGATTCTAGCATTTCTCTATCTAAGGAGTGCAAAAATGAACATATTCTTTCTTATTGTGGGTGTAAGCAATTAAAATAGAGCAGACAAAAGAAAAGCAATGTTCTGATACCTTTGATTTAAACTGCTGCTTCAATTATGGTCTGTGACCTGACCTGTCTTTCACCTCGGCCGCAGACTCAGGTAGCAGGCATTGTGATGTTAGAACTCGGCCGTAATAACTTATAAAAGTAGAGTTCTGACTCCTTTTCTGTATAATCGGTGGCTGAGTGCGTCACTTGTTGCAGATTACAAATAAATTAGAGACGCGCATTTATACCGAGATTAAAGAATCCCACGTATTATAGCAGATCTTATTTAGGGGTCGGTTCTATCATCATTATTACATTAAAATTCACAGGTGTCTATTCCAGACTTTTAAAATTCTGTTAGCGTTTGGCTTCAGTTAGCCACAATAGGGAATTACCAGTGAAGGCCAGTTTATTGTCTTGAGTATAGTCCCAGGCATTTGGGAGCTAGTGTTACAGGTGGCCAGATGTGCTACCCAACAAACACCCTAAACGCTTTTGTGCCATACCACCTATGTGTCAGTGATAAAACACCGTTATTTGAACTCTGGACGTAAGGTGAGGAATTTTCTCTCTGAGTGGATATGGAGGGTGTGACTTCTATTGTTAAAGTGCAGAAAGGCTGCTGAAGACAGTGGGTTTCATTCGGCTCACTTGACTTGCATTCACCACCATTTCAGAGAAGAAATACTTTCTTATATTAACACATGACCAAATATTGTATTAGAAAATGTCTATACAAGCATATCTTGAGGGTTTAAGTAGCTTAGGGTTGCTAGGACATACTTTATAATTGATCATTTGTTAACTGAAACCATTTCAAATTCTTGATGTTGAGTTGTATTTATAATCCCATCATCGTTTAAACAACAGAGGTTGTATTTTGTCTTTTTTTTCTTAAACAAACACTGGATTTAATCAGCAAACGTTTTCAAACAGCATTTAAGCCTGTCTAAGTTGGCATAAAAGAGATATTGGCCTTGCCAATGCTCATTTACCATGTATATGGTGCTACAGGAAGCAAAATGCAAGCCCTGATTAATTTGTTACAAAAAAACCCTAGTACAGTAAAAAAAGAAAAAAAAGAAAAAAAGATTTCTTTCTATATACAAATGCCTATATGACAAATAATTGAATATGTGATAATTCGGTGTAGTTTTGAGATGTAAAATAGTCCCTCATGCATTGATGTCCACGTACTCCACAGGAGGTGGAATAATACACCAAACAGCCAATGGAATGAGCTGAGAGAAAAAAATGCCACTTGGGTACAGCTAAAGTCCACTTTACATATATATATTTTTTTAAATGGTAGCAATAGGTAAGCAGACAAATACGTTGTCAAGCTAGACCCAAAAAATAGTTGCTGCATGACCAATTACTTAAAAATTACAAAGCAGTTGTTGAAAGAGGCTATTTTCTAAAATGTTTGGCAGAACTGAAGTAGATGACTTCTTGTAATTCCAGGCAAGTTAGCAAACAAGTAACTCAAGATTAATGGATAATGTTATTTTCCTTGCCAGCTGATGCACATAGATATATAGAGGGACGTTCTAATCTGACAAATGACTGTGTACTGGGACTTACCAGCTCACTAAGAATATTAATTGAAACAAGCTACTGCTTATTTTAACTGTCGTCCCAGCGCAGTCGACAAGCCTCAATCTGAACAGATATCTTTGCAAGCACCAACTCCATTTGTTTGGCCTGACAACATTTCAGAAAACCTCGCAGTTTAAAAATGCGCAAATACAGAAAGGTGTGGCTTGCAAACTTGCCAGTCAGATAACACTTCAATTTGTCTAGGCCGGCATTTATATTTTAAAGACAAAGAACCGGGTCAGGTGTACGTAGAGCGCATGCCAGATAAACAGAAGCTGTACACGAGACGGCCGTCCTGAACCTGCCATTTATAAGTTGATATGCTTAGATGGGTCACGAGGAATTCCTCTCTTGGAGACGGAGAGAAACAGGCAGGAGCTTGCACTGCATGCAAAGGGGCATCAGATCTATGCATTTAATATTGAGAGTGGAAAAGTCCTCTGGTAAGTAAAAAAGTAAAAAACAACACGCAAAAACAACACGCAAACAAACATGCACGCCCCAAAGTAAAAACCCACGTCATATATGAGCCCGACACTGCAGATCGTGTGCGTGTTTTGAATGAACACACTTTCTGCATATATTACACAAATCAGTTTGTTTACCTGACTTTTCTTTAACTTTTTGTGTGTTCTAACAGGCACATTCATAATAGCACGAACTTCACAAAACATAGATGCAAATGTAACTATAAAATCAGCAGTTTCAACACACATATTATTGCACAGTTAAAGAGCGAATGAAGGCTGTAGAATGCCCCACAGATGCTTTGAACACAAACAATAGATAATTTGTTTTGATGTCAATGCGTTACCTACGGATTCTAGTAAGTCCAATGAGTATATGGTCCAGTCACAGAACCCATACAGCTTTCATTGTATTTCTTTTAATGCGAAGTCAATGTAGGTTTAAGAATCACAATTAATACGCCTTTATTCGGCTACTGCATTAGGTAATCTATTGAACATTTAAAAACATTGTTTTCTTTACAGCCAAAGCTTCACTTACAGTCAATTCTATGAAGTAGTGAATGGAAAATTGATATATAAGTTTTATATCAGGCATTGAAGAAGAGAGTCTTGGCTTCTTTCTCCTAGGTTATTTTACTTTATAAAGCGCCTCTGGAGCAAAGTATTAGAATCAATGATATCCTTCACAATAAGTGGTTAGAACTGTTTTGTGTGCAATATTATACTTCATTATTCGCTATAAAGTAAACCCTGTTCTTTCTTAGTTACATTTTAAAGAGGTCCAGGCTAACTTTGGATCTTCTTTTTGCTACCCAGTTAATAAGGATAAAACAGAGATAATGTGCTGAACCCTGATTTTTACTATAATTTTATAAAAACTGTTACTGGACATTTAGGTGTTGATCACGGAGGATTTTAAGCAACCGGTAGAGGTTAATATTAACATATTGATGCTTAGTCTAAAAGAAAAACTGAGAAGGTGGAACCAACTTTTGCTAATAGTCATTCGTAGGGCTAATGTCATAAAAATGGCATGCTATCAAAATGTGTGTTTTTATTTGATACCATCCCACAAATCAAACAATGTCTAGTCAGAACAGAATCTATGTTAATTAGTTTTAATTAGACTAACGCATAATAAAATCATGTAAAAAAAAATCTGTTGATACTTGCTTAAAGGCCTTTAGCCCTTCCCACATCTACAATTATATTTTTGGGATATCCAACTAGGCAGATGACCTGTTTGTAGGTGGGCAGGCTGGTATCAGAAACTTTGATTTATGGCATGTAAGAATCAAATCACATTTATGCTACGATGTGTTTGTATACATTTAGAAACCTATTTTTTTCTAAATTAGTACAATATGGAATCCTTGCTTATATGATTGAAAAGTGGCTGGTATTCCTAGGAGGGCAAACACTTTGTATTGTGACATTTTCCAGGTACCGCATTTTTCTCTTCACAATATTCTTAGTCTCCCATTGGATGAGGCAGTAATATTACAGGCCTGGGATCTACTCGAGGTAAGGGGCTGCAATTCGTTAGTTGCACACAGTTTAGCAAAAACCAGAAGGGAAGAGTCTAGGTTTAAATACATACAAATATCTACATGAATACATTTGATCATCACTAAGGCGGAACCAGCATGGCCTGATTATCAAAGTATTTTTGGGGAGAAACCTCAGGCGAGCAAGGAGGCACTAAGAGCATTTGCAAGACTCCTTGCAATAGAAGAGTTCACAAAGGATCCTGGCAAAGTTAGTACTAGGATGCAGAGCTGACACATGTATGTTTCAAGGAAAAATCCATTTACTCTGTACAGCTATTTAATAGATTGTTTGAGAGAGAAACCACCAAACATCAACAAACAACACTTGGTTTGTTGACAAAGGAATAGAATATGGTGCTCCAGTGTATAAATAAAATTGCTGGGAAGTACACTGAACAGTCAAGTCATATCACAATCTTTAGCATCACAAAAGGCCGGAAACCAAGTAACTTTGCCTCACATAATTTGGTGTTTTACTGGCAAGGGTACATTGAATGAGCTGAAATGATATCACATGCTTTTCAGAAATGGGTGAACCATGCCCATTGCTGCATGTTAATGGACACACTAAGATGCGAGCTTACTAAAACTAAGATCTGGGCTCCATTTCTTGCTGGGTGTGATCTTACTTATATGAATTTATGATGGTAATAATAAAGTATATGAAGTAGAGTAGTCTTATGACTATAACACATAGAACGTTGCTCAAATGCACAGAAAGCCACTTATGAAGTGAAACCAGAAAGACCCTCCCAAAGGAAATGAGGTACTGGCTCAACAAAAAAAATGGCAGGCTACATACATGGACAACTTAGAAACGTAAAACAAAACATTTTTGTCAAGATCCGAAATATCTGAAATGAAAGCATCAAGCACAATTCATTTTCAAGGCAAACAAAACCCCTATATTACAAACCTAAGAGGGTCCTTTTCCTACTGTCTTTGTGTAAGATTAAAGTTTATTTACAGAACTTTGTTGCCCCCAGCTGCAACACTAACTAAAAATAATAGACTATGATGTTTTACCCCAGAGATCACCCGCCTCTCTAATGATAATATAAGAGAATGTATATACTCACAGATATTCGGAGCTGATGGCAGTTTTAGCAAATTCCATGTCCATTGAAATGGAAGATTGACAAAGCTACAAACTCTTTCTCCCCAGAATCGCTGACAGTACTTCTGAAATGTCCCATGAGAATGAATGTTTGACTAATCATGAGCAGCACTACACTGTACGATACAAATATATTGCAGACAAGAAGATATATCTTCTATATACAATCTTAATTTGAACATTACCTTCCTGGCATGGCCAAACAAACTCGGTATGTAGTAAATGGCATTCGCTCAAGAAAAGACTAAATAACTATGGGTTGTGGCCCTCACTGGTCTATTACATATGAAATGTTTGGGGAATAGTCTCTACCAACAATTGGATTTACAATATGTGCTAAGTTGTTACACCCCAGATACTGCCCATTACGTGCCTTCAAATAGTATAAGCTTGAAGACAGGACCTTAAGAGTGTTACACATCTAAATGGAAGCCATTTTCCTGCATTAATAATACAATTACTGAAAAAGTGTATTAATAGCAGAAAGACAACACTTTTACATAACAGGCAACAGGCAGCTCTCCACAACACCTTACGTGGGGTACTCAGGATCCTCTCCCTATAGACCAAGGACCCGGAGGTCCATCATCTCTGTATGCTGCACTGGCTATTAAAAACAATCAATAGACAATAATAAAGCAGTAACAAATAAGTGATGAAGAACAATGGTACCCACTGTAATTTCAATCAGCATACAGCTAAATAAATGAAAAAAAAGAATTTATAAACAAAAGGCCACAAACTATTGTTTTTTTCCCAGGTGTTGTCGGGTGAGAGCAAACACGCAAACACCTATAATAGGCTTCCTATTTGAAAGATAAGAAATTAAGTGGCCATTTCAAAATCTAATGGAGTAGATGACACCGAATTCAAAAGGGGAGACCATTCAATCTTTAGGTACTTAGCTTGGAGAACTGTAGGCCCTTTTTTTATTAATATCTTGTCTACAGACAGCTTTAAATGCCTGCTGTTCAAGACATTTAGGCCCTGATTTCATGTTGGGTGGAATTTCTTCGCCCGACACTAACTCGGTCCTGGGACCGACCGACACCCGGTCGGCTGACCCGACTGCCCTATTAGGATGTGACCGAACACTGTTCGGTCGCATTCCTGTATTTCACTATGGTGCCTGCCACGAGGTGCAGGGATCAACAGGGGGGCACTTCCAAATGGATGCCGTGCACCAAAGGGGGCCCTGCTGGGGGCCTCCCCAAACACGCTTTCCAACATGGTTTACATGTCGGACTGGCCGGCATGGAAACCATGTAGGAAACTGTGACCCTAATCTCAAGGGTGGAAAGACCCGCCCTTGAGATTACTTGCTGGCTTGCGACTGGCGGATGAGCTCTCTGAGCCCATCAGAAACCGGACGGTTTCCCTTTCCGACCGCCTCCAACATAATGAGGTGGTCGGAAAGCAAATAGCATGGCCCATTACGATGCAGCACTAAAAACTCAGATCGCAGGTCACAGGTTTTACGGGCCGCATCGTAATCTTCCCCATTGTCTTTAATATAATAAAATATATGTGTATGGTGGGTTTTGGGACAGTCTCTTGTCTTCATTAGACAGTTTGTTTTCTTGTCTGTCTCATTTGCCTACTTCTTATTCAAATATTTCCCTTACTATTTTCTGTCTGTCCTGCCACTGAAGCATTTCTTTGCCCTATCTCATGAATTAAACACTTATTTCATTCTAATGCTTATATTCTGAGAACTATGTTTTTGTTTTTATTCAACACTCCAAGGAAGTGCATGTGTTTTCTTGCTCCCTTCTGTGTGGCACACCCCCCTTGACATCCCTGCCCCTTATGACAGTCTTTTACCAAAAACCAAGTGCTTGGGCCACATTACAAACACCTGCATGGTCTGCATCATCCCACTCATTCCACCAAACTTCATAGGACATGTCAACCCCCTAAATAGCTTGCACCCTTTTGTGCACAATGACAGGAGTAGCAGGTGAGGGGTTAACTTTGTCCGGGTTGCAAGGTGCTCTAAAATTACCACAGTGCTGCAGAGCATTTAGTACCCCATTATACATGAGCAGTGCAACTAGTGCAGGAAGACCACACTTGTAGTGTCTCATGTCAACAAGAAGTGCAGTACTGATGATAATGCCTATAATGTATAGGCTGATTCACAAGAGACCAGAGGATTTATAATTTTAAATCCACAAATGTTAGCCCTTCATATTATATATTATGCAGAAGCAGACTGACAAACATATTATGTAGCCCACAAGACAAGTTATCACTGCTTGCTGACATCGATTGCGATCTGAAGTTAGCGAGTTACAATTCTAGCAAACTAGAGGTAGTAGCCTTTAATCATTAATAACAGTGGCACATTGAGAGCCATTAAAGTTGTCATAGAATAATCTGTTATTTACAGCACTTTTAAATGGTAGAAGTGAACTATGAAGAGCACCATGAAAACAAGGGATTACCCTCATGTTACTTCACATTTCTCTTAACCTTGAAAAACCAGGATTGTAAAGCAAGCCTCCAGTATGATACACAAGAATGTCTTACTTCTTTCCTTAGCAAAAATGAACATCATAAGGCAGGCATTAACTAGGGCAGCACACTAAGTTCTAGGTGGAAGGCAAAGTTATCCTTCCAAGTAATTCTGCTCATGGCAGGCAAGACGGCAAATATTGTAATGTATATGGGTTTTGAGATTGGACTTTAGTTCAGGAAATATCTGTTTGAGGAAAGTCCCAAACACAATCCATTTAAGGCAGTTGATAGTAGAAACCAAATTCACACAACATAAGAGCTTGACAAAGTAACAAAAACAATTAACTCTAAAGTGTTGCTTAACTGTATATACACCTTATTTTGGTAAAAACGAGTTAATCATGCATCCATTCTGTTTCAGTGCAGACTTCTTAATAAGGCTGCTTTTTTAAAGAAACAGAACTTGAAAACAGGCAAAACAGGAAGCTTTTAGTTGGGAAGTTGAGGTTTTAAGTACTCTGAGACAAACAATGAACCGAGTAGATAAAGATGCAATGGAAATGGTATGGAACAGACCTTCCCAGCTTCCTGCCAAGGCTGACGTGTGAGCATGTGTGTTTGCATGATATGAGCTACCAGGGCTATTTTGCTTGTATTTACTCAAATGTATTTGTTCCTGTGAAAAAAAACCATATGAAAACAAAGAGTGGGAACAGACGATAGGGAGCCTGGCACTCTTGTTACCAGTTCTTTTATTTTAGTTTATCAAATGTTTCCATCAGGGAACTCAGCTCAGTTGTTCAATTTGGTGAGTTACAGCATATATCTTGCTACGCTTGAAAGTGCACAGTCTTTGACAATGGTGTCTGTCATACTACCATTTAACAATGTTAAATAAAAAGTGTAGTATATTCCTTAACACTTAAAAACGATTACTACGAGAGTAATTATACTGGAAATATCAAAATTCAAGAGGTAATGCTTATTTTGTATTTTTGTGGTTTCTGGCTCGGTAACTTATATTGACTTTTTTTTCACTATCCTTCGTGACCCCATCACTGCCAGTCCCACTCCCTGAAAAAACAAGTATCGATGTCAAAAGAAGGCTTTTCGCTTGGGGGGATTGTTTGGCCAAGGTCACGCAAAGGTCAAACTTTTCACCAGTTGTTAACACAAAACTTCCACCTCTACATTGGTTTTTTTTGGCTAAGTTTGTCCATTTGCGCTTTTTATTTCGTTTAGCAGGAACTAACAATCCTCCCCGTGAAGTGGTCCTGGTTACAAATAAATCGGTCAAACACTCTCAAATTAAATTGTAGAAACTGAGCTTCCTGCAAAACACACGGTGCAATACATTTTGACTGGTTTGAATTTAGGTATACCAACCCAGCATTTTGTTCATGCTTTAAGCATTTCACACTGCATGTTTTCCAAGACAGAAATCAATTTCCAGGCCGCCTAGTTTCGATAAATGCAAAAATAATTAACTACAAACAATACATGACAGAATAAGTTATGACAGCTACATATAGTCAATAAGCCTACAGCAAATCCACTAGTTCGATTTTTGCAGTGTTGTTTCATGCTCA
The DNA here is from genome assembly GCF_964263255.1 of Lissotriton vulgaris. Classification (NCBI taxonomy): domain Eukaryota; kingdom Metazoa; phylum Chordata; class Amphibia; order Caudata; family Salamandridae; genus Lissotriton; species Lissotriton vulgaris. Next base: position 1,461,678,890 of record NC_141694.1, read on the forward strand.
TTTATAATTACGTTTTCTCAAACCTTTGTTTTTGTTGACTTTTCTTAAAGTGGAACAACGTGTGGCATGGGGTAAATTTCATCCTGAACATTATCGCCAGTCTGGCATATGGTAAACTTGCAGACGATAGTTTACTCTTTATCCTCTTTGCAAGCTAAAATTTGCTTGATGCTTTTGAAACTCGTGACTCAGAAACAAATGATGGGGCATATTATCAAGATAGGGCCTTAAATTATCGCCACTTTTATCGGCAGGAAACTGCCGATAAAGCGGCGATAAGGGCTTGATAATATGCTCTATGAATTCCAATCGAAGCCCATGTTACATGTCTTCACATCTAACATGTGCTTCGAATGAAATTCATAGAGCATATTATCAAACCCATTATCGCCGCTTTATCGGCAGTTTCCTGCCGATGAAAGCGACGATAATGTAAGGCCCTTTCTTGATAATATGCCCCGATATTCCTAATCATAAAATTCAGATTTAAATTTCGGCTACAGTCTGATGTTTATTTATTTATTTTTTGAAAAATGAACACAGAAGTATGAGCATATAAAGCATTGACAGGGCACTGCGCCAGTGAGTTACATTGCTTAAACCAAAAGGAAGTTGTTTCTATAACAGACACCTCTAAAAAACAAAACAAAAAAAGGAAAATGTTCCAGTACTGGACCTTATGGCGCATTGAATTATTTCCTTGATGTATTGTATTTTGTTGCACGTTGACTGCATTATATACTTGCTCTGGATTCGAATGTTCTATTATAAAGGCATAAAAGCCAAATATACTTCAAAAGCCAAATAACACTAAAAGTAAGTTTCATAAAAGGACATCATGAATGTTTTTGCATGTTTTGCATGAACACTGCTTGGTGGAAGCGCGTTGCATTCTCTGTGTGAGGATTTTTTCAATAATGCGCCCTTAATTCATAATAACAGCACTTTTCCGTATTAATCAGTTTCTTGATAGGGATTTCCATTGGTTATCCATCGGTCAGAGGTACCAAGGCAAAGTTTAAATAGGACAGAAGCATCTAAATCATTCCAGTATAAACGCTGATACACAACAATAGAGAGAGGTTCAAGTAGTACAAACCCATATGTTGATCGAAACTGATATTATCTTGCCATCAGGTACTCAAATAAGCTAAAAGGATTAGCTCTACTAAAACAGGTAAATAAAACGTCGGAGGCTTTTATTTACTTTGGAAACAGTTACCCTTTTTCCTCACTTAATCAAGTTCCTTCCTGCCACTCCTGCAATCAGTCAATCAGTTGTGACCTCTTACACCCTAGTTCAGGAAAATCTGCAATTTTCTGACAATGAGACTAAGAAGTGGATGGTGAAATATCACAGTGCCCGGATTTTTCTCCTAAATTTGCAGAGTTTTGATTATGAAGTTTTGATGAACTTGGTCATTATTAATACAAAAATCTAAAAGGTAATGTTTGTCTTGTACAGAACTGAGCCTGTACCCATACAATTATTTATTAATTGTTCATGAGATTTCACAAGGCAAAGGGCCCCAGGTCTCCTTTTAGTTACTTCAGAGCTCTTGGGAAAGGGTTAAAAATGCAGCAGGATTGAAGGATATTGAGGATAGAGTGCAGAAGGACAGATGAATGGCTGGCAATTATTTTTGCAACACAAAAAACTAAAACATGGCATGGAACCCTATTTGTACATCAAGGCAAATCATATGTACTCAAGTTCTAACATGTTTACATTGTCAGTGCAGGTATTACTCACTCTTTTTTAGAAAGACATGTAAATCAGGCCACTTGTCTATCCTCACAACAAGGTTCTCGTATGATTTATGAAGGCATAGAGCCAGGTGCTGAACCATACCAGTAATAAAACATATGAGACAAGCCATTTTCTAACTTTCATTGTGAAGCACCAAAAGCTTAATTAATATAGAGTTTGGCGGGCGGCATACTTCATCGCAAATGTGATGGATAAACCCATTGGTCATATTACAAGTGCCATAGGATATAGTCCACTTATAATACGGTGGACAGGCCATTCTACGTATTTGTAAGGGAGTATCCTGTCCACCTAACTATAAATTCGGCTTACGTTTCATAACACTGATCACTTTGAAGGAATGTAATCATGCTGTTGGCTATTAGTATTTTTGTTTTGTTCCTTTCATGCAGCAGCCAGATTTCCTAATCTCATTTTATCAACATAGTATAAGAAAACTTTATTTATTAAATCATTTGCTTAAGTTTGAAATATGGATTTAATAAGTGGCTTGGTGTAAAGTGCCAATATGACAACCACAGCTCTGTACTGTATCTAATAAATATGTTAAGTACAGATCACAAAAATGAATTCAGTGATGACAGTGTCTCACCATTCTGGGTCTAATTTACAGTAGATTTTCATAAAGAAATTAAAGTAATGTGGAAAAGTTGACAAGTGCACATGCAACGTCACAGGTACTGAGTCACAGTTGGGATCTCACGATTTTTAGATGCACAAAAAGAATGGATTGCAGTGTGTGGATTTGTACATATTGGCATTGTCAGGGGTGTGTCAGGAGAGTGGTAAATGCAAATGGTGCCAACACCCACTAAATCAACATGCTGTAGGTATCCAGAAACATACCTGTACTGCACCTCCTTGCAAGTCACGACTTAAGTGATACTAAAAGTATAAACAAGGGTTTGAGTAGCACATGTTTTTAAGGTGGCTCGAGCAAAAAAATAATACTTCGCAAGGAAATGTAAAGAAACAAAAAACAAGTGAAGCATCACGTTTCCCCTAACTCTCTCTGAATATTAAATATGAAGATCATATCTTTGCCTGGTGCACCTTTTAGTGCTTTGAGAATCAGGAAAAAAGTTGTTAAAGGTATACTGAAAATATACTCAAAAGTGTGGCTTGTACATTAAAGTTTACTTTCTGAATCTCTGGGCAGTCAAAAAGTATCTAAGGACTAATCAAGAAAATTAAAAATGTCCAGGATCATCCTTACTTGGAAAACTTTACACATGAAGATTTTCCAATATGAAGTGGAAAAACGTGCATTTGCAGTTCAACTCTTTATTTTGTTATCCAGAGGGAAAATATTTTCATCTGGTGCAAAGCATCTGTCTTGATACCCCTAACAACATATATCAGACTGTTTTCTTCCGCTACCAACCTAATAAATTACCTACTCCTAAATCTCACAGTAGTAGTATTAGGTGTGTCTACAAATTTATGGGCTGTCCCTCTAGTTTTCATGTGAACTCCTACTAACCCCAAATGAATACAGCAGAAGATATGTGGAATGTCCTCTGTGCAATTTATGGTTTTAAAATCCATAAAAGATTATACTTTTTTGCCATCTCTAGTGCCACTTACATTTGTGACTCTGTCCTTGTTTGTGTTTGTTCACGATTTTGCTTCCAGAACAATTTTGAAGAAAGTACGAAGCTTAATACATTTGTGGAGCATTACGTATTTCCAGAATACAACAAACTTACTGTACTGATATTTAGTAATAAGTCTTCATCAAAATGTAGCATTAGCCCCTAATTTCAAAGCAGTGATAAGATTGAATTGGCTGCTATAAGATAAAAGAGAAATATCTTATTAAAGTTTTCTTGCTTAACTGCAGTAGAAGAATTTTTAATTTTGCTTCAATCAAATAGCTTTTCCAAAATGTTTTGAGAACCTTTGACAAATTCACATGTGCTAAAAGGGACAAGTGTTCTCTGGAGAGAGTTTCTGTAAATATGACATTTGAAATCAAATGACATCACCAGAAAAGCTTGAACAGACAACATATGTGCAACCATAAAAAGTGAAATGCAGGAAGGCAGTCTTTTTTCAAACCATAATGCAAAATACATACAAGGCCCATTATGCAAGTTTGTGTCTATGTGCGTACGTGTCTGTCTGTGTCTACGGCGTGAATGTCAATAGTCAAAAATATGTTTTATTTTCCCACAGTCTAAAACAAGGTAAACCAAGTAAGTTATGCAAAGGGAGTTATAGCATGTTGTAATTACCCACAGCACTGAAGCATTTTTTCTGATAAGTTATTCATTTTTTTAAATTACTGTTTACTGTCCTTATCAGCACACTGGCAATAGAGCCGTCATGCCAAATATCTAATTCAAATATCAAGTTCAAAGTTCAGTGTCAACAAGGACTTCCATTTTCGTTTATCTTTAGCTGCAATTGCTACTGGCATTCAACTGTGCAATAAACACAAGGGCTGTCAGCTCCTTTCTACTGGGAGGTGAATCGAATGCTATCCTTGGGAAGACGGCAATCGGAAGGTGTCCAAGCAATCCTATTCCAGCAATTACAAGCTGAGCGTGTTCATTTATGGAAGCAATTGTCTGTCTGTTCAGGAATTAATATTGCCATAAACTCGTTGAGAAGGTAGAAGTGCAAACAAAAGCTAGTTCCGCTTTTCTAGAACTACTACAGTGAACAACTAGTAGGAATATAAGGATCTATGACAAACAAAAATGTGGATATGTAAGTGGGGAACAAATACTGCCATGTGCAGATTGTTGGATGATATTTATGTGCTAAATAACTATTCTACTATGAGAACATTTGTCAACCGCATACTGCATGAATCTGAAAACAATTATATGAGCTCATAATGGTGTCTTCTCACTTGGTCATGGAGCAATATAATAACAACTCGATAACAAATAATGTGCATCTCAGACTCAAGTGACCTTTCCCAGGTAAATGGCATTCACAATCTCCATCTACAAACAGAAATGATTTCATGTTTGCAGTGAAAACCTAAAGGAAGTTGATGAAGCATATTCATTTAAAATGGCCAAATGACCTTGCCAAGAACAGCACTAAAACCAAATTTAATTTGTTTTGGTTTATATCGAATAGTTTTTTACCTGTCAGTGTAGTTTTGCAGCTTGAAGATCTTTCTGGATTCACTATTCTGTGCATTATTCCGCGGTCTAGTGGTTGGGTCCGGAATCGTAGTCTTTTCTTTTTTTTTGTAGCCCAGGTGGGCGTCGACGTCCCACCTTTTGGTGTGCTTCCTGTGACGTCGGCCCTTTTTTCTTGTTTTTGTGTTCTGTTTGTGAATCCTTTGGCAATGTTCTCTATTTCTTTTTCAAGTAAGTGATTTTTTCTCGCTTTGTCCTTTAAGGTGTCTGTTTCTATGTTGCCCTTGTATTACCACCTTCTTCTCCTGCCTCATCTTTCTGGCGGAGGTGGGTGGGTTCGCTAGTGAATCCAGAAAGATCTTCAAGCTGCAAAACTACACCGACAGGTAAGAAACTATTCGTTTTGCAGCGTGAATCTTTCTGAATTCACTATGCTGTGCATAGACTTTGTAGCGGTTTGTTATGTTTGTGGCGGCTGGGTGGAAGATGAGCTTTGGTTGTTGAATATATGTTGAAGCACCTTCTGTCCTACTTGTGCATCCTTGTTCATTTGTATATCCACACAGTAGTGCTTGTGAACGTGTGCACTGAAGCCCATGTTGCAGCCAGGCATCTGTCCTGAATGGGTGTGTTAGCCAGGAAGGCTATTGTTGCTCCCTTTTTCCTGGTAGAGTTGGCTCGTGCCCCTTCTGCTAGTTCTTGGCCTGCCTGTCTGTGGTAGAATTGTATAGTTTGCGCACTCCATCGTGCAATGGTACCCTTTGTTACTGGTCTACCCAGGAAACTGCTTGCGAAGTACAGAAAGAACTGCTTTGTTTTCCTGTGCTCTTTAGTTCTTTCTATGTAGTGCATTACTGCTCTTCTAGCGTCCAGAGTGTGTAGTGCCCTCTCTGCGCTTGTGGTCGGTTTCTGAAGGAAGCTTGGTATTTGTACTGTCTGGTTGACGTGGAACCTTGACACCACCTTTGGCATAAAGTGTGGGTCAGTTCTCATCACCACCCTATCATTGTGTATTTGGATGTAGGGTTCTTGTAGTGTTAGCACCTGTAGCTAGCTCACCCTGCGCAGCTAGGTGATTGCCACCAAGAATGCTGTTTTCATTGTCAGCATTTTTAGGGAGGCCTTATGAATGGGTTCACAGGGCACTTTCATGAGCTCTGTTAGGACTAAATTAAGGTTCCGTGCCGGTGGTGGCATCCTCTTTGGTGGTGCGATCCTCTTTGCCCCTTCCAGGAATCTCTTCACTATATGTGATGTAAAGAAGCTCTTCCCTGTTTCTCCTCTTGTGTAGGCTACTATCGCTGCTAAGTGTACTCTTAGCGAGGATGAACTTAGTTTTGCTTTCAGCAGGTGCGTGAGATATCTTAGCACCATTGATTCCCTTGTCATCTTGTGTAGCTTCTTCTTGATGCACCATTGTGTGAACCTCTTCCATTTTGCCACATAGCACCTTTGTGTGCTAGGTCTCCTTGCTTCTCGTATCACCCGCAGTGTGCTGTCAGGTAACATTAGATGTGCAAACTCTATGTCTTCAGGAGCCATGCTGCTAGGCTGAGGCTCTCTGGCTCTGGGTGTAGTACCTCTTCGTTTTGTTTGGAGAGTAAGTCTTTCCTCTTTCCGAACTTGTGGGGTGCACCCTGTGCCACTTCCATTATCTGTGAGTACCAGGTCTGCCTGGCCCACTGTGGTGTCACCAGTATCAGTATCATGTTGCTGGTTCTGCACTTGTTGAGTACCCTGGGTATCAGTGGTATCGGGGGGGGGGGAAAGAGTAAGCAAATGTTTTAGACCAGCTTATCCATAGGGCATTCCCCAGGGATCCTTCCCCTGGTTGCCTGGATGCGAAGTTTCGGCATTTTGCATTCTGGTGTGCTGCAAATAGGTCTATTGTCGGTGTTCCCCACCTTCTTAATAGCCTTTGCGTTTCCTGGGTATTGAGCTCCCACTCGTGGGATGCCGATGTCTGTCTGCTGAGCCAGTCTGCTTCCACATTGTCCTTCCCTGGTAGGTGTATGGCTAGCAGATCTATTTTGAGTGGGATGGCCCATCTCCATATCTCCTGAGCTAGGTTCGATAGAGCGGCTGATTGTGTTCCTCCCTGCTTGTTGATGTAGAACATCGTTGTTGTGTTGTCTGTCTGGATCAACACTCTCTGGTTGTACAGTCTTTTATGGAAGGCCTTCAGGGCGAGGAACACGGTCTATAGTTCCAGGTAGTTGATGTGTTTGACCGCATCCGCTGGAGTCCACAGACCCCTCACCCTGAGCTTGCTCATGTGTGCTCCCCATCCCTTCTGGGATGCATCTGTGGTGATGGTCACCGTTGGGGTTGGTGGTGTTAAAGGCTTCACCTCTGTTATGTTCTCCTTGTTCCACCACAATATCTCCTCCAAAACTGTGTGCGTTACAAGCACTAGATCTTCCCAACTTCCTATAGCTTGTGACCATTGTTCTTGCAGCCATTCCTGGAATGGTCTCATGTGGAGCCGTATATTTGGGACCAGATGTATGCAGGAGGCCATCATGCCCATGATCTTGCTCGCTGTCCTCACTGTCAGAGCTCGCCCCTTCTGGTAGAGGCGCGTCTCTTTCAGCAGGGCCAGTGTTCTCTTGTCGCTGGGGAACACCCTGCTCTGTATGGTGTTGATCTGTGCTCCTAGGAAGATCTTCACTTGTTCTGTTTCCATTGAGGATTACCCCCAGTGAATGGAGAATGCCAGGTCCATCAGTGTACTTGTCATGCGTCATGCGTGTTCTTTGCATGTTCTGTGCGAACTTGCCTTTATTAGCCAGTCATCCAGGCAAGGGTATACGTGGATCCCTTCCCTCCTTAGGTGCACTGCCATTGCTGCGAGGCACCTGGTGAAGACCCTTGGCGCGGATTTTTGTCTGAAGGCTAGGGCTGTGAACTGGTAGTGTTCTTTGTTGATGGTAAATCTTAGTAGATGTTTGTGCTGCCTGTTCATTGGGATGTGCAGGTAGGCATCTTTGAGGTCTATGGTGCCATGAAGTCCCCGTCCCTTATCGGGAATGACCTCTTGTAGGGAAGTGATCTTGAACTTTTGTGTTTTTGGTGTACTTGTTTAGGAACCTTAGGTACAGGATGGGTCTCAGTGTTTCGTCCACCTTTGGTACCAGGAAGTAGGTTGAGTACACTCCTGTGTTCCTTTCTCTGTGTGGTACTGGTTCGATGGCCTCCTTTTGGAGGAGTTCCTTTGCTTCCTTTTGAAGTAGCTCTAGCTCCTTTGCTGACTGCACCTTCCTTTTTGGTTTCTTGTTTGGTGGTGTCTTTTCCAGTTCTATGCAGTATGCGAACTGTATGATGTTGAGTATCCATTTGTCTGTGGTTATCTTCTTCAACTCCCGGAAGAAATGACTTAGCCTGCCTCCTACTGGTGTTACATGTTCGTTGATGTTTGGTCCGTGTAACCCTCTGTTGGTCTTGTTGTGCTCCACCCTAGGAGGTGTTGTGTGGGTGGGCACGTATTGCGTGACGGAGTCACTTCGAGGTGGGTTGTTGGCCCCCTCTTTTATTTTGTCCACGTCCATTCGCCCTCCCGTGAAAGGACTGGTCCCTTGGCTGGTAGTGCCAGGTTTGTTTTTGCTGTCTCTATTGTGTTTGGCTGTCGCCCTGGTGGGACTGCTGGAATGTTTGGTGTGACGTTCCTGACTGGTTTACCCTTCTTCGGTTCGGTCTCCGTGTCGGGGTACCCTTTCTCATCCCCCTGAATCGTAAGGCTCCCATGAACCTTGCAGTTTCGTTTTTCTTGAGCTGAGTGAGCTTTTCATCCACCGGCGCCCCAAACAGTGTCTCCCCATTTAACGGGGTGTTTAGAATGATGTGCTGTACCTCTGGTTTGAAGCCTGAGATCCTGAGCCAGGCCAGCCTTCTCTCCGTGATTCCCAACATCATCAGTGTTCTGGACGTATCAGCTCCATCCAAGGCTGTTTTGAGGCATGGATTTGCCAGGACAAGCATACTAATTGTGCAGCAGACAATTCAGGTGTAAAAACTCACATTATAAACTGCTGATGCTTAACGATACTTGAGCTAATACATCAACTTTATTGTTAAAATCAAAACTTTTTATCATCATCATAATGTTTATTCTAGTACTTGAATATACTACCACCTGCAGAGGATTCACAAAAAGCTCAAAGAGTATTGCTCAATGAAATCAATGCAAGTCATATATTTCCATGACTATCTGTCCTCTCTACCCATGCGCCTATTGTCAGCAGAGCATACATTCTAAAATATTTAGTTTGTCAGACTTATATTTTCTTTCTTTTCTTCCACTGAGAAACTATTTGTAAGCAACTTCCCACACCATCATTAATCCTGGTGGTTCTCCCCCAATTGTTTTATTGGCTTTGAACCACACATAAGGAAACTTTTTCTGAAGATGTATGTGTTATTTCAGGGTTGGAATTGCCATACCCCAAAAAATCCACCTTTGTGTTTTGTGTTTTTTTTTTGATTAGTTATACTTTGAAGACCCCATTGATTCCATGCAAAATACTAACCTTTTGACTGCAGAAAATTGGCCATACTAGCAGATTTTACCTAGTCCGACTTTTTATTTAAGTGAGCGAATCTCGACAGATCCGGAATCTATGAGAAAGAGACTCCTAAATGGCAACCACAGATGTCTTCATGTTTTTAGTATCACTTTGAGGCTCAAAAACGTCAGACTATTGATACTGCTATATTTGTGCCGCTGAATATGCATATATACATATCTAAATTTTTATTTTTTACCTTGTAGAACTCATCAAAGCACTTTTAGTTAGGAGTTGAAGTGTAAAGAAACACTCAACAAAAAGATGGAGTATTACATCTTAAAAATTTACGGAGTTTACTTATGATTGTTTTTATTAACTTGTAGAATATTTTCAATTGTTGTTGAATGAATGTCCCAGGAACTAAAATAAAAAAAAAACATTTTGAAAAACATCACCAAAGATAGATGTGCCTAAGATAAATGATGAATAAAGATATCTTACTCCTATGTTGAACTGTAAGGATATTTTTGTTTAATGATTTGACCAACAAAAATATAGGTTTACAGTGATATTCCAAATAAGGGAAACCAAGCCTAAACATGTTGTCCTCTAAGAAAACACTTAAGGCAAATGGTAAATGGTCAGTCATCTTTTTTTTCTTTAAAGCAGTATATAGCCATACGTCTGACTTGTAAAAAAAAAATCCTAGAGATTCTCTCCTCCAGTCCTGTCTGCTGTTGCTAAAACAGGTCAAAGGGAGAAGGGAGTTACACAGCTTTTCAAGATCTATCATAATCCCAATTATCGTGAGGCACAGGAGGTATTACAGAAGAATACTTGTTTTCATTTAGAGAAATGGAAGTTCACGCGGAATTCAAACTTTTCGTAATCAAATAGCTTTCATTTGAGCAAATCTGTATGTGGTACTCTCCTTTAACAAAACTGGTGGGCAGTACTCAGCCCTATAGCAGGCAACATAAACACAAAGTATAATTTTAATTGATCAGGTTTGCTATTATGAATGAAAAGTTTTAACAGAAAGTAAGCACACCACGTTATTCCAAAGAAGTAAAAAAGGGCACTATTTAGTATTGCACTGAGAATGTAAAATTATGCATGTCACTATTGTTCAGGTCCTCTTGAGGTTTGTTTTTAAGTGGCTAGTTGTGTTAATGGTTGTGTGGCAGTGAGATCATCAGTCTAAACATATAAACACTGCATAATCAGGAGGACAGTAAAAAAAATCCGCTCTATGGAAAAAGCCAAATGGCATTAAGCTGAAAGTGAAGTTCAATGCATATTACAAAGTAAAGCTACAGGAGGTTCGGTCCTCTTCGCTGATGCTCCCGTCCATTTCAATTGAGCATTAGATCTAGTCAAAACCGATCACATGTGAGTAGCATCAGAAAAGGTTAATCAAAGACAACTTGAGGCTTCCACTAACTGACCTTCTAAGGTTCTGACAAATTGCTATGAGTCAATGTCAACTGATGACAGTAGCTCTTCAGCTAATCAATGGCTCTAAAAATGATCATGAATTCTTCTCACAGAACAGCTCCTTTTACCATCAATACATGTGAAGAATGAAAAGCTCACTTTTGTAGTTTTTTAATCAGCTCATAAGTAAAGCAGTTACTTGGAAACAGAGGTCACCTTGCTAAAGAGACAGTCTGCCTTTTGCATGTTCTTTTATTAGCATAGTGTAGTAAAAATATATCTTGCAATTACTGTGTCGGAGGGCTGTACAATGTGACAGGCAATAATGTAAGAATGCTAGTGGACTTCTGTGACGAAGAGCTACGGTACCAAACAATATAATCTGTGGAGTGTTTATGGTAATAAATACACATATTCCAAACAAAATCCACAAACTATAATAATGCAAAATGTGCAAGCATGATGTGAGACAGGCTGCATCATAGGGAGGATTTAAAGTGACTGGTCTCACTTTCCTGGTTAGGTGCTGTCCAGTTTAAAACAAGTTTGGAATCCTTAAAGATTGGAATAATAATACGACTTGAAAGAGCTTTATTCAGGTTGTGTGCCATATAAATCATGCTAAATCAACAGTAACAAACGAGCATTGTGCTTTTAAAGCCAGGAAAAATAAGATGGTGGCACACATTCACTATTGGAAATTCATAGTTTCTTTCATGGTGTCTCACTTTATGGTGCGTCTCCCATAAAAAAAAATTACATTTGTATAAACCTTGCCATTGCCATGCTCTTGTGAGGAGATCAAACTCACTCCAGACATCTGCTGTAAGCCCTGCCCCAGATCTGAGTAACAACTTTGCATCTGTTTTGAAAATGAACTAATACCACACGTTATTAATACCCGCAAGAACCTATAGCTTTCACCAATGGTGACTATCTGAAGGGTCATGGCACAAGCAGTTGGGCCAGAGAATAAGAATAGTAAACTTTAACACAGGTATACGCCATGGGTATTTTCTAACAGAGATGAGGCAAACAATTCCAAAGGTGAAAGGGCTAGTGACTAACAATCCATGATGTTAACTGCACTGTCCGACAAACTATTGAGCATATTTCACACATTCTTGTTGTAAATTGTGAAATTGTGCATAAAAACAATAAGCAAGATTAGAAGAAGCATACTTATATCAGCCATGCTTATATCAGCCATGCTTTTTTAAACGACCTTTTTTTGGAACATATACTAAGGAACAGTCACATTAATGTTTTTTGATTAATCAAATTCCTCAACGAGGATAACTATGGGCATGCTAACAATCTTCTCAACTGCCCGTCAATAATAAGCTACGGCTTACATTTTCAGTTGATGCAAATAAGTGAACATAACAAAAAGTCTTTAACAGTTTTACCTGCACATCAAACTGCCCCTTTCAATCTACTTTGAAAGGCAGTACTACGTCCAGCATACATACGGCTTAATGTAGGACAAAGCAGCCTGTATGATAGGTTGTATCAATCTACCTAGGACTTTATTAACAGATGAAGAGGTAGCAATCCAGGTCAATGAACTATGAGGTAAATTATACAAGGATAAACAGATCATGTACCCTGGAAAGTTACATGCACATGCTCATGTGCCACACACAACCTGCACACAGTAGAAACTTTCTATTAAACAAGCATGAATGTTTTAACCTTCACTTCATCTCACTGAACAATCATCAAGTGTGCAACTGATTCTAAAAGACCGCTTTCAAAATACTAAGTTCCCCTGGAAATTGAAGGCTTTTGTGACAATAAGCTCAAGGCACAGCTTTCTCCAGGAAATAACTTAGGGTGCATTTGGGGAATCATCAGTCCAGTTTTGTTTACATTGCTGTATAATGCCTGCTACAGAGAAGGAAAGGCACTGAGGATTGAGCATCAGAAACTGAGATATCAAATTGAGGATTGGGTCATTTCCGGCTTGTTCTGGTGTCAGTTCTGAACAGATCTCTATTTTATGAGCTCAAAGTACATCAATGTACACAAACAACTTTTGGGTTCTTAATGAAGTTCACACATGTGTCTCAAGACTCTGCGCCATTAACCAACAAAAAACAGCAAATATCGAAACATTGAAGAGTTTTTTGAGACAGCATTTATTGGAATACAATAGTTTGCTGCTTTGCGTGCCACTTTTCACTTCCCAGTTAGAAAAAAAACTCTTCATTTTTGGCCCCAAATGTTGTAAACACTTTTGCTTTTTTGTAACTATCCGAAGGCTACAAAATCCATCTCTGCATACAAAGAAAGATGGGGGGAGGAGGCTCCTCATTTTGTCAATGATGCCATAAACCTAAATAAATCGCTGAATAACTAGTAATTTAAAATATGGTACTGTACAGTCTCCATGAGATGTGGCTTATCCAAGTGACCTCATGTTGCAACAGGAGACTGACACAATTGCAAAGCACGCAGCGGAGTGGCAAACACCTGAACACAAAAGGGCAAGAGTAGAAAGCCAGAAGCAGCCTGTTTGCTTTGAGAACAGACAGGTATACATCTTAGACCTAAGTAATACACACTGCAAGTGGCACAATCCTTAACTACACTAATATGTCAAGTAAGTCTTTTGCACTCATATATGCCACTGTGTGTCCCTCTTTTTTGTGGAAAGAGTATGCTTTTTGTACCAATAAGATCACCACAAACCTATGCTTCAATATGTGGACATAATAAATATGGAAAGGAAACAATAATCCTATTTGCAAGTGATCATAAATATTTTTTTTAAAAGCAGATTGGCGTTCATTGTGGTATGTCACTGAAAACATTCACATATAGCCTCTCATGTCTTTTCCGCGATTAACCAAACTGTCGTACCCAAAATACAATTCCAGCTGTAAACATTTTACATATATATTAATAGAAGTCTGTCACCTCTTTTCATCGATTAAACAAATTGTCGTACTCAAAATACAAAGACAGCAGTAAGTGAGAGAAGCTAATTAAGAAAACGAAGTCAAACAGAGATCACTGCAACCTGTGGCCCCCTGTAAATTTAAACTCAGAAATGGAAAGGCACTCTTACGACTTGAGATTCACATTGTACACAAAATGCGTGTGCCTCAGAGCCTTCACAGGCGGAGAAATGGAAACTGCTACCCTCTCTCTGCACGACAACTTCCACACTGGAGGCCTGGCAGCAGTTTCAGGTTACATTCTAAAGCAGAATGGCTGCTTTTGCAAATTAAAATATCTTCCATGGCCTAAGCTGCTCCAGCGCTGTCCATGGGCAACAAAAAAAATATATAAAGCGGTAGAGCAACACTTAAGCTGCGCCATAATTGGAAGTATGTGAAAAATGAAGTGTCAGCTCGGTCAATAAAGGGCAAAGGTCACGGGGGAACTGCAGCACAAACTCTGCGCTAAAATATGCTCATTAAGACGTCCAATCGAGGAGCGCCTTCCAACTACCCCATTAGTCATCAGCCCTCTGAAGGCTCCAAATGCCTGCGCCTGCTCTTACAGCTCCGTGCAACGAGGAGAGCCGGTAAAGAAATCGTTGTTCGGTGATCTGGAACATAATGCGGTGGCTCGCGCCCGCCCCTTTCCATCCAGCCAGCTCGGCCTGCTGGCTTCAGTCTTGAAACAACTGCCCGGAGATCCCCCCCAATCACAAATGCAATTGCATTTCTGCCTATCAGCAGGCGGAGCTCGCGCAGAGGCAGGAAAATGCGGCCCACAACTGTGACCGTATTATTTAACAAATATATTTTCCAGTGACGCTTTCAGAAAATGCAATGCTGTATCAGAAAGGGGAGGTCAAACATGAAGTATCACAGACCTGTGTGAAAATTAGCTTCATATGCACACACGTGTATTATACGCAGGCACACACACACACACATACCGAAAAGAGGCCCCTTGAACTTCTGCTAAATATCATTTTCCTGTTAAAGCCAGAGGTCAGGAGGTCCTCGGTTTCTGCCACAGCTCTGAGACAGTTTACTATTGCAGGCCTCTATTTACAAGCCTCTCTTGTGATGTGGAGTCAGCAACCTTTCCTTAAACAACCAAGCGTCTGAAATGTTTCGAATTCTGTCAGTCTTACTCAACATTCAGAAAGGGAATCATTTTAAACAAAAAAAATACAAAGACAATGCCCTCCCAGTGCCGCTCAAAGAAGACTTTGTAGCTTCAACCAACATTTCTATATTTCTCCTTCAAAATAAATAGAACAGGCACAAAAAACAATCTATAACTATCAATAACAATTAATGCACCCTATGTGCTGATCTATTCTACAAGTGAAATTACAAGTTTTTACATGTTCTATTAAAATGGAGTATTAGGCTACCTTTAAGCAAAAAACATCTGCCGCTAAGGATACAAAAAGTCAATTTAAAACCAGGCAGGAAAAAAATCGGATTTTTTTTTAAACAGTGACAGAAGGGAGAGGGGAATGGTCGTATGCTTTTAAAATGTTTAGGTTATGTGAGATTTGAGGCAGGCTTAATTTACACACTGAAGTACAGGCAGTCACAGCTTGCTACTCAGGCAAGTTCGCATAGGAAAGTCTCCACTCAATTTATCTTGAGTGGAAGTGGAGAGACGTCCATCTCATCTGGCTTCAACCACTTCCCCCAAACAAACGTCTGCCCTCTACAGATAGCAAGTTCACAAGCCAGCTACTATGACTCCTGGCTGGAGCTACTATGACCCCTGGCTGGGCCTGACTCCTGGACCTTTTGCAATCTTGTGAGCCTTTAGAATCGTCTAAAGTTAATACCAGTTAGAAATTGCTTTTGATGACTGTGCTTTACGTAATAAATTGTAATTTATTTGCACAAAAGAATCCTGAATGGGGTCTACTGTCCTGACTGCCTGTTTTAAGTCTCTCACCTTTGATAGAATAACTTTTAACTTCATTGACAGATACATAACAGTCACTAGATCAGAGAAGAAGAAAGCTGCCCCATGCACAGCATTGATCTTATGTAGAATTAACTGTAATTCATGGTGTACCAGTGAAGCCATTATATTTTGCTTTTCACAAGTATTCTTTCATAGAGCAATGACCAGGTGTTTTGTGGTGTGTAGGTTATTACATAGAATACTTTCTTTAGGCAATTCCAATATAAACATAAAAGTTCATTCATTTGTATGGGTAGTGGGCATGTTAAAGTGATGTCAGAGGGGCTGACCACAAGACATGATTGCTTAATCTCCTTATTAAAATGAACTAGGCCAGAAAGTTAGTCCTGTGATGACAGCCTGTTTGGCTATACTTAGGATGAATCCGAAAGGTGGGGGCACGGACAAGTGTCGGCTCGCTATCTTCCTATGGATGCAGAACATGAGCTAGTCATCACTTACACACATAGTCTAGCCCTAATGCCAGCCAAGTATCAGGAGTAGGAATATGGAGAGCTAGACAAATAAATATACAATAACAGGAGGATTTTATCTTTTGTTTCTGTGGTTATTCACATTATGCCGGATGACTGACTACGTTTTGCAGCATAATCCACGAGGAATGACAATAAAAAACTTTTTGGTTCCCCACCAAAATTATATATTTGCTAATGTCAGGCCTTTCTTTTTCTTTAAATTAAGTAAATATATATATATATATATATATATATATATATATATATATATATATATATATATATATATATATATATATATATATATATATTGTTTTGAACAGCATTACTAAGACTTGCCTCAACTGCCTACTCCACTTTGAAGTGAAAAGCACGGCTACTTCTCAAATTCATGGATGATTGTGAAACAGTATGGTTTATTTGTGGACCAATTAGCCACTTAAGTAAGTTTATTTATCAACTGATTTGGAAAGGTTTGTTTTAAAAGTAGTTCTTTTTATATTATAATCTTTGGGTGGAATGCATAAAGAATCTCCACTGCTAATCAGTCACAGAAATGAAAAACACAATTAAATGAAACATGTCCACAACTAACCAGTATTTATTATAGCTCTGTGAAAGAAAGCATCCACTGTAGAGCTCCCTGAGAATCTGAACATCACATATTCAAATTATGGAAGTCACCTTTGTCTTTTATCTTTTTGTGGTCGATAACAGACGTGTTATTGATTGATGTTAGCATCTGCCTTCAGAGGGAATCATTATGATAGTTTGCTATGCAAGCAACATCTGTGATGTTTGTGTGTGTGTGTATTTGTATGCGAGATAGATAGATAGATAGATAGATAGATAGATAGATAGATAGATAGATAGATAAGATAGATAGATAGATATGCATACACTTGACCATTCCTTAATCTAACGTAATCAAAAGGCAGTACCACTCTTGTCGGACAAAGCAGTCATTATATGTCCCCTATAAATATGGATTTGCAGCACTAGCCACATTGTCCCTCAACTGCACCATAACTCGCAATATGCAACAAAAAAGGTTTTCTAACTGAAATAGGTTAAGATATTACTGCATGCGAGGGTATACTTTGCTACAAGCTGTAAAAAAAAAAAGTACGTAGTCACCTTTCAGTTGTTGATTGCTGCATACAAGCATTTAGAGAGTTCATATTTATGCAGGTGGTGTTATCATGCCCAACTGAGAGACTAGAAAAATGCTTTTGAAGTCTGGTGTCTTAAATCCTAAAATGTCTCTTTGGGAGGCACGTGTATAAAATATAAGTAGCACATGTGATGCTTCTGTAGGACCGTTACTTAATGCATCATGGTGGTTCAAGAGAACCTACATCAGGAACACAGAGTAAACCCTAAACTGGAGGTAATTTTTAAACAAAGCTGTGATGGACAGAATAGATTAAAACATTTTATTACAAAAAGTGTGTATATCAGGCTTCTATTCCGCTGAGCGCAATATTTTATATGTTTTACATTAACTATTTTACTCTGAGAGGTAGAACGTGCTGTGTTAATAAAATACCACTCTTGGGAGACCATGCAAGACAAAATCAACTAGGCCCTGATTACAATGTCGGACAGATGCAACCGTTGCACTGAAGGAACCGCCTGACCATAGATCAGCGGTTCCTGCAACCCGGTTAGGATGTGACCGCATATAGTACGGTCGGAAACTTCCACTTACCAATTGGAGCTTGTGCGGTGGGCTGAAAACGCCCACAGTACTAGCTCCCATTGAAAAATGGAAGTTTGTAAACATCCCTGCACCGCATTGCAGACATCTCAGGGTGCCTGCCACGTGGTGCAGGGATGTTGAGGGGAGCACCATAGGTTCCCTCCAGAGCAGTATGGGGAGACCACAGAGGGATGCAGCTCTGCTAGTGACCCCCAAAGACACTTTCCGACAGCAGTTCCATGTCCGTAAAGCCGACATGGAACTGCTATCGGAAAGTGCCATCATGATCCCAACGGCAGAAACGCTGTCCACAAGGGATTATGAAGTGTTCCCGAATGACCGGCAGCATCCTTGAGCCCATCGGAGTCACGTTGGAATCCCCTTCGCAGGTTTATACTCCGACCTCCGTAATCCTAATGCGGCGGTCGGACTTTAAACCTATCATGTCGGGCTGAGAACCCCGCCCGCTGGTCGGAGACTTGCCGCCCAACATTGTAATCATGACCTTACTGTTATTAAATACCAATATATGTAAAATCTGCTAAGTGTGTTTAGTTAGCTATTTTTACAAAACAACATATTTCTACATCATTAGGATACCTTGAGCTGCAATGAGTGTTTAACTATAAAATGTTACACATGTGCCACATAATTTACAATTTATCATATAACAATACATCTAGTTTTCCTTTCAACTCCGCATACATTTCCTTTCCTTTGTTATATAATTTAGTTAGCACTACTACATGAATTGGTCTTACATTAACACGTATTTCCATTGGCCTCTTACTGGAGCAACATAACGAGTCTAAAGGTTGTGTCCACACAACTCCCTTCTTCAAGCTCTGAGACCACTAAATAACATACACAAAACCATATTGGTACTTATAAATCCAAAACCACAAATATTTCTTTCTTGGACGAATACAACAACCAAACTTTAGAGACTATTTTAATGTAACTTTTCATCATATCAGTTCTACAGAAGAACTGTGAAGCATTTGTACTTTAACAAGCAGTATTTATTGCTAGATGTTTCACACCGTAAAGCACTTCCAACTCATCCAATATGAAAAATAATTACCACCAAAAGGTCAGCACCTTTTGAAAGCCTGCTAGATACAATACAGCATGTTGAATATGTGGAAACTAACTACTACTCTTGCATTCCAGACTTGAATTAAAACTATGCAAATGGAACTACTTCCATTGCTTAGAGGATATACAAAATAATTCACAAGCTGCACCTTTTTCCACAAGATGTTATATACATTTGTCCAGAGTCAAACATTTACCCAGGGACGTTGTTCAGTTAAAAAAGAAACAAACATGGATAACAACCATCCTACCTTGTTCACTGCTGTTGTCCCCACTATGTGACGTATGACCTCCACTGGAGGGCCCCGGTGTTCCCCCTGAGCGTGTTGATGCTGTGTCGTCGTGATCTCTGCTCCAAGAAGGCTGTAGAATGCAAATGAGAAAAAAGATCAATTAGGTGGCTCCAACACCACATAAAATGCCTGATATTTATTTCAAGGGCCAATAAAGGACACGTCCCCACTAAATATTTAAATAAATGTGGAAATGGGCAAATGCCAGCAAAAGGTTGCAGAAGGGTAATTCAAAGCCCACCTAAAAAATAATCTTCTACTGGCTCTATTTAACACCACCTGAATCTCTACTCCCAACTTAATGGCCTCATAACATCTGGATCTTCTGTTTCCAGCTCACTGAATAAACATTAGAGTCTTGGATCTCACCCTTCTCCAGTGGCCACTTTAGGATTGGTTACTCTGTCCTCATCATCTCACTACTACCTCTTCTCTCCACTGATCTAGAGTCATGCAACAATAAATGACTGATTCCTTTTCCTCATTAACATTCTCATCTCTACAATCTTTAGCGGTCATACGCGCCAACATATGATACCACAACAACAGATTGACCAGTTGCCTCACTCTTACTTTGTGTAGTACCTTTCCCATAAAGCACGCACACACACACACACACCCACGAAAGTAAAATATAATCTCCATTTAAAAATAAAGTATTTATTCATACCTCATATGTAGTGCACGAATATACCGTTTCCTATACTTTGCATACAAAACTCTAACATCACATGCAATAATATCCATGTAAATCCGCGCTATAGAAATAAATAATCATAAAACATTGCAATCCCTCCTCAAACTAAAATGATGCACAGCCAACCACAGAGTCACTGCGCAAAATGCACATGCTTTGCTAGCACAGAAAATAGAATCATTCAAGGCTAGGGAGAAGCAGACCTGCCAGTCAATCCAAGTGATATTTTTAGCATCAGCACAGCCCTTGGCATGGCAGTCTGCTGCTCTGCACACATCTAGAGGTCTGAGAGATCCCGCCTGCGCAGCCCTCGGATTCACAAAACGAGGCCACTGTGGGATGTTTTTCAGCTTTTGGCTAGTTGGCGAGTTAGAAACTGGCCCGCGCTAGGACAATGAAAGAAAGACGAACAATGGCTTCACGCGGGCTGCGTGGGCTCTCGGCCCCATGCGGCGGCTGCTTGTAGGGCTCAACGGAAAACAGATGTTACTCCTTATCGCGGGCTGCATTTGGAAGTAAGATTCAGGTCTGAAAACCTGGCTGTGAATTCAGCTCTGGTGAAAAAAGAATCCCAGCCGCGCTCCTTCCCAAAACTTCTTTATCAAAACAAACGGATTTAATTAGAACTGGTCCACAGTTCTACAAGCAGCGGCGCACTGGCCACTTTACACATGTTTTTGCGCGGAATACGACTGTGTGTATTCATTTCTCTCACAACTTATTAAAATAGTGTTTGTGTACCACGACGTTGATCTGAACAACATAGCAACAAAAAACCAGCACAAGGAAGAATAAGTGACACAACAGACTAAAATAGCGCCAAGCTCTTTCAAGACACAACTCCAAAAACATCAGCAGCAGTGGTAGGAAAGAGATATGGTGGGGGGGGGGGGGGGGGGGGGGGTGATTGAAAACATTTTTCTTTTCTTCCATTGATAGTGTGATGCTTTTATGATTTCACATGGGAGGTGAGTGGCAGCGTGCTATTGCTATTTTCAGCCCCATGCTTTTTTAAGCAAGTCTCCAGCACATTGCAATTTAGGAATTTCTAACTGTTTAATTCTGTGATTGGATAGGACAATGGAAGAACCACGAAAGAACTTCCTTTAACCACCATGTGCTCTGAGGCATACCAGAGGCATTCTGTAAAGAGTAAACCTGAGACCAAGATCAGCATGAAGAGCCAATGCATGCTGTCTACTTTGTGTGACTGTAGCTTTAAAAGGGGGACTTGTTTGCTCGGAGAAGCGCAGAAAGAATAGTACAGCACCCAGGAGACTGACAACGCCAAGGACAAAGCCCCGGTGCCTCGACATGCAAAAGGATGTTTTTTTATGAGCTGCAAATACCACTTATAAATATAATTAGAAGGGGAGAATGGCAAACTATTGCATTAACTGTAATTGAACAAAAGACCAGCAAGCCAAGAGGGAGGTTGCAGGAACCCGTGGGAGCTCCTCGCTGCATCAGATCCTGTGAGTGACATCCCCAGGGTACTCTCATTCTATTTGTGTTGTCCCTCATAACAACTGTTGACTGGTGATCCGGTGTGTAATTAAAAGAAAGGCTGAAGCTACAAGCTGAAATTCAGCACAAGAGACTCCCCAGGCAGAAATGTGCTGATTACCCCGATTGTGAGAACAAATCTCAAAAGGTGAGTAGGGTAGAAGGATGGTGCCATGTTAAGCGCAGAGCTACACTTTTATGTCACACCACCTCTGATATATTCTCCATCTTTTCACAAGCTCTGCTGATTTATGCAGCGCAACTCCATTCTCTCCCCCACTTTTCAGCGGTGAAAGATGTAGATTAATTCAATGCTTAATTGTTTAGTAAATTCAATTTTCCACAACCTATTCTGCACCACTTTAGTTCAGGTTCTTAAATCTTCAGCCGTGAACCCAGAGCCCAGCGTCTGTGATCTGCGCCTACCTTTCTCATCGCCATTTTTCTTCCTCCACCACTTAATTCACCATGAAAAGATTTTCCTTGCTGGAGATTCTGATTCCACTATGATCTGTGAGGCATTCCGATTCACTGCATTTCCATTGTGCCAGCGTCCTGGCTGCTGGGCTACACTTTTCTCACAGCTATGACTGCATTAAACGGGCACTCATGCAAGAAATGTTAGATTCCACCTCGGCTTATCAGAACTTTTCGTGCAATCCAAAGATGTATAAATCTGCAAATTCTCCTGGGGCAGTAGTTTGAGAGCTGTGATTCATAATAAATGTTATCAGAACCCTTTACTGTTTATGTGGCCTATGCACATCTTAAGAGGCTTAGCTGGTTTGGCATCATTGTATTGAATTTCCTTCTGCCGCCTTCCCTATATTTTGAGCTGTACAATGAAAAATGTGGACGGTGACCAATCAATTAAGATTTGCATGTGCTTTCGGCCCATTGAAATAGCTGCCTAACTTGTTACTAAGATTATCTCTTCGTTATACTGTTAAAAAGTAAAGCATGGAGAACAGTCAGGGGAAAATATGCAGACTCATTCATTTGTTTGGCACTCAATGGGAAAGACCATCTATTAGCAAGCAAACACAGAAAAGCCAACGGGTTAAGATGCACGCGCTTCTTGGCATTGCATTACCTCACAATTTTCAACAGGCCACATATTCAATAGTAGGAGACACAATCCGAAACCAATAACCAGGGTCGAAGACTGCCTACGATCCGTTTCAAATTGTAATAATAAAAGCTACAAAATACAAAGATTTTCTGTGAGAAGTTCAGTTTTGCTCCTGGTCTATGCACGACTTCTAAATTTCCAGGAGTAAGATACACTTACGCACAGAGGAAAACTTTGAAAATTGAACCCAAATGTCCAGTTTTGCTTGTTTAATTTATCAGAAGACTGCTGTGCATCAGCACCAACAGCTACTGTGGTTTAGCGGAACCATTGGCAATCACTTCCCCATCTAGAATTTTAGACAGATGTTGTGGAGCAAATGATACAATGAATCTGGCCTATGCAAAACCCTCACTCCACAATCCGAAAGTAACTCAAAATAGCATGATGGGCCTCTGCAGGTATTCAAGCGAGGCCAGATATGCTGGACAGCAAATCAAGGCGACACCTACTTTCCAAGAAACAATGCTAGCTTTCAAAGGCCCCATTGTTGGCAAACGCCAGGAGAGTTTAGATAACAATGCATTCCCCGCTCGACTGCCTAATTAAAGCAACCGCACTAACTACCAAATAAACCTGACAACAATTCCTTCAACATCTCAACCAAACCAAAACAGTGACCTGTGTGCAGCTTTCCGGGTTTCAATAGCATTCCTGAGAGATATCATCTTAGGTTTGTAAAAGCCACTCCCTTTAAGCTATCCCTTTGGTTAGAGAGCTTGCTAAAACATAACACTGCTCTGACCTTTATGTTCACAAAACCCTGGCTTGTACCAGCCTGATACAAACAACATAACATCAACGCCTGAGCTGGGTGGCAATGCTATTGAAGTATTGAGACCAGCACATAAATGGCTAGTAGCCACAATTAGGTTATTTCTGATGTGTGTAAAGTGGAAAATTAAGAGGAAACTTTATTTCCCTTTTGAGGATTTCCGATCAAAGTGAAGCTGAAGCAAGCTTTGGTAAATTCAATATGTCCGGACTACGCAACTACGCAAGCATGCTTTTTTTTTGCTAACTTATGGAATAGATATGGGAAGATATAAATAAGTTGCAACATTTACTATTGCGCTTATTTACAATTATCTTCGTACATCATAGTGCAATAGTAGGCCCAAGTCAGCTATTGGTAAACCTCTCTAATGTGAATAACAGCATTCCTCTCTTTCACAAGGTGCACATCCACATACAGAGTAGTTCTCTTAAATGCCAGGGACTACTATGTAATGTGTGCTCTCTGAGACCAAAATATATATTTTGCTTTTAGTCCCAAAAAAAATGTACATTGATGAAGGCCAAGGAGCTTCCCCAATGATTCGGTTTTGCAAAAACCATGACAAAACATAACAAGCATTGACATAGCTAAAAGGCTGTCGACCAACGCCAGACCTACTGGCTTTGAAAATGCCTGTTTTAAATCTACATTGCGGATGTGATTTATCTAAAAAAAAGTGTCTGAATCTGAAACCATGTGAAATAAATCATAATTCTCACATTTAAAACAAATATGCACTTTGTTTCCGCGGAGAATTCCATGCCTACCAAGTTCAGAGAAGTAAAAAGTTATAACTATATAGAAAAGGGACATTTTTCAACAGAGCAAAGAGAACTTCCAACTTATCAACAATGTTTCATGACATTATAAAGGTCAACATATACTTAATGCTAATAATATGTTATTGATAACAGATTGATGGCAAAACATGAAATGCAAAACTTTGGAGGGTGCTCCTTTCTAAATGCAAGCATAAACAAAAATATGATATTGCCGCCCAATGCTGCTTTTTAAGTAAACTAAAATAGAATTCCTGGATGAATCATGCCTACTGGTTTACTGAAATGACATGAGGTACTGTCAGAAGCAGCAATGTGGGCTAAACATAATTTTAAGGTGTGTTATGTGCAGCACACGTAAATGGCTGGGTCTGCTGTAGAGATTTCTGGTGATCAACAGGTCATAATGACCCGCAGCTTCAGGACGACTGCTTGAGGATTCTCTCAACAGAGCATAATGCGAATACCCAAAGAGAACGTGTGAAACCGGATGATGGCAGCTGTGGCCTGGAGGATCTGATGGATAAACAGATCCGGCATTCACTTTCTTACTCAATAGTCAGTTTTAGAGAGTAATCAGGACGGTGGTATGGTGTAACTTGCATTACTAGTGCATGAAACATAAGAAATTACGTTAAGAGGCTTGAGAAAATAAATAACAAGTCTGAGTAGACTTTCAGTATATGGATCATCATGAGCTATTAGCCACTTACTCAAGGTTCAGGTAGGTGGCAGCATTTTGCTTAAGGTTATGGTGCATGCCGAGTTCATCATCGTGCCAAACATAATAAATTGTATTGTAGACTGTATCTTATGGCACAATACGTCCCACAACCTCCGATATGCAAAACAAAACACACTGCCACTAACAAATTCAAGGAAAAATCACTTTAAGGATGAAAACTTTTTTTCAAAGACAGACCCACACTGCACCGAGTGCCAGGATAATATGTATGGCCTGTATCCAAAGATCCCTAAAAAATTGTACTTAAAGAAAACAATCTTCAACATAAACTAACCAATGGCTACTCAAAACAAAATGTTTGCCTATCACTGACCCCACACTATTATACACTGATACTGCTGCCAAAGGTTGATACTAGAGAGATAGGAACATTCGAAAGAAATACAAACTAGATAAATACATAAAACATATACAGAACAGTTTTATGCAAGGGTAATCAAAGCAATATGAAACAGTTTCAAAGTCAAATATGTTTGTATGAGTTTTAACAAGTAAGGATTTTTGCAGCTATTTTTTACGGCTATGCAAATATTCAAGTTGAAAATGCAACCAAATAGTATAAACGTGTTGGGCACAACACATTAGGATGCAAACTAACCTGCATTTAAAGTATTTTGGTGGTTAACTAAAACACACATTGGCATAGCCAATAGGTCTGACGTCTGACCTCTGACCTCTACAAGGCCAATCTCTTGGCATTTTCAGAGGTTGCTGCCAATCGAGTACCTGCATCAAGATGCATGCATACATATGAACGGTTATCTTACAATGGGCTTTCTATTAAAGAACGTGTGATGAATGCTCTGTGATGTGTGTGTTCACATGCGTCATAATGCACGGTGGCCATTTTTATTTACCATTCTAACATGGTCGATGTCTATGTTAAAAGATAAATAAAAATGTTTAAAAAAAGAAGTGTAGGAGAAAAACTAAGCAACACACCAGCTTCCAGGCCCATATAAAAATAAATTTGCGGGGGGATAGGGTGATAAAAAAAAAGGTGAGAGGAGGATACAAAGGAAATCCCACTGACTGCTCAATACAAACAGTGTCAAGTCCAATAGGTCTGGCATTGGGTCGTTGCCCTTGGGATGTGCCAAAGCCTGTTTTGTTTTTGCCATTTGTTTTGTTCGTTCTTTTTTACGTTATGATTGGGGGAGCTCCCAAACCTCACCAATAAAAAAAAATGGGTCAAACGAAAAAAAATTTGGGGTTTCAAAAAGTACACATTGGGATGATAGTACCTTGTCTGAAGGGACCTACTTTGTGTGTGGATGTGCTCTTGCGTTATGTTATATTAAAATGATTATATAGCACAAACAGCTACCCGCTCACGGTTTCCCGGCACTTTTAGCAACAAATAGAGTTTTTTCCAGCTCGAGTAGATCAAAGCAGCCACGTCTTATGCAAAAAGTGGGCAGTGAAGTACAAGATCTCAGATGTTCTGGCACAGCATTCCAAAGCTTAGGGCCGAGAATCGCAGAGGAGCTACCTCCCATGCAAGCAAGTTTACCCTTAGGAATTGTGGACAAGGAGAAGTTGCTAGGACGCAAATATCAAGTAGGCTGATGTGGTTTTATCAGATCATTGGTATAATGGTGGCGATCCATGCCCTTGCTTTGAAGGCACAACACAGAGCCTTGAATTGGACACATTTATCAATCTCCAGCTGATGCAGCTCACGGCGAAGAAGTGAAACTGAGGCATGTTTAGTCAGTTGAAAGCTCAATCTAGCAGTTGGATTTAGCACCACCTGCATGCGTCTCAACAAGGCTTTTCCAACTTCTCAATAAAGGATGTTGCCATAGTCCAGTCGAGATAGAATAAGGGCCTAGATGATGGATCTTTGAGCAGCCATAGGGATAATCCAAATTCATTTCCATAGTCATGTTAGAGTTGCGAAGCAGGTTCCAGATACCTTAGCCACCTACGGCTTCATGGAAAACTTATTATCTACGCCTTAAGTTCTTAACTTTGGAGGCAGAGATGGAGTTATCACCTAGAACACTGGCCAGTGCTTAATCCCCAAAGGACTGCGTTATTTTCAAGTATCAACACCTCTGTTTTCCATTTCAGCAAGTTGTTGTTAATCCATGAGTCTACCTGAGCAAAAAAATTCAGAGACATGGAGCTGTGGTCCTGAGCGGATGATAATGAGAAGATGATTTGAGTATTATCAGCATAAGAAAATAGGGTAAGACCACAGAGTTCCACCAGCTTGAAAGAGAAGAATGCAGTTACTAATAGTGAAATCAGGCACTGGCTAAAATAGACTGAGCCACTGCCCCTTGCTGTATGCTCTAGTGGGCAGAAGAAACATAGGAATGACACAACAGCAGACCATTAAATGAAAATGAAAAGGGATATATATATATATATATATATATATATATATATATATATATATATATATATATATATATATATATATATATATATATATATGCGAAGCAATCCTGACTTGCCACAACCGTGTGCAGGCAAACAAACGGGTACGGACAAGAAATTGGAATTATTCGGTGATGCAGTGCGGTGCTTTATTTTACGTATCAGTTCACATAGCAACCACTCAGTCCTTGGCCAGTGCCCAGCATGACACGTTTCGACCGTTACCTCACAGTCTTGATCACATGATTCGCTATCGAGTACAATGCGTTTAAATAGTGACAAATAACACACCCGTAAACAGTTTAACAGCTTCTCTATGGCGATGGATATGGTATACACCTATTACAACGCAACTTTTACAACTACCTACTATTACAACGCTACTTTTACAACGCATACCATTACAACGCATTGCGCTGGGGGGCGCTCTAGGATAGGGAATAAGTATAATTTACTATCCAACACCTTCCCTAGTGTCCACGGGGACTGGAGTTGGAATAGTAAATTATACTTACCACTATCCAGCACCTCAAAGCGCTATGCGTTGTAATGGTATGCGTTGTAATGGTCGCGTTGTAATAGTAGGTAGTTGTAATGGTATGCGTTGTAACATGGTACATCCGATGGATATAGACAACATACTACAATGCAATTGCATAGATCCATACAGTATAGGGAGTAAATAAATACTTAAAAAACACTCAGAATTAAATTTTAGAGGTTTAAAAATATCTCTCCCAGAAATATTTGCAAACCTGCTGCAATTAATACATAGTGCAGTAATAAGATGCTGTCATAGTGACAAAATATGTGCATGGTCCTAGATCTAATAATATCATTGGTAATACACTAGTGCATATGTAAACATCAACTCAAAGTACGATGGTTTAAAGTGCTGGTGCTATAATATTGCACAAAGTTCTAAATGCTGAGGTGCTTGAAATAAAGTGCTAGTGCAATATGTGTAAAAAAATCACTAACTAAATAGGTCTACAACTAAGTATCCTGGAGACCCGAGAAAGCTCACAACTTTAAAAAGGTTAAAGTGTGAGTGCCATAGTCAAATGCAAACAGCAGTAACAAACAATAAAAATCAGTAAAAGATGGTAAAAACCGCTATGGATCACAATATTCAAGATGTAAGTTGAACCATATATGTCCAGCAGAACTACAACTGAGAATACCATTCATAGTGTTGATGGAGAAACCTCTTGGAACCTAAATGTATGACTCAAAACAAGAATGTTATGCTACTGGCATATATAGATAAGAGGATAAAGGCAGATATAATACCACAAACTGCAGAATCAAGGGAGACAGGCCCTGAGTCATTGATGAACTAAATACTAATCTGTTTAAGAAAATGGTGTAAATCCTCCCCAGTATTCAATCCATTCGGCATCTTTGTGTCAAGTTGTAAGATGAAAACTGATTCAAGTTGTCGCAATGGTCTTTCTCTTTTGCCCCAGCTTATTGATTTTGGGACAGTCACTATCACAAAGTATTTTAAATCATTAAGATTGTTCTGATGAACTAATTTAAGGTGTCTCGTCACTGGGTAGTTAGGGTCAGAGTTCACCACTGCACTGAGGTGTTGGAGTATTCTGTTGTATACTTGGAGCTTAGTGCTCCCTACATACTTAAGTCTGCAAGTGCATTGAAGCACAGAGACAGCAAAGTCAGTGGGACATGTGTAGGACCCTTGAATCTTAGTGGGTTAATCATTGAAAGCAGGGGTGTACTCTGTAGTGTTAATACCGAATTTACAAGCTCGGTACGAGCTACACTTCAAAAATCCACACTTAGTTGACAACCATGTGTTAAAGGGGCTAACTTCTGGACTACTCTTGACCAGTGCATCCCTCATAGAGGGTGCGCGTCTGAAGGTCAGTGATGGCAATTGCGGTAAAATCTGAGATAAAGTTAGATCTGTTAGAACGATGGGCCAATGGTTGTAGATGATCTACCTGATTTGCTTCTGTTGCCTGCTGTCCGCGTTGATGAGTGTAACTTCCTGGGGAGGGTCAATCCGCTCTCTCCGGACTACAGATTTCCCAACATGAACATCAGTGTTGACACCAAGGCAAGTGTCTCTAGTGTGTGTATTGGCTTTATTGAGGGCTGCAGTCAGATCTTTGCTCATATAGCCTCAAGCTTTGAAACGCTAAATTGCTTCATTTTGACACATTTCTGACTCCCTGCCTGTACTGCAAATGCAGCAGATATATAAATATATATATATTTTTATTATTTCTTTTTTTCTAGGAGCGACATTCTATCCAAACAAAGCCCAGAATTAGTACACTAAGAAGCCACACTAGAACCCATCCGGTTCATCACCAAATTCAGCAGCCATGCAGATCAGCTACGAAAAATATTGAAAACCAGATGGGGCATTCTTAGGCAGGATCCTATTCGGAGAAACAAAGTGGGTCTTAATCCATCAATGACCTACAGAAGAAGTGTCTCACTCAAAGACCTTAATGTACATAGAAACCTCCAGACCAGAGAGACTAATTGGCTTAAACAAACTAAGAGTTTCTGCAGGTGCAGCAACTGCAAAGCCTTCAGATACAGCAGTAATGTGTCGCAAGTCACCTTAGAAAGGATAAAAACCCAATGGAAGATCTCTAAATGTATTACCGTACAGTACTGATTATGTGGTGTACACTATTGTTTGCCCTTGCAGCCTATGGTGTATTGGCTCCACTACATTTCTGGTCAAAACGCAGATTTTAGAGCCTTGGAGGGCTATAACCAACAAAGACCATAGCTATAGCACAGCTAGGCACTTTACCGACAAACATGATGGAGACTGGACACAAGCCAGATACTTTGGTCTGGACTCTGTGAGCCTAAACTCAAGAGGGGGCAACTGATAGGAAGCCCTGCGTAAGTCGGAATCCCACTTCATCTTGCAGGCTGGCACAAAGTTCCCAGATGAGCTTAACTTGGATGAGGAGATGCACTCCCATCTGTAGAACAGTTTAGCTAATACATATGGGGTAGCTGAGCGCCTATTAAGATTAAATTAACATATGCACCAAACGTCAGATGTCTCACGCCCCATCCTTTTCCCTTTTTGTTTTTTATTTTGTATATAGAGTGCCTCTGTTAAAGGATGTGTTCAATAACATATTATTGTCTTGCCTGTGTTAGTACACTAAAACAATGTGCATTAAGTGATTACGATCTATTGGGGAATTGGTGACCTTGCTGTTGATGTATTCAAACTTGTTTTTACAGGCGTACGTGGTTGAGATATAAACAAACTGATTCGCTCTCTTTAGAGTTATGTGCACGGGAATGAATAGACGTCCCAGGAAATACTTGTTATCCTAGTCACCGTAGTTACCCCAACACTGTCTACTATAGACTTTTTCACTTGACATCACGGAGTTACTTACATGAGGATGAGAGGTGATGTCAGTTAGACCCACGTGGTAACTGTATCCCATATAGTTCACATACTATTTCGGTACTAAACTGGAATTTTGGCTGTTCCTGTGTATCTCAAGGACAATCTTTGGATACAACACGGTCTCTGAGGCACTGCTACAGCAGTATTCAACGCAACGCAGTCCCTTTAGGGTACTACACCCAGCGGTCTCAGACCACTGACCTCCCATTAATCATGGCTGTGGAATCCTCACCCTTTTCCTTAGGGCAGGATGGTACACGGGGTCACCTGATCACACCTTTGCATCACAACTTGGCAAATACCGTACCAACCCGTGTGAAAGCAATATTACAACCACGTGGCAATATTGGAAAAGATATCTCTGTTTGGAATGGTGATTGTTGTTGCAATTTACAAGCATCCTGTAAATGAATATGCAATATTGCTAATAATTTATTTTAAAGATTTTTTCTATGTTTATCAATTGACACGTAGTGTGCACTTATGTGTTGGTTGCCTTTAAATAAGGGTTAAACTAAACTTACAAAAGATGATGCCTATGGTAATATTTTGTGGAATATCAAATATAAGGCAGATACCATAAATTATCTGTCTTGAGTTTCTTAAATACTTTGTGAATTAATCTCAATATCTACTTTATCATCCTTCATCTCGTCACCATCACAATTCAATAAATCCAATAAACAAAAAATGGTTTCTATAACTTATTTTAGTAAACCTTATCTTTTTTTCTTTTCTTAATTAGGTCTTTTTCTAATTATTCATTCACTTTTT
The DNA here is from genome assembly GCF_964263255.1 of Lissotriton vulgaris. Lineage (NCBI taxonomy): Eukaryota > Metazoa > Chordata > Amphibia > Caudata > Salamandridae > Lissotriton > Lissotriton vulgaris. The sequence goes on from NC_141694.1 coordinate 1,461,710,392, forward strand.
TTAAATAAGGGTTGACCCGAGAAGAGGTCATGTGACCAAGACCACCGACGTGGTTGAAACGTGTCTTTTTCTGCTACTTGATTAAATACCTTGTAAACTCAATCAGAGGGCTTGTGGAGAATCTTCTCTCCAATACTCTTTGCATGGAGATAGATAGATAGATAGACAGACAGACAGACAGACTGACAGACAGACAGACACTTCCCTATTTTTAAATTATGTTCAGTTTCCTGAATTAAACATTTTTGAACTACAATTCATCCGCTTCAAAACAGATCATAAAAGTTTGTCAGAAGCAAGTTAGATCCCAAAAACACGATTAAAGCAGTTGAACTTAATATAGAGACAATTGAAGTATAAAAATGGGTTCCTCTGAAATATATTTCTCAGCTCCTCATTACCAACTCATATACAAAACATAACAGCATTTAGTCTACATGTAGTAGGTGCAGTACCAAAGAAATGTCAATCTTCAACTTGTCCCAAACAGAAAAATCACACACATTTAAGTACAATGAGATCACAGGAGCTCTACCATCCAATATTATTTTCAGGGCACACCAGTTCCATTGTAGTAGAGACCACAAATTATGGGTGCCCACATTGCTAAACGTTCTTAAGCTTTGCAACAGAAGGTGGATCCCTCTCTCTGGTGCTACAGAAGCTACAACTGACAGAGGTTATTGGCCAATTAATGAACCAGATCACAAAGCTTTTTCTGTGAGTAGCTCTGTCTGACTCCAAACCAAGGTGTGATTCACCAACAGATTTCAATGAGTACGGCATGGATACATGCACTGCTTACTTATAACGCTTTCTTTCAATAAGAAGACATGCAATTTTCCTCGTAATTCTGATGTAAGTAACTCCTAGGGCTGTAGTAAGACACAAATAATCACAGAAAGTGATTTGTGACTGACGCCTGGGAATTAAATTCTGGAGCATTTCTCACCTAAGACTGAAATTAGGCCTACCCACTCCAGAAAAAGATTTGTGAATTGGGCTAACAGGGCTTTGCAGATTTCGTGTGGCTAAAATGCAGTGGAAACTCTGTGGAATCCAGAAGTAAATTATTGTGAATTTAGCACACAAATCTTGATGGGGCACATATTAAATATGAACTATACATCACTTACAAATCTGACTTCAGATGGACTGATTGTATTAATCAAGTGTTATAGTTTAAAACCAAATTAATTTGATAATGTACAATTAGAGTACAATAAAATTATAGTAGGCACGGTCGTGTGATGCTACATTCTGATGAAAGCGAGATTTGTAAGCAACACCTCAAGATAAGTAAATCTATAGATACAGCTTTTTATATAGTACTCAATAGTGGCACGATGCCCACTTCAATACTGCACAGGATCTTTTTTAGAGAGGGAAATGGTTTAAATTGATTTATTCCGGTCACCCAATTTAGTCACGCAGACAAGACAAAAATTAATAGAACCGGATCTCTGAGCTACACTGTCAAAAAACTTGCCCACATCTCCATCCAGAAGATGTTTGTTGTGTTTGTGTCAGGGGCAATACAATATTGAGCATGATGCCACCTGCATTATTTGCACAGTCTGGAAAAGTGCCCCAATTTAACAGCAGCTGTTAAAATGGTATTTATTTAGCCTACCGGTCAATGAAAAAGCATATCATTTGAGTATTGCTGATGGTCAAGTTTAGGAAAAAAAGAATGCAATGTTGGTCTTATTCTGGTTACTGCTGGCAATATCTGAAATTGGTTTTGTAGAGCAACTTTATATTAGAGGATCACTCTCTTATTTAAAGTCCTAGAATATTGGAAATGATAAGTGACTCAATAAGTTGGATGGAAGTTTTAAGGCAACTACATTGTGAGATCACTATACAGATGGCTATAGAATAGAGAGATCCATATTATGAATCAGAGAATTATAGGCAGAACCCTACTCTGTGGGCGTTTGGTTCACAACAGCACAAAAACGAATATGCTCTCAGAATGACTATAAAGAAAAAGGTTTAAAAACACATCATTAAATGACACATACATTGCGTGCTAAGCGAGAGGACGAATTTTTGATAAAACAGTAAGGGGTGTTAAGGTTCTCACAACCACTGCCTGGAGTAAAACTTTTAATTTTAAGAAAGAGAAACTATTCTTAGTTCACAGTGTCAGGCGAAGTTTGTTGGAGTAGGCTACCTCAACTATTTAAGGAGAGTTTTGGGGGAAATGGTTCCATTCATCCAATATTGTGGACCTTGTCTACAGGCCTTAAATGAATTACATGAACTTGAGGTTGATTAAGGTGGAAGAGATATGATATCTTGGCTGTGATTACATAATTAAAGTTACTCAAAGTGGGTGAGTAATGTAGGCCATAAGGCTGTCGCATGGAATGCCCATGAAGAGTGTCCAAAAATGAGTTATCAAATTAGATCTTGCAAGACCTCATTGAAAACCCAGTGCTTTGTTACCAGAAAAAAACTCCCCACTATTACATCAGCTTACTGTGGCTTTGACATTGGCATGGCAAAACATTTGTATGTCCAGAATTTGGAGACTTTTCTCTGAGTCTCGAAGTCAGTATATTCTTCACCAGGCTCATATCAAACCAAACTTAAGATAACCCTTTACTTTCACCACACTTAAACCAAACATTCTTGTATATACTTTTAGTTTGCAAGTTGCCGACGATTAATGATACAGACAACTTCCTGTTCCAAGCAATTGTCCAACAAGTTGTCAAGCAATGTACATTTGAGTCAAAGCAACAGGAGGTGGGGTTCCAACATTGGATAATGTTTTGTATTCTTAGGTTGGCCTTCTGGTGACTGGATGTTGAGAGCATTCATATGTATGATGTTTCAATTTAGGTGTTGCTGTCAATACATGGCCATTTCCATATGTATACATCACTGCATGTGGAACATACAGGAATGTGATGAAAGAGGGTGTTGTGATGCGCACACTTAGAATCTGGTGTTAAATGATGCCAGTAGAGGCTCATGGTGGGAGTGCTGTGGGGCGTTGAGGCGGGGCCGGGAAGGAGCAGGGAGGGGATAGTAAAGTACTGCATGCGGCCGAACAGATGTAAGTAAACAGATAGATAAAACGAATTTCATTGCGCACTGTATTGCCAAATGCGATGCAGGGCGCGCAATTTAGGCTTAATGTGCATATTTATCACCTATGTCCCTCATTTCAACTTCATGTTTAGTCAATGAGGACAACGTTGCTTAAAAACTTTTTAAATATCGAGGACATATTTTAAAATCATCAAAATTAAAATTTACCAACCCCGTTTATTTTAATATATTGCCTGATCAAGACTTGAAAGTATGATTCATACAAGTAGAAAAGGCATTATAAAAAATGAGCAAATGTATAGCAAGAAAAAATTTGTTTTCAAACAACATACAACATAATTATTTTAAATGTCACTTCTTTCAAAACGTGGACTTAAAAAGGGAAAGTAAGCGATTGTTCAGAACATAATAATTTTACTCAAGAAAAGGGAAGGCAGTGTTTGGCTTCATTTCAAATTGTATTTGAGCCCTTTGACTGATAACCAATTTTTAGGAAAGGTGCACACACTACTGGTGCCAAATAGGTTGGGTTATTTTTCTAAGTAATACCATGCTGTTTCTGGAGTCGATTTGTGTGTAAATTGCCACTTGATTAAAGAGTCTCTATCACTTGTGAGATTGAAATGCAGCCTCTAAGTGATTCGATTGTGAGATGTAGTGTGGAGGCTGGTCATCCCCTACTTCCAATAGAACTGTCCAAGGCATTGTGATTGGGGAGATTTTTAAGGTAGAAGTTGTATGCTCTCTTTACCTTTTCACTGTTTACTGTAAGCCTTTGTAGGGTCACAGATGGCCCTGGCTAGGGAACACATCACCTCTATCGTTCGTTCTAAATAACTTATGTACTTTTTTACCTCAAGGAGTTAAAGCTTCTCAAGTAGTGGGATTTTTTGTGGTTAAACCAGCAAAGAGATTTCCTGTTTTTTGAGTTCCTATGGGATGAGATAGTGAACTATACATTGCTGAATTAAACATAGGGGAATTTTCGGTCCAACAGACAGAAAGTATACCTGTCCAGTACGGACCGCACCTCCGTGAATTGCTATAACACTACTTTGTAACACTATGCAAGTCCTGGTGTGTACACTATTTTGATTCTGAAATACAAAGCTTCTTCCTGTCAATCATCATTAAACTGATAATGAAACGTTCTGCTCACAAAGAAAGACTACATATCAAATGTGCGTGACCTCTGTATTGGCTTAAGAGCAGATATATCTTGAGAGTTCCTTGCAACAACTTCAAACATTTAAAAACATTTTGGATTTCTTGCAACATGCTCACAAGTTCCTTTGGTCACTCTACATACAGAGTGGCTGTAACCAAATTGCTCTAAGGCAACAGTATTTCTTCTGCTTTAAATGTTTCTAAAATGATATGACATTGTATATCTTAAAATACTCATATTAATGCTCAGCTGAGTTTGCACTAATAAAGTTAAGTCAAAGCATTAACTATTGACTATATCTGATCTACCACGAGTAATGTATTAGCATGCAATCAAAACTGAAGATGAGCGTGACAATGAACTAGTGCAACGCCCTCTCAGTGATTTGCTAAAAGTTCAAGTCCTAGGATGCAGCTCTTGTGTAGGAAGTAATTACAGGTTGGTAGAGATGATTGTGGTATGGTGGTTTAGAATATAAGACCAATAATTGGGGAGGTGAGAGAGAGAGAGAAAGAGACAAGAGACCAATATACATATATATATATATATATATATATATATATATATATATATATATATATATATATATATATATATATATATATATATATATATATATATATACATATATATATACAGAGACAACTGACAACTCTCAGCATCTTGTGTTTAACTTGATGTGCTTGGCGAGTCAGAAAATGAGTCTCACATGAACTCCACATTTTAAAGTATTTCAATGTTTTAATTATAATTACAAAGCAGAATAGTGAATTGCACTGGTCGGCTATCAGCCCTAAAATCACGAATGTCACTTTGAAACTCTGGCAAATGGTATGTAGGTTCCTATGCAGATGGGCACAAAAAGGAACAGTGCCAGCAGCAGCAGACGAAAAAACTTAGCAGTCATTCAGCTTTTCCAGGTGTTCCAGCTAAGGAAAGTGTGGTAACCCTATGTAAGTGTAGGTGTAAGGAGCAAAGCAGTTAAACAACGGCTTACATTATGGCCCTCAGTGGCCATTAGATATGGCCCTGGGGGCGAAAAGACAAGGCCTATCCCATCATCCGTCAGAGCTGTATTTTGGCTCCCTTTTTGTTTTTAGTTTATACAAATGGATTAGAAAAAATTTTATTGGAAAAATGTTCAGACTTCCCTAAAATAAATGGCAAACAAATACCCTTATTGTCTTACGCTGACGATACAGTGTTAATGACCTTAACTGCAAACAGTATGCAAACATGTTTGAATGCTTTTAATGAATTTATGCTGGGTTTAGACCTTAAGGTCAATTTTACGAACACTTTCACAATGGTCTGCGGTCCAAGCGGAACAAAAACTCGTAGGTTTGTTGTAGATAATTTGATCATTGAAAAGGTCCCAAATTTTAACTACTTGGGAAATCTTTTTAACAAAACTTTGAGCTGGGACCCATTAATAACGACACGAGTACAAAATACCACGAGATCAATAGAGGCCCTCTTTCGTTTTGCAAGTAAATTAGGCCAAAAACCTATTGCTGAATTGATGATATTGTATACATCTAAATGCTTGCCTGTCGCAACCTATGGTGCAGGGGTATGGGGATACCATAAGTGCGCCCAACTACAAGTTATGGAGAACATGTTTTTAAAACGTCTTTTATCAGCTCTGATTAGTTCTCCAAACATTTTTTGTCATAATGAGTTGGGTTTAGAATTTGTGAGCGATATTATCCATGTGTCCCCATTGCTCCTATGGGGAAAAATCTGGTCCTCGGAGGATTTGCAGCTTTAAAAAGAAATCCTAAAAGATTGTGTAAATTTGGATCATGCCATGCAGATCCCATGGTTGTGCTATGTGAAGGAAACTTTTTATAAAATTGGTCTTGGAAACTTTTATGATAACCCCGATTGAATGAAATTAGATACAAAGATGGTAATTAAGAATGCATACCGTAATAATTTGGGTTTGTCAAAAAATGATGAACTATCATAACACCGGGCAGGAAAACTACAGCACCAATTTTATCTATCGTTTACTATACATACACAATGGCGTTTTTATCTGACAAGATTTCTATTAAATACACTGCACTTTCTAGTTGCCTTCCCGAAGCAAGGAGGTTGGTGTGAGAGGCTACCTCCATGCCCATGTGATAATGAAGCCCAACAATGCACTTTGCACTTTGTACTCTTTTGCACTCTCTATAAGACTCCAAGAGACCAATTTATTAAACCCACTCTAAGGGAAATTAGACCTTGTAATTTTAAAGAAGGTTTTGAGCATTTAAGATCATTACACACTGCTGCTATATGTAGCTCTATGCTTAGCTTCATTAGACTGCCACTTTTAATTAGGAATCGTTATTGATAATATGATTCTTGTTTTGACATCTTGTGTTCTAAATTGAAAGAAATTGAAAATCATGAAATTTATAATTTATGTGAATATATTTTTTGTTCATCTGTTCTTCGCTTTGCAGCTATCTCGCAATAACCATGTGGGTTGGCGTGAGAGGTCAACACACTAATATATACGATGCTGTAGTTTGACAATCTATAGTCAATTTTATTTTGGTCTCTTTAGTTGACAGAATATGCAAATATGTAACTAAAAGTTTGTAAAATTAGGTTGGATAGTGTGAGAGGCTAACCAACTTATATATGTGATATTGTAACTTAAAAATGCACAGTGCATTTTATACATATTAGATTGTGTTTTTAGATGTTTTTATTAAACTCTGTGTTTTGATAGAATATAATTTTTACTGATAAAGTGCTTATGACCTTCTGTATGCTGTGCGTCTGAACCTTTCTGATATGAAATACCATTTATCAATTTGTATTTTCCAAATGTATACTTTTATGATTCTTTTCGAATCAAATAGTTTTAAGATGATGGCTTACATCATATTTTAACAGCTCGTAATGTTGTGTTTTATTGTGTAGTATTATGCCAACACACTCATCCATAGTTCTCTGTCTTCCCGCTGACCTACCCTGACCACCTGAATGTTTTTCTGACATACATTTCTTGTGGTTAAAGCTTTAAAATTAGTTTTCATACCTCAGGGTGCATATATGAATACCCAAACTAGTGAGGCCATCAAATAGTGTTCTGGGCAAGCAGAAAAATTACTGGTGTCTAAACAGGGATGAATTCTCAGAACAGAGGCCCATGTGATGATTCTGACTTTGCCTTTTACAGTGTGCCCCCTGAATATGAAATCAACAGTGTTGACTTGAAAAAATATTGAAAATAAAATATTGACAGGTAAGTGCGCCTAGATTTTCTATACTTAACTCCACGTATAAGTACCTACACAGTAAATTTATTTTCAAGGTACGTAGTTGTGGAGTTAGGACTACTAAAACTATGATTCCCTAAATGCACTCCCTGTTCGATATTTTGTCCTTCAAAATTCTGCCATCGATATTAGTTTGCCACGATATTGTTGGTGTCGCTATTCAGAAGTACAATCACCTTTTACATATAGCTATGTTTCCTCCGACATAAGTACTAAACAGAGCAGTGTGTGGGAAGGTAAGGGAGAAGAAGGTACAGTTTCCCATCACACTAAATTTGAATCATTTCTCGATGCTAATGTTCACTTCCGGAGCAAAGTCACAGGACATATGTTTAAACTTTGCTTATAATGCCTAGAACTCCACTATAGGTTATGAGGATGTTTTTCTAACACACAAAATACATTTCTTGTGTGCCTGACTGTGAATGTGCAATCATTTAGGCAACATCAGATAAGGGAGCACAATTCATGGTCACATTAACCCCGTGTTATTTCTCCTCTAATTAGAAACACATAAGCTAGTTGTGGAAATTGTACAGGAGAAAAAGGAAGAAAACATAACAGAAACCACTTATATTACCGTTAATAAAAAACAATGAAAATATTAAAGCGTCTTCTAATTAGCAAAAGCCTGCATTTAAAATATATATAACCAAAATATAACTTTAAAGCAAAACGGGTGTTACTAACGAGGCTCAATTTACTAGTCTATCCACCAACACTGGAACTAAATGGGCACATAGGAAACTTTCTTAAAGAAGTCAAATGTCACATACATTTCTGATCACTTCACTGAAGCCCCAAATGGATGTTAAAAACGATTTCTAATTTCCTTGTAAATCTTTTTCAAAATATGACATATGCAGAAAGAATGACTCTGCTATCATCTCGTTTGCTTTTTGGACTCGAAGGACTTGTTTATTTACACTATCAATTGGTTTTAAAAAGAATAATGTGTTGTGAATTTCGTCTTTATTTTATCGCCATGCAAACTGGTTTAACTTCTTACTGCATTAACACAAAAGCTATTCCTATAAGCAAGCATTTATGCTAAATATTAAGAACTAAAAATGTTTGCTACAAACTTTAAAGGGAATTGGACTTGTCGGTATGTGGGAATAACTTGTTGCAGAAGAACACTGGAATACATCATTGTGCTCCATTCACCACAAGTTACTTCCTAATGCAGGGTTAAATATACTTTCTACAGTATTTGTTGCTCATATCTGTTTTCCTTAATGGCACTTAATAACTGGTATTGTGCAATGAACATCAGTAACTTCAGCATTCTGCCGTTCAATCCACCTTGTCCACACACAAGGCTTGAAGGCAAACTTGAACTAATTAGTCCCTGTTACAAAAACAATAACTATATAAATCTAAAACTGCAAGCATGGATAATATTTAATCTTAATGGCAACACTGCATTTCACACTACATATAAAAGAATGCACTTTAAACTCTAACTTGCGTCCTTCGCACCATACGTAAAATACTGTTTGTCAGCGGTCCAAATGATTAAACTACTCATATATTGTCCCACTCAGCATATACAAAATGTCAAAAATTGTAATAAGGTAAAAACTTTTTAGGCTATTGGGATGCCTGCCAGGGAATTGTAAACATATTTAAACTAAAGCTGGTCTTTTCAATTGCCCACAATAAATCTGTTGCACATAGAACATCATGGTGAATATTCCTAGGGGACTTTTCAGAAGTCCTTTTCGGTACCAGAAAACCTTTCGTTTTCCTTAATGAAATATTTAACATTTAAAACACAGCAATAATGTTCAGTCATGACTTCTAAAAACCTATTTTACCAAGTACATTTGCAAAAATGTATTCATTTTCAGAGACATTTTATGACGTGGCCGAGACACTTAAAATAATTTTCTGCACTCCTTATAAGACCATGTCCTAATGCGATTATACGGAAATTGCCCTCCAGTACCAAACTTCAGATATAACAGTTAGAGGTATGCTTCATTTTATTAAACTGAACATCTACTTCTGTAACAATTAAAATTGTAAAACATATGTTACATTTCAAAAGATCATGAGCCCACAGACAAAACTGTCATATTTGCTTTATCTAACATAAGGCTTAGCCTTTACCATTTTAAAAGTAAGTGACATTTGTGTTATTTTATGTTACTTCAGTGAATCAACTAAAATACAAAGGGTCCCTGCCCTTCGAAAATTCATGTTATACTAAAACTAACAAGACAAACTTTAAATCGCTATTTATCTTACTGTGCTTTTGGCTGAGTCCTGTAAAGCTGCCTCATAGTTATTGAGCAATTGTAACATATATTCGCTACAAAAAGATGTCATTTCAAGTGTTTGAAGGAAACATTGGAAAATGTTTGCAATTTGAATAATCTGCAGTTAAGATACAAAGCAGAATAACAAGGTATCCAAATGGCAGATTTTCTGAAGGGAAACTGTAAATCAGCAACAGGCTTACTACAATTATATTTCATTTGCCCTCAGAAAACATGGACGAATGAATTCCAATGGTTATTGCAACCATAAATAGTTACTTTCTAAAAAAAATTTTTAAAAAGTTTTAATCTCTAAAGCAGCAGGAGTCTGACAAAGAAGATTTTCAGTAAAAAAAAAAGTTCTCACTCTTGCCATTATGAAGATTTCATCACTGCTTTTTGACTAAAATGTTGTAACACAACCTTTAGATGTTAGTAAAAACACCATTATCATGCAATAACCAGTTGGGTTGAAAGCCACTGCTTTGAATTTAATTAAATGCTGATCATGGTAGCATCTTCAGATTTTTCGCATCAATAGGTGGCTTATCTGAATACGTTTGGGTTAATGTTTGCTCTGACAAACTGGCCAACACATGAAGTATGTAGAAAAGACACATTCTGAACAAAGGAAGAACGCATTGATGGAAGTTCTGACACTAAACAAGCAACGCAGTGTGTTCCTAACTATTAAAATAGAACACAAACTGCCCCTCATTTTGAGAAAATCATATTTATGAAAATCCATTTGCTGCATGCATAAGTATGTTGAGAAACATTTTGTAACAATTTGAAAAACTGAGTGGAGCAGACTTAACACACTAGTGTGAAAAAAGTTCTTCGTGCAGTTAGAGTTGCCCTCCAAATACCAGGATCAGATTCAAAAGTTACTGATTTTGAGCAACTCAAAGTTCCCAACTTCAAAGAGCAGGCTGTACAACAGTCTAAGGGGCGAAGAAGCACGTGCGCTGTCCACAATTTGGAATGTATCTATTGATAGCAAACTTTTGAGTTGACAATTAAAGTTAACTAAAAAAAAATCGTCCTGAATGTTACTATCCCTCAAATTAAACCCTGAACGAAGGTCACAACTTGCAGGCTAATTTAAGACAATATTATTTACCTTACAGTTATCATAATTTAGAAATGTCAGACCTACTGAATATATATTCAACAGAGAAAGGTTGTGGCTGGTAGCAGAAACGACAGGTAAGGAACACTGTGCTGCCAGGCGGGTGGAAGGCTGTATAACCCTTGTATAGTCAATGAAACCCACATACTCAGTTACTTTTAGCTAAGCGATCCTTGAAGTCCAGGCTAACCCTTGATCAACAGGCTAACTTATCACTGTATCACCGGGCAATTGCAATTACCATAGGTCATCTAAGCTAAGCTACACACATTAAAAAAAGTTGACGTTCAGTTATTGTCTGTAAATGAGACCGATTCCAGTATATTTATCAGAACGAGTAAAAACTGAAAACAAAGTCGTATTTTTTCTTCGACAGCCAGGGACCGTGGCCAATCATCTTCAGGCAAGCAAAAGGGAAAATTAACTTAACCTGGCCTATCTAACTCTCAAAAGTAGGCCTGATCCCTGCCACAAAGAGGCCAAAGCAACAGGGTGAGTTTGTTTGGGACACTTCGGCCTGCCCTCCCTCTCAAATGAAGGGAACTGGCTATGTTTACGCACGCACCCTGTCAGTGACCCCGCGCAGAGCAAGCAAAGCGACTGGACCGCGGCTAGCAATATAACCCCGGAAGTGGAAACTCCGTAGCCCCGCGAGAGTAAGGTGCGCGAGTCTATTCATAGGCAAAGGGCTACTACAAGGGTGAGCGGTCAGACAACAAACGAGAAGCAGCTGAATATTCCGTGACACAGTCAAAGCATGCATGCCCCCTCCCCCTGAAAGAAGAGGGCTTCCTTCGGCTAAACTCAACAGGCTCTAGAGACAAAGGGGTTAATTGGATAACTAGGCACTCCAGCTCGCATAACACCTGAAGGGGATCAGCGTTTGTCAGCACAGCCAGGAGGAGACAACAACAGGGCCTCAAACTGGCTGGGCAACATTGGTGAGGCACGGAGAAAGGCTCCCTTCCTCTGCACCCCTTCCGGTGTGTGTCTGTGACACGAGTGGCTTTGCTGGACTCGACCTCTGCCCGGATATTTATCTACTAGCGCCCCTCCCGAAACAACAGTCCCCGGAAATCTAAAGTGCCCCTCCAAAAACAACTGTCCCCAGAAATCTAAAGTGGCTTTCACGCATTGTAGTACAATTCATGTTAAAAGGGAGCAACTGCTAGGATACATGTAGCGGAGATAGATAGATAGATAGATAGATAGATAGATAGATAGATAGATAGATAGATAGATAGATAGATAGATAGATAGATAGATAGATAGATAGATAGATAGATAGATAGATAGATAGATAGATAGATAGATAGATAGATAGATAGATAGATAGATAGATTAGCGATGGCGAAATTATTTTCCTGACCAAGTATTTAAAGCCAACATCAGAGCCTAAAGGGAAATAATAAAATACATTTCAGTCGGACATTAAGGGGCCGAGGCATTCAGCAATTTGAAGTTCAGTGCAACACCGCATTCAAAGAAACTAAACAGACACGTTTGCCTACGGCATGGAGTTTAAAGGTGTTAGTAAGTGTGCAGCAAGCTTTCACTTAAGGCCGGTAGCTGAACTCCCCTGTTTTTCAGCACTGTTTGAAGTGCACAAGGCGAGGTTCCTACACACAACCGCCTCTATGGTACATTGTGCCTCGTCAATATTTACCAGCAGGCATATATGGTGTCTCGTATAGCTTTCCCTCCACTATAATACTGAGTCGTCGAGAAAACGGGCATAAATCTTCATTTTGGAGGCAATTAAAGTGTTGATTTCATTCGTGCCCTTGAGCGTTTCTTGTAATTTGCTCAAATAGCTTTATGTACCCAGCACTCTAGAGCTTTTAGAAACCCATTTTCTCGTTAGACTTGTTGGATTACAATTTTTTTGCTCAGCAGTTTTCAAGTTTCCATGCTCCGAGTTTCCACTTAAGTAGTCGCACGCTGGTGTGAAGGCGCTCTTTAGTGGGGTGCAGGATTATGTATGTGAACTTTCACTTTTTGGTAAAGTGAAAAACAAAACACCTATGATTAGCATAACATCCCCTTCCCCAACCACACCGTGCCCCAGGGACATGTGCATATTTTCAACGAGAAAAGAGCACTTTTGATGTAAGTGTTCAGAGAAAAGCGCTGGGTCAGAAGGGACCTTGCTTCAAACGTGACTCTTGCAGTCAAGTCACCTTTTTACAGCGCATGGGCTGGAGATCTGTAAATAAATTATAAGAAATAATATCACGCCCTTTCCTCCTTCAGCAGCGAGGAGTTTTCTACCCCAGATATCCCAGTGGCAGGGCACCGTGCGCCCTCAAACAGTTCTCGGATGACCTACGACCGTCCCCTGCCTTGAAGCCGCCCGGAAGCAGCTCCTTTGGACTGCTCGTAGCATGGGGCTACCGAGGAGAGAGAGGCTTGTGAGGCCAACTGCTCCCGGCTCCCACAGAGGGAATCTGGCCAGAGACGGGTTATCACCCCCATGAAGGGACATGCATGCCAGAGGGTGATACAAACACCCCCTGGCACGCCCTGGTGCCCCGAGGCAACACACACAGATAAACACAGTGACACACAAACACGCACACAGAAGATAGGAAAGTTCTCCGAGGCGAACCACAGTTTCTGGAGCTCACACCGCCATTGCTCGGTGACCTTCTGTGTAGGGACCGCGGCTCACACGGGCTCGAGGAGTCTGTGTGATTTAGCCCACTCACAACAGGAAACGTGGCCTAGGAGAAGGGCGCCCTGGACATGTTTACAGAGCGTCAAGCCCCATCAGATACGTGATCAATCACTGAGGCTAGCTTCGGAAACTGGAGGGGCCGAGGACTCGTAGAATCATTAGGAGGCGACGCAGAGCCCGCCCCCTAGACGTGATCTCCCCCAGTTGCAAAGCCCCCAAAATAGCTGGAATCCCTGCAATCGCTCAACTACAAAAACAGTATCTGAACGTGGTGGTTTGTTGCACTCGTTAGCAGCAGACCCCCGTCCCCCTTTTTAAAAAAAAAAATGTAGGCAATAATTACAGATTTTTTATCAACGACATGAGCTTTTTCCTGGAATAGACACACTACTCACTGGCCCAATGATTTGGGAATTATGATCAGATTTGTACACAGTCTCCCAAATTCTAGAAAGCGGGCGGGAAGAGGGGCAGCAGCGACTTTCTATGCTCGTTTTTTTCTTTATTTCTGAAAGCCGTGCCTTGCTCTACTGTGGACCCGGAGAGAGGAAATAAAATGGGCGCGCTGGCAGCCGCCAGCTTCTGAACAAAGCAATGTTCACTGAGGTCTAAAAGCGATCGGCCAAGGAAAACTGACAAGGGGAGCTAATGAAGCGTGCGGACGGGCGGGTGAGGGACTGGCGCTGCCTGCTCCAAGGAGCCTCGTTCTGCAGGCCCCAGACCACCTATCCGAGTCAGAGGGCCGCTGCCCTCGTAGCACGGGGACTGCTTCCGGGGCACATCCACAACCTTGGAGAGACAATATCAAAGGATCCGGGCCGCCTATCCGGGCCGTGGTCTCGCGTCATAGACCAGGGGCTAGGGGACCTCCTGGGCAGAGACACCTGCGAGGGGGCACCAGCGACCACACCAAGGGCGGGGGGCGCAGGCAATACGAAAATACCCAGAACATCTATCCGAGACCAGTTTTTCCTAACCTGCATGCGGGAACCTGAGCAGCAGCTGCTGCCAACTTAGGCACCTATGGGGTTTCAGAACCAGGACAAGCAGGAATGAATCAGAATGGAAGGAACTTGGCAGGCCATTCACCCGTGGCCTTTCCACCCCTCACAACCACCCCCCCCCCCCCATCCCCAGTGCCAGCAAACAGGCCCTCGGCGGACAGACACATCTAACTGGTGGCAACAGTAACCACAGCGAGCGGAAGGGCAGCTTAAGAAACGCACCAGGCCTATTCAGGACACCCACCCCTACACAGGGTCACGGACGTGGGACCTCTGACACAGACAGACCTTGGTCGGTGGGTGTAGAGAGCGGTGCCGACTAAAACAAACGGTGCTAAGCAGCAACATAAAAGGACCTGGCTAACAATCTGGGACCCTGTCCCCTTGCTTTGGGGTACACAGTCACCCACCCGAGATAGCACAACCACAACACACTCTTAAAAATCCAAGATCACGGCAGCACGGCAGGCAGCGCCGGCCCAAGTTCACACTTTGCACTTTGAAGGCCTATAGAAGCAATCATAGGTGCACTTTTCCCTTTCCGCCAACACCAGGAAATGTCCACCAGAGGCCTAATAAGATGCAGATCACACAAAGGCGCCGGGGCAGCGCGGCTCTTCCTACCTGGTCTGTGAGGTTCGCCGAGCGGCCCATGTCCTCGCTGTCCGACTTGGAGCCGCCCTCGCGGTCGTCGATCACCAGGTCGATGGGCATCTTCCCCTTCAAGCAGCTGATGTACCGGTGGCAGAAGTTGTCGCACAGCTCGTGCACCTGTGGACAGAGGCAGATGGGCGATGAGCAAGGGAAGCCCTCGGGCTGGAGAGAGGCTGGCAAGTGGCAGGCGCAACGCCCCCCCTATACACATCACACACCCCTTTAGTGACCGAGAACATAGCCCCAGAGACCCCCCAGGACCGCCCAGACTCGGGAATAACGTGCCTTCTGGTGGAGATAGAGATATCCCAGGAAACTGACAGTGACATGTTGGTTTTAGGGTGAAACTGACTAATCGCAGGCGCTACATGTGATACTCTAGGGGTGGGAGATGTTCAGGGGTGTGACAATAAAGGGAAACGGTGTGGTGGCAGCAGATTATGTCACCGTGCAGCTATCTCCATGCCGCACCCAAGGGCAGCATAAAAAACAAGCTGTATGCACAGCACGTAAAACCTGTATTGTGTGTGTTTTTTTGGGGGGTGGGGGGGGGGGGGGGGGTGACCGTGCTGTAAACATATATTTCTGTCCCCTCTATGTATTGTTTTTCTAGAGTGAAAACATTGCTCACATGTGGGTAGTGTCTTTAAAGTAAATCTGTGTTTGGAACATCCTGCAACATGTGAACTTTCACTTTTTGGCAAAGTAATACAAATACTCCCCGATAATGTAAACGCCAAACTAGGACTGGTTCTGTCTTGGACACCCACCACCCTTCCTTCAAGATCATTGGTATTTCAAAAAGAGAAGATGAACACACTTTTAGAACAAGACACTGGCTTTTTATTAGGATGTCAAAGGGAATCCTATAAACCAATTGGTGTTTATTCCTCGCTTATTGTTTTTTTTTTTACACTTGTAAGAAAATTAGAGTATGTGAAAATCGGTCTCATTTTTGTGCATCGCAGAAACGCTTTCGCGTCTATAAAATGCATCCCTGCTTTCTTGTTGACAGACGGGTCGGTTGTCAGGCTAGGCGTCCTAGCAATTTCTGGCTGCTTAGCATTCACACAGCTAGCAGATTTTATGGCAAAATTTGAGAACAAGGCCGGGGGTTTTAGCGCCTCGCGCCTCACCGTGCTGCTTGCCGTTGCCCCACACCCAGAGGCCGATAGGCCTGCCGTGGTTTTTGCCTCCCCCCCACCCCAAAATCCCTTCCCGGACAATGCCTGCCCTGAGCCTGACCTGCTAATATAACTTCTTTTTTAATGGGGTTTCATCTCAATAAAAGCAAACAAAAAATGCTAAAAGGAATGCCTTCACTCGTAAACATGGCCCCTCTGAAAAACACCCCCCTGGCGCATGATTTATTGGTCGAAACCCCCCAAAGTCCGGCGGTGGAGGCGGGATTGCAACTGTTTATAGAATCGCAGCGAGAAGCCGAAGGGGGCGCGGGGCCCGGGCGCTTGTGAGGCCGCTTTTAATGGACGGGACTGTAATTAAACTGCGAAGAGCAATGGGCGCCGAGATTCGGCTTGACACTAATTACATGGGAGCAGCAGAGAAAGACGTGTATGCAAATGCATAAAAAGCCTGGCATGCAGCAATATTTCAGCGTGAGAGGGAGCATTACCTTTTCTAACTCCAGCAGATGAAACCGTAATACTTGTATGGCTTGGATCATCTGAGGAAGGGGAGGAAAACACACAAAAGGCAACATGAATAACACCAGCCTGTATAGATTTCGCGTTTTCGCACCAGCCATTGTTAGCAAGCCTCTTACATTCCAGTCACACTCTCAACTTATTCGCAGTTGTTCCCGATCGGGGCATTTCTGGGAGAACGTAAAATACATTTTGCATGGGGGAAGGTGCACTTATCACATATGCCCATCAAAGTAAATATGCACTCCAATTATTCAATTTGAATAGTGCATTTTACTAAGGACTCAAAATGACAATTGAAGAAAAATACGCTTGTAACATCAACTTTTTTTTACACAATTCAAAAGTAAAACTTAAGTGAAGGCGGTTTACTTCTCAAGTAGTAGAAGAAAGTGCCAATAGCGAAAGTCCAGAAATGTCCACTTATATACATATATATATATATGTGTGGGTGTGTGTGTGTGTGTGTGTGTGTGCACTTTACGTTTATATGACATATGATCCTGAGACGTCACCCACAAACTTAAACACGCACACACTCGGTTCAAGCACTTGCACAAAAAAGTCACACTAGGCATGCCAGTTCTTACCAAGTTATCCAGCTCTGGATTTGAAGAAAAGAGGGGCTTTTCTGCTCGGATCTAGACCAATAAAAGCAGAATGAATTAAACACGAGTACAGAAAAAAAACAGGCTTGATGACGGTTTATGACTTTCGAGTGCCACTGCTTACTGTAGACTGTCTAGGCGCCAAGCGTACACTCTAAAGAGCATCTGTAATCTGGCGGACACTAAACCCTAACTTTCGCAGTTACAGCTATGAAAGAGGCGCCCATCTCATCAGCGCGGGCCGTAAATTAGCAGCATTTGTAATCTGAATAACATGAATATTTTACAGCTCAGTATGGGCATAAGAGGATTAGTTGCCGATATAAAATGGCATTTTTTGTGTCTCGGAGTGGCGTTCTTTTGCTGTCACGTGTTCTTGCTGACCTGCTTGGCGAACACCGCGATGTCCTCGTTGAAAGACTCCGAGGAGCAGACGTCCCCGCCCGCAACTCCGGGCTCCCGGGGGGTACACGTCGCTAATTCACATTTTTCAAAGATCAGTGCTAGCAGTGGGAAGAGGGGGTGCCTGCAAGAAAACACAAGGGGTGCATGAGTGAGCGCTAGGCCGAGCAGCAACACTGGGCAGACTTCTCTTGCACGAGGGTTGGATCCGCTGCACTGTGGACAGCCCCCCTACCCTCGCGCCCCCAGGATTCACACCGTAAACACGCAGCACCGTGGACGGAAGCCCCCTGCAGCCCTTGGGTTCGCACTATTAACCTGCAGCATAGTGGGTAAAAGAAAAAAAACGTAACTCCTCCAGCATTCACACTATGGGCATGCAGCAGTGTGGACCCCCCCCCACCCCAACACACAGACAAACACGACCGCCCCCACCCCCCTCCGGATTCACTCTATCGACCCCACAACTTTGTGGACTCAAACACACTTGTTCGCCAGGATTCAAACTATGGACCGCCAGCTCACTGTGGCAAACCCCCTTCGTCTCCAGGGTCCATTCTATAGACTCGCAGAACTGGGCAGAAACTCTCTGCATGATTCACACTATCGACCCCCAGCACTCTGGGCAGACCCTCCCCCCCTTCACACCCTTCTCGGGATACATTTCTGTTGACCCACAGCACTGTGGACAGAAACCCCCTGTGCTTTCCAGGATTGACACTGTGGACTCGACCAATGTGGACAGAAAGCCTCTGTCCTCCAGGGTTCACACTATTGGCACGCAGCACCCTAGACAGACCCCCCCCCCCCCCCCCCATCCAATATGATTCACACTATTGACCAGCAGCAGTGTGGACAGAAACCCCAACTCTACCCCAATGTTTCACAATGTAGACAGAAGCCCCTGTCACCCAGGATTCAACACATTTTACCCCCAGCACTGTGGATACACCCCCCCCCCCCCCTTCATGGTTCACACTCTGAACCAACATCAGTCTGGAAATAACCCTTCCAGCCCGGGGGTTCCCTCTCGGGACCGGCAGCACCCTCGACAGAATCCCTCTCGCACCGAGGGCTCACTCTCTGGGCCGCACATATCTGGAGCCCCCCCCCGGGATTCACAGCAGACCAGCGAGGAGCACACGTCGCCAATTTCACCGTGTGTGAACACACGCCATTGGACGTGTCAACTCTCGTAAACCACAGAAACGAGGTGGATATTATGATTTCAGAGAGTACATAAGATCACCGTCCATTATGGACTGGCAGTAAAAACGCTGTCGACGCAACCCCAGGTCAGTCAATAATTAATATTGTTGTCTCTATTGTCTGGGCGCTCAGTCAGTCGAGGAATGGTACACAAAACCCAATTTGGAATAGTTTTGAAGCATACAAATTATTGAACATAACAGAAAGGCCTTTACATATTTAGATCAATGTGAAAAACTAAACTTTAACTAAAAGAATAATTTGAGTCCCCTTTTCAAAGCAGAAAAATGCCAAATTTTGTAATGTCTGTTAACTGTGTTATTTATTTCGAGCGTAAAATCCCATGTGAGTTTATTTTTGGTGAATGCTTCTATTATGCAGCCCAGCCCTAAGATATAAACGAATATATATATATATATATATATATATATATATATATATATATATATATATATATATATATATATATATATATATATATATATATATATATATATATATGTATTCCAAATCAGATGTCAGAACGCACGAGTCTCTGACCAGTTCAAGAAAGGGGGCCACGGCGATGAAAGCAATTTTGAAGGCGCGGAGAATTTAAAGTTACGAAACTGATGCAACAGAATACTTGTTGCCATCTGCCTTCGTGACCATCTATCGCTGCAACTCACAAGGTCAGCCGGGAAAGTTGTCCCCAGATCGCAGAGTCCACTTATGTGCAAAGCACATTCACACTTCACTTTGTCACGAGTTCGGTCAGCGACACAAACACTTAGATCTCGCGAAAAGGCCCCACAACTATAGCGAAATTACGGCGATGCACCGACAGCGTAATAACGGCGTAAGACGGCAAGAAGTGAGTGAACTTGATATAATAGCCAATGTAACACACTTATAAACAAAAAGAGCAGTACAAGTCTACTTCAGGAATATAATGGAGGTGTCCCACATGTACACAAAGCGCCCCCACTTCTTTGGAGGCCCCAGTGCTTTGGAAACTTTAACAAACCCACACCTTGGTATTAACAGTCAGGGAGCCCAGCACATATTTATTGTCAGAGACTCACTCGTTATAAGGGCACTGCGTCTCCGTGGTTCACATTACTTTATTAAGGAGTGAGTTTGTCCATTTTAGTGACGAAACACAATTACATGTCTTAAAACAGTCTCGCAGGAAGTCCACACGAGAGAGCGGACAGTACTGCACTCACAGACAGGGCTGTTACAGCAGTGCTCCAGTTTAAAACAACACGCTCTCTAAGTTGTGATATGTGTGTTGCACTTAATGATATAGTACTGAAACGGCATGACGAGACTGCAGGACAGCTAGATAGATGAGAGGCCATCTCCAGAACACCTCAGCCGCACATGGAAGGAAGGGGACCCTGGAAGCGTGAGAATCTACATAGAGAATCTTGGACATCTGTGAATCTCACAATCTCGCCATTAGCTGGAAGTGCACAGGAAGGGATCAGGTGACAGAGCACCAAATGTATTTATTGTAAATAAAACTCACTGAACCGGTGCATCAGAGACACCCAGCGCGCTCTGTTGTGTCTCAGACAGACCTATCAGGCTGGAATCACCCCAAAACATCTCAACACTAAGAAGACACTGTTTGGGACTCCCTGCACAGAATGAGTGGCTTCACAATGCGCCTGCGGTTGTTACATGCACACAGTATGTGTTTTGTGGGCGTTGTTTCTCTGATTCCACGTTGTGTTGTCCTCAGGGCGGTGGGCCCACGGCACCTACCCGTAGATGGAGTCCTTGTCCCGCTTGAGGGCGTCGTTGACGGAGGAGCCCATGCTGGGGGGCATGGCGTTGGTGTGGCCCGTGTGCGGGTATTGATGGGAGTGCAGCGGAGGGCCGTGGTTCAAGTGGTGCACGGGCTGCATGGATCGGGCCGCGTGGGGGTCCCCGTACATGGTGCTGGGGAGGCCCACTCCGTCCATCCCCCCGTAGTGGGGCAGCTCGTCGTACTGCAGGGCAAACAGGAGAAAAAAAAGGGGGTCAGAGAGAGCCTGCAGAGGACAAAGTCACACCGAGAAAGCACTCTGTTCACACATCCCGCAGGACCCAACACACTCCGTAAAATGTCAAAACTGCACCCCAATTCCTTCTTTTTAGAGAGTTCTTTGAATCCCTATTCTGCCCCATCAAATGTGCAGCGCTGCTCTCTTGTTTTGAAGATGCGTCCCTA
Source organism: Lissotriton vulgaris (assembly GCF_964263255.1). Taxonomy (NCBI): domain Eukaryota; kingdom Metazoa; phylum Chordata; class Amphibia; order Caudata; family Salamandridae; genus Lissotriton; species Lissotriton vulgaris. The sequence goes on from NC_141694.1 coordinate 1,461,731,724, forward strand.
TTTGTGGAGCTATTTTTCAACTTTATTACACCCCTGTTGTAAAAATCGCTCTCTATCAAATGCAAGTCAATTAGGGATAGCCCTCGGGCTGTTTAAATGCACACATTATGCAGCCCAACTCGGTTTCTTTTAGGGGCTGCGATTTCCATTTCAATGTTAATTCCAAACTTTTTCAGATTTCCCTAAAATAAAATTCTTTATCAATTATGGGCAAATAAAGACAACGTTTTGGCTTTGTGTATATATATATATGCATGAAATATGCAACTATATTTTTCTCTTTTAAGGCATAACCGTACACTTATTATAATTCCCAACTATTTAATATTCCTCTCCTAAAAGCCCTCTCTCAAAAACTTGAAAGTATATCTATCTATCTATCTATCTATCTATCTATCTATCTATCTATCTATCTATCTATCTATCTATCTATCTATCTATCTATCCATCCATCTATGTCTTTTTGGAGGCATATCGGCCCTCCTTCGTAGTGAAACTTCCCAATTTTTTTTAACATTGATGTCCTAAAATCGCTCTCTTTTAATGTTAGACAACTAAGGAGGTAAGGACATTCGTGAATATGTGTGTATATATATATATATATATATATATATATATATATATATATATATATATATATATATATATATATATATATATATATATCCACATTCTTTTTTACTCTGGTATTTGAGAGCCAACTCCCTTTTTGGTCTTCTTACACAACCCTACTATTATGCATCATTCTCCAATGCAATTCCGTCCCCATATACTCTCAAACCATACACCCCATCTTTCTGTGTGGAGCAGAGAGGCGTTATCCTTTAAACAGGCTAATTTTTCAACTGTTAATCTCTCGCAATCCTATAATACCTCGCACTAAACGCAAGTCCCTGTCCCACTACTTATTTACTCTTGCAGTTGCACCATTTCATCTTAGTCGTCTCCAGTTAGAAACACTTGTTTTATTTATTAATACAAGTTTCTTTCTTGGTCTGCGTCTAAGACAAGTAACGAAGCCCCCCTTACATTCTGGGAGAAAAATATGACTTATATAATGTATATATATATATATATATATATATATATATATATATATATATATATATATATATATATATATATATATATATATATATATATACATTATATAAGTCATATTTTTATATATATATATGTGTGTGTGTGTGTGTGTGTATTTATATATAGATATAGATATATCATGCAAACACAAGAACAAGGCAAGTTGTCTGAGGGTAGTAGGTGACTCTGATTTTCACAGTTTTCACTTTTCACAATGTGTGGTGAAACTCATGGAGAAGTTCCACGCAACACAACATAATACCAAATGGTCCCTTTGTAACCGCGGCATTATCTCATATTTTAAATGACTCGAAAAAGGTGAAGGACTTCAAAGATTCTGCATATGATACAAAGAGTGTCCATGATGTAAGAGCAGTCTTCTAATATTGCAATAGCAGCATACTGTACTCGCAAATAATTGTTTTAACTGTAAGGTTTTAAAGAACGTGCAGATTTCACCAGATGGGGATTACAACGTCCAGAAGTATTTCACAAAACTTTAAGAGTGAAAGGCTTTGTGCACATGATGAAAAGTTTTGTCTTTGAAATAAGGGCACCCTACGGTACTCCCAAATAACTTAAAAATGAAAGTTTTAGTGAGTGTATTAAACCATGTGCTGCCTTTTTGATTGCAACATCGTGAGGTATATTTAAAATAACTTTAAAAGGTGACTGTCTTAAAAATGTGTAGATGATGCAAAGTTGTGTCTATGAAATAGGAGCATTCTACTGTACTTCCAAATAAGTGAAAGGCAAATAATAAAAGGTGGGTCCATGGAACAGTAGCATCCTACGGTATTTCCAAATAGTGTAAAAAAATGGAACGTCTTAAATAATGTGCAGTTGGTGCAAATGTGTGTCTATGTAATCGCAGCATCCTACGATATTTCAAATATATCTAAAAAAGTGAAAGGCTTTAAGGAAAGTGCACATGATGCAAATTTGTCTTTGAAAGGGCACCCCCCTACAGCACTTCCAAATAACTTTAAAAAGTGAAAAGGCTTCGAGGATGTGGAGATGACGCAAAGGTGTGTCTGTGTAATAGCAGCATCCTAATGTAATTCCAAGAAGTGTGCAGATTATTCCAGGTAGTAGTGCCTTTGTAATTGCAGCCTCGTCTGGTATTTTCATATAACTTTAAAAGTGAAAGGCTACAAGTACGTGCAGATTATGCAAGGTCGTGCCTTTATGCTACCAGCACCCTACTGCACTTTCCAATAAAATATAAAGATACAGTTTTAAATGTTGTGTATGTGACACCAAGGTGTGCATTTCTGAAAGCAGTATCCTGTGGTGTTTTGAAAAGAGCTGAGAAAGTGAAAGCAATTTCGAGGGAACAAGTTAGCGCATCCTTAAAAGGAGCAGGTTAGGCTTTGCAGAATCTCTTTTTCAAAAGTGCAATCACAATGCATTACACATTTTCTTGCGTATATATTTTCATTGACAAGAAGCTAGGGTGTACTGAGGCACGGCTCGCAAGAACCCACCTTAGAAGCACAAGTTACCGAGGTGTGGTGTGCACTTACTTGCACCATGCCCTACACTTTCACGTGCTTTCATGAGTAGCCCTTTCACGTTGCACTGCCCTGCAGCTTCAAGCCACTTTGGGGCCAATGCTAGAAACCTGTCTCTCCCTCAATACACACGAGTTGACACTATTAGAGCCAAGGTGTAAACGAGGCTGGGCCAGCCTTCTTTGCCTTAACTTGTAAATGTGCACATGCTTCTGCAGCCCGGGTACACGGGCTGCAACTTGGGAGCTGACATATGTTTTCACAACTTCCTACTTTACGTCTGTTTTCCGAGCCATTAACGTATATGTATAAGTGCGGACACGCACTTGAAGAAGTGACAGGCATGAAAAGTCACAATTTGTATCTTTTTTAATATGCAATAGGAGCATCTGCAAAGGTGTTTTCGCAGAAACTGTAATTTTCATTGGAATATATTAACAATAACATTGGTAGATACAGCACGACTTGAGATATAACTAATTTGCATGGCTGGAGGTGACTACATTTCTATGGACCTGTAATGAGGGCAACCTTACTTCGCGATCGTGAGATAAAAGTCATATTGTTTGCATAGGTGTGATTTTACTAATTTAATTACCCCATTTAACTACACTGCTCATATACTGAATTGCACAGTCTGTAAGTGAAACTACCTACCCCTTAGATTTGACAGTGGTCATTGAGATTTTAGACGCCCGCAATGTGTTTGTATTAATTTAGGATACTTTTGATGCTGGAATATAGTCCAGAGATATGCTACTTTAAGAGGCAATAACGTGCCGAACTTTTGTCCAAGTCTCTTTGACAGTAAACAGTAGTGGTGTGCAGACACAGATTAATAAAAACACGTACCCTTTGCGCCATCGGCCTGGCCGGCTGTCCCCCTTCTTCTTCAAATTTTAGTATATCCCTCCGGTGCCAGGGTGGAAAGGAAAACACAGCGCAACTAAACTCCACAAAAATAAATAAAGGCGTCAAAGTAAAAAAGAAATCCTTTAAAGTCTCCAAAGGAGTAGAGGAACCGGATCTTCAGTTTCTGTGGAGATCAGAGCAAAGCATGAAAACTCCACTTCAGTTTCCAAATGCAGGAGAAATGAGTAAAAAAGGGAATTGCCTCGACTGCGATAAAACAGTAAAAAAAAAGAAATCTTTAAAATTGTCTTAAAAGACGTGCCGGGCCCCCCTCTCAAAGTCAGCGTGCTGGTCTCATGGCTGTCAATCAGCGGCTGTCACGGCGGGGTGGGCGCGGATCCTGCGGGAGCCGGACCCGCACTCGGCGGCTGGGTGCGGGCTGAAGTGCAGGCGCTGCTCCTGGGTCAGTCTGCGCGAGGCTAGCGAGAGGCGCTCGTGCCCTGGAGGATCCCTGCTCTGCTCGAGCTCTGAGCGCTATACGGCGGCGTGCCCAGCGCGGCTCAGTGTGCGCGCGCTCCTGCTCCCCAGTCTGCTGCTCCAAGTGCGCGGCGGCGGCGGCAGCGGCGGAGGAGGATCCTCGGGAGCAGAATGCTGGAACCCGGAAGTAGTGGTGGCCATAACAGGTCGCGCGGCACACAATGGCTCCTGGGCTGCAACCACTCGCTGGCGCTGAGGAGGGGGAGGAGAGGGGGCGTGGCCAGCGCCGGCTGCAGACGGCTGCTCGGTCACACAGCCCAGTGCAGAGCTGACGGGGGATGAGCACGGGGGGCTTTGTATTTCTCGGCAGCTCCTGGGTTCAGCTTTCTGGTGGTAACCCGTGTTCGGAGGGCGCCACATGCATTTTAAACTAATGGTTGATTTCCTGCTATCTGTAGAAATGATACGCCTGCTCAGTACATTTCAACGGAAAGTCCAAGCGGAGCCGCAGCATTTTACCCTCAGTTGACTCTGATACAGCATTGAAGGTCTCGAGGAACCCTTTCTCTGCGCAGCAGTGCGACAGTGGCAGGCGGGAGCGGCGTCGGAAACAGGCTCAAAGATTATAGTGGAAAAATGGACGAAAGTTGACTCGAAGGATAGGTGTGCGTCATTGTCAGGTGCGACAGAGGATGTGCTGCCCCAGGCTGGTCCCAGGGGAGCAATTACACCAAAGGAAAGTCATTTCACTGTCAGAGAGTCAGCATTTCAACTTTGGTAGGTTTGGAGTCATGCGTGAAAAACATCATTTAATCAGTCAGTGCTGTTATGTCAGACGAAAAGCTCTTAAACAGGCTCCTTATGACCCCTTCCAGCGTTCTTACTGCGTGATGTACTTTCCATTCAGGGGGTCTTGCAGTTAAACCGGCACAACTCGCTGCTCGCCGGTCTGGGCCATGTGCACAGATCACCTTGTGTCCGTGATGTCACCGAGATGTCACAGAGGCTGAGCTCAGCTGCCAGCACGGGGGCGCTTGACACGCAAGATCGTCTTCCTTAAGATGTTGGTGACATTTAGTTTCTTTGACAAAGGGGCGTTTTTGTTCTAAATACTGTATCTGAAAGTTAAATGTTTGCCTTTAAGAAATGCCTGCACAATTTTTCCTGTAGAAACTCCCCATCTATACAAATGCATGAGAATGCACAGCTGAACGTGCTCTGTCAGCTGTAAGTGTCAACAGCACAATTGCAAATGAGAATATGCAACTTTTGAACTGGGCTGTGGCTTCTGCCCCTCAAAACCAATACGATTGAGCCGCTAGGAAGAACGGAGACACCCACCCCCGCACAAAACTGGAAATGGTCTAGCCCTAATCCCGGTAGGCGGAGGTTGATGTGTTCTCGTCCAATCAGCGCCCTCGCCTCAGCTCTCTGTCTCTCATTGGCCGAGAGCAGAGTGAATTATCACATAATCGATGGGCAGAACGCTTAGATAAGAGAAGGGTGGGTAACACACGGAGCTCATGAGTGGCTGTAGTTTCGGCCATGAGCGGAAAAGTCTGACCACGAAGCCTCGCAGCTGCATTGGTGCTTGCCGAGCGCGCGTGCGGCTGTGACCGGAGCTTCCTGGCCCCTGCTGGGAAGTCTGTGCTCTATGCACAGTCACCGTGACACCCCAATGTGCCCCGCACGAGGAGGGCGCATTTATGGTGCATTTTTCTTAATCTCTCAATCATCTGTACTGGTGCGTCTAGTACTCAATCTGTCCCCCACGCCTTACGTCAGTCAGACCGTGTGTACCTGTTCGGTTCAATACTGTGAATGTTCAACTTTTATGATAAAATGCTACATCTGTTGTGTTCCTCAAACACATAATCGCCATTTTCCTCATTGTTGTCTCTAATCAACTAGCTTCCCAATTCTATTAGTTGTGGCCCATTCTACAGATATCTGGGGATGTCTAGAAAGTGGTTGGTAAGGCTAATGAAACCTGCTTACATTATAAGTCTGAGGTGTAATACATAATCGAGAAAAGTGAAAAAAGGTGAAATTGTCAACATTCTGAAAAAAACACCAGAAACCTCCACTTCCGTGTATCTGTGGTTCCGTAGCTTGATTTCCCCCTGAGTGCAATTGCCGGGTATCTAAACAGTCAGCCTGTCCCCACTGTTATCAGTTTGTTGTTGCTTAAAGGCAGCCCTGTGAAATCTCCACGCATGCTAAGCCGTTCCTTCCTCACAGCCTGGCCCTTCCTCCCCTCTACCGACCGAACCCAGACAGTCCTTCACTCGGGCTCACACAGTTGTCAGTTCTGTGGTAGTGCCCTGCTGTGTCCATTTTACAAACACTGACAGTCTGTCCCCGGATTGGCCCCGAAACAGCCCTCCCTGAAGCTGCAGTTCGCTGTCAGGTACTGGCATTCCGATGCCACTCTGAAATTTGCATTTTATTGGAGCCTACTGTTCCCTTTTCCCGCGGCAGATTTGAGCAGATCCTATTTTTGTGCCTCAATAATCTGGTTTAAAACGCTGGTGTTAGTAGTATATATATTTTTTAAAAAAGCCTTGGCGACCTCTGCAGAACAACATTTCTATGTTTAAAGAAGTGTTCTCAAGGGAGCATTTTCAAACAGAAACATTTTCATTTAGAGTTACACTTCTGTGAACTCCATGGGGATAGATAGTACGTTTAACCCTGAAATTATGCTTTTTATATTTGTATATTTTATGAAGCAAAACTACACATGTAATATGATCGATAAGGTGTATTGCTTTAACACAACCGTACAGTAAGTTATGATAAATGACAATGTCCACAAACACTACTTTTCACTAAGTAATTTGGGAACGTATTTGTATCTAATAAAAATGTAGGACTTTTTTTTACTTTTTCTGTATATCGGCTCTCGCACTGGTAACGCCTCGTCGGGGGTGGTAAGCTCTAAATACATGTAACTACAAACTATGATGTCCCACCTCTGCTCACTGCCTGTCGAGAGGTCTGGGCTCCTGTGGCAGGCGCCGGGCTGCCTGTGCTTTGCCGGGCGGTGGACTCCACGCATGTTCCCGATACCCTGTCGTAGGTCTGAGCGACTTCGAGGCAGAAGTCTCTATCACCAATGATATCGGCTGTGATCGCTTTCTTTAGGGTGGATATAAAGGGGGTCTCACTCAGCACAAACGTAAAACCACCTGTAGTCCGAAATCTCGAACTGCTTCATTTCTTTAATTCAGCGTCCCAAGAAGAAGATTTTAAAGGGCGGTATGTTGGGATCCCACTGTTCTAATTTGTGTTTTCTATATGTATCTGATGTACGCAATTTTTAGCTTAAAGTACGTTTGTTCTCAATTCTCCCCGACTGCCTGAATCTTTTCAGGAGGAGGCAAACGCGTTCACGATGCTGCGCTGTTTTAAGCCTCACCTTAATTATGCGGCATGTGTCAGTGCCAGGCCTCCCTTGATTAATTAAGAATAATGAAGACACTAAAACGTTGCCCACATCCTCGGGGTACGTCTCGCCGCTGGGCCAGGGTTCCTTCTGAAGCAGTGTTTATCGGCTGTCAAACTGTCTCGCTCTCAAGCCGCGTGTGCGAACGTCTCCCACCGGGACCAGATGAAGGTGAGATCCAGGCAGTGATCGTGAACTGCCGCCTGGCACCACACACCCGGCCCTCAGCGTGACTTAAGCAGCAGCGCCGCCGGTTCTTCTGGTCTCTGCCTGCCCTGAGATTCCGCAATCAGAACCCAGACATCTCTTCTTTTCTCCCTTTATAAACCCATCAGTTCTCCGAGAGGTCGCTTATCCAAACCCCGCAGACCAGGAAGCGCCCCCCACCCCAAATAAGTTAGATGGACTTTTCAATTAGTTGCACTCAGGAGAATATCTTTTTTTTCTGGAACAGAGGGCGTATATTTCTCTAAATGCAGGCCCTCTGTACAAGTTCCATGTATTTATTTATTTAGAAGGATAATATTGCGCTGACCACTCAGTGTGAAGTAGCGCTTTACAATAAAGGTGACGGGCATAAAAACAATGGCTTTAAAATAATACTGGCCCGAAATACAATTCCAATGAGCACGTAGGTGCAACAGGGGAACATGTGAGCAAGTATACACAGTCACCATCTTGTCACATAATTTAAGTGGGGGGACAGTTTAGGGGTTCTGCATGCTGAGAAGAGGGTGGGCGCCGCGGGTTTCCCATAGTTATTTAACAACACGTTGAAATGACATCCCACCTGATCTACTGTACCCTGTTTCATCTGCCCTGATTCTCTTGGGGTTGCAGGTCCGGCGCTGTCATTGGTAACATGGACATCTTAATGACGAACAGGACCACAGACATCTTTGTCATTTACATATCTTTTAGATGTATTTTTGCAAAATTTGAATTACTTTTTAGGAGATATTGTGCATCATATGTGCGTCAGCGATGCTTCTCAGATTCAATTGGCTGAGGGTTTTTCAGACCCCTCCATTGTGTATTAAACATAACACGCGCTCGCAGGCCAGTTGACCGGAGTCGTGTGTGCCCTTTAAAGTCCGTCGCACGATCCTACCCTGTATCTGCGGTTTTGAGTAGTGGTGGTCCCGTTCGGTGTGGCACGTGACGGACATCTGTAGAGAGGGCCTCATCGAGAGACAGTGCCCACCCGTGGGTACGGAGGAGGGCGGGGGAGGGAAGGGGTAACAAAAGAGAGCCCAAGATGATAAATGCTATGGAGATAATGGTGGAATGTCAGCGATAAGACGGCGGGAGAGAGGAGAAAGGGGGAGAGCTAATTAATGGCTTTCCTACAGGCGAGGCGGGCCACTGAAGACTTGTGTCAGGGGGAGGCAGGAGAACCTTCCAATTAAAAGAAAATGAAGTGTGGAGATCGGTGGGGGTGCCCGCACGGAGAGTTTGCAGGGGTTTGAGGCTGTGTTTACTGTACTCCGGGAAACAAAGGGCGCCCGCTCCGGCCCAGGAGTCACTCGGAGGTCAGGCCGGGCTGCAGCAGCCACATTCGGGCGAGGCCAATCCTGGGCCCTGCACAGCCTAGGGGGAGAGGGGATGGTGCTTCTAGCGGCCTCTAAGCGGCTCAGGGGCCACAGTGAGCTGGGCTGAAGTGTCGCTACACCGAGGGCCGAGTTTCATACTTTTGACATACTCTGTGATTGTTGCAACATTTGTAATTTTAATATGCTATTTATTTATTCCTGTTTACGAAATAAAGTCTACTTTTATAAGACAATATGCAGATGTGTCTCTTCTTATTTAACCCTTTCCTTCCTTCCGAAATATTCAAAGTACCGGGCAGTTGAATGGGATGACAGACCAACCCCCAGCTGCAGTCAGTCACTTTCTTGTTTAGTGACGCATGTTGGCAGTCGTGTTATTGTGAGCCCTTAAAGATAGAAATGCGTGCCCGTTTTACCACAACTCATAAACACTTTGCAGTAACAATATTATACATATTAAAAATGTCTAAACGCTTCAGATGGACGAATGTTTTATAAACCAATCTGCACGCTCTCAAAGGAAAGCGAGGGACAACATTATAAAGTCACCAAGTAAAAACCACGAATGAGATAATGAAATTACACTGAAAGAAAAACACATATCCCGTTCCTCCATGTCGAATTTTAACACGGTTTTCTTTTCTTTTCAGCATCATGTATTCATATCTTCCTGAGACCTTTACAGACACTACAGCATTTAGCAATGCCTCCAACTTAAAAGAGTTGGTCTTTTTTGTTAAATGTTTGTTTAACTGCTGTCTTGCAGTTGAAAATTTCTTTAAACTGCAGCTTTGGCATTGTTTCGAAGTTCCATTAGTTTTTCCGAAGCGATTCAAACTAACAAATTGCGCGATTTAATCTGTTTAACACAAACATTCGCCAAGCCGACCAATGCATTTTCTGCTAAGTAGCGAAAGTAAATTTAAGCATTGTTAGTAAATTATGTCCATGTTGCCATGTCCCTGTGGCAGTTATTTATACGCGCAAATTATGCCTGAGATATATTACTTCCCTGACTGTTTGGGCTGACTGAATAATAAAACTAGGAGAGCGAGCAGATACGTAACATGGTTCAGTACAAAAAATGGCTTGGTTGTTTTTTAATGCTTGAGCTCGTGCGACGTCTACTGGCTATGCTGAGAACTTCAGGCTGTAAAAGTCAATATCTGTTCTAGGTAAAGTAAATGTGAGAGTCACTAAAGTGATAGAGATTGAACGTCTGTTTGTAAGTGTTTGTGTGTGTTTTAGTTGGAAGGGAGGGGCGCATTGAGAGGTGGGAGGCTATAATCCATTCTTGAGTTAGGTGCACAGTCTCTGGTATGCTATCTGAAGAGCGCCACGCCTCGTCAATTTAATGGCTCAGCTAATGGCGGGGTTTTCACTTAGTATCTTGGACTGTCTTCGCCGACACTGAAACACACATACTTGTTGATGCCAGAGTAATGATAATATTGATAAAGGGGTTTTGGGTGTTTTACCTGGACAGAAACAATGTCCGAATGCGTCTTCAAGACACAATAACTCTTTAAGTAAACACTTTGCGGTTAATATCCGAACATATTTCCACGACTTTGCCACCGGACGTGCGACTATGAAATATACGAATAGCCTATATAAATGTGTATTTTAATACAGGTTTTGAGACGTTGGGGGTCATACCAACAAAAATTATGCCCCTAACACCGAGAGGCGTTGTACGAAGTAACGCGTTATAATAATGCATTCTATTTACCTCAATTAGAAACATACTGTTTTGGCGGATATGTGCCCCGCGGCTTGAATTCATTTATTTTGGTTTAGTAGTAAGGCATTTTTGTTTAGTATTCCTTTCGCAATGACAGAAAAATAATATTATTGAAGGCCAGTTGTCGCCCCTTTGATGTCAGCCAAGCACACCTCGCAGATCCGCTTCTGCTGAGCCCGACTGCAGTTTGCTGGGCTTGAGCTCGACCTGTTTAACACTTTCTTCATGCATGATTTACGATGTTTACTTTTGCTCGGTGTAGTATTATTCACAAAAAAAGGGTAAACGATTTCGTTTTCTTTTTCTAAATAGTCCAATTTAAGGGGGAGGGGGCATTCAAATACCTCAGTCTTTACACCCGTCGAATCGCAGCTTCATTATTGCAACATCAACTCGAGACCTTGCAGTATTGTGCTTTTTTCGGCAGGAACAGAAGGATGAGAGGCGAGTAAGGCAAAATGTGCTCCGTTTTGTAACACTCATCACTTCCCCGCTAAACTACAAAAAGCTGCTGAAAACGACCTGTTTTAATTCCTCTCAGTTTTCACGTGCCAGAAAAACATGACTCGCAGGGAACACTGTACTTTTATAAACCGATGTATTCACCACGTATGCCTGTATCTCAGTCAGGTGATGTGGTGAACATCAGCCTGGACTTCAACAAGTGCTTATAAAGTGTGGCACGTGAAGAACTATGTCTGCGTCTGAGGGGGTTAAATGCTACCTGCTGTTGAATATCTACATGTGTGTATCTGTCACCCTGACTGTGAGGGGTGCGAGGGGATTTCGTGCTCACCACGCTCCTGAGCCCACCTTGACCCTTGTGTTTTGTGTGGCTTTATGTCGCTACCTTAATTTTAGCTGTAGAGCACCCACTGCTCAGGAGCAAGTACTAGGCGCTACCTGATAATAAGTCTCCACATGTCTATACTGTCATTTCATGTACTGCTTTAAACGTGTGTTTTCTATGTTGAGAAAGTGCTCGGGTGTGTCCTTTCGGGCTCGGCCCTGAGATAATGAACTATTGTTGTTCAGGCTCAGTTCATCTTTCCTTTCCAGGTAGCCCAGCGCGGCGGGCCCTGAAGTCACATGTAGCGACGGGCAAACGGTGGCCTGGTTAGGACATCAGCGTGAGGTACTGTTCTCAGTCCAGTCCAGCAATATTTGGTAAAGTTTGCTTTTCGATGACGTCCGCGCATCTTTGCAGGATGAAAACAAATTTGTCGGGGTAAATATTTTGCTCTCAAACCGGAAGTCCCATACTCGCCGTGGTCACAACCACTTAAGCAACAGCAGCAGCTATCACCCGAAATCGCACGCGTCATGTCTCTTTATCACGACGAACCGCCTCTTTTATCGTCCCAAAAGTTCACATTTCTCAAGACATATAACTTTCCCAGTAACCCCATGATTGAGAATCGTCAAGTCCCACTATTTTTACTTGCACACTTTAGAAGTAGATGTCAAACGTTATTCTGTGCCCTCGGGTTATGGTGGAGAGTTTTGTGTTAGGACTCACAGGGGGGAAGTGTTCGAGTGTGTTAAGGAGACAGGTGCTCAAACGCGTAGGTGATGGATGGCAACAGTGCCTAACGTCCCTCCACTCCTCTATCAGAGGAGGTTGGAGACCCCCTCATAGCTTCATTTGGGAGCGGGGAATGCCCAACTACTGCTCTTAACTGGGGTTACGTTTGCAGATTTCCCAGGGTGACACCTCGCCCCAGAGAACCTTGCCCGTGAAGTGACTTGGTTTTGGTCCGTCCTCGTTGAGCACTTGGTAGAAACTTGTGCCTGGGCCCACGAGGCACTACTTACCAGCCAGGCTCAGCTTGGCTATGCACGCGCTCACAGGCCAAGTGACACCTGGGGAGTGCTCCTTGACAATCAGTGCTGTCAGGTCACGTGAGAGATAATGCGCAGTTCATGCCTGCAACATGCATCTTTCCGAATTTAGGTTGTCGTTTTTTTTAATGTTAAGTATACCTCTCCGTAAGATAATGTAATGTAGGATAGTTTTGCCCCAAGTGTTCCCAAGTGCATCCTGACACCCGAACACTCTGCTGCGTGTGTATGAATAAGAAGTCTGTGTTCTGATTGGCTCGTTTTTTTATTGCTTCTTTACCCTGTTTTGAAATGGGCAGAGGTAATGGAGCGCTCTCCGTAAATACGGAAGTTGGGGCGGGCCGGCCTTTACCGGGCCTTCCCAACTATTCGAATGAACCATGCGGAGCAGTCGCTGGGATATAAACATCAGATGCCCATTTTTTTCAGTGAGGGGCAGACACCACACACTTGTTGTCTGCACACTTGACCCCACGCTTGTGCAATTAAAGCTTCTTCTCTTTACTTTAGACATCAGATTATCTGCAAGGGAGATCCCACTTCAGCAACAATATACACACAGGGCACACACATACACATCAGGGAACAGAGACTTGTGAACAAGCACATGTACGTACTCACACACGTAGTCAAGCACACACAGACAGGCATGCAAGAACATAACAAACAACCCCACATAAACACACAGAGGAATCCACGCAGGTACTCATACATGCACTCACAGATGAACATACAGATGAGCATACGTACTCAGCATGCACATATGACTTTTTTTCACAGAACACATTTGTAACAATCATGTTTTACCTAAAACATGAGCATTACACATATGTATACACGCTTATACACAAATGCACAACACGAACGCCGGTGAGCACACAAGCACGCAGGCAAAACACATACACCAACCCACTGACGCACTTCACATCATAAACACACACTAACACATCCTGTGACTAGCACGGCGGGCCTGTCACGCGACCCAGTCGCAGTAGTATGCAGGTAGGCTGAAAGAAAAGCTCCTTTAGCTGACGGTGGTATCCGACACCACCTTGGTTACGTTGGGGCGGAGAGCAGCTGTCAGAGGCGGGCGCGGACGCCAGCCAGTGCGGCCTCTCACATTCCTGTCAGCCCCGCAGGAGGTGCGGGCGTGCACCGCGTCCGAGGGGGCACCGTTGTAACTCTCTCTCCTCCATGATAATAAGCCCTCGCGGAAGAATTAGCCGTCCTCCTTCCGAGGACAGTCGTCAGAGCCGCCGAAACAAGAGGCCATTTGTCACCGCGGCTGTTATTTCAGGTGTGCTAATGGGATTAGAGCCGGGCGAGCCATGTGCGGATTAGTGTGACTGCATCGCCCAGGTAGCAGCTGCCTCGGCTCGGCCGGCCCGGGACGCAGGCCGGAGGTGAGAAGCGGGGGCTGCGGCAGGCCTGCGCCCAGAGGCCGGGTCGGCTCCAGCCAATCCCGAGGTGCAGCCGCGAGCCTCGCACCTCCGCGGGAGGCTGGTAATTGATCACCGCCAGGAAGAAAAGGGAAGGGCCCAGGGGAGCAAAAGGACATGTGTCTTGGTGTGAAAAAGTGTAATTCTCAAAGAGAGGGGATTCAGGCCGGCGCTCGACAAGGTAATGCGGTGCTGAGCCCCCTCGCCTACGCCCCCCCCCCTTCAGAAACTCAGGGCTCCCGGAATAGGCATTTAAGACACATATTCAGAAATAAGTTAGCATGACAATTAAACAGCTTTACTTTATGCTGCATTATTAGACACGAGATTAATCATTGTTTCAGCCGGCTGTCTGCAAATATCTATAGAAAATGCAACACCGAACTTTTGCCTTAAATAAATCGACTTGTTTTTATTATATCGGTGCCATTCATAAGATCTGAAATAAAACGTGCTATTTTTACCCTAATTCGTGGTAACTCGATTTGCATAGCTCTAGAACGATGGAAGATTGAATCCCTCGTGCTGATGGCAACTTGTCAATTGAAGACCACCGCCTGTTTCATTATGGAACGCTCAACTCACAGAGCCATTCCGTCACCTCTATAATGATGCTGTAAATCGACACCGAGTCCCCAACCCTACAAGTACTTTATATAGGCACACCATCTCAGAATGACATATAATGTCTGTGCAGAGCTGACCACTTGTATTTATGCGCCTGCAGTGTGTTAGGTGAATTTATTCATTTAACCTGACATTTCTCCAACATAGTGCATTATTTTAGACAGCACAGTTTAGAAAAAGGAAGAGGCAACGCCCCTGTGCATTGTTTTGTAGCATTGTTTTGTAGCTGTACTACCTGGAAATCAAGCTGCAACTCGGGGGAATATTGGATTGTATAAATTCACTTTAAACACTGCAGACACTTAAAAGCAGGTGCCCTGCTCTGAGGCGAGCAGTTGATATTGCCAGGTATTGCCGAGTCCCCCTCCCCAAAAGAATGCCCTATGGAATATCAAACCCTTCCACTTTCCCCCAAGGCATCACATAGAACAACACACAGTGGCTTGGGTTAAGGGTCGTAAAACCCTGGCTGTATTTTATTAATAACATAAAAACATTTTTTTTTAAATTTACAATATTTGCAAATACGCAGAAAATCCAGTTAATATGTACAGTATTCCAGATGACTATCCTTAACATGATGTTTGTAATACATAGCCATTCCTGTCATTAGCTAAATGATCACCATTATTTCTTTTCCTCAAACGGCAAGGTTAATGACTGGTTCAAAATTGTGCTAAGATCCCACCCTCCTACTGGAGTGACCTTGCGCAGGAGGCCCAGTTCCCCAGAAGGTCATCTCCCCTGGGCACCCCCTACGCCCTCAATATTTTCTCCAAGGGGCTGTGCTGTTATGCCAAGTTTTTAGCGCCAATGTGCTTGTGCGGGGGTTGACCCAAAAGCCTACTTGAAGTGGAACTTCCCCTCCCCCGCAACCTTCCAGCCTACCGGCTGTAACTGCCCCCTGGCGTTCCATGAGAGACCAACTGCCCTCCCCAGGCATCCGCATTTGACAATGGTGATGCCTACTAAGGACCATAAAAGACGCCCACCAATCATGACCGTACCGCCACAGACCAGCATAGTTGACCAACTATTTCCCCATTTCACTGGGAAATGTGTTGTTTGTGAATGGTAGTGAGCTCCCACACTAACCTTTAGTAATATATTTGTGACGATGTGCTCCTAAATTAATCTCTGGCTACTTACCACCATCCTTATCAATTGGTGTGCTTTATTTGCCACACTTCTTTGTGTAACACTTGGATTTTTCACAATCCCTATGTCTTTAGTAATGTTACATTAGTGGTAGCACCCAGTCTCTGAAAACTCTTAGCAGCACCAGTGTATTGAAGCCAACTTGTTGGGCATGGAGCCTGCAGCAAGATGGCTGCACGGTAGGGAGGCTCTGCCGGCCGGGTTCATGATCCGTTAAAAATCTGCGGATCCACCGAAGATCGCGCCCCACAAATGTCAGCGCTTTATAGCAGACCTCCTCAGGAACCGCCTGGTATGCTGCAGTGCTGGTTTCCGTAAACGATCGGCCAGAAACACTACGTTTCTGTTTCCTCCTTGCGGCCTCAAGGACACACAAAATGGTGGCTGGACTGAGCCGAAACCCCCCCCCCCCGGAGCTGAGGAAGATGGGTCTCACTCCGTGAATGAGGCAGAGAAAGCAGATAATCGTGGCAATAGATATGAGTAGGTTGCCTTGCATTTGGCTGATTTGATTAGTTTTACCACTGTATTTTGAAGAGTTGATTTATTGACCATTCACTCATTATCAGTTTATCTTCTCTTCTGTAATATTTGAGGAATCAGTGGTTTTCCGAAGAAGAGAATCCATCTATATTTGAGCAAGAGATGTGTTTAGTGTGATTCCCTAGGCTTTAAAAATTAGCGTTTTTGAGAAAACAAAGTTGGCCACTTCCATGGAGCTCCATGTAATAAATGTAGATTTCTTTGATAACGACCTGTAACATTTGATATATTCTATTTATAGATTGTTTGTGGACCAGAGATGTTGCAGGTCAAGGTGTGCTATGAGTAGCTTTGTGACATTTCCTTTATTTAATATATCAAACTGACTTCCTGGCTGGTATTCTGGTTGAAGAATCAGTTGTTCCCCATATTTGCAAGAAGAAGGGTTCCTGGGTTGATGGGCATGCCTTCAGATAGTTAAGTGCTAGTGATCCACGTCAGGCGCGCAACACCCATTGTGTTCATGGGGCTTCAGCCCCCCCCGTCGTGTGTGTCAGCCCGGGCTGACACGTCTTCGGGGCTGGCGAGCATCTCATTGCAGCCGCACCCGACTACTCAACAGGTCTTTAAAAGACCATTAATTGTAAATGAGGCTTTTGTTGTGTTCACCCATTCTTACAGCCACTCTGTCTGTGGTTAGAAGAATTAGCCCCGCCAAAATATTTTTCAGCCCCCCCCCCTCGAAATTTGGCTCTAGTTGCCAGCCTGATCCACGTTCTTGGCTACTGTAAGGCTGAGGAATTAGTAATGAATTCCGTCCTTCCCTTGTTAAGTCAGTCCTTATTTAATCATTGTATTTTAAAATGTTGTTTTGAATCTCGTCGGTATGGACACATTTCCTCTTTTGTTCTTCAGGGAAACACTGTCCCAACCCCGCCATGGGTGCTATGACTATCATGTAGATTATCTGTGAGTTAGCGCCCACTATCCCAAAAAAGACCAGCTGTCATGCCCACAAAAGGATCTTTTATTCAAACCCATCAGAAACAAATTAATTATTGCTACGAAAAAAAATCAGGGGGTCTCACATCAGACAACACAGTACACACTTATGGGCTTCAACGTCACCATCATCAAATGGCTGTCCTCCTAACTGGCCAAATTTACCACCTCATTCTAATTAATTCTTCAAAATCAGAACACACCCTCGTAACCAGAAGCACACCCCCTGGGTACCATCCTATCACCTGTCAACTTCAGTCTCAACATCAGGGGCCAGATGTACGACCATAGTAAATTCTCATAATTTGCTCTCCATTGCGAGTCGCAAATTGCGGGTTGCAATTTACTATGTACTGCCGTGTCAGGGACACTTATAGCGATTCCCAAAGGGGTCGCAAAATACGAGGCTCATTAATATTAATGAGGCACTCGCATTTTGCGACCCCATTGGGACTAGCTGGCCTTCCCAGGTACGGTGGCCTGCTGGGCTCAGCATACCACCATGTCTGGGACTGCTTTTTAATAAAGCAGTTTTAAAAAATTTTTTGCCCATTTTCTTTAACGGAAAACGGGATGCATTTAAAAACAAATCATGAAACGTTTTCATTATATTTTTTAAGGGCATGCAGTGGTCCCTGGGACCACTGCCTGCCGGTAAAAAATATTTTTGCTTGCATTTGCAGAGGGGACTGGGTCCCTTGGGGACCCCTTCCCATTTGTGATTGTATTACCACCTACTTGAAGTAGGTGGTAATTTGTGAGTGTTTTGCGACCGCATTTGCGGTTGCAAAACATTTCTACATGCTTCACGAATTGCTATTAGGAAGGGAATGCTCCTTCCTAGTAGCAACTCGCAAAACCTATTTTAAGAGTCGCTAATTGATTAGCGAGTCGCAAAATAGGTTTTGTATGTGTGCCCAAGGTTTTTAGTGTGTGCAAACGGGTCTATAACCCGCTTGCATACGCTAAAAATCATTATACATCTTGCCCCAAATCTCTAGGTATACATTAGGCTGATAAGAACAAAAAGATTGACTAGTACCTTGATGCAACTGTCACAAATTTGTAATTCCATCCCAAAATAAGTCTGACAAATACTTCCAATCCAGCACCTCATCCAGAAGCAACCACTTTGATTGCTCATGACACATTGGTGCAGCGGAAGAGAATCCTCAATGAAAAGAGTAACCTTTCGAACTATTTTTATTTTTGTTTTATTTTAGGTTTTTATAGAGCGCGTAGTCACCCTCGAGTATCCCAGCGCTAAAACCTCGGACTCCTAAGGATAGGAGCAGAAAGAAGCTGATGATGAATCAGGGGAAAAGTAGGGTTTTGAGGGACTTCCTGAATCGTAGGAGGTTTGGTTCAGCTCTGAGATTCGGGGGGAGCGCGTTCCATTTTTTTGCTGTGTTGACTGAGAAGCGGCGGCCACCTATGCGGGCCTTCTTCACCCTGGGGACCATGATAAGGTTTCCATGTTCTGACCGAAGCGCTCTCGTCGGTCTGTATGGTGTGATCCAGTTGTTCAGAATTGGGGGGCCGGCGTTGTGCAGAACCTTGTGGGCCAGGCAGAGGGCCTTAAAAGCGACTCTTTCCCTAACAGGGAGCCAATGTAGTTTCCTCAGAGCTGGTTTGGCTGATGTTCTAGCTGGGGTGTTCGTAAGTAGACGGGCTGCGGCATTCTGGGTCTTTTGCAGTGTTTGGAGAGTGGATTCCGGTGCTCCGAGGTAAATGGCATTGCTATAGTCCAGCCTGGATAAGATTAAGCCTTGGATCAGCAGAAGTCGGGACTGGAATGGTAGTAAGGGGAGCACCTTTCTGCATGATCTCAGTAGGCCATAGCAGACGCCGGCTGTTTTTCTTGCCTGTGTCCTGAAGGTGAGATCTGTCTCCAGCCATATTCCCAGACTCTTAACCTCTGTCTTGGGAGTAGGGGGTTCACCCATACAGGCGGGCCAGAGAATAGAGGGGATGCTCATGGTTTTGTGACCTAGGAGCAGGATCTCTGTTTTTGACCCGTTTAGTTTAAGGTCTGAGTCACTCATCCATTGATGGACGTTGGAAAGGCAATCTCGGAGATTGGAGGGCTCTAGCTTGGGGTGGGAGAGTGTTACCACCAGCTGAGTGTCGTCAGCATAGCTGACGATAGTGACTCCAAATGGTGAGACCAGCTCCTCCAGTGGGGCCATATACACGTTGAAAAGCGTGGGGCTCAGTGATGAGCCCTGTGGCACACCGCACCGGAGGGGGATAGAGGGGGAGCAAGGTTGTTGTACTGTGGGCTATAGGAGGCTGGTTCAGTATATTGTGCACACATATTTAAGTGAAGCACCTTGCACTAATCCAGACAACCCTTATGGTGATTTTAGCGGTCTTAGACAACCTTAGAAAGCTCTCTAAGTGGTAGCTGTGGAGAGCAGTCTTCAGGCTTAGTCCAGGAGAAGTGTTAAGCAGTGTGTTTTACCAAATCTAATCATATAGAGTAGATTAAATGAAAAAACACAGTGTAGTTATAAAAAATAGGTCTATTTATTATACACACTCACAAGAGGTAAGTAAGCACAATACACAGTGGTCTCCAGGGGGAGACCAAACCATACACAAAATAAGTGGAATGCGAACTGTGACCGAAGTCAAGACTTGGACCAGGAGACTCAGAAGAGCTTGGGAAACAAGGAACCACCCAATCAAAGTACCCAGGAACCCTACTGAGGCTGTGTGCAGATTGGAAACACAGCCTCATACTCAATGCAAGTCAATGTGAAAGTTGTGGTTGCAGTTTTTCAAACATGAAGGACCCTTCCCAGTAGACCCTGAAGAAACCCCATGGAAGACATAAGATTGGAGAGATAACACACCCTTGGATACCCTAGGAACAGGAACCAGGACACCTACACCAGGGAAGCCGGCGGCATAGGTGCGAAGTGATGTTGGAAACCGCAGTTGACCACAATGGACAACTTCAGGAAAGAGGCTGCTAGCAAAGAAGAAGAAGGAGTCCGGTGGAATAAAAGGGTGGAATCTTGAAGAGAAGAACATGAAAGTAGAGCTGACAAAGTCTATGTCACTCAGAGGTGACCAGGAGGTACGGAAGAGCAATGACCACTGATGACGGAAGATGCAAGTGTGATGATGGTGAACTTGTCGCTGTAGCTGTGAGGAACAGGCAACGCTGGAGAAGACCAGGAGCCATTCACAAGCTGTCCCATGTCGGAAGTTGAAAACGGGGGTTGGTGTTCAACAGGAGCACCAACAAGCCTTGGTAGCAGCAACAGACATGGTAAGTGAAAAAGGAGCAACGTTGGGACCAGCAAGTTCCAAGGTACTCACCAATTGTAGGAGTGTCACAGTAGGCACCGAGCAAGCAGGGGAGCCCACTGGAGCCAAAAAAGACCCTAAAGAGGACCCACAGGATGAAGGCAAAGGAGTCGCAAAAGGACCTCAAGCAGCTCACCAAAGATGCCAGCCCACGGTACAGGATGCAGTGAGGACAACGATCTTGGCAGGAAGAGATGCTATGGGCTGAAGCTTCTTGTAGCCCAACGATCTCTGGAGTACAGAGCCAACAAATCTTGGCAATGGCAAGTCAATGTACTGCACAGGGGTTCTGTTCCAGTGGTTCTGATGAGGGACGCTGGCCTCCCACTTGCTGATAGGACAGGTCTGGCCTCGAGGGAGTTCCAGAACCACCACCTGTGCTGCTGAGCCTTTCAAAGTTTTTTGGACCTTAGGAGCAGCAGACCAGTCAGCTTTGTTGGGGTGCCTGCAGATGAAAGAGAATGACTCCTTCCCTCTGAGGGAGATTATTTCGAGTGTCCTTGATGCCCACAGGTCTGGAGAGGAACCTGGAAGAAGCCCAGGAACAGACAATGAATAATACTTGCAGAACAGTGAGACCAGGAGCAGTAGGAGTCTTCCTTGATGTAGGCTTAGTTCCAGGTGAAGTCCAGGTGCCCACACAATCAAAGCTAAAGTGGCTTCAGGTTCGAATCTTGTCCCATATTGAATCTGAAGAGTCACCCACAGGCAAGCCCTTATGTACCCTAGGGAAAGGGTTGGAACGATTCAGGGGTCCCTCCCAGAGGAGTGGTTGGACAGAGAGGAGGATACTCCCATGCCCTTTGTCCACTTTCACACCAGAGCGAGAGCCAAGGGCTCCCTGAACTGGCTCTAACTAGAGTATGAAAGGAGGGAACCCAATGTGCCCTTCAAAGCAGTCTGATGTTTCTGGCAAGCATCCCCACTCCAGGCCAATGCACTAAGTGGTCACACCTTACTACGACAGGAAACATATTGTTTTACCTTCCCCTCTTTGAGCTTGGCTCAGCAGCAGGAGGGCAGAAACGTGTCTGTGGTCGGCAGCAGCACTAGCTTGCTGTTAGAGTGTGAAAGGCGGGTACCAGGAATACAGTGGGGCATTCTAGCAGACCCCAGTACATTGGATCCTGCATCCAACACTGGAATCAGTGTTAAGGTAGGTGTCCAACATGTTTGATGCCAAACATGACCAGTTTCGGTAAAGTCAATATACAGTTAGACATCTCGTAATTGACTTGATGTCCACTATATGCATTAAATGGCTGACCGCGCTTACAAAACCTGGAGAATAAACTGCGGGGTTTGTAGGGGTGCTCTGTTAATACAGGAGCACCCTCACACATATAGCCAAGCATGCTGCCCTCAGGACTGAAGAGCCTGCTATAAGGGCGACATAGGTTTTAAGTGTAGTGACCTAAGATATAAAGAAACGTATATATCTGCTGTGAGAGGTGCAAGCACCGACTCACACAGGATGCAAAGTCACAGTTTAAGGGGGCTTCCTTGGGTGGCACAATACATGCTACATCCCAGGGGTGACCTCTGGTGTACATATGTCCTGAGTACCTCAGTACCATGTACTAGGGACTTAGAAGGGTATATCATAAGCCAATTGGGAAGGTACCAAAGTACTTACCACTGTCAGATTTAGGGAGAAAGCAGAGTGACTGGGGTCCTGATTAGCAGGATCCCAGTAAGAATAGTCATAAAACAGAATAACACAAGCAAAAAGTGGGGGTAACCATGAAATCAGATCCTTCTTTCCTATACAGGCTTATTGTAGAACTGTGTGTATGACATGGACCTTTGGAATGTGGATCTATGGAATCTTGTTCATGTCATAAACGCTGCCCTAGCCTTGGGTCGAGACAGATTGGAATTCCATGTCAGTTGGCTAAGTAGTAAGTTATCTGATGATACAGACACAGGTTGTTTACTGCCATTAAACTTTGGCGAAGACTTCTTGGAGCGTACTTGTTTTCATTACTGCAGGGGCTTAATGATTAATGATTTGTCTTTGTTTAAATCAAAAGGACCACATTTTCTTTAAACTAAATTAGATTTTTACTGCATTGTTGTTCATAATACTCGATGAAAACGAAAAATAATATTTTTTAACGAGCATTCTTAGGAGAGATCTTGATTTTACACTGTAATACATACATCAACGAATGCAGTTACATATATTTTAGGCTCCCATAGTTATGATGATATAGTTGATGGCACGCGGGACTACCAGCTCAATTTATCATATTCACCTGGGCCCTTAAACATTCATATAATGAACAAGCAGTCCTGCTTTCTACTTCTTACAGCCTATCAGTACTTTGAGTCCTTTTAGGACTTATACCTGTAAACCATGACTTACCAATCCTGGTCACCCATGCTATAAGTCCTAGGGATCGAAAAGGGTTTCGTGCAAATTACAGCACAGAGACCACGCTACTTGAAGTCACCACCGCCATCAGAGAGGTCTTGGATACTGGAGGAAAGGCCATGTTGGTCATGTTGGACTTGTCGGCGGCGTTCAACACCGTTCCCCATGATACCCTCCTAACTCGACTCTGGGATTGTGGTCTCCGGGGGACGGTGTGGAACTGGCTCAAATCATTTCTAGCTAGCCGTCGACAAACGATCTGGGCGCCACCTCACTCCGCAGCTATGGCAACTCTGGAAGTGGGGGTCCCTCAGGGGTCTATTCTTAGCCCCCTGCTCTTTAACATCTTTCTGGCCCCCCTTGCAGAGGTTGCGGAGTCGTTCGGCGCTCAGATCGTGTCTTACGCTGACGACACCCAGCTCTTGTTCACATACGACAAGAATGAGGTGTTCGATGGGATCCGCATCAGAGGCTGCCTAGAAGCAGTCTTTGATTGGTTCAAAAGACACGGCTTAAAATGCAACTCCGATAAATCGGAGCTGCTCTTTTTTGGATGTGTCTCTGAACCAAACTGGAAAAGTTGGTGGCCACAAGACCTGTTTCCACCTGCTAATGCAAGTACCAAGGCTAAAAATCTAGGTATCATTGTTGACAATGAGTTAACCTTTGGGCCTCAAATATCCTGTCTTTCGGGGAAATATTTCGGGATCCTGCGGATGCTCAGGAAATTCCTCCCCTTGATTTCTATGAACCATCGAAGGGTCATTGTTCAAGCACTTGTCGGGTCGCGTTTAGACTATGCAAATGCCCTCTATCTAGGACTCCCTAAATATCTCGTGAGGAGACTTCAAGTAGTCCAAAATTCAGCTGCCAGGGCTATTTATGGACTCCCTAGACGAGCTAGTGCTTCTGACTTGTTGAAGGAACTGCACTGGCTTCCTATAGCCAAGAGGGCTCTCTTCAAAAGCCTGACGCTGACCTACAAGGCCCTTCATGACTCAGGCCCTAGGTACATTAGGAAGCGCCTTGCTCTTTACAAGCCGAGCAGAGCTTTGCGATCTGCCTCCTTGTCTAAAATGGTCGTTCCGTCCATCAAGCGAACCAGACAAGGGGGACGCTCTTTTCATTACCTGGCCCCGCGCGCTTGGAATGAGCTTCCTATTTCTCTCAGACAGGCCCCTAGTCTGATGTCTTTCAGAAAGGCATTAAAAACCTGGCTTTTTACCAGTTAACTTCGCTGTTCCTTTTATTCTGCAGTTATGTTTCCTTTCCCTAAAGGACTTCTTCGCCAAAGCGCCGGGACACTCCTACTGGAGCAGCCGTGGCGCTATAGAAGAACCCAAATAACATAACATAACATAATAATGAGTAGTTATTTAACATTTTAACTTTCCTGTGATAACCACTGACTCAGGAGAAGTTTGAAAATCTTAATGTATGCAAGATTCAGTGAGTTGTTGTCCAAATTACAGTGACCATAAATTTCACAAGTAAGAATATGATTATTAGGACATAAAGTTTGCAAGAAACCACAGTAACACCTTTAAACATTGGTACCTGGGAAGGGTGAGAAAGGGAAATAGCACAAGGACATACTGATAGAGCGCGCAGGTCACCCGACTCAGTTTATCATACTCACCTGGGCTCATAAACAACACAAATTATACTTGTGAGTTCAATTCAATTCAATAAAACTTTATTTCGGTTTTAGTACAAACCATAAAAGTACATATACAGTAATGACTCAATTCGAGATACTTTTAAAAAACACATATCTGACAAAGTGCAAAAGGTGCAAGGATATACTTTCTTCATTACATAAAAATCAAGAGATTAGGAAATTCATTGCATAAGTCCACTTCTGATCCATACATTTTCTGTTTTTAATAGTCAATTTTAAAAATTCTGTAATTTAGAGAATACTATCATTGTGCAAAAGTTGTAAGTACATTAGAGCCGGCCTGATCTGAGTAAAATTAAGTTTTTTAAAAAGATTCACCAGATAGCGCTTGCGGGATAATCATAAAACCTACATAAAAATATAAAATGCAGCATATCCTGAGGAGACTTTCCGTTGCAGCCGCAGGGTGCTGTAATCAATTAAAATTAACAGTTTTTGGCCTGACTCTCAGATGATGAAAAAGATTCAACCTAAACCTTGTCAACAAGAACTTTTCATGAGAGGTCAGGGGGCCCAATAAATATGGCTCGACAGTTTCACATGTTTTCAGCATAACAAATTTTCTCACACTTTGTTTCTGGAACTCCACTAATTCCCTCTGGATCTTCGTTGTCCATGAGGAAGGCCCGTTTAATTATCTCCAGGTCCCCCTTGACAATCTGAGTAGGATGTTCAAACAATTCGGGACGCCCCAAACTAGAAAAGCTGGATTTCAGGTATTTTATCCATGGGATAACCAGTGCTTTGTCCTGCGACAGGCAGTCCCTCACAATCAAGTGTGTCAATGGAATATCAGGATTCAACCACAATTTTATCCAGCAGGACAATGGACGTAGGGAGAAGATGCCACATAAGTATTGCGTCTCCAATTCTTCGTGGACTGCAAGATTAGACGTGCCTGAGGGGACACACAGGAGACGCTTCATAAAGAAATTTTCAACAATCTGCAGCTGCTCACCACCCATATACCCCCATATTTCACTACCGTATGTAGCCATTGCCACGGATTTAGCATTCTAAAGTTTCAGCATAGCACCAGTAGGTTTTTTCCCCAGTTCGAGGCAAAATTAAAAATGGAGGCATTCACCTTGACCAATTCTCCTTTCTTTTTAGCAAAATGCGGGCCCCATTTAAGTTTAGTATCAAAAAGGACCCCAAGATACGAGAATGTGTTTGATATCGGGATTACCGCTTCATTAATTTTAAATAGAAAGTTCTTTCACGGTTGTTGGCCTACTTGCATCACAAATTATTTGGAATTATTAATCATAAGATCTCTGTCATGAAGGACTTTAAAGCATTTAATAGAGCTTGAAGGCCCCTTTCAGTTCTAGATATTAAAACTGCATCATATGCATATAAAAGTACTGGAATACCCCGCCTGCCGACTCTAGGACAGTCAGCCGGTACCTTCTGTAAAACACTGGCCAGATCATTGATATAAAAATTAAAAAGGAAGGGGGCCAGAGTACATCCTTGACGGACTCCCTTTCTAATGTAAAAATTGTTTGTTACGCTCAGATCTTGAGAATATCTGACATTATCTCTGTAGATCTATAAGAAAATCAACAATACCACTGTTGACCCCCTTCGCCCTCAAGGACTCCCACAACTGCCGTCTGTTCACACAGTGGAACGCTGAGGATAAGTTCATGAAGGCGAGGTGAATGGTACCCCTTTGAGCCACAGTATACTTACTCAAAATTAAAAATAGGTTAAGGCATTGAGTTATTGTTGAACGACCACTGCAGAAACCATACTGGAAGATGGACATGATGTTGTTTTCCACCACCCAGTCTGAGAGTCTCTGCAGTAGTATCTTTCCTATTATTGTAACCTTTGGGCCCGATTCACAGAATGAACTTAAGACTAAATCCTAAACTTACTACAATTTGGTATTCACAGAATGCACTTACTACCATCTGGTATTCACAGAAAGCACTTACTACTTTCGGATTCACAGAATGAACTTACTACTTTCAGGATTCACAGAATGAACTTACTACTGTTCGGGATTCACAGAATAGACTTACGACTACTAACTTTACGTCCGCCGCCGGGCCGTAATTTCCGCCACCGGGCCGGATTTTACGGCACTTTGGCGGACTTTACGGCAAATCATCGTAGACTCCGATTACGGGCTGCAAATTATGATTACGTGCCGCAAATTACGATTATGGGCCGTAAATTACAAATACAGGCCGTTGGTCATGTTAGCAAGGGGAGCCAATCCCAGCCAACAGCTCCATTTTGCCATGGTGTATGCTGCCACTGCCTACCATCCCCCACCACGCTCCAGCTTAAGCTAATTAACACTTATTGACCAGTACCACAAAACACATAAAAGCAGCACACAGTGAAGGAACAGGTTTGGCCACAGAGAGACTGTTATTACAACGCTTCCAGTGCCAGAGAACATGGAGATGAGAAGGAAAAAAAAATCACAGCAGAGGAGACCACCATGCTAGTGGAATACATAGTAAGGCACCACAATCGCCTATATGGGCTACTACCATATTGCACCAGTGGGGCACAGAAGCAATAACTATGGCAGCAGATAGCCACTGCTGTCTCAGCCCTGGGGGTGGAGAGGCAAACTATACAGGACATTAAGAAAAAGTGGCAGGACGAAAAGCAGAGGGTCAAGGAAAAATATTCCCGGATAGAACTGCGCAGAATCCTCCCTGCTGCATGCCCTGGACCCCGCATCCAGCTCACCCCACTGGAGGAGGATATCCTGACAACAATACACCCCCACTTGGTCCATGGGCTGCCTGTCAGTGACGACCGCCACGTGGTACCAGGTAAGTGGAATGAAAAGAAAATGTGCATGAAGAGATTGTCTGTGTTACACTGTTATAGTGATCATGGAAATTGTCCTAAGTGCATATAAATATATGGTTAGTCAGAGACTCATGTGTCACCCACTACGTAGCACCATAAGTCCCAGAATCCTTTGCATCAGAAAAGGCTAATACCCCCCACCCAATTAAAAACATGTGCACAGTACTGATGCCATAGATACACAACCCAGCTAATTCAATAACTGTACATATTGACAGAAAATGTGCAATGACAAATGGAAATTTTAAATTAAGTTAAATAAATAAATTAGCTAAAGACAAACATTAGCAGGGAAGCACCAGTACCAATGTGACATGTGACCAATTCAACCCTTGCGCAAACACTGATGTGTCGTGTACATATGGTGGTGCACTGTGGTGCAGGGATAGACAGATGTGTGTTGAATCTGATGGTGTCTAGGGGGGCTTTGCTGAAGTTGTGTCGCAAGAACGTTGCAACTCCAACAATATCCATGCACTGCCCATACCTAACGTGCTGTGCCACTCCTTACGTCTGCCTCAAGTAGGCGTAAGGTTGCGTCGCAGCAGCCTCTGATAAGTGATACTGTGAAATCATGTAGATCAGTGTTTCCCAAACTGTGCTCCGCGGACCCCCAGGGGTCTGTAACACATTTCCAGGGAGTCCATAGGCAACAGTTTGAAAAGCACAGAAACTTTCTTGTATAATTAGCAGCTTTCCAGCAACAATAAAAGTGTCAAGAGAATGCCAGTGATTAATGTACCTGCTGGAGCATGAGGAGAATGTTGTTCAGTGGCAGCTGTAATTTAACTAATGTAGCACAGAGAGTAAATGTGCCTACTGCAAAGAACGTATAAAATGCATCTTAAAAAGCAGTATTGTATGTACCTAGGTTGGTGGTTACTGTTTTTGTCACAGAGATTCTTTTGTTACTGTGCACTTCATGAGTGACAATCGTAATGTAGCAGAGGGACCTATAAACTGTCATCAGAGAGCTGCCTGCAAACTGCATGGTACCAGTTAGTAACTTACATTTTCTTCCAGTTATTAATTATCCTGATGCTGCTCAAAAGAAATATTTGGGTGGAAAAACATTTTGTATGCTAAAGTTAATGCTAGCCACTGTATCATGTTCTGAATCATCCTGAGTTTGTGCTTTTCCAGACCAAGCACTCTTTAAACATTTTATATACACACTGATTTACATGTACGATTCAATGTCTCTATATGTGTGTGATGTAAAGTGCTCTGACATTCTACATTGGTATGAAAGATGCTATAAAACAAATGAAAAACATTTGACAGAGGGCCTATTACTTCAATATAAAACACTAAGGGCCAGATGTACGATCGGGTTCGCTAACCCGTTTGCGCATGCAAAAACCTATTGGGCCATATACATAGCCGATTTCGCGAGTTTCAATTTGTTTGCAACTCTCTAAAAAGGTTTTGCAACTTGCTATTTGGAAGCGGCATTCCCTTCCAAATAGCGAGTCTCAAAACCATGTACAAATGTTTGTGGTCGCAAAACAGTTACAATTACCACCTACTTCAAGTAGATGGTAATGCATTCGCAAATGGGAAGGGGTCTCCAGGGGACCCCTTCCCCTTTGCAAATGCATGCAAAACAATTTTTTAAGGGCAGGCAGTGGTCCCAGGGACCTCTTCCTGCCCTTAGAAAATGTAAAGACAACTTTTCATTTTCTTGATTCATTTTATTAAATGCATTGTAAACAGGCAGTATTTTCTTTTCAAAACTGCTTTATTTAAAAGCTGTCCCCGACATGGTGGCCTGCAGAGCCCAGCAGGCCACCATACCTGGGAGGGCTGGCATTCCCAATGGGCTTGCAAATTGCAAGAGGCTCAATAATATTAATGAACCTCGCAATTTGCGACCCATTGGGAATCCCAGACAGTGTTAAACACACTGTTGTACATTTCATTTAGCGACTCGCAATTTGCCACTCGAAATGTGTCGCAAATTGCTAGGCGCTAAATTAAATGGTCGCACATCTTGCCCCAAAATCCTTAGTACTTTGAGTATTTGTTTTAAGTGCACATGTGTGTATTTTTCTCAAATTACTGTTAAAATGATTGAAATTTAACTCATACAAATTGCATGGGGGACCCCGGCTTCCAGTGGTAACTCAATGGGGGTCCTCAGGAGTCAAATGTTTGGGAACCTCTGATGTAGATTACACTGACTCACTTGGACGTGGCATATTCCAAAGGAGTGCACACCCTGCCTACCTCCAAGCTGACGTTGCGCAGGGCCTCACAACATGACGATTCACAATAGTAGCGTCACGTTGCGAATAATCCTAAATGTGTTGTCTGTTGTACACCACTGTTGTGTCACAGAAGTGATGCAACAACAGTGTAAATATTTTTTCCCAGGCGCTTGTAAACCTGCCACAAAAGTCTCCAAAAAGTACATCACCCTGTGCCGGCCTAAATCACAAAGCAGATGGTGAGAGTATCCTCTGATGTGAATATGTCAAACACCTATCCTGTTGTCCAATTTCCAATCTGCCACGCCATTATCCCCAACACACCACTGCTCCTACCTGCCCCGTCTGCGGCAGTTCCACTCAATACTGTTATCACACAGAAGATATGGGCAAATCCCCGAAACGTTACACTAGCATATTTCCCATTTGTCTACTTTTCTCTCTTCTCACCCATTGACACATCCAGCCAGAGCACCGACAACTTCAGTAGCAGAGGTCACCACATCGCATAGGAGGAATCGGCAACGTACCGATGAAGGCATGTCAACCACACTAACTGGTAAGTCAATGTGGACAGGAGATGGTCAAAATGCATACATCGTCAGAAGACAACAGAGGGACAAATAGTGCCCAGCTATGTAAGACAACCATTTATGCTACATTTGCAGCATTACAATTGGAGATGTCAATCGACATTCACCTTTAACATATGACATTTGTGAACAGCGAAAGACAAATTATAAAATGTCTTGCCTCATCATACCTTTGTAAATGTGGTACACAACATGTATTACACCAACAGACCCAGAACGGGGAAAGCAATCCTGTAATCGAGGGCCACAACAAGTCAAAAGGGTGTGCACTCCATATTGTAATAGTGTTTGTAGACCTAATCAAGAAGTAACATTTGCACCGATACAGAAATGAAGACCAAACGGGGAGATACCAGTCTCTGTAGTATTGACAATGCATACACTGTCCAACTTCTAATCTTTCATACATACTTTGTTCAGCACAGTCCACACAGCTGATCATGTACTGCGTACATTGGATGGATAATTTCCGGACATCAACAAAACACGATAGTGGACTTTACCTCTGGATTCGTAGGCATGTCATTGTGATATAGGTAGAATCAAGGTAGTGGGCCCAATCTAAGTTATATGTGGGCTCACTTATTACATAATGTATGACACACTTCTGCAACGGTGATGACCATGACTGCTTGTGCCCATCCTGTGCCAGTAATCCAATGCATCACATGTGGCAGCAGGAATATAAAGTTGCCAAACAAACTTATCATTGTAGGTCCAATGCGGTCCTCCCATAACCCCAGACGCCCACTGACTTCTGCTACTAGGTTGGACTTCACATCTGTCCAGGGACCACAGACTGCTCCGGTGCTGGGCCACGGTAAGTCAAGCTTGCTGAATGCTTATAAATTGTGCCTTTCCACCTCCACCGTATGTGTTGTACAACACTGTTATCCTGCATCACAATATGCTCACATAGGGCATTTGAACACATGGGCGATCAGACCCTGGTGGCAAATGAAATGCTGACACAAAATGTATGCCAAGTGTGTGTACAATGGACATACAATACAACAATGTGTCATAAGAAACGTCCACAACACCACAGGCTTGCAAGTCAATGATATGCTAAGTCCCTAGCAAAATTAACATGGTCAAATCAATATGAAATTGGCATGGCTGAGGCACACACTGGTGCCAGTTGTGTACCTGTGAGATGGGTGTAGGGGCTGCTAAGGTGATTCTTCATGCAGTTACACCAGCAAAATTATTTTGCTGAAGAGCAACAGGATAATCCAGTGCAGGTGTGCGGATTCAAAGCTTCTCACCTCATCTGCAATGTGTGATCTAAACCAAATGTTGTCTTCTGCTTGCCTCCCTTCTACCATATTCACATGTATAGGTGAGTGTATGAAATATGAGGTTTGGATGTCTGCTGCACACACAAGACACTATCTGTTGCCATGTAAGTAGTACCATGATGTTGGAAATGGAGCATGGGAACAGAGAACACTCAAAGGATGGACATTGGTAATCTGTGTTCTCTCATTCAATAATGAGCTGTGTGACCTCATGGGTAGGGAAGCACATATGGGCGACATCAGGCCCCTGACAATTGCACATCTCACACATGAACTCTTTTCTGACTTGTCAACAGACAACTTTACACCCATGAAAATAGTCAGTCACAATGGTAAGGGTGAAATCAGTAACCTTCTCATACAAGTCCGTCAGTTGGTGTGTCATCTTATTGATGTCAGTGCTGCATGGCTGTAAGCTTGCAAATGCTGCTTGTGAGCAGGTGCCCAAATGTTAAGTCAATGAGCTACGCATGCTGCACAGCATCCTTGATTATCCACAAATGGCTAATGAGAATGTAATTTGTTCTCATAGCTACAATCTGTTGTACGAAAATATGGACATGTATTTCTCATCTTAGGTGCTGATAGGATGAGACCACTGCAGCGGACACCATCCCGCGGGATGCATGACATCCTGGCTGCAGCTGTGAAACTGTCACGCACCTGTCCCTCAGGTAAATCGGGCATGAGGAGTGTCAACAGCTTAGATTACAAAGCCATTACAGAGATCGAGATCCCCTTCTACATGGAATCAACAGTTGTTGATTACAAAGTGAAATACAGACCAGGAGTGACACATATGCATGTCTGTCATTTGGTGAGGCAGATTGTTGAGAATGTTGTTTGTACCCCCTACAGCTATGTCTACAACAACTATGGTGAGACAGGTGCAGCAGGATACACTAGGAGGGAACGCAAAGGGACAGAGAGTTATGGCTGGAACTGGTGAGTTTGCTAGTATCATGAAGATCTCCGTGTAATACCTCAGGGCTATGGTGTGAGCGGCCATTTGTGGTGGTACCCAAACCAGATCATATGATCCTCATCTGCTGATGCAAGGTGCAGTAAATACAACCCTGGTGTTGCTGCACATGTAATACCTGGTCAATCACCAATACAGTTGCAACCTCTGTGTTTCAGATGATGCTGTGGGAGAGGCTGACAGACCGACAACCAGTGCTGGCCGACGGGAAATCCGAGGGGAGAATCCCCTGATCCTCCAGACAGCAATGTCGGCTGCAACTCATGCCCGAGAGGAGGAGGATCAAGATCAAGAGGACGTTGCCTTTGAGGAGGATGAGTACAATTTGTTTGACTCCGGGGATGACAATACTGACGTCACCGCCTCACATCTTCTGACAAGCAACGCCCGTCTGCCTCCTCTCAAACCATCAATACCACGGCAAATATCAATACAGCCACGGCTACCGCACATTCACTCACAGACATCACTCACCCACAGCCCTCACGTCCGGGACCGATATGGTGGTTCCCCTACCCACTCTTCCCTACGCAGTGAATCCCTGCGATTCTCTCCACCATCTGTGGGAAGTACCAGCCCTGTTGTGGACCAGGTATCACCTGGGAACCCTTCTCCTGCCCACAGACCTCTACCTGCCAGCCCCCCTGTTTTTGGACCTGCTCATTTCATCCCTAGCAGACACCAGCAGAGGGGGCCTGCACATGACGATGGTGGCCAGTGGGAGCAGGACTTCTTCCGACAGCAGGCAGATGTGAGGCAGGACATTCGGGCCATAGGGGCTACCCTGTCCGACATTTCTGGATCCCTGCAGGACATGGCCCAATTCCCACAGGTGGTGGGCAGGGTGGGCCAAGCTTTGCATAGGATGGATAGCACTTGGCAGGAAATGTCTAGAAATATGAGAGACCTGATATCCATCCAAAGGGAAGAGAGTGCAAGACACCATGCCTTGGCCATGAAGATGATGGAGGGCATGCTGAGAGTGATCCAAAGTCTACCTTCAGGGTCAACGCAGGGAGGGTAACAATCATGTCGGCCTGTAGGACAGCACATCCCCACACCTGTAACACAAAGTGCACAGCACCACAGCCAAGGTACACAAACACACCCGTACTCTGAACAGTCACTCCCACCACCCCCACTACCTGCCCGAAGACCACCAACCTCTATACAGTCACTCCCACCACCCCCACTACCTGCCCAAACACCACCAACCTCTGCACAGTCACTCCCACCACCCCCACTACCTGCCCGAAGACCACCAACCTCTGCACAGTCACTCCCACCACCTCCAATACCTGCCCAAACACCACCAACCTCTGCACAGTCACTCCCACCACCCCCACTACCTGCCTGAAGACCACCAACCTCTGCACAGTCACTCCCACCACCCCCACTACCTTCCCAAACAACACCAACCTCTGCACAGTCACTTCAACCACCTGATCAACAGCCCTTGTCCAACCACAGACACCTAATGTGCAGACACCATCGGCACCTGCACCTCTTGATCAGCCTGGACAACACCCACAGACACAAAGGCAACAACCTCAACCTCACCCCTCACTGCGTTCCCCCCCCCCACAATTGCAGAAACGCAAACATGACCGCCATTGAAATGGCTTATTTGTTTTGGGCTCCTTAGGAGTATTTTGACAATAAATATCTACTACAGTAATATCCTGTTGTGTACTATGTCTCTTCTGACGATGTAGGCATGTGTGTGTGTGTGAGACAGGTACAAGTGTAACACATCATAGCAACACGTTGTAGTGTGCATAGCATATGACTTACTAAATATGTTTCTATATTTGGGAATAGACATTCAAAATGAAGTCAAACTAGTCAGACAAAGTATAATTCTGCAAAGTTATTTATGTAGGAACACAAACAAACCGTCCGTTTGGAAGGGAGAAAGGAAAACAAATGATGATCTTAATGCAGAAGGAGAAGGGAACTTGGATTTGGGTGGGGCAAAACAAATATAATACGTCAGGTAGCATCATGGGAACCAGTCTATTCACAAGGGGAGAAAGAAATCTTCGTCCAAAACAATGTCTCAGTCCAACAGTCAAGTGTCTTTCTGGTCATCATCTAGGAGCACAATGTCTCTATCCTCAGGGTAGGACACATCCAGACGTCTGGCTGATGCAGGAACAGGCACCACACGGGAACGTGACACACGAGGAGTATGGGGGGAACCAGTGTGGGCCAATAGAGAGGGGGACACATTGATGGTGGTATGGGAAGGCACTTGGGAGATGAAAGACGTAATGGCTGTGTTCAGGGACTGGACTTGGGTGCCGATGTTGTCCATAGATCGGACTAGGTGCGCTTGCATCGAGCGTATCTCCAGACACACCTGTAGCAAGATGCGAGCGGACATGTCAGGTTGACCCTCGACCATCCAACTCAAGTCCCCTGGCACAGCCACAGGAGGAACAGCACCGGCACTGTGGGGGGGACATAGAAGGGAGTGGTGCCTTAGGTCCGGAGCGGATGGGTTTGGCTTGGCGGCTAAGAGGAGGGGGACAGGTAACATGGGATTGAGCAGGAGCCCCCGATGGCATGGGGGACTCTAGAGGTACGGTGGGGCAGATGGCAGGCCCAGATTGAATGTTGGCCTGCCCCCGGGACACCTCTTTGTGACCCACTGGTGATGTACGTGTGGGTGAGGGGCTATCCCCCACATCATGGTCCGAGGTGTCCGGTCCTTCACCCCCCCCTTCAATGTCCACAGCCTCCACCCGGGACATAGTACCAGTGTCGTGTTCGTCTTCATCCCGGGTGGGTGAAACCCTCTGGCCTGCAGATGTTAATGACCCCCCTCCTCCTCCTCCTCCTCCTCCTCCTCCTCCTCCTCTCCTTCATCGCTGCTGGAAAGAGGGTTTAGCCATCGCCGAACTGATGGTCTACTTCTCCGGACTTGTTCCTGCGGATCTCCTGTTCCATCAACCGTGCCTGCAGAAGTGTAAGCAAAATCTTGATGTGGTGGTTGTTCCATGCATGACGCTACACATACATAGACTAGCCTAGGTCCAAATTTGTTTATCTCTGATCACACTGTACAGTTATCAGGGGGCGATTTACAACTTCTGGCGCATCTTCGCTAATCAGCAGAGGTGTGTCTGATGAGTTGCAACGCATCAGCCCACCCGTGCGTCACCCCTGATAGACCACATGTACAAAGCGGCACACCGTGGCGCTTGGGTGGGCAGATGTGTGATGCATCCCCGGTGGAAGAGCCGGGCTTTGCTGGAGTGGCGTGGCAAGTGCGAACCCGCCTCCAGCAAGGCTCGGGGGTGCAAGATCGTTAACATGCTGCGGCAATCCTTACACCTGCTTCAAGCAGGTGCGTAGATTTGACTTTGCTTGGCCCTAATAGTGACTGAGTGAAATCTTGTAGTTTCACTCAGCCACTTTTAGGATGCGATCCTGCACCGTATGCGTCACGTTGTAATAATCCAGCAACATGGCGCTTTGTGTGCTCCGCCGCTGCGTCACTAAAGTGACCCAATGGCGTGCAAAGAGGCGCAAGTGCCTTGTTGATCTGCCCATCAGTCCTTATGGACTGATGGGCAGATCTCTGCCTCACAGTCCCAGCACAGTTTGCCCCTTTGCATCCGGGTATATGCTGTGTACAGTACTAACTAACTCCTGAATCATCTGTGTTTGCTAGGAATGCTGCCAAGTTATTCTCAGGTCACAGTAACACTCACAGGCACACAGCCAACCAAGATGATTTACTTTGCTCTCTCTGAAACTGCTGCTCTCTACTGATGTAGCGCTCATTCCAGGAACACGTGTCTAGGGATTTACAGCAAAGTCAGCAGCAAATTTGGTGTATGACTCCAGATTATTCCAAAGTAAGTTTGGAATGTGTACTGCATTTACCAGGATGCAAAGGGACAAACCGTGCTGGGACTGTGAGGCAGTGTGCTCCCAACCCCCATTCTGTCCATGCACTTACATTACATGTATGCACACTGTCATATACTGATTTGAGTTTGACATGCACATCTCATGTGTATTATTGTGGCTTGCGCAACTGCATTATCCAAACCTCAACCTTGGCATTGTTGTGATCGGTGTGTCGTGTCACTGCTGCATGTGCCAGTTCAACTATAAGTCCACCAGAGGAGAACATGAAGAGTCCAGATATAATAGATATTGGCCATTGATATTGATTTGCAGCTATTTAACATCTGGACAAGTGTCATCTGCTTTGTAGCATTGTATGGGACAAGACAAATGTGGGTCACACATCCATGTGGGGTCTGGAGTACTCCTCTGGCTACATTGTGTGTCTAGCCTTTTGATGTCCCCACACATCTTCGGACCATCCAGTGCCACATAGTGGCTTACTTGACTAACAAGGTAGTGCAGTACACCGCTGAACAGTGGTGGGCGGTTTTGACAGCTACCTGTACATGTAAAATGTCATACAGGCCACTGAGGGTGAGACGTCTGTCAGTGGACACACATTGCTGACCTATGAAAACTTGTGAGTGATGCAAGGATCTCAATATCTGTCTTGACTCCAAGGCACATGATGATCCGTCTCAATTGGAACACAACGCTACAGGTGCAATGCTAATCACAACATCCAATCCCCTATGGCCTGCCATGTGCAGACTAGACAGTCTCTGTACCATCGCTCATCCAATGCACACATCTGTTATGATAGACTTGGTACAATTGCAGTGGTGCTGGCAGAGCAGAATTAAATATGGATGCATGAGTGTGGCTCATTTACCCAGTTGTAATGAGAAAATTACGACTCCCAAACTGCACTCTGGCCTGTATAGTCCATATGCCACAGTGTGCCTCTTGAAACTTGGTGACTGCTGCTTGGACATGGAATTGGCTAATGGAGGCATGGGACACACAATGGTACAGCAATGTTTCACTCACATCATACTCCCAGACTCATATTGCATATGATGCACTTACTAGGTCTATGCTGCTCGTGCTCCTCCAACTGAGCATGGAGGGTTGGCCAAGCTGCTTGCAGGAACCTCCTGTACAGTGGTGAGAGGCGAGGACGATGTACATGGTGCTGGGAGGACAGGCCAGCCAGCTCCGTAGCCTTGTGACGGGCGCACCGCTTCAGGTCCTCCCAGCGCTTGCGGCACGCCCTAGCCCTCCTGGTGGACACACCCACTGCACTGCAGCACTCGGCGATGTTGGCCCATAGCCTGCCCCGGGCTGCAGTGCTCAGCTGGTGCTCAGGGTCCCCATATAGCTGAGGGAATTTCTCCAGCACCCCCTCCACCAAGATGTCCAATTCCCTGTCTGAGAAAGGGGGGCTCTCTCCTCATATTCCTCAGCCATTATGGGGAAATTGGTCACATGAGAGCAGCAGGATGCCTGAGGATCTGATCAGTGATAGAGGATGACTCAGAATGACCACAAAATGGCTGCCAAGTACTTCCTGTAATGTATTTCCTGTCTCCCACGTCATGTATTACCTTACCTGTATGCAATGATGTGTTCTGTTTATTTTCGTAATTTACGGCCCGAATTCGTAGTTTCTGGTTCCGGAGCGTCCTTTACGCGCACGTGCATAACGATACGCCGCCGTAAACTACGATTTAGCGCCGTAACTTGCGAAAATGACCCAGAACACATTATTTCATACAGGAAATGTTATGCAGGTAGTGGGAGACAGGAAATACATCACAGGAAGTATTTTGCAGCCATTTTTTATTCATCCTGGGCCATCCACAATCAGTAAACAAATCCACTGCCATCCTGTTGTTCTGATGTAGGGGAAAGTGAAAGGACAATGCAGGTGTGATTCATGATTATGTATCAAAAGGGGGAACAGTTCATTTCATGTCATTTATGCACTGACAGGGGGTAGGGGGCTGACAACATCCTCCCACTTTCCTATTCTCATACTTTGCATTATGGGACATGTAGTTCATATTGAGTACTCAGTATCAGAGTTGAATGAAGTGTTATGTAACATTGGTGTGGAGAAGTGTGGATATGTCAGATACATATGGGGGCAGCTATACGACCCCTGTGTGCCCCAATTGCGCCACAGTAGCTTAAGTTTAGTGGCGCAACAGCGCTACGCCAACTCCATGCTGTGGGGTATCTTCAACGTGACGCATCTGTGAAATGTGTCATATTGTAAGGCCCTACACCGCAGTTGTGCGTTCCTGCACAGGGGGGGCGTTCCAGCACACATACGCCTCTGAACAGTGGCAGCGTGAAATGTACAAAATTACACTCAGTCATTTTCATGGCCATGCTGCGTCCCAACCCTGCACCTGCTTGTAGGAGGCATGAGAATTGATGCAGCATGTTGGGCATCGGCTCGCCGCTTGCCTTGCTGGAGCTGCGTTGTGCTTGCGACCCAACTCCAGTGGTGCTTCACCTTTATGACAGCATATGCTTCACGCTTCTGTCTATACTTGGCCCACAGCGCACAGCTTTGTAAATGCGGCACAGCCATGATGGCGCAAGGGATGTCTGCTGTGAGGCACAATTACTGGGGCATCCCTGCTGATATGCAGAGATGCAACTCTTATTGTAAATCTGACCCATGGTGCATGATTCTACCATGACATCATCACTCACTTTCTGGGCCCATCATTTGTGGGGGAGTCAATTCTCTAGTGGTCATAGGACTGAGTATGCAACCTTTTATGATTTGGTGACCCATTCTTATGAGGTCCAGGTATGTCTCTCAGGACATGTCTTGTTTGTCATCAGCGTGAATAGTTTATTTAAGGGATGTCCACTACGCTGATCGCTGACATGGGCACCTGACCTGAGGCACAATCCACCTTTTGACTTCTGTCAGCAGCTGTGATTTGCATGCAGTTAGTGTGGTTTGCAAAGTCGTCTCAGGGTGGGATTTATGGACACTGTTGTGTCTGTCCACATTTCATCATTGACAACAGACAGCAAACCACATGTTGTCCGTGGCACTACAGGTTGCTCATGCGAAATACGTGGCAACGAGCAGATCATGGACTTGCATGCCCTGACGTCGGTCATGTGCAATAGCCCGGTCTCCCACATTCAGAGCTAGTCGAGGGTCGAGAGGCATGTGTAAGCCATGTACTAGAGCAAAGTTGTGCAAAACACAACAGGCTAGTATGATCTTGCACATGACTACTGGGGAGTACAGAAGCACACACCCTGTACGGTCGAGACATCTGAATCGCGACTTCAACAGACCAAGAGTGCGCTCGATGATGGCTCGAGTACGTATGTGTGCCCTATTGTACCTACGCTGAGGTACAGCGTTTGCACACCTGTAAGGGGTGAGGAGATGTGGAGAGAGTGCATACCCAGCGTCGCCTGAGGAGGGAAGAATGGGCAGTTGTTAACATTTCACTCTTTGACTTTCACAGAACATGATCTATACGTTCATACATGCAGTGTCTGTTGGGCCATGTTTCTTATTGTGCAATCGTCACTATTGGGGGGCATTCAGACATTTCAATGACGCATATCACTCATTTTCAGTGCTTGGTACTTACCCAGTAGCCACATGTTACCAAATTCTCCAGCAGCCATACGCCGAGCAAGAGGTGACATGCGGAATATGAAGCTGTCATGTGTACTGCCTGGGAACGCTGTATGCACATTGATGAACTTTCCACTGGCATCACAGACTGCTTGAACATTGATGGAATACCATCTGTGTCTGTTGCAGAAGATGTGTGCAATGTGGCGGGGTGGCTGAAGGGCCACATGGGTGCAATCTATTGCACCCAGCACACGTGGGAATTGTGCAAGGAGATAAACATCTCTTGCTGCCCTTTGTCTCATGTCCAGTGTATATGGCATTTTGATGTAGTTGGGGGCTCTATCAGTGATGCATCTCAGTACCTGATGCAGGCACCGCAACTGGCTCGCCTGGGAAATGCCCACATGGTCACTGGTGACCCTTTGGAAGGACCCAGTAGCAAAGAAGTGGGGAGCAGGAAGGATCTTGAGGTATGCTGGTATTGCATGTGAGCAGCAGGTCACAGAGTCAAGTTCCTGCTCCCACTCACATACCATTTCCAGGATTCCTTCAGGTGGGAAACGGTACCTGGCCCATACATCCTTGCTGGACATTCCAAATAGGTTGGTCCTCTGCCTGTAGATCCTCTCTGCTCTCCTCCTCCTCAAGTAGTTTTGCCGCATGGCAAGTGGTAGTGCTACAAACACGTTCAGTGACATCCTGAAAAGGGATTGTTTGTGTCTGCTCTGCATTCATACATGCTGCAGGGCTGGGATTGGCTGCTGTGTGTCAGCTGATCCATGGTGGGGGATGGGTGGACCATGGCCAGGTGTTTCCACTTGGCTAACATGACAAACGGCCCGTAATCGTAATTTACAGCCCATAATCGTAATTTACGGCCCGTAATCGGATTTTGTGTTGATATGACGTAAAGTCCGCCAAAGTGCCGTAAAATCCGGCCAGGTGGCGGAAATTACGGACCGGCGGCGGACGTAAAGTTTGTAGTCGTAAGTCTATTCTGTGAATCCCGAAAAGTAGTAAGTTCATTCTTTGAATCCCGAAAGTAGTAAGTTCATTCTGTGAATCCCGAAAGTAGTAAGTGCTTTCTGTGAATACCAGATAGTAGTAAGTGCATTCTGTGAATACCAAATTGTAGTAAGTTTAGGATTTAGTCTTAAGTTCATTCTGTGAATCAGGCCCATAGAGTCTATTAATGAAATAGGTCTGTAACAGTGTCGGCTGCATTTGTCCCCCTTTTTAAAAACCGGGACAATAGTAGAGACCCCCCACGATTGTGGGCAACCACTTTGTACTGCAGCATTAAATACAGACTCTAGTACAGGAGCCCAAAAGGAAGGCTCAGTCTTAAATAGGTCTGGAGGGATCCCATCAGGTCTGGGTGCTTTCCCACCTGTCAGTCCTCAATGACTTCACCCCTATCAATGCGAATCTTCGCTCCGGTGGTACAAGGTGCTAGGTTAAGAGTTTCTTCTATCGGGCAGCGATATAATTGCTTAAAATGCTCTTCCCAATCCCCCCTCGGTATATAACATTCAAGGCTATCACTGGGGTCCTGAACCAGAAAAGGTTTCTTCATTACAGCCCAAAATCTGGAGCTGCACTTCAGAGTACTGGGTTCCAGGATCTCATTCCAGGCCTCTTCCCTTAGGGATTCCTTGCGTTTAGCTATAATGGATTTGTATTTTTTTCGAAAAAGTTGGACAGTCGCCTGTTGTCTTGGTTTGGCTGCTAGAGCCAACCTGAGATTACTTGCTGCTTTGGTACAGTCATGGTTAAACCATTTTGGGCCAACGATGACTAGATTTGTAGCTGGTACCAATAGTAGCTGTGAGACCTTATCTGAGATTGTCTGGAACGCCCCAAGGACCTTACTAGGCTGGATGCCTTCTTGAGTACATGTGGTAATTTTGTCTGCACAAATGACTTTTTTGTCTTTGTACAACAGATCTGGGGTGATCTTAGACCATCTCAGTCAGCGTCTCCCATCAGTTGTGCTCAACCTGCCCGGATTGTGGTTTGGCCCATCTTTCGATATCCACGGTCCCAACAAGTGAACAGTGAGCGTGTTATGATCACTGAATTCACTTTCTTCAATAGTAAAATAGTCCACAAAAGACTGCATTGATGAAGAGATTAATACATAGTCAATGAAAGTTCCCCTCGCATGCCCCTTGACGGTCGGAATCTCAAATCTCTTGGCAGGATCCATCAAGGCCATGGTTGGTGTCACGTCCAAGTCATTCAGTAAATCGTTAAAAAATTCCCCCTCAATTGTGTGTTCTAAATGTAAACCATTAGATCGTACACAGGTTAGATCCAGAATACATTTAAATAAGGGGAGTTTAATCAGGTAACCTGTTCGCTTACTCTAATCAGTGATTTATGAATTTCATTTAGGACCTATACCATTGACTTACCAATCCTTGTAGTCAGTACCTAAAGTGCTAAGGGATCAAGGGTGTTAGAATAATAGGAAAATAACATTTGCACTCATATAATAACCACATACTAGGGAAGTTTTAAAATCTTTATCTAAGTTTCTTAAATGGTCATGATCCAAAGATTAAACACCAACAGACTTTCAATTATGAAGATCAGAATCAATATGTAACTATGCAAAAGATGTATTAAACAGTTTTTCGAACATTTAGCAGTAACGGAGGGTAAAGAGAAGGAACATGATATGCGATCAAACGATTTTGGGCATTTAATAAAAAGGGAGGGTAAGGAAAAAAGGAAATACGTAATCAAAACGATTTCAACAATAGGGAGGGTAAGAAAGGGAACATATGTCAAACTTTTAACGGTCGAAGGGTAAAGAGAAAGAAACAATACAATGACGAACTCACACAGATTTATAATTACCTAGAATGGTGTGAAGACCAAACCCTGGCCATGGGCTGGACAAAGGACAGAACCCGAAAATGCAGGCGCCAGCAAGGCAAGCAGGCAAAGGCCAGAATTCAGGACAGGTAAAGACAAATTGGATCAGGACAAGACCACCAAAGGTTAAGACTTTCACCTGCATTTATGTTGCAACGCCTGCGCTACTCCCTCTCTGCTGCTAACAGCCAGAACCCCGATTGGGTTATCGATTTTCCTGACAAAGTGCTTCGCCAGCACTTCAGCTCCCGGAACCCCGATTGGGTCAGCGAATCTTCTGACAGAGTGCTCTGCAGCCCTCTGTCCTTGGTCACCTATTGAGTGTGTTGGGTCAGTGACAGGTCAGCTATTCGGACAAGTCGGACAATCTAACTAGCTAAGCCTACCCTAGTTTTACTATTTTCCAGGTTAGTGTACCACCCCCCAATGTTGCAAGTGTAAGGATCCCCATATTTGATTGGATAAAAGAATGAGGACAGGTCATCATACCATACCAAAATTAGACTTTTGAATGAATATTAATGTTAGCGTTCCCGCCCATCATTTTATTTTCTCACGTATGTTTTATTCCACCCGGCAGTGAATGTATCAATAATGATTACAATGTACTCCATTTTTTAGTTCAGCTTCCTTTACAGGGGTCAGAAGTTGACTTTCCCAGGAACATCTTCTAGCAAGTCATGTCTTGGCCGAGTTTCAATGCCAATGCTTCAGGGTTTGTGTTTCTTCTGTGCAGACACAGTTTCTTTCAACATGGAGTTCAGTGATAGGCGTCAGGCCCAAAATGTTTTACATGTAAGAATAGAGAAGAAACAGTTTGAGAACACAGAATAAATGAATGGACTGTATACCACTTATCTCTACTCTATTTCCATCACTTTATTTTTAACTATAGCATTAATGTTAAGCAGAATGAACAGCTTAGCAAAAGCAGCAGTGCAAGCTTCTTGCAGGTATGGACATAGAACAGCCATCTTAGTACTAGTGCGCAGAAGCAAAGAATACCCTCCAAAGCATAGATACGTCATGTCACATGAGTGTGACAGATGCATGCGCAAGAAAAAACCCCGCGTAGCAGCAGCCATCTTAATGTAAGCGGATTACAGTTAGTAAAACACATAAGCAAGCTTCACTTGGACACCCATTTGTGTCGTGTAATGCAATATTAATAAGACAAACATGTTGATTAATGTATTAACGTTATGTCGAGAGGACTGAATACAAGCAAGTCGTATTACGTGCGAATCCTTGCTCCTTCAATCCCCTCTTTGATGATATTTTATATCATCACCAATTAATGAAACCGATGCCAACTTTTCACATTTCACCCAACTCAATCTTTTCAAACTTTCTATTTTGTTTCTTTTCATTGTTTGTGTGAAAGTTTTTCACTTTCTTATATATATTTCCATTCAACTCTTCTAATTCAAGTTCATCAACATTTCTCTTTTTCCCTGTCTTATTTACGGTATATGTTTTTTTGTGCTTCCGACATTTGCAACAAATCATTATCCCTAAAATCAGTAGGCCTATTCCCACCATTGGCATCAGTATTCTACCTACAAAACTTTTTCCTACATTTGAAAGCCAACTACCTATAGAGGAGAGACCCTCAGTAAGTCTCTTCCATGCACTATCAACCTCCAGTGGTTTGAGCTATTTTTCTAAATACGTAATATTTCTTAAATACCCTTTGATTTCAACACTTTTGTCAGGTATGTAAGTGCAACAATGTTGCACTTTCAACATTCT
This sequence comes from Lissotriton vulgaris, assembly GCF_964263255.1. Lineage (NCBI taxonomy): Eukaryota > Metazoa > Chordata > Amphibia > Caudata > Salamandridae > Lissotriton > Lissotriton vulgaris. Next base: position 1,461,776,379 of record NC_141694.1, read on the forward strand.
ACAGACTCCGCCCTCTTTGGCTAATAATGTATCAAGCGCAAGCCGATTTTGTAAAACCATTGATCTGATTGCTACCAATTCAGTATTGACCATCAAGAACACTCCAGTAGTATCAGTTGATAACCGATCCACTACTGTTGACAATTTGCAAAAAAATATTTGTGTATTCAGAGCCACTCCCACTGTAGATATCAATGCACTTAATATATCATCTACTATTTCTCCAAAACTAGCTCTTTTACTACGTATTATTCCATTAGTCTCTTCATTGTTTCTAGTGATTTTATTTACATGGTGTATCTTTGGGAATACTATTCCAAAATAACAGCTCCCATACCAATGATATGGCAATTTGTAATAAGCCTTCTACCGCATATAAAAAAGATTCCAGGAAACACAGGTTCAGTATCATCTTTGAAACCCCAACCCCCAATTACCTTATAATTGTGTTCACGTTCACTGGAACCAATGAATATATTGTTATAATAACTTGTTCTTTCTCTATGGAGACAGAGTTTCCCCTTCTTTTCGAAATCCAGCAACATGGCAGCATGAGTCTTGCCCTTTGGGGTGAACCCTATATTTTCAGCCCATTTAGGAATTGTCATGATTCTTATCATTTGCTTTTCATTGGAAATTCTCTCTGCTTTTCTCAACCATATTTAAAAACATTTTCTCTTTTTCACGTAATAAGCATGTTAAATTATTCTTGTGTGCTTCAGCTATAGCTATTGTACCTATAGTTAGAAAATATTCACCCATATAACGTGTTACATCACTCTTAGTATGTACAGGATTCAGGTTACTACGTATAGGGAGTTCAGAAAATATCACATCTGAATTAGAATAGTAATATTGCAAAGTTCCTTTCTTATAGAATAAGCTAGCTAAAATTCTACATGAAATACCATATGTTAGTGGTAAATGGTGGTAGGTAACACCTTCGGCTACCGAAGTAGGTAACTTCATACAAACATAGCAATCTTCTATTTCCATAGCTTCTACAGAGTGTACTAATAAGTTTGCAAATACATTTAAATGAATTCTATTTTTAATTCCAGTATAATGTAGTCCTTCCTCATTTGATGCTTCTGAATCTACCTTTGGTTGTTTAATGCTAAGTGCTTCATCTTGTGTATCTATTCTTCTAGGTGTATCTATCGGTTGTAGCTCATTAGTATCATTCTTCATGTCTCTACTCATTATGTAAGGAATAGTTATTGTCAGTCCTAACCATACTATGAGTACTATCGCTATACTACATGTGCATATTCTACAACATTTTTTTAAACAGTTTCTTTTCGGTCTTCCATTAACAGTACGATCAGCTATTTCTGACCAAGGAGACTTAACCCCTCTTTATTGCTTTTACACAGTCTTTTAACCTGTGAAATATTTTTCAAGTGGGTCTCACTTCCCCGTCAGTCTGATCAGCAATCAATTTGTCATCACTTTCGTCGCTTATTTCTAAGTTTTCGAAATCTTCAAGAACGATGTAAGTCCATTCAGGGCCTCAGAATTTATTATTCAACCTTTTCAGTTGTGAACTTCTCCTTCTTGGTTGTATTACAGACTGTTCAGCTTGACTAGTTATTTCATTTACTTGTTCTGGTTCTTCATTTATTGTCTTTAGACGAAGTCTCAGTCTTTTGACAAACCTAGGCCACTTGTCTCCTTTTCTGAGTCTTTTAGCTGGCACTGTGCTTGTTGGGAACTAGCATAGAAATAGCTACTTTTTTGTTCCGTACAATCCCGGCCATGCGTGCTTGCATATTGTGCGGAGTTTGGGGTCGGGTATAAAATGTGTTGTTTCCAAGCCGTCAGTGCTTGGTTCCTGACCCGGTCCTGTTACGCAGAAGGTCCTGTCCTTGCTTTGCAGATTTCCTTCCTGTTTCCTTTGGGGATCTGGGTGCCTGACTTCCGGTAATGGATTCCCAGTACGCTATGTTCGCCATGGAGAATCAGGACTGTTTGGAGAACTGCTGACAGCCGTCTAAACCTATGAGAACTGGTATTCCTTATTTACCCCCCTTTTGTTTTTTCTCCAGTTGTGGTTCTGTGTTGTTTTTTTTTATGTGTACCATGTTTACCCTTACTAGGGGATCTTGATAAGCAGTAGACTCAACTTTGGGAGGAACGCAGCTGCGTTTCCTCTGAGCGAGTCCTGTCATTTTCTTCTTGACCTATTTAAAATACTCGTGGGGTAACTACTGTTGAGTAAACGGAGTAGCCACTATATTAAGGTGGCAAAACTGGGTGCACCCTTTTTACTGTTTTTTCCCCTTTTAGGTGGACAGCCATAATTATATATATATGGCATAGAGGGGTTTTTTGCTTCCATTATTTACGCTTTTTCCCCTTTTCTTCATTTCTTTGATTTGGGAATCAATGATTAGGATTCCTATTGGATATTCTTTATTTTTGGACTTTTGAATCATACTGGAAGGATATCGACTTCGAGGACCTCACGAGTTTTTCAAGGCTAACTACAGACTTTGTTATTTGAGAACTTAGAATCCTTCTTCTATGGTACAGGTCTGCCATCACTATATTTGTTGTTGGTGTTGGCGTCAGGTGCCAGGGAGAGGAGTGGAATTCATCTCCGCTCCTGCGGTATTTGGCTGGATGAGAACTGGGTACAGGATAGAGAACCAAGCCTATATAATTACGGTACACAGACAAAATATCGAGTATGAAATATCGATGTACAAAAATATTGTGTCAGTAATTTCGAAGGTGCAGAATATCGAAGACAAGAATATCGTTGGACAGAATATCGACCCTAAGGTAAGTAATATCGAAATACTTAATATCGATGTAAGTAATATCGAAGTTAGTAATATCGATGTAAATGTAAATGTAAATGTAGGTATACTTATATAGCGCGACCTGTCACCACAAAGGGCATCCTGGCGCTTGCCTAGGGAACCCGTCCTGGTATTCCCCTGTGAGAGGCCCCAGCAGGGTATCCACAAGGTGAAAGCCAGGCATCCCGCCGCGAGGGGCCGTTGTGGAGATTAAGCAAGCTATTGCCCAGAGTCGCAGAGCGTGAACCCGTGAGTCGAGAAGGCACCGGAGCGAGAATTATCGAGACCATGGAATTTTTAGCCCAAGACCCGCCGAGGCGGGGAATTGAACCCTGGTCCAGGGCCGATCTCAGCTTCCGGGTCTGCCGCCTCTAACCCCTGAGCCACACTTCTCATATATATCGATGTTACTAATTTCGATTACACTAATATCGATATTTGTATTATTTCTGTTGTTTTTTATTATGTATGTGTTATATGTTTTACTTAAGTAATTAAAGTAATTAATATTATATGTGTATTACATATATATATTAATAAATTTATTTATAAGTAAATTATATGTTTTAGTACCGGAGCGGGTTGTGGGTTTATAGGGGAATAGGGTGGGAAGTAATTTAATTATGTTAAATTGATTATTAATTAGTAGGATTTATTATTAAATTGTAATTAATTGGTAATTATTTTTCATTAATTGGAATATAATTTTAATTAATTGATTAATTGATCAATATGTTCTGTAGCGGGTTATGGGTTTTTAGGGAAATAGGGTGGGAAGTAATATAAATATGTTAAATTAATTAATAATTAGTAGTTAATATTAATTAATTATAATTAATTGGTAATTAAATTTAATTAATTGGTAAATCATTTTAATTAATTGATTAATTAATAAATATGTTCTATAGTGGGTTGTGGGTTTATAGGGGAATAGGGTGGGTAGTAATTTAATTATGTCAAAATAAAAAATAATTAGTAGTTATTATTAAATAATTTTAAATAATTGGTAAATAAATGTAATTAATGGTTATTTCATTATAAATAATTGATTAATTGATATATATGTTCTGTAGCGGGTTGTGGGTTTATAGGGGAAAAGGGTGGGAAGTTATTTAATTATGTATAATTAATTATTAATTAGTGGGAATTCTAATTTAATTTTAAATAATTGGGAAATAAAATAATTTTAAGTAATTGTTAATTAATTTTAATTGATTGGTAAATAATTTTAATTAATTCATAAATAGATAAATGTGTTCTGTTGTGGGTAGTGGGTTTATAGGGGAATATGGTGGGAAGTAATGTAAATGTAATTAAGTAATCATTTTTTTTTAAATTATTGTTTTGTAAATAATATAATTGTTAGATAATTATTAATTGGTAATTAAATATTATAAAATGGTATTTTTTAATATTTATTTTTGGTTAAATATATTTAGGTAATCATGTTTTTTATAATTATGTATAGGTTTTGTATATGGTTTAAATTTTTTTAATACTTTATATCATTTTTTAAATAAAAAGCTTGTATTTATAAGTATGTTATTTTAACCCCTACGCTATCCAACATTTTCCCTACTGTTGCATTCTCTGGAGTTGGAATAGTAATTGTTACCCCTACGCTATCCAACACTTTCCCTACTGTTGTACTCTCTGAAGTGGGAATAGTAATTTTTACCCCTACGCTATCCAACACTTACCCTACTATTGCACTCTCTGGAGTGGGAATAGTAATTGTTACCCCTACGCTATCCAAAGCTTTCCCCACTGTTGCACTCTTTGGAGTGGGAATACTAATTGTTACCCCTACGCTATCCAACGCTTTCCCTACTGTTGCACTCTCTGGAGTGGGAATAGTACTTGTTACCCCTTCGCTATCCAACACTTTCCCTACTGTTGCACTCTCTGGAGTGGGAATAGTAATTTTTACTCCTACGCTATCCAACGTTTTCCCTACTGATGCACTCTCTGGAGTGGGAATAGTAATTTTTACTCCTACGCTATCCAACGCTTTCCCTACTGTTGCACTCTCTGGAGTGGGAATAGTAATTGTTACCCCTACGCTATCCAACGCTTTCCCTACTGTTGCACTCTCTGGAGTGGGAATAGTAATTTTTACTCCTACGCTATCCAACGCTTTCCCTACTGTTGCACTCTTTGGAGTGGGAATAGTAATTTTTATCCCTACGCTATCTAAAGCTTTCCCTACTGTTGCACTCTCTGGAGTGGGAATAGTAATTTTTACCCCTACGCTATCCAACGCTTTCCCTACTGTTGCACTCTCTGGAGTGGGAATAGTAATTTTTACTCCAACGCTATCCAACGCTTTCCCTACTGATGCACTCTCTAGAGTGGGAATAGTAATTTTTACTCCTACGCTATCCAACGCTTTCCCTACTGTTGCACTCTCTGGAGTGGGAATAGTAATTTTTACCCCTACGCTATCCAACGCTTTCCCTACTGTTGCACTCTCTGGAGTGAGAATAGTAATTTTTACTCCTACGCTATCCAACACTTTCCCTACTGTTGCACTCTGTGGAGTGGGAATAGTAATTTATACTCCTACGCTATCCGACGCTTTCCCTACTGGTGCACTCTCTGGAGTGGGAATAGTAATTTTTACTCCTACGCTATCCAATGCTTTCCCTACTGTTGCACTCTTTGGAGTTGGAAAAGTAATTTTTACCCCTACGCTATCCAATGCTTTCCCTACTGTTGCACTCTCTGGAGTGGGAATAGTATTTTTTACTCCTATGCTATCCAACTCTTTCCTTACTGATGCACTCTCTGGAGTGGGAATAGTAAGTTTTACTCCTACGCTATCCAACGCGTTCCCTACTGTTGCACTCTCTGGTGTGGGAATAGTCATTTTTACCCCTACGCTATCCAATGCTTTCCCTACTGTTGCACTCTCTGGAGTGGGTATAGTAATTTTTACTCCTACGCTATCCAACGCTTTCCCTACTGCTGCACTCCGTGGAGTGGGAATAGTAACTTTTACCCCTACGCTATCCAACATTTTATATAATTAATTGTAAAAATATTAAAAGTATATTTAATTTTTTATGTTTTGTACATTTTATTTATGTTATTGTTTTATGTTTGTAAATGTATTTGTAAATTAGAATATATTTTAATAATTTATAAGTTAGTAAAATAATTATTACAACATATTGTTCAGAACATATATATTATATATTTGCAGTATATATTTAATTCATGTATTATTATTATATATGTATTATTTATTAATTTTAAACATTATTAGATACTTATAACTATGTATATTATATTTATTAGTGTTATTTAATTTATTTTACAATTATATTTTAAAAGAAAAAAAACGATATTTTTAACATCAATATTTTTAACATCTACATTATTTTTTCGATATTTTTGTACTTACCATGTTGTAGATAGGATGTCGATATTCTTGCCCTCGATATTTTAGACTTGATATTTCTGTAGGTCGATATTTTGGAGGTCGAAATTTTGTCAGTGATCCCAGACAGAGGTACAGGGATTGAGACAGGAAAATGTAGGGTTACATCAAGAGCTGAATGCCTTTTGTGCTAGAGAACATACATGGGGTGCAGGTGCAGGAATATCCACAAAGACTCAGGGGGCTGTTTTACAACCCGCTACGTTTCATTTTGATCATACTAGTGGGCAGGGTGCGAGTGGCAGTAGCCTGTTGGCTATCACAGTTAATACTCCTTGTTCTGTATCCTTAGCAGTCCCAGAGATGTTTACAGGAGACTGTAAAAAATATGCAGTTTTCACGAATCAATGTCATCTTCATTTCATTTGTCGCCACTCTGCGTTTCCTGATGATTCAGCCAAAGTGGTTTTGTTATTTCATATTCGGCTGGTTCTGCAGCCACTTGGTCTGTTCCATTAGTAGAAGGGGACGACCCGGTGTTATACAACTACATGGCCTTCAAGGAACAGATGCGTTGTTTATTCGCCAAACATGCTTTTATGCAAGCTAGTGGCGCGGAGTTGTTGAGATTACGGCAGGGTAGGCAAGATTTGGTAACCTACATCTCCACTTTTAACCGGTTAGTGTCCGAGACCCATTGGCCTATGGAGAAGCGTACCTCGTTGTTCTAACAGGGGCTGTGTGAGGAACTCAAGGATATTGTATCGCAGGTTGTGGATCCCCCTGAGGTATGAACAGAGTTCATTGATTTGGTCGTCAAGCTGAACCATAGTTTGCTTGAACGACGTGGAGACAGGAACCGTTTTGTGGGACCCCGAGTAATAGGGGTTCGGAGTGATATGAAGGAACCCTTGGAAGTTAGACCAACATCTAAACCTATGCAGATAGGGGGAGTAAGAGGGCCCTTGTCGAACGAAGAAAAGAACAGGCAGCGTTTGCACAATTTGTGTCTTTATTGTGGGAAGGGAGGGCATTTTGCCCGTGAATGTCCAGTTAAGCCATCTTCTGCCCATAGTACTAAGACTGTGGCATGTGTTGGGAGCATGATCAATCAAGTTGGGGTTGTGCAAGAGGAATTAGCAGGCTTTAACCCTTAAGATATACCTGGATCAGTGCAAAGGGTTCCTCAACATTTTTCTATCACTATGAGTATGGTTTTATTTGGTGGTTGTCGAATGACTGTGACGGTATTATTGGATTCCGGGGCCACGGGTAATTTTATGGACAATCATCTTGCCGCGTCCTTGAGAGTACCTTTTGTATATAAAGAACAGCCTGAACCAGTTAGGGCCATAGATGGCACTGAATAATCGTCTGGAGCAATCACACGTCAGACAGAACCTTTGACATTGATTGGGGACAACGGACATTCAGAGTCTGTTAGTTTTGATTTAATCAATGCTCCTTCGTTTGGGATGGGATTGGGGGTTCCATGGCTGCAATTGCATAACCCGAGGATTGATTGGGTACGAAGGACAGTCACTCTAGACTTGGTGTATTGTTTACAACATTGTTATCTGGAGGCACCGGAGTGTGTCGTACCCTTGTCCTGTGCCACCGTCGGACATTGTGAGGTTTCTGCTATCCCTCCTGTGTATGAGGAGTTTAGTGACGTGTTCGATGAAGTACAAGCAGGTGTGTTGCCCCACACAGAGCATTTGATTGCCGCATTGACTTACAACCGGGTGTTACCTTGCCTTGTATGCTTTATCGGAGCCGGAAGAAAGACACTTGCGGGAATATATCAATGGTATGTTGAGTACAGGGTGTATACGTCCATCTGTGTCCCCTTTCTCTTCTTCTATCTTTTTTATCCCGAAAAAGGGGGGGTGATGTTCGTGCCTGTTTGGACTATAGGGCACTCAATAAAGTGACGATCAAGAACAAGTATCCCCTCCCTCTTATTCCTGTGTTGTTGGACCAATTAAGGCAAGCCACAGTATTTACCAAACTGGACTTAAGTGGGGCGTATCATCTCATTCGTGTCCATCACAGGGATGAGTGGAAGACTGCCTTCTGTACAAAGTTTGGTTTGTTTGAGTACTCTGTCATGCCTTTTGGACTATGTAACACCCCGGCGGCGTTTCAGTTTTTCATAAATGAGGTGCTGTGTGAGTTTCTGGATATCAGTGTTATTGTGTATTTAGATGATATCTTGATTTTTTCTGCAGTCCCTGAAGAGCATACAACACATGTGAAGCAGGTGTTACAGAGGTTACGTGAGAACCGGTTGTATGTCAAATTGGAGAAATGTCAGTTTCTTCCTACTAGTGTTGAATTTCTGGGGTTTCGCGTTTTTGCAACTGGGATCAGAATGGATCCTCGTAAAATTGTGGTGATTTTATCCTGGCCTATATCTACCTGTGTGAGGGAGATACAGGTCTTATTGGGATTCGCCAATTTCTACAGGCGATTTATATCCCATTTTTCAGATATTGTGTCTCCTTTGACTACCTTATTAAGAAAAGACATTCCTTTTGTTTGGTCGTCATCGACTCAGGCAGTGTTGACTAAGCTGATAGAGAGTTTTACTTCAGCATCTGTGCTAATGCATCCGGATCCGGCCTTGCCATATTATTTTGAGGCGGATGCCTCTCTGTATGCTGTGGGGGGGAGGGGGGTACTTTCACAAAAAGACGTGGAAACAGGTCAAATGCACCCCATTGTGCTCGTTTCAAAAACCTTGTTACCAGCTGAGCACAATTACACGATGGCAGAGAGGGAGCTTCTGGTGAATAAATGTCTTTTGAAGAATGGCGTCATCACTTGTGGGGGGCTAGGCACCCAATAACGATCTATACTGATCTTAAGAACCTAGAGTTCTTTCGTTCAGCAAGAGCATTAACCCCTAGACAGATGCGCTGGACACTGCTTTTCAGTGAGTAAGATTTTATCATCACGTACAGGCCAGCAGCACAGCAAGTAAAATCTGATGCTTTGTCTCGTTTGTATGGTAGACCTAGTGAGGAGGGGGTAGAGTCAGAAGCGAGACCGATAAACACTGCAGAGAAGATCGTGGGATGCACCTTTGAGGCCGATTTCTTAGATCTAGTGCAGGTTGAATTAGGGAAGTAGATCTAACTCCCTGGTTGACCAACCCTTTATTTGAGTTACGGGCAGGGTTGTTGTATCATGATGGTTGTTTGTTTATCCCTCCCGAATTAAGACAAAAGGTTCTTATGTGGTGCCATTCATCCTCTTTGGTTGGTCATCCTGGCATACATTAGACTAAGGAATTATGTTTGCGCTGGTTTTGGTGGGAGACCATGAACCGTGATGTGCAGTTATTCGTGGGATCTTGTCCTGTATGTGCAGTTAGCAAGGCAACACATATACGTCCTGCAGGACTACTACTTCCATTGTCAGTGCCCCCGTTCCCTTGGCTTACTATAAGCATGGATTTTGTTACGGATCTTCCTGATGTGCGGGGGTACACGGTCATTCTTGTGGTGGTCGATTTATTTACGAAGATGGCCCACTTTGTTCCGTTGTTGAAGATACCAGATGCTCGGGTCCTTGCTGAGGTTTTTATCTCCCTCATTGTGAGGCTTTATGGGCTCCTAGTAGCCATTATTTCAGATAGAGGTCCACAATTTGTCTCGCATTTTAGGACAGAATTGTGTACCTCGTTGAAGATGGAATTGCGATTGTCCTCCGCATATCATCCTCAATCCGATGGACAGACGGAGCGTACTAATCAGACTATGGAGCAATACGTCCGTTGCTTGTTGTCGACGCTATCCTTTGACTGGCTCTTGGCCTTGCCCTTGGCCGAGTTTGCATATAATAATAGTGTGCACTCACGTTTGGGCATGACCCCTTTTTTTTGTTCCTCGGGTTTCCATCCGAGGGCTTTACCTTTCCAACCATCTGGGAGGGTTCCTGCTGTGACCACCTTAAGCCATTCCTTGGTGTCTATTTGGGAAAAAGCACAGGAGCAGTTGTTAGCCACTAAGGAGAGTATGAAACGACAGGCAGACAAACATAGGAGCCCCACCCCTTTGTATGTTGTGGGGGATCAGGTATGGCTGTCCACAAGGAATCTGAGGCTAGACGGGCCTAGGAAACTACAGCCTAGATATGTGGGTCCCTTTAAGATCGAGAAAATAATTAATACTGTGGCTATGAGGCTGTCCTTGCCTGATAAATACCGCATACACCCTGTATTTCATACTTCTTTGTTGAAACCATATTCTCCTACTTCCCAGGCCTTGCCTCCACCTCCCCCTGTGTTGGTAGATGGCCATGAGGAATTTGAAGTACAGCCTGTCTTAGATTCTCGTAGACGGAGGGGGAGGCTTTATTATTACATTGAATGGAAGGGATGTGGTCCTGAGGATCGTACCTAGGAACCTGCTATGGATATTCATGCCCCTAGATTGGTTCGTTTGTTCCACCTTCATCATCCTAGCAAGCCTAGACCAGTAGGGAGGCGTTTGGGGGGAGGTACTGTTGGGAACTAGCATAGAAATAGCTACCTTTTTGTTCCGTACAATCCCTGCCATGCGTGTTTGCATATTGGGCGGAGTTTGGGGTCGGGTATAAAATGCGTTGTTTCCAAGCCGTCAGTGCTTGGTTCCTGACCCGGTCCTGTTACCCGGAAAGTCCTGCCCTTGCTTCGTGGATTTCCTTCCTGTTTCCTTTGGGGATCTGGGTACCTGACTTCCGGTAATGGATTCCCTGTATGCTACGTTCGCCACAGAGCATCAGGACTGTTTGGGAGAACTGCTGACAGCCTTCTAAACCTATGAGAACTGGTATTCCTTAATTAGCCTCTTTTGTTTTTTTCTCCAGTCGTGGTTCCATGTTGTTTTTTTTGCTGTGTACCACGTTTACCCTTACTAAAGGATCTTGATAAGCAGTAGACTCGACTTTGGGAATAACGCAGCTGCGTTTCCTCTGAGTGAGTCCTGTCATTTTCTTCTTGACTTTTGTGGTTATCCTGCCGTTTGTCCTCTGCAAGCACATATGTTCATGGGTGTATGATTTGTTTATATCTTTTTCTTTTTGTTCTGTCTTTTCTGCAGGTATCTTGGGGTCTACTGGTCTTTGATAGCTAGTCCAGGGATATCCGAACATTTGGCTTGTCCACCTCCTTCTATGGTACAGGTCTGCCATCACTATATTTGTTGTTGGCGTCAGGTGCCAGGGAGAGGAGTGGAATTCATCTTCGCTCCTGTACTATTTGGCTGGATGAGAACTGGGTACAGGGCAGTGCTCTGGCCTTCTTCCAGTGCTCTCTTGTTTTCATTAAGTTGTGGAATATCTATTTTAATGCTGTCTTCTGTATCCCTTTCTATCTCACTAGATCCAGGTCTTATTTCCGTCTCTTCTGCCTGGTTACTAATCTGGCCTTGTTCAGGTATTTGCTGAAATTGACTTTGATTTGATTCACCTTCTGTTTCCTGAACACGTTTTCCTACTCCTATCTGATCCTGCTCAAGCTCTTCGAACCCTTGATTTTCTTCTGCTTGAACTTCCGCTCTATTATCTATCTGTCCCTCCTCAGACTCTGGAGCTGTGACAGGTATTTGGAATGTCTGAGTATATTGATTTTCACTTATCTGATCCTCCTCAAGATTACCATTGGCTTGAATATCTGTAATCTGAGTCCTTTCTTCTTGACCTATCTCATCCTCACTATCACTCTTACTGTCTAGATAGGTTTGACTTCTAGTTCTCACGTATTCTGCAGGTATCTCAACTACTGGAATCCAAGCATCTTGACTGGTGCTCGGTTGTTCCTCTTCAGCTACTTCAGGATCGATATCTTGAGACCCCTCACCTGCACAACATTCAGCTTCAGTTTCATCAGGTTCAGTCACTCTTTTTGTATGACTGGCATGGATCCATTGTGGAACTCCTTCACACTTTACAGCTGTGGTGGTAACCAAAATCACTTGACGTGGTTTTCTACACCTGGGTGCAAGGCAGGATTTTCGAGTATGTTTCTTTAGCACTACCCAGTCACAGTCAGGTCATGTGCTGGAGTTGCTTGTCTGGCGACAGCGTCTTCCCCCAACCTGATGAGAGATAGAACACACTTGGTCAGCCAGTTCTTTGCAGTACTCCAGTACTAAATCATCAGATAGATTTATCAGCTTGTGTCCTGGCGCCCATGCTTGCCTCATTGCTCTTCCCATTAGTATTTCATGAGAACTCAAGCCTGTGTTCCGGTTTGGAATACTTCTGAGTCCCATCAGAACAAGAGGCAAAGCATCTGGCCACTCTAATCGGGTAGACTCATATAATTTTCCTAATCTTGGCTTGATTGTGCCATTTAGTTGTTCTACCACTCCAGAAGCCTCTGGGTGGTATGTACAGTGCAGCTTTTGTTTAACATTGAATGCTTCACAGATTAGGCTAACTATTTCATTACTAAAATGGCAGCCTCGGTCTGATTCAATCATTACTGGAAAACCAAAACGTGGTATGAGTTCTCTGAGTAGAAGTTTAGCTACAGTGATACTATCATTCCTACGTGTGGGGTAAGCTTCTGCCCATTTTGAAAATAGGCAGACAATGACAAAAATGTATTTTAGTCCGCGACGAGGGAGTAACTGAATGAAATCAATCTGTAAACGTATGAAGGGACCCTCTGCCTTCCCAATCTTTCCTGGTAACACTACTGTTTTCTTTCCAGGATTCATTTGTTGACAAATTAAACATCTTTGGCAAAGTGCTTCTGCTATGTTCCTGAATTTCGCATTGAACCATGACAGTCTGAACAGACGTATCATTGCATCTCTCTCCAAATGGGAATCACTGTGGAACATCCTAGCCATAGGAGCAAGCAAACAGTCTGGTAACCCAGGCCTACCATCAAGGTAAACAATGACACCATCTTCAACCCTTCTCTGACAACCTATCTTTCTCCACTCTTCCTTTTCTTTTAGTTCTGCTTCATTTTGCAAGTCTCTCACTTCTTCCCACGTTCTCACACCTTGAAGCAACATAAGTTGGCAGCTGTTTTCGTCTACTTCAATGTTCTTGTTTACAGCCATTCTTAATTTGGCACAATGTTGGGCTAACTGATCAGCACATCGGTTACCAGCTGTCACTTTGTCATTTCCAGATTTATGAGCAGCACACTTGACCCCAGCCACTTCTTTTGGCAATTGGATTGCTTCAAGCAAATCTTTTACATAATGATCATTTTTAGTAGAAGGACCTGAAGAAGTAAGAAACTCCCTTTGCATCCATAATTTGCCATAGTTGTGCACAACCCCATAACCATACTGGCTATCAGTGTATATGGTTACTTTCCAATTTTTCCCAAATTTGCAGGCTTTTGTTAATGCAATCAATTTGGCTACTTGTGCAGACTTGACTCCAGGTAAATAGGATGCTTCAATTGGACCCCCCAACATGCACACTGCATAGGCAGCACTAAAACCTCCTTCCTCATGTCTCATACATGAACTATCTACAAATAGCTAATATTCGGAATCAATTAATGGCTCTTCTCTTATGTCTGGATGTGGTTTTGTACTGTATTCTGTTAAGTCGATGCAATCATGTTCGACTTCTCCCTTCACTTCTGCAAAGTGTGAATCAGGTAACAGTGTTGCTGGGTTCAAAATATTACACCTAGCAATGGTTACATTCCCTGCACCTACAAGGATTCGCTCATACTTAGTCAGCCGACTAGGAGTGAGATACTGGGTCTTGGTCCGGGTTAACAAAATCACAGCTGCATGTGGAACATACACGGTCACAGGTTGTCCCATAATAATGGACTCACTTTGCTCAAGGCTCATGCAGGTTGCAGCTACTGCTTTCAGACATCAGGGCAATGCAGATGCCACTGGATCTAGTGTGGAAGAAAAAAATGCCACAGGACGTCTCATCAGACCATGAGTCTGGGTCAAAACTGAAAGTGCACAATTATCTCGTGTGTCACAGAATAGTGCAAAATCTTTTGAATAGTCAAGTATCCCTAATGCTGGAGCTGTACACAGACATTCTCGTAATTTCAAGAAAGCAGTCACGCTTTCATAATCACATTCTACTGGGTCTTTTGCTATTTTCTTTGTCATTCGTATCAATGGCTTTGCTAGAACTGCAAATCCCATAATCCATTGCCTGCAGTAACCTACAACTCCAAGAAACATTCTGATCTCTTTCTGAGTTTGTGGTAAATTCATGTTTTTGATTATTCTGATTCTTTCTGAGGTAACCCTTCTGACGCATCTTTCTTTCTGGTGCCCCAGATATTTCACTGACGTGGTGAAAAATTGTAATTCCTCAGGTGACACTTTATACCTTCACCCAACTGATTCAGTAAAGCAATGGTATGAAAAACACAGTCATTTCGAGTTTTAGATGCCACCAATAGGTCGTCTATGTACTGGACCGGGAGCCTCAAGGCACTTTTTCAAAATCTGATTAAAAATCGATGGACTCTCTGTATACCCCTGAGGAACGTGGTTCCAGATGTACACATGACTGTCGAACTCAAAAGAAAAAATAAATTTACTGTCTGGGTGCAATGGAATCGAGAAAAATGTGTGACACAAATCGATTACAGTGAACCATCCAGCTTCCCATGGTATCTGATACAGAATCACTGCAGGATTTGGCACAACTGTCAAGCATGAGACAACAATCTTATTAATCTTGCGAAGGTCTTGTACGACCCTATACTTGCCACTCGGTTTCTTTATTCCAATTATGGGTGAATTACATGGACTGCTCATCATTATTTCTTGTAAAATGCCTGCTTCAACCAAATGCTTTATTTCTGCTGCAACTCCTGCTTTTATATCTAAGCTAATTTTGTGCTGTCGAGTATTTGGGTAAACTGTACTTCCTTCACTGTCACTTTTATCGGATCAACATTTGCCATTAATCCTACATCTTTTCCAGTAAAATCCCACACATTAATATTCACAGTTTGTTGTAATTCTTCTGATAAGTCTTCTTTAGTTATCTTTTTATTCTCTGTTTCTTGTTTTGCTAACATTAGTTTATAAACTCCGTCTTCATATGGGGTTTGAATTTCAACACCACTTGGGGTGCAAAAAATGGTGTAATTCATTTTACACAATAAATCTCTACCTAGCAGGTTAAGGAATCACACACAACAAATCTGTGCATTTCTTTAAAATTGCCTATTATAACGTCCATTGGTTCTGTAACTGGGGTACTAATTTGTTTATTAGAAACGCCCACTACTTGGATCGCTTCTCCCGAGAGTGGTAGGTTTGGAATGTCTGCTGTTCTCACAGTAGAACGGGTAGCACAATTGTCCAATAGAAAGGAGACATCATTTCCTTCAACTTTTCCTTCAATGTATGGACCTGACGGATCTACCGGCAAGGAGGCACCAAGTTCACACTCCTCGTCCTCCCCTCTCAGGCACTGTCAGTAGGTGTCCTCACTGAAAAATGTATCACTCAAAAGAAATTATGAGGTTGCTGTATCTCTCCTTTCACTTCCCTCCCAATTTGTTTTATCCACACTCTGTTGTGCTTTGCTCCTAAAATTTGGCATAGGTGCAAGGGGTAACTGGCTTTGTATTACCTGCTGCTGTTGTTTCCATGGCACCTCATTCTGCGTCTGTGAATTCAAATCATTATTTGACATGTTACCATTTTGCACAGCCTTAACTCGTTCTCCCAGTGCCCCAACTTGTCGCACCCGTGACAAGGGAAATTCTTTTTTGCTTCCTCTCTATTGAATTTTCCCCTTGGCTTGCCCCCATTACCATCTCCTTGATTCTGGCAATTGTTTACTTGACTCAATTGAAGATCTTGTTGCTCTGCTAATTTCACTTGTGCCCACATTAAATTTTCTTTGAACTCTTTTCGTTTATTGTCGAGTTCATCTTCACAATATTTTGCATACTTAAGGATTTCATCAATCGGCTTGGCCTGCCAGCAAATTCTATGGTCCTTATTCCATTGCGAAATTTCTGGCCTTAATCCAGACACAAACCGATAGATGAAATGCGTCATGTCTTTCATATCGATATTATCTAGACCACTATACTGTTTGAATACTTGTAATAGGCGTTCATAATATGCATGCACGGATTCATCTTTATTCTGAGTAGTTCTATCTATTGTATTCCAATCAGTTTCTTTTGCAGGCACCTTCCCTTTGAGGTAGAGTATTACCTGGTTGTACTTCTTCATAACTTCATCAGAAGGTGCCCCTGTCTTTGGGTCTCTAGGGTACTCATCGCTAGACCAATCAATAGCAATTTTACATTCTGTCCACAAATCTACAGGAACAACAATGTCAAATAATCCATCTAAATCTTTCAAAAGACACTTTGAAACCTTCACAAATCTCTCGACTTGTCTGTACCATTCTACTGTTTTTTCTCAAAGTTTGGGGAATTCATTTCTAAATGAAAAAATATCCTGTCGGGCCCATGGGACATGTATATAACCTCCACCTGATACCTCTCTCATGGGACATAACCTTTCCACCTTTTCTGTCTCTTTTAATACATATTCAGAAGCAGTTTGTTTTGATTGAGCCTCTTCCTTTTTCTTTGCCCATCTAGTTTTCCATTTTTCTAGGTCCCCCCATTTCTGCAATAATGATATCAGCTCCTTGATTTGTACTTTTCGACCTGACACATTCATATTTTCCAAGTCTTTGTCAGAAAATTTAGCTCGATATGGTTTTGGCCCATAGGAATGAATGGGGAATACCGTTTCGGTATTTACCGAATCGGTAAATACCGATTCGGTAAATACCGAATCGGAAAGCTAACAAAAGTGAAACTCAAGTAGGCAGCCAATCATGTGCCACCACCCTCCCCTCCTTACCAGGAAGTGGCTACACAGGCAGCTGCAACTAATCAGAAGCTTCTGGAAAGGCAGTTGGAGCTGAGCAGCGTGCAGGAGCATTAGAAAGGGGTTGGAGCACTTTTAAAAGTGAAAAACGACAAGCAGCCAAGAGAAAGAGCAGCCTGAGAGGAGGAGAAAACTGAAATTCAGCAGCATGGAGCTGCAGGTCCTTGTGGAGGAGGTGGTCAAGTTGCACCACAATTTGTTTGGCAGGCAGTCCCTCACTGTGGCTGAATCAGGCAAACGAAAAATTTGGCTGGACATCATGGAGAAAGTGAATGCCGTGGGGGTGACCACCAGGGACATAGTGGACCTTAAAAAAGTTTTTATGACCTGAGGAGCCAAACCAAGAAGAAAATGGCAGAACAACACAAGCAGACATCGAAAACAGGCAGAGGCAAGAACCCAGAACCCCCCCTGACTGACCTGGAGGAGATGGTGGCCTCAACCTTAGAACCAGACAGCGTCTGCGGACTAGGAGACGTAGACAGCTCGGCCAGAGCTGTAAGCAAAAAAGGTAAGACAAATGCACTGCATTCCCCCCCATACCATCATCCTTACCTGTACCCTTAGTGGGCAAGTGAACCCAATTCCAGTACTGCTAGCAATATACAGGGCCAATGCATGATGTGATATGTAGACATGAAATGTAAGGACATGTCATACAGCACACCAACCAACTAGTTCATGTAATGACTGCATACAGAACATGGCCAATGTGAAAATTATTTAATTGTAGTGACTGTGAGACAGTAGCGCTTAGCTATTGTACGCTCATATGTCCACAGGTGAAATGTCTCGCAGGCGCTCGCAGGAGGCTGAAGGGACACCACCTGAGAGGGAGGAGAGTCAGGATGCAGGACAAAGTACCCCCAACGTACGTACCACAGGAGAAAGCTGCATCAAGTAGCCATCCACCTGCCCAAGACATAGAAATGGCCCAAGAATTGCTGGCATCCCCTAGCAGATCTCAGTCCCCACTCCTGCTGTCATCACCAGATATGCCAGCATCACAGCATGATGTGATACCCCAACACAACCAGGCAGGAGGCATGTCGTGGGTCCACTCCCCAATTTGGAGTCCGTAGCAGCTGACATGGAGGGTGACGGACAAGAGAACTTGCCTGTAGCAATGAGCCCTAGCAGAACACACTCCAGTGTAGGGATGGGCCAAAGTACTGCAAGACGCCGCAGAGTGCCAGAAAGGCCAGCTGATGCACCAGTTGAGGGTCAAAGTGTGTTCCTTGGTCTGGAGGGGAGCATGGTACGGATACAAAGGATGAAGGGAAGAGCCATCCAGGCATGCCAACGCTAGCTGAGGTCCCTGAATAGTAACATTGGAGAGATAGGAAAGGGCATCAGTGAGATGGTACCGGTCAACAAAGAGATGGTACAGGTAAACAAGGAGATGGCAGCAGGGATGCGAGGAATTAACAACTCGGTGCAGCTCCTATGCACAAAAATAGACATTGATTTTGCTGCAAGGAACAGAGATAGGCGTCGTGCACATGTCCAAAGTACAGCCATCAACTGCCTGGCCACTGCCACATCCCTGTTATGCAGGACGAGCTCCAACATGCAGGAGGCCATGAGACAAAACACAAATGAGGTCACTAGGGGCATGGGCAGGATGACCAGTGCTCTTGAGGCGCTGTTGAATGCACAAAATGCACACAGAGCTGCTCTGGATGTGCCTATCAGTGAGAAGAGCACGAGCAGGAGCAGCATTGGAAGCACCCCTGTAACTGAAACTAGGAGGAGCAGGCGCCATGCTGAGCCCACAAGACAGTGAGCAGGTTGAACAGCCTACTAGTGTTACTGGGAAGCGGGCAAGGAAATAAATTTCACAGTTCAAGGTGAACTTCAACAGAACTGAGAGCATTGCAGTTAAATGCCTTATGTTGCACTTTTTTGCTTTAAAAACCAACATCATTACAAAATTAAACTAGTGTTGTTGCATACTACGCCTGTCTTTGTCTCCTTACTTACTTAAAAATACTTGTGTGTGACCTCTTCCCGTCTGTGTCTGCCATCAGTTGATGTTGCTCTTCCAGATGTGTGTGGTTCAGGGACGGCATCCTCGTCGTCATGGTCCTCATAATCTGAGATTTCCACTTCTGTGCCCTTCTTGACTGCCAGGTTGTGCAGCATTGCACAGGCTGCAATCATTTTGCAGCAGGTGATTGGTGTGTACTGGGGGGCCCCTCCACTTTTATGGAGGCAGCGAAACCTGCTTTTCCACATGCCAAAGGTGAGTTCCACAATGTTTCTAGTTGTTTTGTGTGCACTGTTGTATCTCCTCTGACTTGGTGTGGTTGGGTTGAGGTAGGGTGTGAGGATGAAGGACCGGAGGGCATATGCACTGTCCCCTATTGGTAATAAGAAATTTACATTAATCACATGCTCACACAATCCACCTGTAATACAAATCAAGTGATTTCCACACAGTGTCTCACCTAGCAAGTATCCTTCACCAAATTCCCCCGCAGTCAGACGTGCATAGGTCCCACTGTTTTGGAAGATGTAGGAGTCGTGGGTACTCCCTGGGAATTTGGCTACTATGTCAGTGATCACGTATTTTGGATCACAGATCACCTGTACGTTGATGGAGTGGGTGGACTTGCGGTTCCGATAGATGTACTCTGTGGCAGCTGGTGGGCATATTGGTCCGTGGGTACCATCAATACAGCCAATGATGTGTGGGAAATGCACCATCTGGTAAAAGTTTGTCTTTGTCCTTAGCAGTTCGGCATGCGTTGCAGGAAAGCGAATGTATAAATGCATTCTCTGCAACATGGCATCAAGACATTTATTAAAAAACGTGACCGACAGCTCTGGGACACCCCTCCTACCGCTGCAACCACACTCTGGTAACTTCCAGATGCGAGCAGGTGTAGGCTGCACAGCACCTGCACATGGGGTGGGATGGCGTGGGTCCTTGTGGTTGGATGTTCCAATAGTGGGTGGAGGTCCCTGATTAGTTCCAGGATGGTTTGGGAATCCAGCCTGTACCTCTGCAGGATCTCTGGGTCAGTTAGCTGGAATAGAGTGATCCTCTGTCTGTACACCTGTTCCTCCCTCCTCCAGACCCTCTCACCTTCAGCCTGTAGGCGTAGCCGCCTTGCAATGACATAGAATGCCGCCATTGTTGAGAAAATGTTGCATTTTGGGGCCTTTTTTATACCTTGCACCTGTTTTCCACCTGATTTGAATCCATGGTAATTACAGACTCTTAAATACCGAATTTCAGTCGAATTTGGTATTTGTAAGCTTCCCTACATCTCAAATTCTCAATTTTACCACTTCTTATTTTCCAATTCTGTAATTTTACCGAATCGGTAAAGTTAGCGATTCGATAAAGTTACTGATTCGGTATATTTTCCGATGCGGTAACTTTACCGATTCGGTAACTTTACCGATTCAGTAAAATTACTGATTCTGTATATTTTCCGATTCGGTATGATTTACGAATCGGTAACTTTACCGATTCGGTAAAATTACCGATTCGGATGTTTTTTTGTCCCCTACATCCCAAATGGCCAATTCCGGTCGGTAACGGCCGAAATTTGGTAAATTCGGCCATTACCGACCGGTATTGGCCTACCTACATCTGGCCCTAAATGTTTCGTTTTCTCATTCTTTTTACTTCCAGTGGGCTCTTCTAAAGTTAATACAGGATACAATCCTTCCACTAAAATAGACTGTCTCCATTGTTTCATTAATTTATCTTTTGTATCTTTTGGAAATCTGGGATAAAACCTACTCCAATTACCATTACTTCTGGGTCTATCTCGCTCAAAAGCCTCAGTTTCCCATTCCTTCAATGCCTCATACTGCGTTAATCTAGGTCTGGGATCTAATTCATTCATACAAGTTCTCAAATTGTGCAAAACTCTGCCATTAAATGTACCATTTTCTGGAAATGCTAAAACACTGTCATCTTTTGTGTACTCAATCCAATTTTCTAACCCCACACAAGTGTGATAGCCCCTTTCTACCATCATGTATGATGCTGGAGTATTTGGTGGTGGAATAATAATCCCTTCTCTTGTTTTAATTGCTTTATCTTTCTTGAAATAATTCCTAATTCTTTTGATGAATGACATTTTTCTTTTTCCTCCGTACATGTTTTAAAGGGTCTTCCTCTTATATGCTGTTCTTCGGCAAACCCTAAATATCTCCTATCAGGTCTATTTCCTACAAGCGGACCTACATGCCACATACATTTCAAAAGCAAATCTTCTGGATATTCTCAATTTGTTTACAAAACTATTTCCAATACCAGCGCGTCTTTTATTTTCCAGTGACCAATAACATTTTTTAATTCAAATGATTTCCAACCAATGGTTGCGTGGCTTTTCTCGTGAGACTAGTTCTCACGCTCCTGTGCTCACCCCTCCTTTACAATTATTACCTCAGCTACACACCCACTGTCTCAACCAATACCAGCGCGGCTCTGAGTGACGTCAGCGCAGCTCCGCGACTGACTCCTTCCTTTGCAAGGTAATACAAAAACTTAATTTCTTTCACTTTTAATGCAGATTTTTATTATTCAACAACGTAAAAACATTTGCCACTGTACCTGAGTGACTAAATTAAAGAAAAGATAAATTTCACTCAGTACGAGTAAATCCCTTCTGCTTACTATTCATATACTACGAGTAGATCCCTTCCGTCTACCCTTCACACAAGCATTAGAGAACCTGCTACTCCTTTAGACTTATCCCTCCTGGGATGTACTAAGGCCAAAGTTTCACCAGCTAACCCCTTTGCTATCAATCAAGCTCAGATGAACCTGCCACGCTTTGCGTGTGACCTTTCTAGGTGATATCACACAAAAAGTTTTGCTAGTGAACTCTTTACTATTATTTATTCACACATTTATACAGAAAAATCCTAAATAGTGCTTCCAGTTCTACCTAACCATGCACTTATTTCCTACACTTAAGTGACCTCAATGCAGTGTGGCTTCCATTTACCACCCGGTATTCTGCCCCCGGGGATTCCAGACAAAACACATAACAGGTATGAACAATTTTGGTTAATACATAAATCAGTACAATCAATAATACGATTTCAAATATGCTAAAATATTTTTCATTAACCAACTAACTACAACTAACTACCTAGCTTAACTAAACCCTAACCATCTTGCTGCTACCAAAAGAAATACTGATAGAGCGCGCAAGTCACCCGACTCAGTTTACCATACTCACCTGGGACCATAAACAACACAAATTATACTCGTGAGTTTAATCAGGTAACCAGTGCGCTTACTCTAATCAGTGATTTATGACCTATACCATTGACTTACCAATCCTTTTAGTCAGTACCTAAAGTCCTAACGGATCAAGCGTGTTAGAATAATAGGAAAATAACATTTGCACTCAAATAATAACCACAGACTCGGGAAGTTTTAAAATCTTTATCTAAGTTTCCTAAATGGTCATGATCCAAAGATTAAACACCAACGGACTTTCAGAATGTTGGTATGTTTTTTAGGCTTTTATATAGAAATCTGTGAGTCTATGACTCATTTGTGTGTTAGCATGATTATTATGTAATCAGTACTTGGGAGCTTTGCTATTGAAGAAGTGTCAATCCAGGAGCCTTTTCCACTAAAGTTGTTTACTGGATACGAGGCACTTGACTTATATAGATCAACCAACCTGAAGGAAGTTCTTTATGCTAGGTCGAACAGAAACAAATATGAATGGTAGATTAGACTAATTATAAGGACATAAAATATATTTCTCTGAGTGTTATTTTGCAACCCATTACTTGTATGAACAACATTATAGTATCATGGAAAATGTTGCTGTCAGTATATGTCACTCTGTATACATATTGCTGATGCCCGTTGAGGCATTAACTCTGTCTTGGCTGTCAACAATAAAATGATGTTGTGGAAAAAAAACTTTCAATGGCTCCTGGTAGCTTGTTTGTGTAAATTACCAAAGTGAATATGTATTAATTCCTCAATGTCTCATGGACTACACATCATGAAGAAACAGTCTCTAATTAGTGGTATTGAATTCAGATTATACCCAACAGAAACATGGAGGACTTTCATTGTCTGCTTTGGTTAAAGTCCAGAAAAACAATCCAATCTTAAACTGTAGAGCTAACATGTAGGATTCGGGATGCAATTGATTCCAAGTCCATTCAGCAGTTGGAGCTGGAAGTGATCTTTTTGTGCAGCGGTGGTTTGGACCTGTAGGCCAAACTATATTTATGCCAATTGCCATGTACACAAAAATGTGTTTATTATTAATACCTTTAGATGTAAAATATAATGGGCTAGACTCGATAGTTTAGTTTGTTTGAATAAAATATATGATGGAAATTTAATAATAGGACATTGATAATAATAATGCTAATGAACAAGTGTCACGTGTACGAAAAGCCTGGTTGTAAAAAATTGTTCAAAATTGTATCCGCCCTTTAATCTTATGATGCAACCTATGTACACATTGGTTGCATTGCAAAATCTCTAGTTGTAGTTGTTGCTGTCCAACCTGCTATATTTATTAGGCATACGATTTTCAACCCATGATTGACTACAAACACAGAAATGGTGGCCTACAAGGAACAGCATACCACAATCCTGTGTGTATATTCTCAAAGGAAAACCTTTTTTTTTAAATAAAGCTGCCCATTTTCCTTAAAGGAACAGGCACATCTTTGAAAAATCCAATTTCGAGTCACATCAGGAGGAGCAAGCTGTGGGTTCCTGGAACACTACCTGCTGTCCCCAAGGTCATCTGACTCGATTTCCAAAGGGGAAACTATCCAACTGGGATAGCATCCCCTTTGCAAATGTGGTACCAATCCCATTGAGGAGTCTGAAACTTTTCAATGACTTGTGACTTCATTTGCAAATTATTGATGCATGCATTCTGAATGCTAATTTGGAGGGAATACCTCTATCACACCATTCCCAATTCCAGTGAGAAATCGGAAGGCATAGGTTAGTGCATAGCAAAAAGGCATTGCTTTGTGATAACATTTGTAATTTTTTTGTAATAGCGGGATTCGCGACCAAAAAATAAATTTGCACATCTGGCCCCAAGTTTTGACATTTCTAATAATAATAATTAATAGGTCTTGCAATTTCTAGGTCCTGTAAATAACAAGTTCTAACAAACATCTGCACAGCGAAAATGTTCTGGCTTTAGTGTGTCAATGTATGTAAATATAGTATTTCACAAATGGTTGATAATAAGTATTTATGTGCACAAATAATTTTTAGCATATTAAAGCCTGCTCTGTTGGCTTCACCATTGCTTTGAAAAAAGTGACAAGACAGCGTAATTTTCTGTATATAATGCATCTAGCAGATAAATAATTGAATGTGACAAACAGTATGATGATTACGTGTGCTCCTAAGATGTAAAATGGTCCCTCATACATTTCAGTGGAAGCACTCCTAGAAAGCAGAATGATACACCAAATACCAAAACCATGAGGAAAAAGTAATACCACTCTGGCTATATTGGTAAAAATACATATTGAAATCAATTGTTATGTCACCTCAGAACCAAAAGAATCCAGAAAAATAGCAGTTGAACAATATTTATGTGATTCCTAATATTTTGAATTCACCAGCTCGTTTTGGTGGGTTGGATAATATTCTCATGGGATATATATATAGTTTTTCTCATGTTCTTTCAAACTTTTTCAACATTAGATTAGAAACGTTAAGAGGCTTCTGATATGTTGTATGATATGTATTTTGAAAAGATTAAGTACATGAGAATTGAATAATGGATTGAATTTACTTTACAGTTTAAGAAGCAAAAGCTTTAGGTGGCTGAAGATGAAGTTTAGACTTCTAAGTTTTTATAATTGTTTTGCTCTATGTAATTTTCAAATGTATGTTTAATTGTTAAGGTTGCCATTAAACAAACACAAAATTATGTAAAATATGTAGCTACATACTTATAACTCCCCTCATATTGATGCACTAAATAACAATAATGGCAACCCCCCTGCGGTTTTTCACCTTCAAGAGACTGATTAGGGGTGGCTGATTAACATACATTTTAGTGTTACTATTGTAGAAGGAGTTGGAGCGGGAATAGTTTGAAATCCATTTTTTTGAGGAAACGTACTCCAGAATAGGGCAGGAAGGAGAGACATGCCTGCTTGCCCCCTCTTACACCCAAATCGACCTCAGGTGGGGCAAATGATGGGAGGAGTACGAGTCATTCTTCAGCCTTGACCAAATAAGAGCAGTACACTCAGCATAGTGAAGGGAAACTTGAGAATACACATAGTCCATGCCCTGTCATGCGTATTTGATGAATTTGTTTTTTCAAATGAGACTTGATGGACTTGCATTTGCCTACTGTGAAGGGGCAGAGCCTACCTCCAGGTCGCAGCGACCCCGTACGAACGCCCATAGGGGCGACAACACTAACCTGCCGCCCAAACCGGCTACACCTCTCTCTGTCTCCCTGCAGGTACCGACAGCATCGCCGGCGCCCAGCGGACCGGAAACGACCTGGATTGACCCCGGAAGTGCAACGGCCACTAAAGGACCGGAAGTGACCCTGCATGACCCCGGAAGCCTTTTCTCAGCGACCCGAGGGGATCGTA
Organism: Lissotriton vulgaris; assembly: GCF_964263255.1. Classification (NCBI taxonomy): domain Eukaryota; kingdom Metazoa; phylum Chordata; class Amphibia; order Caudata; family Salamandridae; genus Lissotriton; species Lissotriton vulgaris. The sequence goes on from NC_141694.1 coordinate 1,461,802,034, forward strand.
TAAAGACCGGAAACACAGAGGTGGATTGGTTCCCAGCGGTGGACTCGTGGCAGGAGTTGGCGAGACGCGAAGGACCAGCGACGGAGGTTGTAGGAGAGCGGACGCGAGGAGAGAGCGGAGAAGAGGAAGAACTGTGGTGCGAGGATTGGTGGCATCCTCAGGAGGTGGCTGGAAAGCGGCCGTAACTCGGATGAGAGTTACGGCGGGGCACGTGAGTAATCTGTTAGCATTCTCCGTGTTTTCCCCACCTTGTGTAATTAGTGTAAATAGTGTAAATCATGTACAGATATCACGCGCACCCGCACTGTGTAATATAGTCACCCCTGCACTGTATAATACCTACCACCCCCCCCCTCCCTTCACGACAACCACTCTATTCCGAAGCCTCCCTTTCCTTTCCCGTCTTACCCTACCCTGTCCTCCTCCCTCACCGTCTATTTCCGTCCCTACACTCCCGGTGCCGGTGACAGTCATCTAAGTTCCGTGTGCTTTGGAACTAACTGCCCTGTGTCTTTCTCACTTACCTCCGAGGGACACCCCAACGCCCGCCAGCAGGAAGGAGATCCCCAGCCCGGCGGAGGAAGACCTACCTGTGTTCCCCTCTTCGGACCCCCTCTCGAGGACCCGGAACAGGACCAGCAAGCAGTATACCCGGACACCGTGCCCAAGGATTTGACTTCCTCTGTATCTAATAAAATCCTTGCTAACCATAGCACACTACATTCGGCCTCCATGCCTGTTATTCCGGCCCGCACACCCCCACACCCCACAAGTGGTGTCAGAAGTGGGATCGCCCGGAAGCATGGAGGCCGCCGTCAAACAGCTGGCCGAGGGCCAGGAACTCCTCGGCAAACTGATGGAGAGGTTTTTGAAAACCGCAGAAGATGACAGGGGCCAATTGCACGACGTCCTGAAGGGACAGGGCACAGCCCAGGACCAGGCTCTGGAAAAATTGACCACCGTCATGGGGCAGCAGAGACCAATGGCATCGTTACCCTCGGTAGTCCTGCAGAAGTATGTGGCTGGCGAAGATCCAGACTTTTTCTTCACCAACTTCGAACGGCTTGCTCAGGCCGCTGCCTGGCCCGCAGATCGATGGGGCCATTACCTAGGTCCCCTACTAACAGGGGAACTGCAAGCAGCCTATCAGCAGGCCAACATCCAGGGACAGACTCCCTATGCGGATATAAAAAAATGCATCTTGGAACGTCTGGGGATAGATGACGAAACCTACAGGGTTAGACTCCGCCAGGCCAAGGAGGGACCCCAAGAGAATCCCCGGGCATTGTCGTTCAGGATACAAGACTTGGCCGACCGATGGCTCAAACCAGCAACCTCAAGTAAGGCTGAAATAATGGCCAAGATATACCTCGAACAATATCTGGCTTCCCTACATCCCGCTACGCAGAAGTGGGTCCGCCAACATGCCCGTTTGACTCTTGACAGTGCTGTCGAAATAGCCAGTGCCTATAATCGAGCACAGGAAGGCCAGCGGGCGAGGGAAGAACACCCAACCCACCTAGGTCGGGGCAACCATCCCAGGCCAACAAGACCACCTCCGGTGCAAAGAAAACCAGAATTAGCCCCACTGATGCCTTATCCGGTCATGCCCAGACCACCGCCACCAGGACCACAATGTTACCATTGTGGTGGATATGGACACATTGCCCGCATATGCCCTCAGAAAGAGGAACCCATGGAGATTGGCTTGACGAGAAATTATGTGTGTCTCACCACCGAAACAACCCCTCCACCCTTCAGGTGTCCCGTACAGATTGACGGACAAAGGATGATGGCACTTGCGGAAACCGGGTGTCGCCACAGTGTTCTACGTCCCCAGGAACTACCTCACGCCGTGGGACCCGTGACCGGGTCAGTGGCCATCAAATGTGTCCACGGAGACACCAAATGTTACCCGACCACACAAGTACGTGTACAACATCCTACTGACCCAGGAAGCTTGTTGACAGTCGGTTTGGTTCCCAACCTACCCGAACAGGCAATTCTGGGGAGCGACTATAGTGGTCTTCCGCATCTCCTCCAAGACACCACAGACTCTTTGAAGAAATGGTGGGCAGAGGCTCCCTTTTCCCGTGATTCCCCTGCTGCCGTCGAGACACCCAAACCCTGGAAGACCAAGGCCCAAAGGAAAAAGGAAAAGAGGGGGTTCGCTCTGGCCTGCCCAGCACAGGTGGACCCTCATCCGTGGGAAACCGATCGGGAATTCAGAGCTGCCCAACAAGAAGATCCAGTGTTGCAGGATGCTTGGGGTCGGGCACTCCCCGATGAAGACCCCTTACACGTAGGTCCCTACTTCTTCATACGGAATGGACTCTTGTATCGCAAGGGAGGAGCCCAGGCCAATACTCAACTGGTTATCCCGGGGTTGTTCCGTGAGAAAGTTTTGTTTCTGGCGCACAGTCATCTGTTAGGTGGGCATTTCAGTGATGAAAAGACTGGAGAAGCAATCCTAGAGAAGTTCTACTGGCCCGGTGTGTACGCGCAGATTAAACGCTATTGTCGGGAATGCCCGGTATGCCAGAAAACCAGCCGGTACCGACCACTGAGAGCTCCCCTACACCCCCTCCCTCTGATAGATATCCCCTTCACTAGGGTGGGGATGGACATTATAGGCCCCCTGTTACCCTCCAAGAGCGGCTGTAGGTATGCCTTAGTAGTAGTGGACTACGCCACCCGATTCCCTGAAGCAGTGCCTCTCCGTCAACCAACCACCCAGAACATAGCCAAAGCGCTTATTGCCATATTTTCCAGGGTGGGGTTTCCCCGCGAGATTCTAACCGATCAAGGCACCCCCTTTGTCTCCTCCCTCATGCGCCAAGTCTGTTCCAAACTGGGGATCAAACAGATAAGAACATCAGCATACCACCCCCAGACGGACGGCTTGGTGGAACGCTACAACGCCACGCTAAAGACCACCTTGAAAAAACTTTTGGGTCTCGAGAGCAAAAGATGGGAGGAAATGTTACCTTTGGCCCTTTTTGCCATCCGGTGCAAGGCACAAAGTAGCACGGGTTATTCGCCCTACGAACTGCTCTATGGTCGCGCCCCCCGAACTCTTTTGGACATGGCTCGTGAGGCCTGGGAAGCCGAACCTGATCGGACCCGTCCTCTCCCCGAATACGTCAACAACCTGAAGACCCATTTAGGAGAGATCCGAGAGATTGTGAGACAGAATCTACTGGCCGCTCAAACGTCTCAAAAACAACAATACAACAAAGGAACCAAACTCCGGTCCTTTGTTCCCGGGGAGTTGGTCCTGTTGCTCCTTCCCTCCTCGGACCATAAGTTGCTAGGACAATGGCAGGGTCCATTCACCGTCACCAGACAAGTGACTCCTGTGACATACGAAGTCCAAATAGACGTCACCAGGGGGTCCACCCAGATATACCATGTCAACCTCCTAAAGAAGTGGGAGGGTCCTCGACCCGTCTTGACTGGTGTTAGCCCCCTCCCCTTTGAATGCTGCTTTGATACAGAGCTATCTGAGAGCAAGAAACGAGACCTCTGCCAGACCCTGTCCTCCGTGCAAACCGTGTTTTCCTCCCTCCCAGGACACACTACAGTAGTGGAGCATGCCATCCATACCGAACCGGGGAAAATAGTCAGGCAGCGTCCGTATCGTGTCCCAGAAGCTCGAAGAGCAGTCATAAAAGAGGAAACCAATCAAATGTTAAAGATGGGCATCATTGAACCCTCCCGTAGCGACTGGAATTCGCCCATAGTCCTAGTACCAAAGCCCGATGGTTCTACCAGGTTTTGTATTGATTTTAGGGAGGTAAACAAAATTTCAGCCTTCGATTCCTACCCCCTACCTCGGGTAGACGAGATGGTAGAGCGCATCGGCAGGGCCCAGTATATAAGCACCCTCGACCTCTGCAAGGGATACTGGCAGATTCCCTTGAGAGCCGAGGATAAACACAAAACAGCATTTTCCACACCAGAGGGACTGTTCCAGTTTAGAGTTATGCCCTTTGGCCTTCATGGAGCCCCAGCAACATTTCAACGGGCCATGAATCAGGTTCTACAGCCCCACTCCCACTACTCGGGGGCGTACCTAGACGACATAGTCATCTACAGTGACACCTGGGAGCAACATCTGTCTCATGTACGAGCAATCGTAACCTCCCTAGGTGCCTCTGGCTTCACCATAAATCCCTCCAAGACCACGTTAGCTGCCCAAAGCGTAAAATATCTGGGATACCTGCTGGGGGAGGGACATATTCGGCCACAAGACAGCAAGGTCAGGACCATCCAGGACATTCCCTTTCCCCAAACTCGTAAAGATCTCCGAGCGTTCCTAGGTATGCTGGGATACTACAGGAGATTTATATCTAACTTCTCCCATACGGCAGCCCCCTTGACGGATCTCCTAAAGAAAGCAACGAAAACGGAGGAGATCCTCAAACAACCAACCCCCTTGTTGTTACAGGCCTTTCATCTCCTCAAACATTCCCTGACCTCAGAACCCGTGCTGATGAGTCCTGACTATTCCAAGCCCTTTATATTGCAGACCGACGCGTCTGATCAAGGTTTGGGGGCAGTATTGTCTCAAAAGGACGAATCAGGGGCGGAAAAACCCGTTCTATATCTAAGCAGGAAGTTGTTTCCCCGTGAAACCAATTATTCAGTGGTAGAAAAAGAAGCCCTCGCCATTAAGTGGGCAATCGAAAGCCTCCGGTATTACTTGGAGGGGCGGGAATTCATTCTATACACAGATCATGCCCCTCTTGAATGGATGGCGCGTAACCGGGGTAATAATGATAGAGTACTCAGGTGGTTCCTCTCTCTCCAACCTTTTCGCTTCCGAACCTTACATCGGAAAGGGCTGGAACAGGGTAACGCGGACTATCTCTCCCGGTACCCACCAAACCTAACCCCTACAAGAAACAATCCTAGGGAAAGGGGATGTGAAGGGGCAGAGCCTACCTCCAGGTCGCAGCGACCCCGTACGAACGCCCATAGGGGCGACAACACTAACCTGCCGCCCAAACCGGCTACACCTCTCTCTGTCTCCCTGCAGGTACCGACAGCATCGCCGGCGCCCAGCGGACCGGAAACGACCTGGATTGACCCCGGAAGTGCAACGGCCACTAAAGGACCGGAAGTGACCCTGCATGACCCCGGAAGCCTTTTCTCAGCGACCCGAGGGGATCGTATAAAGACCGGCAACACAGAGGTGGATTGGTTCCCAGCGGTGGACTCGTGGCAGGAGTTGGCGAGACGCGAAGGACCAGCGACGGAGGTTGTAGGAGAGCGGACGCGAGGAGAGAGCGGAGAAGAGGAAGAACTGTGGTGCGAGGATTGGTGGCATCCTCAGGAGGTGGCTGGAAAGCGGCCGTAACTCGGATGAGAGTTACGGCGGGGCACGTGAGTAATCTGTTAGCATTCTCCGTGTTTTCCCCACCTTGTGTAATTAGTGTAAATAGTGTAAATCATGTACAGATATCACGCGCACCCGCACTGTGTAATATAGTCACCCCTGCACTGTATAATACCTACCACCCCCCCCTCCCTTCACGACAACCACTCTATTCCGAAGCCTCCCTTTCCTTTCCCGTCTTACCCTACCCTGTCCTCCTCCCTCACCGTCTATTTCCGTCCCTACACTCCCGGTGCCGGTGACAGTCATCTAAGTTCCGTGTGCTTTGGAACTAACTGCCCTGTGTCTTTCTCACTTACCTCCGAGGGACACCCCAACGCCCGCCAGCAGGAAGGAGATCCCCAGCCCGGCGGAGGAAGACCTACCTGTGTTCCCCTCTTCGGACCCCCTCTCGAGGACCCGGAACAGGACCAGCAAGCAGTATACCCGGACACCGTGCCCAAGGATTTGACTTCCTCTGTATCTAATAAAATCCTTGCTAACCATAGCACACTACATTCGGCCTCCATGCCTGTTATTCCGGCCCGCACACCCCCACACCCCACAAGTGGTGTCAGAAGTGGGATCGCCCGGAAGCATGGAGGCCGCCGTCAAACAGCTGGCCGAGGGCCAGGAACTCCTCGGCAAACTGATGGAGAGGTTTTTGAAAACCGCAGAAGATGACAGGGGCCAATTGCACGACGTCCTGAAGGGACAGGGCACAGCCCAGGACCAGGCTCTGGAAAAATTGACCACCGTCATGGGGCAGCAGAGACCAATGGCATCGTTACCCTCGGTAGTCCTGCAGAAGTATGTGGCTGGCGAAGATCCAGACTTTTTCTTCACCAACTTCGAACGGCTTGCTCAGGCCGCTGCCTGGCCCGCAGATCGATGGGGCCATTACCTAGGTCCCCTACTAACAAGGGAACTGCAAGCAGCCTATCAGCAGGCCAACATCCAGGGACAGACTCCCTATGCGGATATAAAAAAATGCATCTTGGAACGTCTGGGGATAGATGACGAAACCTACAGGGTTAGACTCCGCCAGGCCAAGGAGGGACCCCAAGAGAATCCCCGGGCATTGTCGTTCAGGATACAAGACTTGGCCGACCGATGGCTCAAACCAGCAACCTCAAGTAAGGCTGAAATAATGGCCAAGATATACCTCGAACAATATCTGGCTTCCCTACATCCCGCTACGCAGAAGTGGGTCCGCCAACATGCCCGTTTGACTCTTGACAGTGCTGTCGAAATAGCCAGTGCCTATAATCGAGCACAGGAAGGCCAGCGGGCGAGGGAAGAACACCCAACCCACCTAGGTCGGGGCAACCATCCCAGGCCAACAAGACCACCTCCGGTGCAAAGAAAACCAGAATTAGCCCCACTGATGCCTTATCCGGTCATGCCCAGACCACCGCCACCAGGACCACAATGTTACCATTGTGGTGGATATGGACACATTGCCCGCATATGCCCTCAGAAAGAGGAACCCATGGAGATTGGCTTGACGAGAAATTATGTGTGTCTCACCACCGAAACAACCCCTCCACCCTTCAGGTGTCCCGTACAGATTGACGGACAAAGGATGATGGCACTTGCGGATACCGGGTGTCGCCACAGTGTTCTACGTCCCCAGGAACTACCTCACGCCGTGGGACCCGTGACCGGGTCAGTGGCCATCAAATGTGTCCACGGAGACACCAAATGTTACCCGACCACACAAGTACGTGTACAACATCCTACTGACCCAGGAAGCTTGTTGACAGTCGGTTTGGTTCCCAACCTACCCGAACAGGCAATTCTGGGGAGCGACTATAGTGGTCTTCCGCATCTCCTCCAAGACACCACAGACTCTTTGAAGAAATGGTGGGCAGAGGCTCCCTTTTCCCGTGATTCCCCTGCTGCCGTCGAGACACCCAAACCCTGGAAGACCAAGGCCCAAAGGAAAAAGGAAAAGAGGGGGTTCGCTCTGGCCTGCCCAGCACAGGTGGACCCTCATCCGTGGGAAACCGATCGGGAATTCAGAGCTGCCCAACAAGAAGATCCAGTGTTGCAGGATGCTTGGGGTCGGGCACTCTCCGATGAAGACCCCTTACACGTAGGTCCCTACTTCTTCATACGGAATGGACTCTTGTATCGCAAGGGAGGAGCCCAGGCCAATACTCAACTGGTTATCCCGGGGTTGTTCCGTGAGAAAGTTTTGTTTCTGGCGCACAGTCATCTGTTAGGTGGGCATTTCAGTGATGAAAAGACTGGAGAAGCAATCCTAGAGAAGTTCTACTGGCCCGGTGTGTACGCGCAGATTAAACGCTATTGTCGGGAATGCCCGGTATGCCAGAAAACCAGCCGGTACCGACCACTGAGAGCTCCCCTACACCCCCTCCCTCTGATAGATATCCCCTTCACTAGGGTGGGGATGGACATTATAGGCCCCCTGTTACCCTCCAAGAGCGGCTGTAGGTATGCCTTAGTAGTAGTGGACTACGCCACCCGATTCCCTGAAGCAGTGCCTCTCCGTCAACCAACCACCCAGAACATAGCCAAAGCGCTTATTGCCATATTTTCCAGGGTGGGGTTTCCCCGCGAGATTCTAACCGATCAAGGCACCCCCTTTGTCTCCTCCCTCATGCGCCAAGTCTGTTCCAAACTTGGGATCAAACAGATAAGAACATCAGCATGCCACCCCCAGACGGACGGCTTGGTGGAACGCTACAACGCCACGCTAAAGACCACCTTGAAAAAACTTTTGGGTCTCGAGAGCAAAAGATGGGAGGAAATGTTACCTTTGGCCCTTTTTGCCATCCGGTGCAAGGCACAAAGTAGCACGGGTTATTCGCCCTACGAACTGCTCTATGGTCGCGCCCCCCGAACTCTTTTGGACATGGCTCGTGAGGCCTGGGAAGCCGAACCTGATCGGACCCGTCCTCTCCCCGAATACGTCAACAACCTGAAGACCCATTTAGGAGAGATCCGAGAGATTGTGAGACAGAATCTACTGGCCGCTCAAACGTCTCAAAAACAACAATACAACAAAGGAACCAAACTCCGGTCCTTTGTTCCCGGGGAGTTGGTCCTGTTGCTCCTTCCCTCCTCGGACCATAAGTTGCTAGGACAATGGCAGGGTCCATTCACCGTCACCAGACAAGTGACTCCTGTGACATACGAAGTCCAAATAGACGTCACCAGGGGGTCCACCCAGATATACCATGTCAACCTCCTAAAGAAGTGGGAGGGTCCTCGACCCGTCTTGACTGGTGTTAGCCCCCTCCCCTTTGAATGCTGCTTTGATACAGAGCTATCTGAGAGCAAGAAACGAGACCTCTGCCAGACCCTGTCCTCCGTGCAAACCGTGTTTTCCTCCCTCCCAGGACACACTACAGTAGTGGAGCATGCCATCCATACCGAACCGGGGAAAATAGTCAGGCAGCGTCCGTATCGTGTCCCAGAAGCTCGAAGAGCAGTCATAAAAGAGGAAACCAATCAAATGTTAAAGATGGGCATCATTGAACCCTCCCGTAGCGACTGGAATTCGCCCATAGTCCTAGTACCAAAGCCCGATGGTTCTACCAGGTTTTGTATTGATTTTAGGGAGGTAAACAAAATTTCAGCCTTCGATTCCTACCCCCTACCTCGGGTAGACGAGATGGTAGAGCGCATCGGCAGGGCCCAGTATATAAGCACCCTCGACCTCTGCAAGGGATACTGGCAGATTCCCTTGAGAGCCGAGGATAAACACAAAACAGCATTTTCCACACCAGAGGGACTGTTCCAGTTTAGAGTTATGCCCTTTGGCCTTCATGGAGCCCCAGCAACATTTCAACGGGCCATGAATCAGGTTCTACAGCCCCACTCCCACTACTCGGGGGCGTACCTAGACGACATAGTCATCTACAGTGACACCTGGGAGCAACATCTGTCTCATGTACGAGCAATCGTAACCTCCCTAGGTGCCTCTGGCTTCACCATAAATCCCTCCAAGACCACGTTAGCTGCCCAAAGCGTAAAATATCTGGGATACCTGCTGGGGGAGGGACATATTCGGCCACAAGACAGCAAGGTCAGGACCATCCAGGACATTCCCTTTCCCCAAACTCGTAAAGATCTCCGAGCGTTCCTAGGTATGCTGGGATACTACAGGAGATTTATATCTAACTTCTCCCATACGGCAGCCCCCTTGACGGATCTCCTAAAGAAAGCAACGAAAACGGAGGAGATCCTCAAACAACCAACCCCCTTGTTGTTACAGGCCTTTCATCTCCTCAAACATTCCCTGACCTCAGAACCCGTGCTGATGAGTCCTGACTATTCCAAGCCCTTTATATTGCAGACCGACGCGTCTGATCAAGGTTTGGGGGCAGTATTGTCTCAAAAGGACGAATCAGGGGCGGAAAAACCCGTTCTATATCTAAGCAGGAAGTTGTTTCCCCGTGAAACCAATTATTCAGTGGTAGAAAAAGAAGCCCTCGCCATTAAGTGGGCAATCGAAAGCCTCCGGTATTACTTGGAGGGGCGGGAATTCATTCTATACACAGATCATGCCCCTCTTGAATGGATGGCGCGTAACCGGGGTAATAATGATAGAGTACTCAGGTGGTTCCTCTCTCTCCAACCTTTTCGCTTCCGAACCTTACATCGGAAAGGGCTGGAACAGGGTAACGCGGACTATCTCTCCCGGTACCCACCAAACCTAACCCCTACAAGAAACAATCCTAGGGAAAGGGGATGTGAAGGGGCAGAGCCTACCTCTAGGTCGCAGCGACCCCGTACGAACGCCCATAGGGGCGACAACACTAACCTGCCGCCCAAACCGGCTACACCTCTCTCTGTCTCCCTGCAGGTACCGACAGCATCGCCGGCGCCCAGCGGACCGGAAACGACCTGGATTGACCCCGGAAGTGCAACGGCCACTAAAGGACCGGAAGTGACCCTGCATGACCCCGGAAGCCTTTTCTCAGCGACCCGAGGGGATCGTATAAAGACCGGCAACACAGAGGTGGATTGGTTCCCAGCGGTGGACTCGTGGCAGGAGTTGGCGAGACGCGAAGGACCAGCGACGGAGGTTGTAGGAGAGCGGACGCGAGGAGAGAGCGGAGAAGAGGAAGAACTGTGGTGCGAGGATTGGTGGCATCCTCAGGAGGTGGCTGGAAAGCGGCCGTAACTCGGATGAGAGTTACGGCGGGGCACGTGAGTAATCTGTTAGCATTCTCCGTGTTTTCCCCACCTTGTGTAATTAGTGTAAATAGTGTAAATCTTGTACAGATATCACGCGCACCCGCACTGTGTAATATAGTCACCCCTGCACTGTATGATACCTACCACCCCCCCCCTCCCTTCACGACAACCACTCTATTCCGAAGCCTCCCTTTCCTTTCCCGTCTTACCCTACCCTGTCCTCCTCCCTCACCGTCTATTTCCGTCCCTACACTCCCGGTGCCGGTGACAGTCATCTAAGTTCCGTGTGCTTTGGAACTAACTGCCCTGTGTCTTTCTCACTTACCTCCGAGGGACACCCCAACGCCCGCCAGCAGGAAGGAGATCCCCAGCCCGGCGGAGGAAGACCTACCTGTGTTCCCCTCTTCGGACCCCCTCTCGAGGACCCGGAACAGGACCAGCAAGCAGTATACCCGGACACCGTGCCCAAGGATTTGACTTCCTCTGTATCTAATAAAATCCTTGCTAACCATAGCACACTACATTCGGCCTCCACGCCTGTTATTCCGGCCCGCACACCCCCACACCCCACACCTACATATTAACCAAACTCAGTGCTGTTATGGAATCCAAGTTTGGTAATACATTTCCATTTACCATCAAAGTTCACAAATTATCTGCTTGTGGCCATCGAGGAGCACAAGTCTGGTGCACCCCAGTATACTGAACAGGGAAAGTGGTCGCCAAAAGTTGTGTTTCGTGGCCAGAAGGAGACTTGAGTACGCTTGGCCTTTGGATTAAATGGCCTTTGGGTTAAATGGCCCACCCATTCCTTGTTCATTGTGAAGGCTTCACTATTGTAAATGTAATGTTGATGCTCGCGCGCGCACACAGCACGGAGCACTGTAATGGGCGCTGGCTTGGGGGATAACTAAATGGCGACCCATACTTATGCATGTTATTTACATGAAAGTTTCAAAAACACTAATAAAAGCAAAGCTAAAAAGCCAACCAAAAAAAAAAGCTAAATGGCGACCCCTGATACCCGGAGCTCGTTCCCGAGCACTACCGGAGGGACCCGGGCAGGACTTGACTGACTTTAATATGGCGCCCAGACAGGACTTGCCTGGCCTTAACATGGCGCCCGCCGCATAGGGAGGCAGCATGCAGGTTTGAGACTGACTTCCACACTGGAAATCTTCATACAGGCCTGCTCGGAGTTGTTGGCCAGCGGCAAGCAGGAGCTTTGAGATCTCCACCCTCATCGGTGGAAATGGGTGTCGGCTTTGGATTTTGCAGGTGTTGAACCTGGTCCCCAGTGTTGGGGAGGGGCACATGATTGATTCTTCTGAAGAAGGAGGATAGCCCCCCGGGAAGTGGGGAGGGGCATCACTATGGAGGTGCCTGGGGACCCCGTACACTCTTTATTCTAAGCCAAAATATTCCTTACAGAGCCCTATCAGGACAGTGCCTGACTTCAAGATGGCATCTGGTTTTTGTTCAGACTGCAGTATCTCATCTCTCCAACTCCCCGGCTTTATTATGACATTCTCTGATTGCACCTGATCATTATTTTGACAGCGGAGTCGGAGCTCTATGTCCGATGCCTGGTGGAGCTGCTCGGTTCAGCTATAAAGGAGTCCGGCCTGGGTTCATCCCCTTGGCCGTCACCTACCCAGCCGGACATTGGGCACAGTTTCTCCCCGTCTCCCTGTTTTTCTCACATCCCTCCCCGACGAATTTCCGTAACCTTGCCTTCTTTTTCCCATGTTTATTTTGCTCTAGGAACAAATGTAACTTGTAGCCTGTAATTCTGATCCTTATGCAAATACTGCCTGTACCAGTCTAAAATGACGGCCGCAACAAACCCTCCTGCGTCTCTCCTGACCTTATCTCCCTCCTCCCCCTCTCCGCTCTACTCGTCTTCACTTTCCTGCTACTGACCTTTGCCCTCACCTGTCCTGGCCCTTAGTCCCCACCCTGTTTATCTGTGAATTTTCACTCGTCAATTGAGATCCAGCTATTTTGTCTGATGCCTGATGGAGCAACCTGGTTTAGCTATAGGGGAGACTGTCTGGGGATTCCCTCCTTGGACGTCACCTACCCAATCAGTCTTTAGACAGATTTCCTTTTGTCTCTCCTGTCGCCTCCTCCCGCATCCTCCCTCTATTTATGCCTCACATTCTCTCCTCTCTCAATGTATTGAGACTGAACTATTTTGTCTGATGCCCGATGTAGCTACCTGGTTTAGCTATAGGGGAGATGGGCCGTGGATTCCCTCCTTGGTCATCACCTACCCAGTCGGTCTTTAGACAGACTTCCTTTCGTATTTCCTTGTTGTCTCTTCCCTTAACCTCCCTTTCTCACCTCCCCTGCCCCTCCACTACTGTTCTCTCTCCTTTCTCTCCTCTCCTAATTGTATTGCCTATTTTTTTATGCTATTTTGTATTTGTTGAACTTTTTCTGCTACATTGTTGATTATGATGTAAAGCGCTCTGATACCTTCGGGTCTAGCCAGCGATATATAACACTCTTTAAATAAATAAAATAAAATAAATAATTATGAAGATCAGAATCAATATGTAACTATGCAAAAGATGTATTAAACTGTCTTTCGAACATTTAGCAGTAGGGGAGGGTAAAGAGTAGGAACATGATATGCGATCAAATGATTTTGGGGATTTAACAAAAAGGGAGGGTAAGGAAAAAAAGGAAATACGTAATCAAAACTGTCTCAAGATTTCAACAATAGGGAGGGTAAGAAAGGGAAGATATGTCAAACTTTTAACGGTGGAAGGATAAAGAGAAAGAAATAATACAATGACGAACCCATACAGATTTATAATTACCTAGAATGGTGTGAAGACCAAACCCTGGCCACGGGCTGAACAAAGGACAGAACCCCGAAAATGCCGGCGTCAGCAAGGCAAGCAGGTGCAGACCAGAATTCAGGACAGGTAAAGCCAAATTGGATCAGGACAGGACCACCAAAGGTTGAGACCGGCATCCGCAGTTAAGTTGCAATGCCTGCGCTACTCCCTCTCTGCAGCTAACAGCCAGAACCCCGATTGGGTTATCGATTTTCCCAACAAAGTGCTTCACCAGCACTTCAGCTCCAGGAACCCCGATTGGGTCAGCGAATCTTCTGACAGAGTGCTCCGCAGCCCTCTGTTCTTGGTTACCTATTGAGTGCGTTGGGTCAGTGACAGGTCAGCTATTCGGACAAGTCGGACAATCTAACTAGCTAAGCCTACCCTAGTTATACTATTTTCCAGGTCAGTGTACCACCCCCAATGTTGCAAGTGTAAGGATCCCCAATTTTGATTGGACAAAAGAATGAGGAGAGGTCATCACACCATACCAAAATGAGACTTTTGAATGAATATTAATGTTAGCGTTCCCGCCCATCATTTTATTTTCACACGTATGTTTTATTCCACCCGGCAGTGAATGTACCAATAATGATGACAATGTAGTGAATTTTATAGTTCAGCTTCCTTTACAGGGTTCAGAAGTTGACTTTCCCAGGAACATGTTCTAGCAAGTCATGTCTTGGCCGGGTTTCAATGCCAATGCTTCAGGGTTTGTGTTTCTTCTGCGCAGACGCAGTTTCTTTAAACATGGAGTTCAGTGATATTCGTCAAGCCCAAAATGTTTTACATGTAAGAATAGAGAAGAAACAGTTTGAGAACACGGAATAAATGAATGGACTGTATACCACTTATCTCTACTCTATTCCCATCACTTATTTTTAACTATAGCGAAAAATGTTAAGCAGAACGAACAGCTTAGCAAAAGCAGCAGTGCAAGCTTCTTGCATGTGAGGACATAGAGCAGCCATCTTAGTACTAGTTCGCAGAAGCAAAGAATTCCGTCCAAAGCATAGATACGTCATGTCACATGAGTGTGACAGACGCAGGCGCAATAGAAAACCCCGCGCAGCAGCAGCCATCTTAATGTAAGCGGATTACAGTTAGTAAAACACATAAGCAAGCTTCACTCAGACACCAATTTGTGTCGTGTAATGCAATATTAATAAGACAAACATGTTGATTAATGTATTAACGTTATGTCGAGAGGACTGAATACAAGCAAGACGCATTACGTGCAAATCCTTGCTCCATCAATACTACACAGATTATATTTACATAGAATGGTGTGAGGACCAATCCTGGCCACGGGCTGGGGCAAGATAGGACTCCCGACTAATCAGGTGCCCACAGGACAGGATAGGTGCAGATCAGGACAGGTGACCTCAGCTAAGTGCAACGTCAGTGTTACACCCCTCTCTCTCTCCGCCAATTTGATACCCCGACTAGGTAATCGATAATTCTCCCTTGAGCAAATCTCGAATTTTCTGACCGAGTGCTCTGCCACCTATCTTTAACTAAACCCTAACCATAGCTCTGCTAACAGAAAAGTATACTGATGGCACGAGGGACTACCAGCTCAATTTATCATAGTCACCTGGGCCCATAAACATTCATCCAATGAACTAGCAGTTCTGCTTTTTATTACTTACAGCCTATCAGTTCTTTGAGTGCTTTTAGGACTTATACCTGTAAACTATGACTTACCAATCCTTGTCACCTATGCTATAAGTCCTAAGGATCGAAAAGGGTGTTAGAATAATGAGTCGGTATTTATCATTTTACCTTTCCTGTAATAACCACAGACTCTGGCTCTAACTAGAGTATGAAAGGAGGGCACCCAATGTGCCCTTCAAAGCAGTCTGATGTCGCTGGCAAGCATCCCTACTCCAGCCCAATGCACTAAGTGGTCACACCTCCCTACGACAGGAAACCTATTGTTTTACCTTCCCCTCTTCGAGCTTGGCTCAGCAGCAGGAGGGCAGAATCGTGTCTGTGGTCGTCAGCAGCACTAGCTTGCTATTAGTGCATGAAAGGGGCATCCTAGGTACAACGGGGCATCCTAGGAGACCCCAGTACATGGGATCCTTCATCCAACACTGGAAGCAGTGTTAAGATAGGTTTCTAACATGTTTGATACCAAACATGACCAGTTTCGGTAAAGTCAATATACAGTTAGACATCTCGTAATTGACTTGATGTCCACTATATGCATTAAATGGCTGACCGCACTTACAAAACCTGGAGAATAAACTGCGGGGTTTGTAGGGGTGTTCTGTTAATGCAGGAGCACCCTCATCCTTGTAGCCAAGCACCCTGCCCTCAGGACAGAAGAGCCTGCTATAGGGGCGACATAGGTTTTAAGTGTAGTGACCTAAGATATAAAGAAACATATATCTGCTGTGAGAGGTGCAAGCACCAACTCACACACGATGAAATGTCACTGTTTAAGGGGGCTTCCTTGGGTGGCACAATACGTGCTACATCCTAGGGGTGACCTCTGGTGTACATATGCCCTGAGTACCTCAGCACCATGTACTAGGGACTTAGAAGGGTACATCATAAGCCAATTGGGAAGGTACCAAAGTACTTACCACTGTCAGATTTAGGGAGAAAGACTGGGGTCCTAATTAGCAGGATCCCAGTAAGACTAGTCATAAAACAGAATAACACTAGCAAAAAGTGGGGGTAACCATGAAATCAGATCATACTTTCCTACACAGGCTTATTGTAGAACTGTGTGTATGACATGGACCTTTGGAATGTGGGTCTATGCAATCTTGTTCATGTCATAAACACTGCCTCTGGCCTTGGGTTGTGACAGCTTGGAATTCCATGTCAGTTGGCTAAGTAGTAAGTTATCTGATGTTACAGACACAGGTTTTTTACTGCCATTAAACTTTGGTGAAGACTTCTTGGAGCGTACTTGTATTAATTACTACAAGGGCTTAATGATTAATGATTCATCTTTGTTTAAATCAAAAGGACAACATTTTCTTTAAACTTAATTAGATTTTTACGGCATTGTTCATAATACTCAATTAAAACGAAAAATAATATTTTTTAACGAGCATTCTTATGAGAGATCTTGATTTTACACTGTAATACATAGATCAATTAAGGCAGTTACATATATTTTAGGCTCCCACAGTTATGATGATATAGTTGATGGAATGCGGGACTACCAGCTCAATTTATCATATTCACCTGGGCCCATAAACATTCATACAATGAACTAGCAGTCCTGCTTTCTACTACTTACAGCCTATCTGTATTTTGATTCCTTTTAGCACTTATACCTGTAAACCATGACTTACCATTCCTGGTCACCTATGCTATAAGTCCTAGGGATCGAAAAGGGTGTTAGAATAATGAGTAGTTATTTAACATTTTACCTTTCCTGTAATAACCACAGACTCAGGAGAAGTTTTAAACTCTTTATCCATGCAAGTTTCAGTGAGTCGTTGTCCAAATTACAGTGACTATAAATTTCACAAGTAAGAATATGATTAATAGGACATAAAGTTTGCAAGAAACCACAGTAACGCCTTCAAACATTGGTACCTGGGAAGGGTGAGAAAGGGAAATCGCACAAGGACATACTACACAGATTACATTTACCTAGAATGGTGTGAGGACCAACCCTGGTCACGGGCTGGGTCAAGATAGGGCTCCCGACTAATCAGGTGCCCACAGGACAGGATAAGTGCAGATCAGGACAGGTGACCTCAGCTAAGTGCAACTTCAGTGTTAGACCCCTCTCTCTCTACGCCAAATTGATACCCCGATTGGGTAATCGATAATTCTCCCTTGAGCAAATCTCGAATTTTCTGACAGAGTGCTCCGCCAGCACCTCTGCTCTCGATCTCCTATAGCATGCGTTGGGTCAGTGACAGGTCAGCTACTCGGACAAGTCGAACAATTTCTCTAACTAAGCCTACCTTACTTATACCATTTCCAGGGCAATGTACCACCCCTAAATGCTGCAAATCTATGTGTTCCACTTCAGTAATTGGTCAGAAGGACGAGGCGAGGTCACCACACCATACCAAGATGAGATCATTGCAGTTCAATATTAGTTGATCGAAATTTCCGCCGACAATTTAATTTCCCATGACTTTATTCCGCCCACCAATATTATTTCATTTTTACATACAAAGTTTAATAAAGTTGCAAATCTTCTTCCTTTCCCAGGTTAGGGTCTAGGTTTCCCAGGCGCCTTAGCGGAAAGACAGTCACTGGCATCAGTTCAATGCCACTTCTCGAGGTCTCTCAGAGTTCTGTACACATGCCCAGAGCAGATTTCAGTATGGTTGCTCATTTCACCCTCGGGTCCAAATACGAGCTAAAAATAAAGTAAAAGAAAAACACATTAGAATACAAAAATAAATTAATGCACTGTGTAACACTTATCTTTATTCTAACCCCATTACATTATTTATACTATAGCATTATTAGTTAAGCAGAACAAACTAAGTTTAGTACAAGCAACAGCATGTGCCTTAGTATGAGTAAGCATGAAGCGGCCATCTTGGCACTAGTGCGCAGAAGCAAGAAGTTCCCACCAAAAGCACAGATACGTCACAACACGTAGATGTGGCAGACGCATGCGCAGAAGAGTTCCTGCGATTGCAGCGGCCATTTTAAGACACTCTGGTTACTGTTAGTAAAAGCACATATGCAAGCTTCCCCAGCTTACGCTTTCAACCTTCTACAGACTCCGCCCTCTTTTGCCAATAATATATCAAGAGCAAGTCGATTTTGTAAAACCATTGATCTGATCTCAACCAATTCGGTATTGATGAATAAGAATCCTCCAGCAGTATCTTTCGATAAGCGATCCACCACAGTAGACAATTTACAAATTCTTTGAGTACTGAAGGCATCAATGCACTAAATATATCACCTACAATTTCAGAAAAACTAGCTTTTTTATATTGTGTTAGTTCATTTTCGTGTTCATTGCTTACAGTGATTCTGTTTACATGGTATACTTTTGGGAATACTATTCCGAAATAGCAACTTCCATACCAATGATCAGGCAACTTAAAATAAGCTTTGTTCCCACAAATATAGTAGACTCCAGGAAATACTGGATCAGTTCCCCCTTTTAGTTCCCAACCTCCATTTATGAGGAAATTGTGATCTCATTCACTGGAACCGATGAATACATTGTTATACTCAGTTTTCTCTCTATGGAGACAGGTTTTCCCTTTCTTTTCAAAATCCAGAGACATAGCAACTTGAGTCCTGCCAGTTGCCATAAATTCTTCCCTTTCAGCCCATTTGGGTATCTTGGGTTTTGGTTAATTTGATTTTCTATGAAAATCCTGTCGCCTTTTCTCTACTAAATGTAAAAGTATCTTCTCCTCTTCATATAATTTACATGCTAAGTTGCTTTTATGTGCTTCAGCTATATCTACTGTTTTCATCGTTAAAAAAAATTCACGAAAGAACTGGGCAGATTTAGCACTAAGGACAGGTTTAATTTCTACACGTATAAGAATTTTAGGAAAAATTACTTCTAAAATAGAATAATAATACTGTAACCTTCCTGTTCTATAAAACAAACTAGTTAATATACTACAGGTAATAACATATGTTAGTGGTAAATGATGGTAAGTAACCCCTTCAGCTACTGATGTCGGTAATTTCATACAGACATAGCAATCACTAATTTTCATTGTCTCTACATAATGTACTAATAAGTAAGCAAATACATTCATTTCTGTTTCATTTTTATTTCCACTGTGATGTAATTCTATCTCATTTGGTGCTTCTAAGTCTACTCTATCTTGTTTGTGGTGCGCTACCTTTCCGTGTATATTAGTGTCATTCTGTGTAGCAGCCATCAAGTAAGGTATTGCTATTGTCCGTCCTAGCCATACTATAAGCACTATTAATACACTACATATGTATATCCTACAGCATGTCTTTATACAATTTCTTTTTGAATCAGCCATTGTGACCTAGGAGACTTTGCCTCTTTTTGTAAACTTTTACACAGAAATTACTGTGAATTTATCTTAAGTTAGTCTCACTTCTTCAATATTTTGATCAGTAATTAATTCTTCATCACTTTCATCAACGATTTCCAGATTCTCGAATTCTTCAAGAATTACGTATGTCCATTCATGACCTTTGAATTTATTGTTCAGTCTTTTTAAGCATGAACTTCTTCATCTTTACGTGCTTGTTGACAGTTCAGTTAGACTTGTCAGTTTGTCTACTTGTTCAGATTCTTTATCTATCTTAACTAGGCGATATTTCAGTCTTTTAACAAAATCAGGCCATTTATCGCCTTTTCTGAGTCTTTTAGCTGGCACTGTGCTTTCAGTTTCTTCAGATATTCTTTTGTTCTCTTTGAGTTGTGACACAAATTGATTTTCGTCAACTTCAGGTATTCTCTCTAACTGACCTTGTCCAGGGCTTATTACTGTTGACGTTTCTGCCTGGATGGATTCTTCTACACTTGTCTGACCTGGTTCTGGATATTGCTTTGCTGGGCCTGGAATTTGTTCTTCTTCCTGAACCCGTTTTGCTAATCCTGTCTGGTCCTGCACCGGTCTTGCAATTTCTTGATTGTCATCTGCTGGTGAATTTTGTCTAGTACCTATCTGTCCCACCTCAGACAGAGGTGTTCTGGTGGGTGTTTCGTTGGTCTGAGTATATTGCTCTTTCCTTATCTGATCCTCCTCACGATTACCATTAGCTTTGATTTCTGTAATCTGAGTATGTTCTTCTATTTCTTTCTTGTCCGCACTATCAGTCTGATATCTAAATACGTTTGGCTTCTTGTTCTTTTTCTTACTTCAGGTATATCGACTACTGGATCCATTCATCCTGACTGGTGCCCGGTTGTTCTTCGTCAACTACTTTAGGATCATCTTCTTGAGACCCTTCAGTTGCGCAACCTTCAGCCTCAACTTCGTCAGGTTCTGTTACCCTTTTGGTATGGCTGGCATGGATCCATTTTGGAATTCCCTGGCACTTTACAGTTGTGGTGGTAACAGGTATCACTTGTGGTGGCTCTCCCCACCTTGGTACTAGGCAAGATTCCCGGGTGTGATTTTTTATCACTACCCAATCTCCAGGGTTCAAATCATGTGCTGGAATTAAATGTCTGGTTTCAGTGTCTTCCCCAACCTGGTGAGAGATAGAATGCACTTGGTCAGCCAACTCTTTGCAGTACTCCAACACTAAATCATCAGATATAGTTAACAGCTGGTAGTTATTATTAGTCACAGCAAAGAAGATATGATTGTAAATATTTGAACGACATAAGTTGACTGTGGTTGACACTAAAGCAATTGTATACGAGAACCACACAATGCTTTGACAACATGCTCTTACGCTGTCTGTGTCTACACAACGTTGTATGGTACATATAGTCTGCATGAAATTTTATAAGCTTGATATATTGAGCTGTTGTATAAATGATGTCAAATTAAGTGTCACGAACTGTACTACATCAATAATGATATGTAAGTCTGCAATATATGTATAATTATTACATAAAATTAATAAAAATATGTTAAAAAAATAGTTAGAAGCTGGTGTCCTGGCACACATGCTTGCCTCATTGCCCTTCCCATGAGTATTTCATGGGGACTCAAGCCTGTTTCCTTGTCTGGAATGCTTCTGAGTCCCATCAGGACAAGGGGTAAAGCATCAGGCCTTTCCAATTGGGTAGATTCTCACATTTTTCCCAATCTTGCTTTGATCGTTCCATTCAGTTGTTTTACCACTCCAGAAGCCTCTGGGCGGTATGCACAGTGCAGTTTTTGCTCAATTTTGAATACTTCCCAAATTAGTCCAATTATTTCTTTATTAAAATGTTTCCCTCGGTCTGATTCAATTGTTACTGGAAAACCAAACCGAGGATTGAGCTCTCTTAATAAGAGCTTGGCCACAGTTAAGCTGTCATTCCTCCTGGTGGGGTATGCTTCTACCCATTTGGAAAATAAGCAAACAATGACTAAAACATATTTTAACCCTCGACAAACAGGTGACTGAATGAAATCAAGTTGTAGTCTGATAAATGGGCCTTTTGCTTTCCCAATTTTCCCGGGACAAACCACAGTTTTCTTACCAGGGTTCATTCGCTGACAAATTAAGCATCTCCTGCAAAGACTCTCTGCTGTGTTCCTGAACTTCGCATTAAACCAATCCTGTCTGAACAGTCTGATAATTGCATCTCTGCCTATGGGAAAGTCCCCACAGTACATTCTGGCCATTGGTGCAAGCATACAATCAGGTAATACGGGTCTCCCATCTAGGTAAACTATCACACCATCTTCGGGTCTTATCTTACACCCTATTTTCTGCCAATCTTCCTTTTCTTTGGGCTCTGCTTCACTTTGTAAATTGTTCACTTCCTCCCATGTATTCACTCCTCTCAATAACATAAGTTGGCAGCTGATTCCACATGCTTCAATTTTCTTGTTTACTGCCATTTTATATCTGGCACAATGTTGGGCCACTTGGTCAGCATAATGATTACCAGCTGTCACTTTGTCATTTCCAGATTGGTGAGCAGCACACTTGACCACGGCCAATACTTTTGGCAATTGAATTGCTTCAAGTAATTCTTCTACATACTGTCCATTTTTAATAGGGGTTCCTGAAGACGTCATGAACTCCCTTTGTATCCATAGTTGGCCAAAGTCATGCACAACCCCGTAACCATACTGGCTATCAGTGTAAATGGTTACTCTCCAATTTCTCCCAATTTTGCATGCTTTCATTAAAGCAATCAATTTGTCTACTTGTGCAGACTTGACTCCTGGTAAATAGAATACTTCGACTATATCAGATAATGTACACACAGCATAAGCAGCACTTAATCCTCCTTTCTCATGTCGCATACATGAGCCAGCCACATATAGCTCATGTTCTGGGTCTTTTAAAGGTTCTTCTTGTATGTCTGCGCGTGGTTTAGTACTGAATTCAGTGAGGTTGATACAATCATGTTCGACTTCCTCTCTTACTTCTTCAAAGTGTGAATTTGGTAACAGGGTTGCTGGATTTAAAATAGTACACCTGACTATTGTCACGTTTTCTGAACCAATAATAATAATTTCATATTTAGTCATTATTATTATTATTATTATTATTATTTATTTTGTAGAGCGCGTAGTCATCTGACTAGGAGTTAAATACTGAGTATGTGTTCTGGTTTACAGAATCACGTCTGAATGTGGGACATGCACTGTTACAGGGTGTCCCATAACAATGGATTCACTTTGCTCAAGACTCATGCAAGTCACAGCTACTGCTTCCAGACAACCTGGCAGTGCTGATGCCACTGGGTCCAATGTGGAAGAAAAATATGCCACAGGACATCGCATTAACCCATGGGTCTGGGTTAGAACTGAGAGAGTAAAATTGTCTCTTGTGTCACAAAATAATGCAAAGTCTTTCGAGTAATCAGGCATCCCTAATGCTGGAGCTTCACACAGACTGTTACGCAGTTTTAAGAAAGCAGTCATGCTTTCATCATCCCACTCGACTGGATCTTTTGCTCGTTTCTTTGTCAGTCGAATCAGTGGTTTAGCTAGCACTGCAAATCCCACAATCCACTGCCTGCAGTAACCTACAACTCTGAGGAACATTCTGATTTCTTTCTGCGTTTTGGGTAGTTTCATGTTTTGAATTATTTTGATTCTTTTGGATGTCTCTTTTCTGACCCTTCCTTCTTTCTAGTGTCCAGGTACTTGACTGAGGTTGTATAGTATTGCAATGTTTCAGGGGACTCTTTATGTCCACTCTTGGCTAAATGGTTCAATAATGCAATGGAATCAATCATGCAGTCATTTCTGGTTCTCAATACTAGTAATAGATCATCGATATACCGCATCAGAACAGATTGTCCAGGCAGTACCAGTGATTCAAGAAATTTTTTCAATATCTGATTAAAGATGAGTAGGCTTTCCGTGTACCCTTGTGGAACATGATTCCAGACTTAAACATGCTCGTCAAATTTGAACGAAAAGAAAAACTTGCTGTCTGGATGCAATGGAATGGAAAAGAAGGCATGGCATAAATCAATTACAGTGAACCATCCTGCCCTTCATGGTATTTGATACTGAATCACGGCTGGATTAGGTACTACTGGGCAACATGGGGCGACAATTTTATTAATTGCATGGCATAAATCAATTACAGTGAACCATCCGGCCCTCCATGGTATTTGATACTGAATCACGGCTGGATTAGGTACTACTGGGCAACATGGGGCGACAAGTTTATTAAATTTTCGGAGGTCTTGGACCACCCTGAACTTTCTGTTTGGTTACTATATGCCAATTATAGGTGAATTGCAATGACTGCTCATTATTTCTTCTAGAATGCCTTGTTCAACCAAACGTTCTATTTCTTTTGCAACACCTGCCTTTATTTCGGGACTCATTTTGTACTGTTGAATATTTGGGTAAACTGCACCTTCTTTTACTGTCACTTTTATGGGATCGACATTTGCCACCAGGCCTACTCCTTTTCCTGTAAAATCCCACACATCAGGAGTCACAAAGGTTTTTAATTCTTCTTGTTAATCTTCTAGGCACATCTTTTTTACTTCTGTTTCCTGTGTGGCTAACATAATTTTGTACACTCTGTCTTCATCTGGAGTCTGAATTTTAACACCATTTGGTGTGCAGAAGAGTGTGCAATTCATTTTCCACAGTAGATCCCTTCCTAGCAAGTCTACAGGGCTAGAATCACACACTACAAATTTGTGCATCTCTCTAATATTACCAATACAGACTTCCATTGGCTCTGTGACAGTGGTCCTAATTTGTTTATTAGAAACGCCCACTACTTGGATCGCTTCTCCTGAGAGGGGTAAGTTTGGCATGTCTGCTGTTCTCACAGCACCAGTGCCCAACAAAAAAGTAACATCATTTCCCTCCACTTTTCCCTCAATGTAAGGACCTGACTGATCTACTGGTAAGGATGCGACAAGTACCCATTCCTCTTCCCCCCCCTCAGGCACCGTCAATAATCCTCTATTTCAAAGAATGTGTCCTGCAAAAGAAACTGTGGTGTTGCCGCATTTTTCTTACCACTTCCCTCTCGAAATCCGGTGTCCACACTGTATTTGGCTTGACTCACAAAATCTGGCATAGGGGCTTGAGGTAACTGATTCTGTATTACCTGTTGCGGCTGTCTCATTGACACCTCATTCTGCGTCTGTGGATTTAAATTTAGATTTTGAACATTATTATTCTATATTAAGTTACATTTGTTTCTCCAATGCCCCAATTTTCCGCACCCGTGACAGGGAAACTTTTTCTTTGCCTCTTCTTTACTCATCTTTCTTCTCGGTTTACCTCCACTTCCTTCACTTTGGCCTTCCCCTATCTTCTGATTATTTGCTTGCTGACTTAACTGAAGTTCCTGTTGTTCTGCCATTTTTACTTGAGCGCACATTACATTTTCTTCTAATCTCTTTCGCTTGTTATCAATTTCATCCTCACAGTATTTTGCATACTTGAGAATCTCATCGACAGGCTTCGCTTGCCAACATAATTTATGTTCTTTAATCGTTTGGGAGATTTCTGGTTTTAGTCCGGACACAAAACGATATATAAAATATGTCATGTCCTTATTATCAATATTTTCTAAACCACTGTACTGTTTAAATACCTGCAATAGACATTCATAATATGCATGTACAGACTCGTCTTTATTTTGAGTGGTTCTATCTATTTTAGTCCAGTCTGTTTCTTTTGGGGGAATCTTTCCTTTAAATAGGTTATTACCTGATTATCCTTTTTCATTACCTCTTCTGACGGGGCTCCTGTCTTTGTATCTCTAGGGTATTCATCATTTGGCCAATCTACGGTAATCTTACACTCGGTCCATAAATCAGCTGGAACAACAATGTCAAATAAACCATCCAAATCTTTCAACAGTGCCTTCGGTACTTTCACAAACCTTTCAACTTGCCGGTACCATTCTACAGGTTTTTCTCTAAGCTTTGAGAAGTCAATAGTAAACGATAAAATATCTTGCCTGGGACATGTACTTAACCTCCTCCTGGCACTTCTCTCATTGGACACAATCTTTCAACCTTTTCTGTTTGTTTAAGCAAATACTCTGATGTAGTTTTATTTGCCTGTGCCTCTTCCTTTTTCTTTGTTCATCTAGCTTTCCATTTGTCTAGATCTCCCCATTTTTGCAACAATGACAACAATTCCTTTATCTGCAATTCACGTCCTAGCACATTCATGTTTTCCAAATCTTTGTAAGAAAATTCAGCTCTATACGGTTTCTGTAATACCTTTGATTTGCCAATGTCAATTCCCATCTCAGACGCTGAATTCATTAACTTTTCTTGGTATATTTTTGTATTTCGAGTAATACCTCTGCATATAAACAACAATTCATCTTCATTAAACAAATGTAACCTTTCCAGTCCTACATTTCCTGCTACAATTTCTTCCAATTCTACCCTTAATTTGAATATATCCAATACCTTTGGCTGTGATTTTGGCTTCTCTATGTCTCTGGTCCATCTTTCTAATTCATCTGGGCTTACTACAGTTGCACTTCTCCTTCCTGAAGATGTTTCAATCTGCACTTCCTTTGAACATTGGGAGTAGTTCTCCTGATCGAATCACCCACTGGTTCTCGTATAGGTAAATCCATCAAGGAAATCACTGACTCACATTCACTTGCTTGAGTTGTAGGACTAGTTTGCTTATATCCATATAGAGAAACTACGTGACCAATAGTTACTGTTATTGTCAGAGCTTCAGGACTTGTATTTAAATGAGTGATTTTCTGAATTACTTCACTACACTGTTTGTTATATGCCTCTTTCTCTCTTTCCTGTAATACTTTTTCCAATGAGGTTTCATGTATAATGTGTGGTTGTAAAAATGGAGCACTAGGAATAGCTCTATTAGTTTCTTCCTGATAAGGTGGCGGATTTTTCATTAACAAATCATCTAAATAATCATCATCCGAATCACCACAACTAGTCATTAAACGTTTTGTTTTATCAGTACTTTACTGATAAAACAAACAGTTTTTACTTCCAGTCTGTTGTTCTGTGGTAAAGACAGGATATAATCCTTCCACTAGCATAGACTGCCTCCATTGTTTCATTTGTTTATCTTGAGTATCTTTTGGAAATCTGGGATAAAATCTTCTAAAACTTCTCTCACCTCGAGATCTATCTCGTTCAAAAGCCTCTGTCTCCCACTCTTCTAGGGCTTCATATTGCATTAATCTTGGTCTGGGTTCTAATTCATTCAATTGAGTTCACAGATTGTGCAATATTCTACCATTAAATATACCATGTTCGGGAAATGCTAATATGCCATGCTCTTTGGTATATTCTATCCAATTCTCTAACCACACACACGTATGGTCGCCTCTTTCTACCATCATGTATGATGCGTGCGTTTTTGGTGGTGGATTAATAATTTCTTCTCTTGTTTTCACTGGTTTATCTTTTTTAAAGTAATTCTTGATTTTCGGCATGAATGACATTTTTCTTTTCTCTCCGTACATGTTATGTGGTCTTCCTCTAATACTCTGTTCTCGGGCCAAACCTAAATTTCTTTTATCTGGACGAATTCATACGATTACTGGATCTAAATGCCACATATACCGCTATTTATTTTCTACAAACTTCTATTACTTTATTTTGTTTACTTTGTAGAAATATTTCTCAAATATCAGCGCGTCTCTTATTTTCAAATGACAAAAGAGGTTTTGACTTACAAGCAGTGTTAACAAATGATTACGCAACTTTTCTGTGACGTGAGTCTTACTCTCTGCACTCACCCCTCCTTTACAACTTTCTCACGGTTACACATCCCTGGTTTCTACCAATCCCAGTGTGGCTCTCTATGACGTCAGTGCAGCACCCGCGACTGACTCCCTCCTTTGCAAGGTAATACAACAATTCAATTCTTTTTCAATTTAAATGCACATGATATTATTAAACAACATTGAAACATTCACTACTGTGCCTGATTAACCAATTCAAAGAAAAGATAATTTCTTTCACAACGAGTAAACCCAGTTCCGTCTACTCTTCATGCACTACGAGTAAAACACCCTTCTGTTTACTCTTCCTTCGATGCAAAAAGAACCTGTTACTCCTTCAGGCTTACCCTTTCTAGGTGATATTGGACCAAAGTTTTACCAGCGAACCTAGTAGCTGTCAGTCACTCTCACTTTTATACAAGAAATAATCCCTAATTAGTGCTTCAAGTTTGACCTAACTTCCCGCACCTATTCAATCATGGCAAGTAACCTCACAGCAGTGTGGCTTCTATTTACCAACCGTCTATTCAGTATCCCGGGATATTCCAAACAACATTTAACAATGCAAGTGGTTTTGGTTAGTACATAAAATCAATAACATCAATAATAAATAATCAATATACAACTAACTACCTATCTTTAACTAAACCCTAACCATAGCTCTGCTAACAGAAAAGTATACTGATGGCACATTGGACTACCAGCTCAATTTATTATAGTCACCTGGGCCCATAAACATTCATACAATGAACTAACAGTCCTGCTTTCTACTACTTATAGCCTATCTGTACTTTGAGTCCTTTTAGGACTTATACCTGTAAACCATGACTTACCAATCCTTGTCACCTATGCTATAAGTCCTAGGGATCGAAAAGGGTGTTAGAATAATGAGTAGTTATTTAACATTTTACCTTTCCTGTAATAACCACAGGCTCGGGAGAAGTTTGAAACTCTTAATGTATGCAAGATTCGGTGAGTTGTTGTCCAAATTACAGTGACCATAAATTTCACAAGTAAGAATATGATTATTAGGACATAAATTTGCAAGAAACCACAGTAACACCTTTAAACATTGGTACCTGGGAAGCGTCAGAAAGGGAAATAGCACAAGGACATACTACACAGATTATATTTATGTAGAATGGTGTGAGGACCAACCCTGGCCACAGGCTGAGGCAAGATAGGGCTCCTGACTAATCAGGTGCCCACAGGACAGGATAAGTGCAGATCAGGACAGGTGACCTCAGCTAAGTGCAACTTCAGTGTTAGACCCCTCTCTCTCTATGCCAATTTGATACCCTGATTGGGTAATCGATAATTCTCCCTTCAGCAAATCTCGAATTTTCTGACGGAGTGCTCCGCCAGCACCTCTGCTCTAGATCTCCTATAGCATGCGTTGGGTCAGTGACAGGTCAGCTACTCGGACAAGTCGGACAACTTCTCTAACTAAGCCTACCGTAGTTATACAATTTCCAGGGCTACCACCCCTAAATGTTGAAAATCTATGTGTTCCCCATCAGTAATTAGTCAGAAAGATGAGCAGAGGTCATCACACCATACCAAGATGAGATCATTTCAGTTTCAATATTAGTTGATCGAAGTTTCCGCCCACAATTTAATTTCCCATGACTTTATTACGCCCACCAATATTATTTCAGTTTAATATACAAAGTTTAATAAAGTTGCAAATCTTCTTCCTTTCCCAGGTTAGGGTTGAGGTTTTCCCAGGTGAATTAGCGGAAAGACAGTCACTGGCATCAGTTCAATGCCACTTCTCAGGGTCTCTCAGAGTTCTCTACACATGCGCAGAGCGGATTTCAATATGGTTGTTCATGTCACCCTCGGGCCCAAATACCAGCTAATAACAAAGTAAAAGAAAAACACATTAGAATACAAAAATAAATGAATGCACTGTATAACACTTATCTCTATTCTAACCTCAATACATTATTTATACTATAGCATTAATAGTTGAGCAGAATGAATAAAGTTTAGTACAAGCAACAGCATGTGCCTTATTATGAGTAAGCATGAAGCGGCCATCCTGGCACTTGTGCGCAGAAGCAAGAAGTTACCACCAAAAGCACAGATACGTCATACCAAGTAGATGTGGCAGATGCATGCGCAAAAGCGGTCCCGCGTTTGCAGCGGCCATTTTAAAACACTCTGGTTACTGTTAGTAAAAGCACATATGCAAGCTTCCCCAGCTTACTAAATATGTTGTGTAATGCAAATATTATTAGATAAAACATGTTGGCTAATTAATTAAAGGTTATTTGAGGAGGACTGAGTCCAAGCAAGTTTCGGTATATGTGAAACCTTTCTCCATCATAGTGTATGCTTATTAGCATATAACATTTGGTCCTTAAGGATCAAATGAAGGGAAGTCTACCTTTTTGAGAAGAAGGGAGGTCTCCCATGTGTTCGTAAGTCTTCTATGTTTTCACTTTAGTACTCAGAATACAAGCAAAATTGCCCTATATAACATATCAGCAGCTACATTGATCTAAACTGCCTAACGTTACACTTAGAGAATAATCATTTTACCGCAACTCTAGCTATCATAATTAGGAACACTGCATAATCTGTCCCTTTTAAAGGAGTATGCACAAATGTCGTCCTTATATGTTTCTTTATGCTTAATGTTTATGTGCCAAAATGTCCAGTTTCCTATACTGACCTAGAGTGTGATGATGACTAGCAGAAGGAAGGAACAAATAGGTAAAAAAAGGAGAGTAACATTTTGAAGGTCAACACCCAAAGAAGGGTTCATCTTTTTATTAGGAGTCACACATTCCAAGGAGGCCTACATGTACATTTTTCCCAATGTAAAAAAAACCCCAACAATTCTGAGTGTTTATATATTGCTGTTGTGTTCCCTTCTTTTTGTTAGGTATGAAGTCTAAGTCTGAACCTTACAGGTCGGGGGAAGCTATTGATATCCTTAGATGTTAGTTCAATGGCTGTTCAATTTTGCTGTCTTACGTTCAAATGGCAAACTTTCTTGTGCATACTGCTGCTGCAGGCTGAGGTTCTGTCATGCACAACTGCCAGTATAGAGTTCCTGATTCCACTTAATGGTTCCACGGGTAGAGTCAGGAGCCGTATCATGCTGGTCTTTTCTGGTGTAGCGCAGAGCTGAGATCCTGATTTATGTGCATGGAGGGTGAAAAGTGAATTCATTTAACCTGGTATTCCTTTGAATTAGCTCTTTGTTTCTAGACACCTTAGCTCGGAAACAGTGTAAGATTTTCCCCCCTTTCTGTTTCTGAGCTGTGATGCCTGAGAATGAAGAACTAACTCAGAGAAGTCTTGGATTAAATGAGTTGACGTTAAGCCCTGCTGGCACAATAAGCAGGTACTCATCTTTATGCAGAAAAGTCCATCATGATAAGTTCACAGATGTTTCGTTTTCATGGCTGTTTTTGAACACTAAGAGAAATTTAGCATTGATAAAAACTAGGGTCACATGAAAGTAAGTTAATTGAGATCCACCTTGGAGTAACCCTGTCTGCAAAAGTGGCAGGTGCTTTGTAGTCAATACACTTTAGAGACTCATTAAAAAGGCTTTTTAAGTTGTTATTTATTTTCTTGGTACACTTTGGATTGAAGTGTGGGCTGTATATGACAATGATTCTGTTCTAGCATGTTTCTGCACCTATTTCTTCTTAGTACCTTCCAAAAACATTCAATTTTCTTAAGGGTCACACCTGGTTCTATTTTTTCCAGGGGTAAAGAAAGGAATCTTTCTCTCTTTTGAACCCTATATCGGAGAAATTCTTCTCTTTTGCGCAGCAAGTGTCCTGGTTTTCCTTTCCTCCAGGTACTCCTAAAAAGGTGATTTCCTTTAAGGTGGTTGTGTAGAGATATATATTCTGATGAGGCTGGCTTAGGTACATGTTCCCTATGCAGATATTTGTAGGATTAGCACACGCACACACACACACGCATGCACACACACGCACACACACACACACACACACACACACTCTCTCTCTCTCTCTGTAGGTCAGTGAACACCGCTGGGGATCTATTTTTCATTGATATATATGGTAATTATTACACTGATTCTTTACCCTAATTAATTCATTTTTAACCACAGACTCAAGTGCCTTTCAAATGTTTATACAAATTGTTCTTAAGAGCAAGCAAATTACAGTATTAACTCTGTTTCTCCAAAGAAATGATGATCAAATACATCAATTTTATATTGGATTTCAGCAATATTGAGTACCTCAGGAAAAAGAGAACAGAGAGAAAAGGTACATGGACAGAAATTCACAGATTTATATTTACCTAGGATGGTGTGAAATTAGACCCCTCTGGCCACGAGTTAATGGGTCCACTGGAAAGATTCAGATGACAAAAGGATTCAGGACAGGTTTGGGGCAGATTCTGACACCTTATAAAGTCTACTGTGGTTTTCCTCAATCACCTAACTTCTAA
This sequence comes from Lissotriton vulgaris, assembly GCF_964263255.1. Lineage (NCBI taxonomy): Eukaryota > Metazoa > Chordata > Amphibia > Caudata > Salamandridae > Lissotriton > Lissotriton vulgaris. Next base: position 1,461,833,663 of record NC_141694.1, read on the forward strand.
GTCTGCCTCTTTAAAGTACCGATCAGCATTCAGACAGCATATCTGCCTCCCAGCATTCTATCAGTGACCGACTCAGACTACCTAATTAATTACCCCAATTATACTTTTCTAAGGGCATGTACTACCCCCAAATGTTCCAACTTTTTAAAATTCTTTTATTCTGATTGGACGGGCAGCGGGGATGATCATCACACCATGCTAAGTTTAATCATTTTTGTCAAGACTTATTGCCTTATGTTCCCGCACATTAATATGTTTCTTCCAAGCTTTATTTCCCGCCAATGTTCATAACATTATATCAACATTGTATACAGCTTTGCATGATTGTTCATTGAGTCTTCAGGATGTTCAGCTCTTCCCAAGCCATGTAGAGGACCTGGCCTTGTACGGGTCCCAAGACTTGAGGTCACGGTTTCAGAGTTTTACCTTCAATACATGCGGCTTGGTCACATGGGTTTCAGACTTTAGTACCCCTTCGAGGCCCGAATGGGAACTAATAGAAAGGTCAAAGAGAACAAATATTAATTTTAAAATAAAATGATTTTACTGTATACCACCTATTTCTACTCTTTTCCCATTTACTTATAAAGACTATATTTGCATTGGTATTTAGTATATAACTCATTTTAGTTTCAGCGAAAAAGATGTTTAGCACGTGAGCTTCCAAGCAGCCATTTTAAGTGCCATTGCGCAGAAGCAAGCTTTTCCCTCCAAGCGTTAAGATGTCATGCAGTGCGTGCATGTGCAGTTCATTTCCCACGTTTAGCAGCCATATTGAATCACTCTTGGGTTACTTGTTAGTAAAAACACATACCCAAGCTTCCCTCTAACTAAGAAATGTAGGTTTTGTGCACTTTTTAATGCTTAATATTAGTGTATTATATGAGAGAAGTGTTCCAAGCATGTTTCGTTTTGAATCCTTGCTCCATCAATCTATCAATCCCCTCTCTGATGGCATTTATGCAATCACAAACTACTTATACCCAATCAGATACCAACTGTAACATATCTCAATTCCCTTCTCTGACTTTTCGGTTTTAACATTCTCTGTTCTTCAAATTTTTCATTTTCTTGTACCATTCTCCTTTAATTTATTCCAGCCTGATTTCTTCATATTTTCTTTTCTCTCCTTGCTTATTTACTTCATATTTCCTTCTCCTTTTACTATATTTACACCAGATCATTACTATCAAAACTATCATTGTTATTGGGGGGTGTGTAATATTAATTCTTGCCACCATTCCCTTTCCCAGGTTAGCAAACCTTGAACCTATTGTTTTTAGACTATTTGATAATTTCTTCCATACACTATCAACTTCCAGTGGTTTAAATCTTTTTCCAATTTAGTACTATTCTTAAGATATCCTCTAATTTCAACACTTTTGTCAGGAATGTAGGTACAGCAATGTTGCTCTTTCAGCATTTTACAGACTCCGTCCTCTTTTGCCAATAGTATATCAAGGCCAAGTGGATTTTGCATACCCATTGATCTGATCGCAACCATTTCGTATTGATCATCAGAAACCCTCCAGCAGTATCAGTTGATAAACAATCAACTACTGTGGCTAATTGACAAATTCTATGTGAATTTGGGACTCCTCCCACTGAAGGTATCAATGCACTAAATATGTCACCTACTATTTCTAAGAAACTAGCTCTTCTATTTAAGATTAGTTCACTACTGTTTTCATTGTTTCCAGTGATTCTTTGAACATGATAGATTTAGGGAATACTATTCCGAAATAGCAACTCCCATACCAACATGCCGGTGATTTAAAATAAGCTTTGTTCCCACACACATAATACATTCCAGGAAATACTGGATCAGTTCCTCCTTTTAATCCCCATCCTCCAAGAATCAAGAAATTTTGTTCACATTCACTGGAGCCAATAAATACATTGTTATAGTCAGTCTTTAACCTATGAAGACAGATCTTCCGCTTCTTTCAAAGTCTAGGGCCATAGCAGCATGAGTCTTGCCAGGTGTATAAATACTTTCTTTTTCAGCCCATGGTGGAATATGACTTTTCTGCTCTTTATCTTTCTTCTGAAAATCTTGTCTCCTTTCCTCTACTCAATTTAAAAATATATTTTCTTCTTTTAATGAACAAGTTAGATTTTCCTCATGAGCTTCCACAATATCTATTGTTTTTTGTGTTAGAAAAAGTTCACCCATAAATTGGACAACCTTGTTACTAAGTACTAGATTCATATTCTTTCGAATAGGAATCTCTGGAAAAATCACATCTAAATTCGGATAATACTATTGTGATTTCCCTGTTCTCTAATATAGACTTATTAATAAACTGCAGGATGTGCCATATGTTAGATGTAAATGGTGATATGTAACACCTTCTGCTACTGAAGCTGGTAATTTCATACATACATAACATTCACTAATCTCCATTTTGTCTACATATTGAAACAATAAATTGGTGAAAACATTCAAAGCTATGTTCTTATCAGTTTCTGTGTGGTGTATTTCTGACTCATCTAATGCTTCTAGTTCTACTCTTTCTCTTTTTATGTTAGCTGATTTTTCATGTGTGTCTGTACTATTCTTCTTTTTAAGACTCATCGCATACAATATTGCTACAGTTAAACACAACCATACTATAGTCACTAATAGGATGCTATATATGCACATTCTACAGCATTTCTTTATACAATTTAGTTTGGGTCTTTTAGCAACCCTTGCCATTTTTAGAAGATTACGCTTCTTCTTTTTCTTATTTTATTTCTGCAATTTTCTTTTATTATTTTTCAAAGAGGTCTCACTTCTCCTTCGCCAAACTGATCCGTATTTACTTCTTCATCACCTTCCTCATTTATATCAAGATTTTCAAGTTCTTCAAGAATAACATAGGTTTACTCAGGGCCTTTGAATTTATTTATTAGTCAATATACTTATTTATTAATCACGATTGACTTCTTCGTTTCTAGGTCTCGCCTCTCAATGCGCATGCGCATTGAGCGGAGTGAGACTATAGGGGCTTAAACAGACTTTAACTAGACTGGCGATTTGATGAAGTGCATGTGCGCTTTTAGCTCAATGCGCGAGCGCAATGAGTTAAAATGCACGTGCACAGCATCAAATCGCCAGTCTTCGCCATCTGTTCCCCCTCCCCAGCCGCCAGCACCTCCCCTCTCTCTCACGGCCGCCAGGCCGTGTTATTTTGCTCGCATTTCACAAAGCCTTGCTCGCATTTCTCCTTCCCCTCCGTGGCCGCCAGCACCTCCCCTCTCTCTCACGGCCGCCAGGCCGTGTTATTTTGCTCACATTTCACAAAGCCTTGCTCGCATTTCTCCTCCCCCTCCCCGGCCGCCAGCACCTCCCCTCTCTCTCACGGCCACCAGGCCATGTTATTTTGCTCGCATTTCTCCTCCCCCTCCCCAGCCGCCAGCACCTCCCCTCTCTCTCACGGCCACCAGGCCATGTTATTTTGCTCGCATTTCTCCTCCCCCTCCCCAGCCGCCAGCACCTCCCCTCTCTCTCACGGCCACCAGGCCATGTTATTTTGCTCGCATTTCTCCTCCCCCTCCCCGGCCGCCAGCACCTCCCCTCTCTCTCACGGCCACCAGGCCATGTTATTTTGCTCGCATTTCTCCTCCCCCTCCCCAGCCGCCAGCACCTCCCCTCTCTCTCACGGCCGCCAGGCCGTGTTATTTTTTTCAGCCTCCCCTTTTTTTTCATTTCATTTCTCACTCCTAGGTTCGCCCATTTTTTATTTCTCTCTCTATATCTCCACACAACCCCTCTCGTGCTGTTTCTCCGTCTGTGAGCATCTGTTTTCTCCCTTGTCTCTCTTCTATTTCTCTCGATTTCTTTTCCCCTCTCTCCATCTCTCATCTTTCTATCCTTCCTCCTCCTCTCGCCCCTTCTCTCTTTCTTTATTTCATCCCCCCCACTTCTTCCACTATGCCCACTCGTCGCTCGCTCTCTCCCGCACTTACCGTTCCCAGACAAACCTGACAGTCCGCCCCCGGGGGACCAGGAGCCCCCAGGCTCTGGAGAGCTTAAGAGCCAGCTGTAGTCATTTTATGCAAAGGCTCTGCTGAAAATCTGATAGCAGCTTATGGCCCCCGCTAAGCTCCCTCGGGCGCTGGCCATTGTTTCCTTAACTTGCGTGTTTATCTATATGTAAAAAGAACTTTCTAAATCAAATACAGTATTCCATTTTCTTATGTATCCAGCGATGTTGGTGTTTTTGTTGACTTTTTATAAAAGATGAGTCTTTTTTCATTCGAAGTAGGGACACGTTTATAGAGACGTGCAAAATGCAGCAAATAAGCAAATTAGACATAATGTGGCCAAAGTCAGGTTTAAGTTGCTGGGCTCAGTGCAAACTGAGAAGAGCAGCAACTGTGGAATTGTTTGATTCCGTTGTACATAGCAAAAAGGGTGTGTGATCCTAGCAGACGTGTCTTGGGAAGTACAGTACAGGCTTGTGGTATGTGGACAAGCGCGTGCGAAAGCAGATGCATCTCTATAGCTGTAACATGAAAACACATTTTATCAGCACAAAGTCGCAGCTGATCAGGAGCCCGTCACGAGATATCTTCCATTCTCTAGCCTCCCCACTTGAACCCCCACACCACTCTCCCACTTCGTCCGTCCACCACTTCTTACAGGTGCATTTTATGCAGAGGCTCTGCTGAGAATCTGATAGCAGCTTATGGCCCCCGCTAAGCTCCCTTGGGCGCTGGCCATTGTGTCCTTAACTTGCGTGTTTATCTATATGTAAAAAGAACTTTCTAAATCAAATACAGTATTCCATTTTCTTATGTATCCAGCGATGTTGGTGTTTTTGTCGACTTTTTATGAAAGATGAGTCTTTTTTCATTCGAAGTAGGGACACGTTTATGGAGACGTTGCAAAAAGCAGCAAATAAGCAAATTAAACATAATGTGGCCAAAGTCAGGTTTAAGTTGCTGGGCTCAGTGCAAACTGAGTGGAGCAGCAACTGTGGAATTGTTGGATTCCGTTGTACATAGCAAAAAGGGGGTGTGATCCTAGCAGACGTGTCTTGGGAAGTACAGTACAGGCTTTTGGCATGTGGACAAGCGTGCGCGAGAGCAGATGCATCTCTATAGCTGTAACATAAAAACACATTTTATCAGCACAAAGTCGCAGTTGATCAGGAGCCCGTCAAGAGATATCTTCCATTCTCTAGCCTCCCCACTTGACCCCCCCCACCACTCTCCCACTTCGTACGTTCACCACTTCTTACAGGTGCCAAAATATGTATCCGGGGAGCCTCCGGCCCTGCGCATTTCACCCGGGGGTCTCCAACTTGTAGGCCACCGGTAAACCCCATGAGGCGGGAGGTGGTTATATACCTATGCTCAGCTCTAAATGTAAACAGAGACCCTCCCACACACACACACACACGACCGCCACAGTGCCCGAACCTCCAATGCTCGCAGCCTCTATGGTCCAAACACACCAAGCAAATCTAGAGGAGGGAGGTTTTAGTTTGAATGACTAAGAGCTGTGGCAGCACCCTCTCTTCAGTGTTGCATTCCAAATGCTATAGGTGTCACATTCGCGAAAGTTATAACTATTGGCATTGTAAATGACAAAGCTATCAATTTAGCTGTTTTAAAAACCAACAAATAAATAAAATATTTGTCATTTACAAGACCAATAGCTCCAACTTTTCTAATGCGAGACCTGTTGCATTTCCAATGCTTGTTTATCTTTGTTTGTCTGTCCTGATTGACTTGTGACTTCATTTACTTGCTCAGGTTCTTCATTTATTGTCTTGAGATGGTATCTTACAGCCTAATTCATGAAGCCTAAATCCGTTCGCAAAGGGCCAGATTCTGAGAATCTGGCCCTTTGCGAGTGCGATTTTTGCATTTGGGATTCAACATCCCAAATGCAAAAATCGCTATTTGCTAATTCGCATATTTGCGAGGAATTATATTTAAGGAATCTCAATGTGAGATTCCTTAAATGTAATTCATCATCCATTTTCCAATTGCGAAATCGCAATTTCGGCCCGCAATTTACCGCGAGGTCAAACATCGTGGTAAATTGCGAAAACTCAGAAAAATACATTTAAATGCATTTTTCTGAGTTGCATGTTACACACACACATGTCCTTTGGACATGTGTGTGTGCAACACCTGTGTTAATTTCCATTGCAGGGGTGCTACAGGGTGTCCTTTGGACACCCCTGGCACCCTTGTACTCGCAATCTCATTTGCGATTAGCTAATTGCTAATCGCAAATGAGGAATGACTCCCCATGCATTCCTATGGGCCTTTTGGCCCATAGGAATGCATGGGGAGTTATTCCTTATTTGCGATTAGCAATTAGCTAATCGCAAATAAGGAATCAATGGGAATCGCAATTAATATTGCGATTCCTACATGAATACCGTTTTGCGAGTCTCAAATAGCGATTCCTTATGATTCGCTATTTGAGCCTCGCAAAACGGCCCGTTCATAAATCAGGCTGTTAATCTTTTAGCATATCTGGGCCAATTATCACCTTTTCCAACTCTTTTTGTTTGTACTGCACTTTTAATTTCCTCGTCACTTTCGAGGATTCTTTTATTTACGTTACGTTGTGGCACAACTTGATTTTCTTTGTCTTCTGAATTTCTCTCTAATTGACCGAATTCAGGACTTCTCGAAGTGCTAGCCTTCACCTGAACATGTTCCGCATTGTCTAACTGCTCCTGTTCAGGGTTTTCCTTAGTCTGTTCTTCTCCCTGAGCTTGTTTTTCTATTCCTAACTGGTCCAGATCAGGTCTTACTGCACATGACTTTTCTGCTGCCTGAAAGCTTTCTTCTGAACCTATATGTCCCTCCTCAGATTTAAGAATCTTTTGGTTCCCGTCTGTTTGAGTGTATTTTTCTTTACTGTTCCTGCTCAGTGTTCTCATGAACTTCAACCTCAATTTCCTGAGCTGGTTCTTCTAAACCTGTTTGGTCCTCACTATTTTCTTGCTCTTCTAATTGTTTTCTTCTTATTGTTTTGATAAATACTTCAGGAATGCCAACCACTGGTATCCACTCCTCCTGCCTAGTGCTTGGCGGTTCTTGGTCAGCTACTTCAGAATCTATTATTCCAGATTCCTCAGCTGTACAACCTTCAGCACCCTCAACTTCTAGAATCAGTTGAGGATTTTCCTCATCAGGATTTGGAACTTTTTTTGGTATGACTAGCATGTATCCAACTAGGCAAACCTGCACATTTCACTGCTGTAGTAGTGACCAGTATGACCTATTTAGGTTCACTCCACCCTGGTGCAAGACACGTGTCTCGGGTGTGATTTTTCACTACCACCCAATCTCCAGGATTTAGATCATGTGCTTGGTCCGGCTGACTGGAAACTGCGTCTTCTCCAATCTGATGAGAAACACAACGCACCAGGTCAGCCAATCTTTTACAATCGTCCAATACCAGATCATCAGTTATGCTTAACAATCTGTGTCTCGGAATAAATGCTAATCTCATTGCTCTTTCCATCAGTATTTCATGGGGACGCAATCCTGTATTTCGGTCAGGATTGTTTCTGAGTCCCATCAGAACAAGAGGTAGTGCATCTGGTCAAAGCAGGGAAGTGGATGCGCACACCTTTGCCAATCTTGTCTTTATTGTGCCATTCAATTGTTCAACCAGTCTAGAAGGCTCTGGGCGGTATGCACAGTGCAGTTTTTGTTCAATCTTAAATGCTTCACAGATCAATCGAATAATTTCATTATTAAAGTGAGATCCTCTATATGATTCCACAGTTACTGGAAAACCAAAACTTGGTATCAGCTCTCTCAATATTAGCTTTGCAACTGTTATGCCATCATTCCTTCTGGTTGGATATGCCTCCACCCACTGTGAAAACAAACATAATAAGACAAGGATGTACTTCAACCCCCTACATGGTGGTAACTGAATGAAATATACTTGCAACCTCACAAATGGTCCTACTGCTTTTCCAATTCTTCCCCAATTGACCACTGTCTTTCTTCCTGGGTTGTTCTGTTGACAAATTAAACATCTCTGGCAAAGACTCTTTGCAACAGTCCTAAACTTTTGCTTGAACCAATCTTGTCTAAAGAGTCTGATCATGGCATCTCTACCTATGTGTGTATCTCCATGGTACATTCTGGGAAATTGTGAGAGTAAACAGACTGGCATGATTGGTCTACCATCAGGCTAAATATAGAAACATGTTCCTCTCCCCTCTTACATCCTATCTTTAGCCAACCTTCCTTTTCACTTACTTCTACTTCATCCAGTAAATGTTTCACTTCATCCCATGTCTCTATGGCTGAGATAAACATAAGTTGGCATCAATTCCAATTGTTTCAATTTTCTTGTTTACTGCCAATTTGGTTTTAGCACAGTATTGAGCAACTTGGTCAGCATATCGATAACCATCAGTCACATAGTCATTTCCAGACTGGTGTGCGGCACATTTGACCACTGCCACTTCTTTTGGCAATTGTATTGCTTCTAAAAGTTCTTTTACGTACTTTCCATTTTTGATAGGGGTTCCTGAATAACTCATGAAATCCCTCTGCATCCATAGTTGGCCAGAGTTATGCACAACCCTGTAACCATACTGACTATCAGTATAAATGGTTACTCTCTAATTCTTCCCTATTTTGCAGGCTTTAATTAAAGCAACCGATTGGGCTATCTGTGCAGACTTGACTCCTGGTAAATAAGATGCTTCGACTATTCTAGCCAATCTACAGACCGCATAAGCAGCACTTAACCCTCCTTCCTCATGCCTCAAACAAGAGCCGTCAACAAACAGCTTGTTTTCTCATTCTTTTAGAGGCTCTTCCTGTATGTCTGGGCGAGGTTTGGTACAGTATTCAGTAACATCTAGACAACCATGTTCAGTATCATCCCTCACTTTGTCTTCTTACATGTCAGGTAATAATGTAGCTGGATTCAGGACAGTACATCTGATTACTGTTACATTTTCTGCTCCCAATATGATTCATTCATATTTAGTCATTTGACTTGGGTAAGATATTGTGTTCGTGTTCTGGTCAGTAAAATTTCAACTGAATGAGGAATATAAACCTTTAAGGGATGTCCCATCACAATGGGCTTGCTTTGTTCAATACTCATGCAAGTGACAGCCACTGCTTTTAAGCAGAAAGGTAAAGCTGAAGCTACAGGACCCAAGGTCGCAGAGAAATATGCCACTGGTCTTCGCATCAACCCATGTTGCTGAGTTAATACTGACAAGCACAATTATCTTGTTCACAACAAAATAATGCAAACTCTTTCGTATAATCTGGCATTCCAAGAGCAGGGGCTTCACATAGACAGTTTCTCAATTTCACAAAAGCCTCTGCACTTTCATCTTTCCACTCTATAGGATCCTTTGTTCGATTTCCTGTCATTTGTATTAGTGGTTTAGCCAATAAGAAAAACCTACAATCCACTGCCTGTAGTATCCTACTACACCATGAAACATTCTGATTTCTTTCTGGGACTGAGGGAACTGCATCTGTTTTATTATTTTTACTCTTTCTGGGGTAACTCTTCTCACTCCTCTTTCTAATTGATGCCCCAAATATTTGACTTTTGTTTGACAGAATTTCAATTCTTCTGGTGACACTTTGTGCCCTCCATCAGCCAAATGGTTTAATAATGCAATATAATCCTGAACACAGTCACCTTGTGTTCTTGATGCGACCAGTAGGTCATCAATGTATTTGACTAAAACTGAATTTCTGGGCATCACTACTGTTGCCAAACACTTTTTCCGAATCTGATGGAATATGGAAAGACTTTCTGCATATCCTTGAGGAACTCGATTCCACACATAAACACGATTTTCAAATTTGAACGGAAAGAGATATTGACTGTCTGGGTGTAATGGGATGGAGAAGATGGCATGACAGAAATACATTACTGTAAGCCATTCCTGCACTCCATGGTACCTGATACAATATTACTGCTGGGGTCGGTACTACAGGGCAACAAGGCAATACTATTTTATTTTATTTTTTAAATCCTATACTATCCGAAATTTTCCGCTAGGTTTCTTAATGCCAGTTATAGGGAAATTACAAGGACTACTCTTTATTTCTTTCAGAATGCCACGCTGAACCATTCGTTCTATTTCTGCTATGAAACCTGCTTTTATTTCGGGGCTCATTTGTACTGTTTTGTGTTTGGATAAACTGCATTTTCTTTCACAGTCACTTTTATTGGATCTACATCTGCCATTAATCCTACTTATTTCCCAGTAAAATCCCATACCTTTGGATTAACTATCAATTTTAATTCATCAGGTAAGTCATCCTTTATCATCATAGAATACATCTCATCTACCTCAGTGCCTTGCATTGCTAGCATTATTTTGTAGATGCCATCCTCCTCAGGAGTCTGAATTGCAACACCATCTGGTGTACAAAATATGGTACAGTTCATTTTTCATTGTAAGTAACTTCCTAACAGATGTACAGGACTAAAATCTCATACTACAAATTAGTGCATCTCTCTGAAATTACCAATGCAGACCTCCATGGGTTCTGTAACTGGAGTCTTAATCTGTTTATTCGATACACCAACTACTTGGATTGCCTCAACTGAGAGGAGTAGGTTTGGGATGTCTGCTGTTCTCACAGTAGAACGGGTAGAACCAGTATCCAATAAAAAGGCAATATCTTTTCCTTCTACCTTGCCATCAATAAATGGACCTGACTGATCTACCGGTAAGCATGCACCAAGTGCGCATTCTTCTTCCTTGCCCCTCAGGCACCGTCATTACTCATCTTCTGAAAAACTATTGTTCTGCAAAAGAAATTGTAATGTTACAGAATTTAGCTTACCACTTTTTCCTGGAAAACTGTTGTCCACACTGCACTTTGCTCTGTTCACAAAATCTGGCATATAGGCAGGTGGTAACTGACTCTGCTGGTCTACAACCATTTGCGATTGATTCAATATCACCTCATTCTGCGACTGTGGATTTAAATTTTGATTTGGGCCATTATTATTCTGAATAATTGTACATGCGTTTTTCCAATGCCCCAATTTTCCGCACCCATGACAAGGAAATGTATTTTTTGCTTCTTCTCTGCTCATTTTTCCTCTCGGCTTTCCCTCACTATTTTCATTTTGTCCTGATACTTTATTTCGATCATTACTTTGGTTACTTAAATTAGGTTCCTGCTGTCTGCCAATTTTACTTGTGCCCACATTACCTTCTCTTCTAAATTTTTTGTCAATTATCTATCTCAACTCCACAATATTTTGCATACTTTAAGACTTTGTCTATGGGTTTTCCTTGCCAACACAACATGTGATTTTATATCATCTGGCAAATTTCAGGTCTCAAACCAAATACAAAACGATACACAAAATGTCCCATTCCTTGTCAACAATGGTTTCAAATCCACTATATTGTTTAAACACTTGTAATAGACGCTCATAGTAAGCATGTACAGTTTCATTTTTCTCTTGAGTTGTTCTATCTATTTTTATCCAATCAGTCTCCTTTGGGGGAAATTTCCCTTTCAAGAAAGTGATCACTTGGTGATATTTCTTCATTACTTCTTCAGAAGGGGCACCTGTTTTCTCATCCCTTGGGTACTCTTCACTAGGCCAATCAACAGTGATTTTACATTCTGTCCAAAAATCTGCAGGTACCACTCTGTCAAATAGACCATCCAGATCCTTCAACAAAACCTTTAAGAGATTCACGAACCTTTCAACCTGTCTGTACCATTCAACTGGTTTTTCTCGTAATTTTGGAAAGTCATTATTAAATGACTAAATATCTTGCCTGGTCCATGGAACATGCACATATCCTCCTCCTGGTACCTATCTCATGGGACACAACCTTTCTGCCTGATGTTGTTCTGGGTGCCTGTGCTTCCTCCTTTTTCTTTGTCCACTTTGTTTTGCACCTGTCTAACTGACACCATTTGTGCAAAATTGTCTTTAATTCTTTAATCTGCAATTTTCTCCATGACAGATTCATGTTCTCCAAATCTTTGTCAGTAAAGTCTGCTCTGTAAGGTTTCTGTAATACCTTGGATCTCCCTATTTCGATTCGTATTTCTGATGCGAGCTCTGTTAATTTTTCATGAAATAATTTTACATTTCTAGTTATACTCCAACATAAGAACAACAATTCTTCACTGTATGTATTTAACCTGTCAACTCCCACATTTCCAGCTATCATTTCTTCAAATTCAATCTTTAATTTATAAATATCCAAAACCTTTTGCTGCTGACCTGGTTTGTCCCTTCCCCGTGCCCATCTTTCTAATTCTTCTGGGGACAGTACTGTAGCATTTCAGAGTTCCCGGAGGTTTCTAATCGTATTTCTTTTGAACAACTAGGTGTTGCTCTTCTTGGGGTTTCATTTATCTGCTCTCTTATTGCCAAATCCATAGCGATATCACTGATTCACATTCACTAGCTTGATCTTCAATTATAATGTTTTCTTTTCTAGGTTCTATTATAGGAGTAGCCACGACTGGTGATTTTGGACAATTTCCCTTATTCCCATATAGTGGGACATCAGGTCCTATAGTCACTGGTATAGTTAATGCCTTAGGGTGTACAGTCAATTGGGTTATCTTCTGTATTAATTCTTCTCTATTTTTATGTATTGCCTCTCTTTCTCTCTCTTGAGTATTCTTTCATTCAATGAGTCATGCAGTACCTGTGGAACTAACAGTATTTCTGAATTAGGGGCACTTGGAGTATTTCTACTGGGTCCTTCCTGATATGGTGGAGGATTCTTTGTTGGAATATCTTCCATAAATTCATCTTCTGATTCCCCACAACCTGCCACATGTTTTGTTTCTCTTGTATTCTTACCTCCTGACTGTTCCTTTGACATTAATACAGGATACAGTCCCTCTGTGACCATTGCTTGTCTCCATTGTCTCATTTGTTCTTCCCGAGTGTCACATTTTCCTCTAGGATAGAACCTTCTGTAACCTCTAGTACTTCTGTTTCTATCAAATGTCTCCGTTTCCCGTTCTTCTAGTGCTTCATACTGGGTTAACCTAGATCTAGGCTCCAATTAATTCATTCTAGTCCTTACATTTTGAAGAACTCTCCCATTAAAAGTACAGTTTCCTGGAAAGGCTAGTATTCCATCACCTTTTGTATATTCCATCCAATTCTCTAACCACCCACAGGTATGGTAGCCTCTTTCCATCATCATAAATGAAGCAACGGTTTTAGGTGGTGGGATAAGAATTCCTTCCCTAGTCTTAATAGGTTTATCTTCCTTGAAATAATTTTTAATTCTCTGCATAAGCAACATTTTTTTCTTTTCTCCGTACATATTGTGATTTGGTCTTCTTATATATTCTTGTCTTTCAAAACCTAAATGTCTTCTGTCTGGGCGATTCCCTATAAAGGTTGGATCGTATTTCCACATACAAACTCCACAGTCTACTACTATTTCTGCTTCTATTTTGACAACTTATTCATCCCTTTTGTTTACATCCAAGTTCGACAATCCCAATGTAGCTTATGTATCCTTCATCCAATCAATCTTGAGCTTACAATTCCACGTTAGCCAATACTAGTGCAGCTTTATTGTGACATATGTATCACTCCTTGCTATTGACCCTTCCTTTACTAATTCCAGGGCGGCACTCAGTGACGTCAGCGCAACTCTTGCAGCCGACCCTTCCTTCACAAGGTAATACGGAAAACTTATTTTCTTTCAATTTTCATCAAAATCTTCATTAAAAACAACACAAAACATTCGCTATTCTGTCTGTTTCATAAAACTAATTCAGTTGATCTCTTATACTATGAGTAAAACCTTCTGCTTACTCTTCATACACTGTGAGTAAAACCCTTTCTGCTTACTCTCCAATCAAGCTCAGAAGAACCTGCTACTCTTCCAGTGTTACCCATTCTAGGTGATATAACACCAAAATTTCACTAGCGAACTCTTTCGCTACACAATCACTCCCATTTACTCATAATTCGATTTCTAGAAACAAGACGAATAACCTCACTGCAGTGTGGCTTCCATTTACCACCCACTATTCATCTTCCCGGGAATTCCAGACAACATAAAACAATTTTAGATGTACGGGTTTGTTAAAACATAAATCAATAACCAATAATCACATAAATCGATAACCAATAATCACATACATCAATAACCAATAATCAATAAAAACATACCTCTGCTGCCAACAAACTGATCCAACTGGTTACCAACCTGCGTACACCTATTTTCAGATATTCATCAGGGTCCATAAAACACACACATGTACACACACACACACACACACACACAGTATAGGCCAGTGAACACTGCTGGGGTTCAATTTATAGAGCTAAGACGAATTTTATATTCTTTTATTAATATAAGCCCTATTTATGACTTTAAGGATCTATTTTTAGTTGATTATATATGGTAATTATCATATAGATTCTTCACCCTAATTAATTAATTAATTAAACACAGACTCAGGTGACTTTTAAATGTTTACAAAAATTATTCTTAAGAGCAAGCAAATTACAGTATTAACTTTGTTTCTCCAAAGAAATGAGGATCAAATACATCAACTTTACATAGAATTTCAGCAATAAGGAGTACCTCAGGAAAAAGAGGACAGAGAGAAAAGGTGAATAGACACAAATACGCAGATGTATATTTACCTAGGATGGAGTGAAATTAGACCCCTCTGGTCAAGAGTTAATGGGTCCCCTGGAAAGATTCAGATGACAAAAGGATTCAGAACAGGTTCTGGACAGGTTCAGGACAGGACAGATGACCTCTTCTAGATTCGACGCCTGCGTCCCACCCCTCTCTCATACTAAACTCCTCCTCGATTCTTCCGCATCCTTTTACCTAATTCTAACACCTTCTCGGTTCTTCCATGTCCAGCTCTAATTCTATTTCCCTCCTCGGTTCTTCCACGTCCAGTCCTAATTCTAACACCTTCTACAGTCTAATGTCGTTTTCCTCAATTACCTAACTTCTAAGTCTGCTTCTCGAAAGTACTGATCAGCATTCAGACAGCATCTCTGCCTCCCAGCGTTCTATCTGTGACCGACTTAGACTACTTAATTAACTACCCCAATTATACTTTTCTAAGGGCATGTACCACCCCCAAATGTTTCAACTTTGTGAAATTCTTTATTCTGATTGGACGGGTAGAGGGGATGATGATCACACCATGCTAAGTTTAATATTTTTTCTTAAGACTTATTGTCTTATGTTCCCGCCCATTAATATGTTTTTCCAAAGCTTTATTTCCCACCCATGTCCATAACATTATATCAACATTGTATACAGTTTTGCATGATTGTCCATTGAGTCTTCAGGGTGTTCAGCTTTTTTCAGGCCATGTAGAGGACTTTGCCTTGGACTTGTCCCAAGACTTGAGGTCACTGTTTCAGAGTTTTCCCTTTCGCGTATGCTGCTTGGTCACATGGGTTTCAGTCTTTAGTACCCCATCGAGGTCCTAATGCAAACTAATAGAAAGGTCAAAGAGAAAAAATATTAATTTCAAAATAAAATGATTTCACTTAATACCACCTATTTTTACCCTATTACTATTTACTTATAAAGACTATATTTGCATTGCCATTTAGTATATAACTCATTTTAGTTTCAGCGCAACAGATGCTAAGAACGTGAGCTTCCATGCGGCCATTTTAAGTGCCATTGCGCAGATGCAAGCTTTTCCCTCCAAGCGTTAAGACGTCATGCAGCGCGTGCATGCGCAGTTCATTTCCCGCATTTAGCAGCCATATTGAATCACTCTCTGGTTACTTGTTAATAAAACACATATGCAAGCTTCCCTCTAACTAAGACATGTAGGGTTTGTGCGAAGTTAGTATAATAAACATTTATTAATACCTAATATAAGCGTTTCATATGAGAGAATTGTTATGAGCAAGTTTTGTTTTGAATCCTTACCCCATCAATAGTGTCACTGGTAGTTGCAAAAGCCTGTTTCTTTTTTTTTTTATTCTTCTAAGGCACGGTCCTGGAGGGCCGGATCCATGCCATATTTTTGGGATATCCCCATTGAGATACATGTAGTAATTTTTAAAATCTGGCATGGATCCGGCCCTCCAGTACCGGTTTGGAGACCCCTGCTCTAAGGCAACCAGGACTCTATTTCTATTTAGGGGAAACTGATGTGGTGGGAACATTAATGATAATGTCTTGGAGTGGTGTGGACTGCCAGTTAGTATGCCTGTCTGACATTCTTGTTCGTACAGTGGTAACCTGGGTGTCTTCAATGCCTTACTTGTTGTACATAGGAAATAGAGTGCCCGATGTATACTTTAGTGGACAGTTTACTCCACCATGAGCGTGGTAGAGTACCCTGCCCATCAAACTGCCCACCCGCCTGAGTTGTTTTGAGTCGAATGAACCATCAGGTGTCTGATGGCGGTGCCCCGCAGGCTCTGCCATTGAAAACCTTTTACAATACCCTGACAGAGTAGGCCATTGGTGTAAGCACATCAGACTGTTATTTTATTTTCTGTTTGTGACTGCTTTGGAAAACCCGATTGCCCTAAACAGATATACATCAACTTGACAATGAGCTGATGTTGGTGAAAATCGACACATCGCACATATTTTTATTTTAAGATCCATTTTCAAAAGTCACTGTGTCTTGCCTATGCTGGTACTATTCAAAAGTCTCAGGAACTGAGCCGTAGGACCGTACTTGATGATGTACGGCAGAATGTATTAAAAAGGCGTAGAATATACGATGCACTGCCACATTTGTGTAGATTTTGTGGCCTGTATTTTCTGGAGTTAATAAGAAGAAAGTAAATGCAGATCTTCAGTGTGTCCAAGAATGCAACAGACTACTAAGACTGTACCTTCCTCACTGAGAGCTATATTCTCTGCTGGAGGAAAAGCAATTTCCTAAAAGAGAAATACACCGAAATTGACATATAAAAACAGATTGGATGCACTCAAAGTGTAACTGAAGATGTAGTATGTCCAAGCTCCAAAAGGTAGTACATCACACTTTCAAAATACCAGTAGTGTGGATCGTGTTTTTTGTAATGGGACAATGAACTACATCTTTTAAAATAAATATAGTTTATAGCGCAAATGTGCAAAGACAAACCTACAGAAACACGTTGTTGTGAAATTGCTGCTTTGCATAAGCATGTTAAACAAATACACCTAAACGTGTTTCTTCAATTAGATTCATTGTGAGCTGTTGTTGTGGACATTTTACATTTAATAAAGAAGAGAATGATCAAGAATTCATCATGATCATTGTTGAAACCTTTGAAAGAGAATACTTGCTGATAATCAGGCTTTTGCTTCTTCATATTAAAAGGATGCTACTACTTTTAAGGATAGACAAGTAACATTGAGGTAAGGACATCATCACAAAAGTTGCCATTATTTGCTAGGAAAGGCGCAGTACTACTTTTGGTCATTATTCAGCCGGAATTAAATGAGAAGCAGGCTGACCTGAATGTATCAACACTTATGTCATCTTCAAGTAAATATCACTATGACATTTAAAGAAGTAATATTTTCCTCAAGCCACAATTGAGAGATCAGTAAGGAGTACACTAAGCCCTTGATTACGAGTCTGGCAGTCCACGACTGGCAGATTCACGGGGTGCAGAGGTGGCGGTCTCCTCATCGCCCTACTATAAGAAGGGCGGTGAGACCGTTACAGCTCTGCTGTGTGCCATGCACCATGCGGTGAATGGCACTGTAGGCAGACAAAATATCGATTTTTAAATATTGACATACAATATTGCCGATGTTTAAATATCGAAGGGACATAATATAGAAGGTAAGTTATATCTATATTTTTAATATCGATGGGACAGAATTTCGATGGTAAGTAAGATTGATTTAGTTAATATCGATGTTAGTAATATCGATGTTACTAATATCCATGTTAGTAATATGGATGTTACTAATATCGATTTCTATATGATTTTTATGTATATTATTATGTATTTAATATGTATTTTATTTTTATTTATGAAATTTAAGTACATTTTGTATTTTAGTACCGTCGTGGGTTGTGGGTTTATAGGGGAATAGGGTGGGAAGTCATTTAATTATACTAAATTATTTATACATTTTTAGGAATTATAAATTAATTTTCATTAATTGCTAATTACATTTTATTATTTGGTAAGTAATTTTAATTAACTGATTAATTGATAATTATGTTCTATAGCGGGTTATGGGTTTATAGGGGAATAGAAGGGGGAATAATTTAATTATACTAAATTAATTATTAATTGTTAGGAATTATAAATTAATTTTAATTAAGTGGTAATTAAATTTGATTAATTTTTAATTAATTTTTATTAATTGATTAATTGATAATTATGTTCTGTAGCGGGTTATGGGTTTATAGGGGAATGGGGTGGGAAGTAATTCAATTATACTAAATTAATTATAAATTTTTAGGAATTATAAATTAGTTTTAATTAATTGGTAATTATTTTTTATTAATTGGCAATTAGTTTTAATTAATTGATTAATTGGTAATTATGTTCTGTAGCGGGTTGAGGGTTTATAGGGGAATAGGGTGGGAAGTAATTTAAATATAATTAGGTAATCATTTATTTTAATTAATTGTTTTGTTAATTATATTATTGTTAATTAATTATTAATGGGCAATTAATTATTATTAATTGATATTTATTATTAATTTATTTTTACTGAATTATTCATTGCTATTCATGTTTTTAATAATTATGTATTGGTATTTGTAAATAGTTTATATTTTTATATTTATTTAATATTTTTTTTTAAAATATTTTAAAATATTTATTTATTTATAAGTATGTTATTTTTAACTTCTACGCTATCCAACACTTTCCCTAATGTTGCACTCTCTGGAGTTGGAATAGTAATTTTTACCGCTAAGCTATCCAACACTTTCCCTACTGTTGCACTCTCTGGAGTGGGAATAGTAATTTTTACCCCTACGCTATCCAACACTTTCCCTACTGTTGCACTCTCTGGAGTGGAAATAGTAATTTTTTCAACTACGCTATCCAACACTTTCCCTACTGTTGCATTCTCTGCCAACACTTTCCCTACTGTTGCACTCTCTGTAGTTGGAATAGTAATTTTTACCCCTACGCTAACAAACACTTTCCCTACCTTTCTTTCTGCCTTTTCTTTTTAGACAGATATTCTGATTGTGCTCTCCCTTTTGGGCTTCTGACCGTATATTTGCTGAGTTGGCAGCAGTTTCCTTTATTTCTGTGATCTACATCATTGTTCTGTTCTTGTTCTGAAGTACTTTGCTCTGAATCCTAGTTTCAAATTCCCTGTATCTATTGGGCATTACATGTCCCAGTGCCTGATGGGTATAGCTTGCCGTTGATTCCTGCATTCCAGTTCTTGATTTCTGAAGCCCTGTTTATAACTCCTTGTCATGTTTGTCTCATTGTCTGATGGTTGTATTGTCTGGCCTGTACTCTTGTTATTCTCTCCACTCATGTTTTCTGTTCCATTCCAAATTCTGTACACTGTATGTTTCTATCCATATTTGTCTGCGTGGTACCTCTGGCATGGTCTCCATTCTGATCAAGTAAAGGAAAGACTTCTGTTGTTGCGCCGATGTCTTTTGGAGTCTTGTCCATCTCAGTGTGTTTGTCAGTCTTAGTCTTGCTATAACAGTCTCTATACAGCAGGTCCCACTAGGACCTTGTGGTGTGGCTGCTGTTAAGAGCAATCTGCTGGTGTCAGTCCAAAGGGCTTTCTCTGAGCTACCATGAGACATCTTGCTAATATACCTGTATACACCAGTACAGCCCTTACTGTTATCTTACTTTGTTCACGTCTATCTCTTGTCCTGTGTTGTTTAGTTGACTCAGTTATATTTTAGGTAGCCTGGTATTATCTTTTCTTGTCTGCTAGCTAAGTGTTACTTTTGGAATCACTCGGCCCTGTCTTCTCTCCCTGAAACCAGTGGCTAACAAGAAAATATTAGTGTCAAACCAAAAATATTATTAGATTTTAAGAAAAAAACATTATTTTATAATATACACTTTACATGTTATAGTAGACCATTCTGTGATAATATTTTTGTTTAACAAAAGGAATTCATGCCACAGTTATCACTTTCTTTCTTTTCTTGTCCTCGTACATGACACATGCCCAAAATCTAAGCTGGGAGTGATCTAAGGGGGTGCGACTATCCCAAATAGCTTAGTCTCTTTGTTCATTTGGGCCTCCTTCAAACCATATATGAGGGAGATTCTGCTCGGCATCGCCAGCCTCCTTCATTGTAGAAGTGCCTCTTAATCATTGGATGGTTTTGAGATGTTATAGTGATGCTGTTTCCCCCCTAGTCGGGTTTTACCTGTATATCATTGACATGCAGTTGATCCCACATTTCTATCCTTATGGCGGACCCCTTTATACAATCCAAACTACAGTTGTGTCTTACATATGAAACCCACTTACTTGGTGATGGTGAATTCTGAGCTACCCATTTCATGCATATTTTCCTGTGTGCAATTATTATCACAACAAAAATAAGATGGGCTTGAGTTTTCTTCATCTGTAATTACTCCTGCCCCAGGTAGAATCCCAAATGTAACCAACTCAAGGCTTGCCTCTATATTGGCCCCCAATAATCTTGATGCAAAGTCACCCATCTCTTGCCAGAAGAGTTGGATTACCAAACATTGCCATAGTAGATGGGCGTCATCAGCATTTTCCAGCATACACTTAGGACATTGTCTTCTTTTACTTCCATCCATCTTTGACAACTTCTTTGGAGACCAGTACACTCTGTATAAAGTAAAAAGATGGTTTATCCTCAGCAGTGCAGATCTCACTGTTCGCCAAAGTGTAGCCATAGATCCTTGCCATAAACTTTGTATGTCTGGCACCGACATGTCTGTCCTCCATATCTCCTCTGGCACATTTAGGGAGTGATTCTCTGTTTCCACCAGCACCCAATACCATTTGGATACCTCCTTCACATAGCTTTGATCCTTCATTAACTCGCCCTCCGACTCTGATTCCAACCCAATTTGCTGATGGTTATATGACCACCTTGTTAATTACCCTGGTAAATTCCAGACCGGGGCATTGCAGCTATAGTAAGGAATTCCCAAGATCTGCTTAACTTGAACCCATAGTTTAGAGGCTGCTAGAAAAACACCTTGAATTTGATCTTTTTGAAGAATTTGGGGTGGTGGCATTTAAATAAATAGTCACTGTGTCCCCATCTAACTTGGGGACATCCCTGTTTCTTGTGCACACCGTAGGTGCTTGAATAAACAAGCTTCCAAATGGTAGGCTGTTGATATGTTTTAATCGTATTTCATCATTATCTTCATGACATTAGGTTTCTTTTCTTTATATACACGTTATACATTCTTGAAATGGCTCCAATGCATTTCGGGTGGTATACCCTTCATCTGGGAGCTTCTGAAAACAACAATATAAGATATAGCTAAGTGCGGGTTCGTGATCTGATACGTGATTATCGTAGCATGCAGGTAGGGTTGGTGGTGTGGGTGACCGGCTTAAATGGCGAAGTGATCGGGCGGGTAAAATAAAGTGCCTATGACAGTGCTCAGTGTGTCTAAATAGGATGGTGAGGCGTATATGGCTTCGTGCATATGGTTGTGCTGTTAGGTGTCTAATTGCGTTAGGTGAGTTCAATGTTGTAAACACTCACGTGTACCCGGTATCGTTGGGCGTCTACGGAAGATAAATGGGAGCGTGTATTAGTAGCTAACCGGTTTCTTTTCTATATGCGCATTAAGCGCCTGTATAGATTCGGCTTTTAATTTGTCGCATGGTACTTACTGAATGTTAAAGTGCTCCATGCTGTAGGGGTAAACTTCTCCGGCGTTCCTACTTCACGCATTCCTAATGGAATTAATCATCTTCATGCTTTACCACAGCTACTTTCGACAAGATGACACCTGGTATCTGCAACGGTCCGGAACCTCTATTGGCAACTGTGCCGCACCGACCTACGCGAATATCTACATGAAGCTCTTTGAAGAGGAGAACATCTCCCGCCCGATCACTTCGCCATTTAAGCCGGTCACCCACACCACCAACCCTACCTGCATGCTACGATAATCACGTATCAGATCACGAACCCGCACTTAGCTATATCTTATATTGTTGTTTTCAGAAGCTCCCAGATGAAGGGTATACCACCCGAAATGCATTGGAGCCATTTCAAGAATGTATAACATGTATATAGAGAAAAGAAACCTAATGTCATGAAGATAATGATGAAATACGATTAAAACATATCAACAGCCTACCATTTGGAAGCTTGTTTATTCAAGCACCTACGGTGTGCACAAGAAACAGGGATGTCCCCAAGCTAGATGGGGACACAGTAACTATTTGCATCATTAAACGCGTGCCGGACGGACGCGCCACCTGTATGTAGCACCCAACCTTTATACAAATATCAAAAAATTCTCATAACAACCGCTGTGCGCCCTCCAACCAAACATTTTTAGGCATTTAAATAAAAACAAATTTCCTTCATTCTGGAGATTCAGTCTCAAAACACTTAAATTAGGGGGAATTCTTTGCATATTATCCATTAAAAGATGTCTAACATTCTAGTACAATTTATTGTTAGTTTAATGTTTAACTGCAACGAAAGTTATTGAAATAGTTTATAATGAGACTACAAACATGAACTATTTTTGGATAATTTATTGTTAACTTTAGTAGTAACTTACTCATGTAAATTTGATTCAAGGCACTTTTTGGGGTTTTGCGAGGTGAAGTTATTACTTTTGAGTAACTTTACACTCCACAGTTTGTAAATAACCAAAAGTAGGAAAGTTACTCTAAAGTGTAAGAGTGAATTACACAGGTAGATTTACTTACCAGGATAATTTACCTTTGTGAAAAGTCCAGTTTGTAATAATGTACTACATTTGGTTATTCACTAGCTTTGAGGTTACATTTTCTACAAAGTGTAGACATACATGTCTCCATCCCCTAAAACAAACAGCGGATCCCGATTTATGAGTGTGCACTAACTACAGACAAAAAGAGACCTTTTATTCTAATTTTGAATCAAATTTTCAATTAATGTATGTATATCAAATGAATTTTAAACTATTTTTTACGATTAACAAATTTCCCACATAAAGGTAAATATTTATATATACTTAACACCTTAGCTGCTTCGCAAATATCCCTCCCCAGTGCTGCGCCGTCCATTGGAACTAGTGCTGAATGGACGTCCAATGGTCGTGCGCAGCACTGGGGAGGTAGCGCTTGTGACGACCGTTGGCCGTCAGCAGCGCTTAAGAGGTTAATATGTATTAGAATTGTTTTTAAAGCTATACATTGAATACATTTCAGTTAATTTAATTATTTTAAAAAAGATTACATTTATTTTCAAACTAAAAAATATAAAAACGTTCTATCTATCTATCTATCTATCTATCTATCTATCTATCTATCTATCTATCTATCTATCTATCTATCTATCTATCTATCTATCTATCTATCTATCGCTTAACATTAAAATAAATGTTTATATATTTCCTAAAACTCAAAGTAAACCATTTATTTTAACATTTTTGTTCTGTAGAATTCAATTTAAGTTCCTCCCTCATTATTTTCAATGGACGGGTGTTGCACTACCAGAGTTTGGCCATTTGTGGTGCTGAACCTAATCCAGGACTAAGGTGGAGTACATTTACTACTGTTTTGGGTTCTTCTGGCTGTAGCAATTTTAGAAGTGCAGTTTGTGAATAGCAATGGGCTTACTTATTAGTGGGTGGGTTTCTGTGCTTCATTACATCTATCGTTAGCCTCCCCTAAACCTCTCATTACTCTTTCCTAATCCCCTACCATTTACTAATAAGTTTTCTCCTTTTCCAGCCACTCCCCCTGACCCCTTCTACATTTAGTACTAAGGGCCTCATCTGAATGTCGGTTGGAAAGCCTCTGACCCCAGGTCGGAGTCTTTCTGACCGACATCCAAGTTTGACTTCTGAACAACAATGTAGGCAATCAGAAGTCAAACTGGCTGGTAATTCCTACTGGCTTCCGATGGGCTAAAGAAGCCCATCAGCCAGCCGGAACTGACACATAATCCCTTAAGGACAGCGTTTTCCGCTGTCGGAATTAAGATGTTGACTTCCCGCAAGCTTTTCTTGGTGGGCTTTCTGACATAAAAAGACTGTTGGAAAGTGACTTTGGGGGCCCCTAGCAGGGCCTCCATGTCCTCTGGGGCTTCTATGGCACCTCCTGTAAATCTGTGCACTGTGTGGCAGTTATACAAACTCCCAAATCAACTGTAGTACAAGTTCTCATACAGAAACGTGAGTTTGCGACCACACCATGTGTGGTCGCCTTGTAAGTAGGTGGTCGGAACCGCCGACTTACGGTCGGTCAATTCCAACACCAAAACGATATCAGATAGACGCAAGCCAGCCGGCATCATTATAAGGCCGTAAGTATTAAACTTACATGTGCGAGTGTCTCCCCATGCCAGATGTAGGTGAGGTGGAGGTGGAGATTTACACTCATAGGGCCTCATTAGGATGGCCATCCCTTCAGAAATGGGACCGCTCGCCTAGCTGTCTGCAGTCCCGCACCTGGAATCACGATGCAACCGCCTTGAAGGTGGTCTCAATGTGTATCCTTTGTATTCTGGCATGTGCTGTGGCCTGCAGACACATCTGACATATCCCTGCACTATGTTGCAGCCACCCCATGGTGCCTGGCACATGGTGTAGGGGCATTTAGGGGGCACCATAGGTGCCTTCCAAATCCCATATTGGCGGTCCAAGGTGGAAGTGGGGCCCACTATGGGCCCCCAAATTCCCTTTCCACCAGCCTTTTCATGGTGAGGTAACCGCCTTGAAATGGCTGGCAGAAAGGTGCATTGTAATCCCTATGACGGTGCCAGAGCAGGCACCACTTTGAGCCCTTCGAATGCCTGGCGATCGGTCTCTTCGACTGCCAGCCATCTGCCAGACATCCGCCTGCCACATTAGGGAGGCATCACGATTTCGGTGGGACCACCACTGACAGGCTGTTGGTGGTGGTGCCACGGTCATCATAATCAGGCCCGTAGTTTTGAGAATTGCATTTTGTAATAAGTAGCATTACTGTAGGACTACTTTATGCACTTCAAAATGCAGTTGGGAATCAGGCCCAAAAAACGTCACAGCAGTACTTAAATCTTTGTTTTGTGGTCATGCTCTCCTTTATTGATCCCCACATCTTTTTATGTAGGTATAGTTTACATCCAGTTTAACCCAGCACAAAAGAGAGCCATCTCTATCTGATTGTCTTTTCTTTTTCTGTCAAAGTGTAAAAGGCTGTGCGCCCAAATATTTCACATTCATTAATTTGTCACTGTGGCCTTCACTACAGAAAAAAATATATAATTATGTAGTCTGGTAACAGTTTATAGCCAGATGCTGCACACTATGCCCAAACAACTCAAGATAACAGATAGCAGAGAAGGAGGGCACAAGATCAAGATGTATGACAATCTACACAATCTTAAGAGGCACATTTTGGTAGACAGGCGACCACTACCCAATATTACAGAAGCCCTCTTACAGTATAACAGAAATTAAAATGTTATTAGGGTGTTGAGCTCGTCTTTGACTTTACCTTCAGAAACTCTTGAATGTTGAATCCAGCTATTTGACATACTTTGTCACACTTGTGGGCGCATATAAGTTTATCCAAATGCCTTTTGGTCACAAACTGGTATGAAGTTGATAGGAATGAGCATAATGAGATTATTACATTGGTTTTGAACAGGTTGCAGACATTTTGATTCAGGCTTCAAAAGGCAAAGTGCAAACTGAGGGTAAAATCTGGCATTATTTAGTACATACAAAGTTATGTTAGAGAGAAGCCCTAAGTTAGACCTGGCTAGCAGCCTTACCAAGGCACTACCATCAAAAAATTAAGACCAAGGGGCATATTATCAAGGGGGTTTATCTCCACTTTTTTGGCTTTAAAAGCCAAGAAAGCGGAGATAAAATTTTCTCCCTATTACCTAGCTGTCGCTAACACCAGTTAGCGACAGCTAGTAGGAGATAGCGACCATCTTGGGCCCCGCTTTGCATGTCAGTGATATTTATCACTAATGACATGCAAAGTGGGCGTGCCAAGATGTTAGCGACTGGAAACAGTCGCTAACATCGCTATCTCCTATTACCAACTTTTGGAGATATTCGCGCTAAGCCCGAATATCTCCAAAAGCTAACACCTGCCCTGAGCAGTTCTTAGCCATGTTATCCAATGGTAGGTGGATAACATGGCTAAGAGCATTAGCTCGGTAATGTATGAATATCGCAGACTTTTCAGCGATATTCATGCATTTCGGCCGATTTTTATCGCTTAGGAGATATACTTGATAATAGTAAGGTTCCTAAGCGATAAAAATCGCCGCTGCTCGGCGATAAAACAATCGCCGCTAAACCAACATAGCGATAATTATCGCTAGTTGTTGGTAATATGTCCCCCAGTTCCTGTTTATCATGACTGCTGAGACTGTTCCTTAAAAAGGAACACATTTGAATAGATCTAGGAATGTGTAGCAATGCTTCAGTTAATTAAAAACTGCCTAAGAACCTTGCCAACACTTGGGTATTTTGTTGTTTCTATAAAAGATTATTGTTGAGAGATGCACATTTTTTGGGGTTGGGCGCTATGATTTTTCAAGTATTGTAGGTGAAGAAAGAGAGATAGTATTTTTTCTTTTTTTGATCAAGTAACAGAAAAGTGGTTACCGTGATTAAGTGGGAGGCATTAGTTGTTTCATGTAAAGCTCATCATTCTGCGTTCTTTTTGTGGGGAATACCAGTGAGGACTCATCAGTCATTGGTACATATTTTTACATGCAAGGGTGCAGAGAACTTGATGGCATGAATACAAATGTGGACAGAAGGATTGTTGGGTTATAATTTTTATGCTGAGTACATCATAGTGATAGTAATTAAGAAACAGATTGCCAGGTAGTTCCCAAGTGTCTGCAATGGTTAAAGGCTTTTGCCATTTTTTGGTAATCATATGCTTAAAAACTTTGCTGCAAAATTGGCAAAAGACTGTCACTTTTCAATCTCCCCATGGATGACACTGTGCTAATGCTATGTTTCAAAACTCGGCTAGAAAAACAGACATTTGAGGTGAGCAGATTTGGAGTTCGGTGTTGTAGTGTGTTCTATATAAAGGAGTTATTTCCACCAAAAACATTGGAACTGCCCAACGTTCCCTATTTCCTTTTTTGCATGAATTTATGCAGCACTCTAACAGCCTGATTCATCATTGGGCCGTTTTGCGAGTCTGAAATAGCGATTCATAAGGAATCGCTATTCCAGACTCGCAAAACGATATTCATGTAGGAATCGCAAAAAAATATGCGATTCCTACACATTCCTTATTTGCGATTAGCAAATTGCTAATCGCAAATAAGGAAAAACTCCCCATTCATTCCTATGGGCCAAAAGGCCCATAGGAATGAATGGGGAGTATTCCTTATTTGCGATTAGCAATTTGCTAATCGCAAATAAGATTGCGATTTGAAGGGTGCCAGGGGTTTGACACCCTGTAGCACCCCTTAAATGCACATTTGAACAGGTGTTGCGCACACACATGTCCAAAGGACATGTGTGTGTGTAATATGCAAAAGAAAAAAATGCACTAAAGTGCTTTTTACTCTTTTTTCGCAATTTACCACCAAGTCAGACTTGGTGGTAAATTGCGACCAAATATTGCGATTTCGCAATTTCTAAATGGTTGATGAATTGCATTTAAGGAATCTCTATTAGAGATTCCTTAAATCCAATTCCTCGCAAATATGCGAATTCGGTAATAACGATTTTTGCATTTGGGATGATGAATCCCAAATGCAAAAATCGCACTCGCAAAGGGCCAGATTCTGAGAATCTGGCCCTTTGCGAGCGCATATCAGCTTGATGAATCAGGCTGTCAGTCTTAAAGGCCATTGCTTTGACTAATACTGGGTGCACCCTTGTGTCTGGAAAAGGCTATGCCTCTCTGATGAGCTCCAATAAAAGTGAAACATGTGTCAGGGGTTACTGGTATTTATTCCAGGTTGGCTTGGATTATATTTTGCCAATCCAAAACTGTAATACTGTACCAGTAATGGTAAAAGTCCTTTACAACTCTCTGTTGATGCACTCACAAATGATGTGCTTAAAGACATTTCTGCAAAAGTGGTCAAAGAATTTGTCAGTTTTCTAGCTTGCTGGGGATCGCACTGTGCTAATCCTTTGCTTACAAAGTCTGCTAGAAAAAGAGAAATGTGAGATGAGCAGATTTGGTGTGTTGGTGGTGTTGTACAGTGTTCCATGTAAAAGAGCTGCTCCTTACCTATAATGTGGGAACTACCCTGGGTACCCTCCTTCCATTTTTACATAATTTATGTGATACTCTAATATGAAAAAGGCATTGCTTTGACTTATACTGGGTTCTCCCTTGCGCCTGGACAAGGCTGAGTCTCAGAATCCTGTAATTGGGGCAACTATATTTCACTTCATGTTACAACCAGCAAATCGGAGTACTCGGTTCTGTGGAACTGAAGGAGCTAATAGAGAACAAAGCCCTCTTGGCCATTCAGAATGCTTTATTCTTTTAATTTGCAGTACAGTTGTACACCTGTAGGATTAACCGTCCAGATATCTCTATAATATAAATACTAATTTCCTGTAAACAAATGAATGGATTTACACCAAATCACAAAACGCACACTGAGTGAGTAAAAATCTAGATTTCTGCCAAATTTGGTATGATTCGGTTCTGTCAGTTTTTTTCTGTACTACTTCCCAAACCCAAAATTTCAATAGTAATTAATATCGGAAAACATGTTTTGTGATCTTCATCTTTTTCTCAGTTCCTACTTGGCAAGTTTTCCCAAAACTTTGCTGGAAATGTGCTGAGGCAGATGAACTTTTCTTCTGTAAAGTTTCCTGAAGGCTCATCAAACGTCAATAAAGTTAAAATATTCTCTTTCCTTATATATATTTGCTGTAAATGTTTAAATCTGATTTTGTATGCAAACGTATGCATTCATTTATAGATATGTATAGGTACCTACAAAATTAGATGTATACATTGTAAGCAACTGTGAGCTTGTATAATACCACAAATGGTCAGTGTCATATTATAGACAACACTAACATTGTGTTACAAAAATATGGACCCCCAAAATATTGATTTCCTATACTTATAAGGTGAATTACAAGAAAACAGAAAGAAAACATTGATTTCAATAAAATCATTGTCACTAAGATAGTTTTTGATAAATTTATATAAACATAAACATAAACACAGACAAATTTGATGATCATTAGAAGGCATTTAAAAACCTGACTTTTTGCATCGCCTGTGTAAAATATTCACATATTGATCTGTGGT
Organism: Lissotriton vulgaris; assembly: GCF_964263255.1. Taxonomy (NCBI): domain Eukaryota; kingdom Metazoa; phylum Chordata; class Amphibia; order Caudata; family Salamandridae; genus Lissotriton; species Lissotriton vulgaris. Next base: position 1,461,863,020 of record NC_141694.1, read on the forward strand.
CTTTTTCTAGTTAGTTAGAATGTGCAGACACAGCACCATGACACGTAGCATATACACCGCGCTTTACAAATCAAATCACATAAATAATGAACATTAAATCTATCATTGCAATGGAGTTCAGATGAGCATCTGACCACCATCGCTGTGGACTGGTGTCCGCCTGACAATGAGTTGGCAATCCCACCTACCCTAGTGTCATTGGACCGCCGGGCAAGCGGTCAGAATGTACCTTTTCGCACTACAAAGCACTGGAACATGCCCGGTTGCCTCACTGGAAGGTGGAGGCTCTTTCCTATTCCCCTTGAGGTTTGCTAGCTGTGCATGCTTGTTTATATGTGCCTGCTCGCGCTGGCTTTCATTTTGTTGCCGGCTGTTATTCAAAGCACTGGAACATGCCCAGTTGCCTCAGTGGAAGGCGGAGACTCTTTCCTATTCCCCCTTGCAGGTTCCTTAGCTGTAATGCTGACATGTTTATTTTAATCATTAAGGTCAAAAGGGTGCTACAAGGGACTTGATTTATACACAATAAACACTCAGTTGGGAGTCGTATTAGAAATATCACACTCCAGTGTACCAACAGGCTATCACCAATGGAAAAAATTCAAACAGAATAGGAGTCAATCTTTGGAAGGAGAAGAAAGTGTCATTGGACCGCCGTGCAAGTGGTCAGAATGTACCTTTTCGCACTACAGCTTGCTCTGTGGCCCAGGAAAAGGGCCACAGCACAAGCCGCAGTAAAAAAAGGCATTTTGTACACATCCATGCACCGTGTCATAGCACCCTGTGGCCTGCCACAGGGTGCATAGTTGTATGAAGGGGGCACTAACAGTGTACCTGGGGCCACTTATCAGTGGCCCAAGGGGGACAGTGGCCCTGCTAGGGGCTCCCAAAGTCCCTTTCCGGTTGCATTTTCATGGCAGTCAGACCGCCATGAAAAGGCAATTGAAAACTGACATCTTAATCCCTAAGGTGGTACCTGCACAGGCACCGCCTCCATTGAGGGGATAGGAGCCTGACTGCCATCCTGACCGCATCCTACATCCTGTCGGAGGCGGCACTCTTTTCCTTTTGAAATTGGTCTGGACTTTTGAAATACTCGTGCTTGTGCTGGCATCCACCTTGCGCGAGCGAGCAGCTGCACGCAGAGGCCATCTGTTTGCAATTAGCGTGGCCCTGCATGCTTGTTTACATGTGCCTGCTCCTGCTGACTTTCATTTACTTGCCGGCTGTTATTCAAAGCACTGGAACATGCCCGGTTGCCTCACTGGAAGGTGGAGGCTCTTTCCTATTCCCCTTGAGGTTTGTTAGCTTTGCACGCTTGTTTATATGTGCCTACTCGCGCTGGCTTTCATTTTGTTGCCGGCTGTTATTCAAAGCACTGGAACATGCCCAGTTGCCTCAGTGGAAGGCGGAGACTCTTTCCTATTCCCCCTTGCAGGTTCCTTAGCTGTAATGCTGACATGTTTATTTTAAGCCATCAGTTTAAAAAAATCGATAAGCCCTCCTCCCGGGAAAGTCTTAACATTCCCATTTGTGTCCCTCTGGTGCACAGTTGGTATAACAAAAGATAAGGCTGTGTAATGGCTTCAGGGCGTGCTCTGCTTATTTTAACAACAAACCTCCCCAACCCGCATTCTGCCACTTCTGGGCAGTAAGACATGGTGGCTGTAACCAAAGCTGCATTTCCTGGGGTGTGTTTATGATACACATGGGCTGTTTTGGTTCAGTCTGGGGAGCGTTGAAGTCATTGACTCTGCCCCAGCCCTAACCTCTACTGACTTCTCTTACGCACCGTGCTGTTACAGTTGTGCTGGGCCAAAATACAGGTACTATCGCCAAAATAAAACACACGTTTGCTCGGTTGCCTCACTGGAAGGCTGAGGCTCTTTCTTATTCCCCCTTGCAGGTTCCTTATCTGTTATGCCGACGTGCCGACGTGTTATTGGAGTTACCTTTTTTTGGCTCAGACTGAAAGTTGTATGCTTAAAAGTTTTCTTGCAGCTGCATGGAAAATAATTAGCATCAGTGGGCAAACACAACCCCCACTCTGACACTTCTGGGCCGTAAGACAAGGTGGCTCTCTCACTCTCTCACTGACTGACTAACTAACTCTCTCACTGACTAACTGACTCTCTCACTCTCTCTCTCTCTCACTGACTGACTCTCTCACTGACTGACTGACTCTCACTAACTGACTGACTCACTGACTAACTGACTCTCTCACTGACTGACTGACTGACTAAATAACTGCGTCTCTCACTAACTTACTCTCTCACTCTCTCTTTCTCAATGACTGACTGACTTTCTCATTGACTGACTGACTCTCACTAACTGACTGACTGACTGACTCACTGAATGACTCTCTTACTAACTAACTCTCTCACTGACTCTCTCACACTCTCTCTCACTGACTAACTAACTCTCTCAATCTCTCTCTCACTGACTAACTAACTGACTCTTGCTTTCTCTTTCACTGACTAACTCTCTCACTCTATTTCTGTCTATCGCCCTCTCTCACTAGTTAACTCTCTCTCACTGACTCTCTGACTCTGTCTCACTAACTGACTCTCACTCTCACTCACTGACTCTCACTCTCTCTCACTAACTAACTGACTGACTCTCTCACTAACTAACTGACTAACTAACTCACTCTCTCAATGACTAACTGACTTTCTCTCTCTCTCACTCACTCACTGACTCTCTCACTGACTGACTAACTGACTCTCTCACTGACTAACTAACTCACTCTCTCACTGACTAACTGACTCACTGACCCTCTCAATCTCTCTCACTAACTGACTAACTAACTCTCTCACTGACTGACTGACTAACTTACTCTCTCATTAACTGTTATACAGGTACCATTTCCCAACCTATTTATTGTTAATACTTTTTTAATATGGTCGTGCAGTTGTACATAATGCTTTCTTAATCATATATAAGGTAACACAAATGCTTCTGACACTTATTTATTCTATCTTTTCAGCATGCTGCTGACTTCTGCACAGCATTGCTTAAACACATAAGCAAAGTCCTTGTCTCTGGTTAAACACTTATAAGGTCCCAAAGGCGAGACCTATTGGCTATGCCAATGCTTCTTTGGTTATGTTAACAAAGTGGTTTATTTTTGACATATGGTTTACAGATTCATGTTTCTATCAAAATGAAATGGTAAAGCCTGATTTAAATCTCAGTGGACGGGTTATTCTGTCACAACATGATAGAGTAACCCGTCTGCCGAGATCTAAATCAGACATTTAGGGCCATATGTAGGTAGCTCAATACCGGTCGGTTATGGCCGATTTTACTAATTACCAACCGGTATTGGGCAATTGAGATGTGGGAGCTTTAAAAAGCCTGATTCAGTAAATGCCGACTCGGAATTTACCGATTCAGAAAATTCCGATTCGGAATTTACCGAATCGGAATTTTACCGAATCGGAAAATACCGTATTCATATTTACCGATCCGGTAAATAAGAAATGGCAAAAAATGACATTTGAGATGTAGGTAACTTCAAAAATCCAGAATTTCATGAAATTCGGTATTTAAGAGTCTGTATTTACCAAGGATTGAAAGCAGGTGGTAACCAGGTGCAGGCTATAAAAAAGGACCCAAAATGCAACTCTGTGACCACAATGGCAGCATTCTACGTCATAGCAAGGTGTCTACGGCTACAGGCAGCAGGAGAGAGGGTATGGAGACGGGAGGGGCAAGTCTACAGACAGCGGATCACACTCTTCCAACTTATTGAGGCAGAGATCCATGAAAGGTACAGGCTAGACCCCCCAAACCATGCTGGACTTGATCACGGACCTGTACCCACTCCTGGAGCACCCAACACCAAGGGCGCATGCCATCCCAGCCCATGTGCAGGTGCTCTGTAGCCTACACCTGCGAGTTACCAGGAGTTATAGCTTTGGTAGGTGGGGTGTCCCAGAGCTGCCTGTCCCGTTTCGTCAGGAAAATCCTAGAGGCCATGATGCAGAGAATGCATCATTATATCAGCTTCCTTGACACACATGCGGAACTGCTCAAGACCAAGACTGACTTTTATCAAATGTCACACTTCCCACATGTCATCGGCTGCATTGATGGCACCCACATCCCAATCTGCCCACCTGCTGCCACTAAGTACATCTACAGCAACAGAAAGTCCACCCACTCAATAAATGTGCAGGTGATCTGCAATGCTGACATTGTGGCCAAATTTCCAGGAGCATCCACGACTCCTACATGATCGAGATCAGTGGGATCTACACACGCCTGGCTGCTGGTGAATTTGGGGAAGGATACCTGCTAGGTAAATGACAGTGACACACCCTGATAACATTACAGCTGAATGTATCAAATGCTATGTAACTAATGGCACTCTCTTTCCCACCTAGGCGATAGCGCTTATGCCCTGCGGTCTTTTGTACTCACCCCCTACATAAACCCATCAACCCGGATTGAGAGACGTTACAATGTGGCACACAGAGCAACACGCAACGTTGTTGAGCGCACATTTGGACTGTTGAAAAGCAGGTTCCACTGCCTCCACAAGAGCGAAGGAGCACGTCAGTACACACCCATCATCTGCTGCAAAATAATTGCAACCTGTGCTGCACAACCTTGCCACCAAGAAAGGCACAGAAGTGGATTTGACTCACCATGAGGATATTGATGATGGTACGTCCAAAAGAAGGGGAGGTAGTGGATCAGGATATGATCCAAGGGCTCAAATTACCATTCACGGAAAATTGAGAATGGGAGGTCCAGCCACAGTCAAAGCCCCAAAGACAGCAACTGACAAACGTGACTAGGCAAGAGCAGTGCCATACAGGTAGTACAACTGATAACATAAACTGATACTTTGTTAGGTCATATTTGTTTGTGATAGTAGTTACTGATTAGGTCCTGAAGAATCGCAGCCATTGTTCTTAGGCGAGAAACATGTTGACCACACGATCTGCACTGTAGTCCTGGATTGTGACGTGGAATTCTAAATTTCCTTCGATCACAGGCTACGTACTGTTTTTACTTGTGGCAGGGGACCACCAGAATAAATTGATCTCCGGTACCTTGTGCCATATTTTAAACTCACTCACACTATCCCTTCTCTCCTGGCCCCTCACCCACACTTCACCCATAGGCAGTTGGATAAAAGATCTCCGCCAAAGAGCCCCTCTTTGAGGTGAGCCCGTTGGGCATTGCACCGCCTGCCCAACGAGGAGCATTGCCGATGTTGAAGCATGACACTCGCAAGGGTGTGTGAGGCCATTACATCCAACAAATTGGATACCCCGGGTAGCCCTCCACTGAGCACTATCCCTGCCCTTTCCGTGACCACTTTCTTTCCCTTCTTTCCTCTTCTAGGAACGGCCTAGTCGCATTTGTCAGACATTGATGATGGACCAGAACAGCCAGAGCCCTATGCAGCAGGAGTAGTGCCAGCAACAGATGGTAGACTGAGACGGGCAGAGATCACACACAGCTATTTTTAAGTAAGTAAGGAGACACAGCCAGGCTTTGAATATGAATGACGTAATTTAATGGGCACTACGGCAAATTACTAATGGCACACCATGGTACTCCAATATCTGACAACCTCACTGGGCAGTCACGGGTTACTTCACCCTAACATGTCCTGTGGAGTGTGGGCAGCATTATTGTCTGTGCCCACGCACAACAGTGCGGGATGCCCGAGGCTGGGTTTCAACAGTGGCTGTTGATCCAGGGCCAGCAGATTGGCGCCTGCTGCTTCTCCGTATGTCCTGTATGGGGGTGCTACTGCTGCTCCTGCTGGTGGTGTCTTCAGTGTCCCAGTGCACAAGGCCCTCTTGCATGGCCACAGAGCACCGACATAGCAGGGAGGTGGCTGTTGAAAGACGGTTCATCGCCTTGGTGTTTTGCTGCATACACTGCCTCTCCCGGCGCCTTTGTGTGCGGTCTGAATCTAGTTTTCAAAGAGAGCCATCATGGACTGTGACATGTCCCTCATTCCCTCTGCTATATCTTTCATGCTCTCTGACATGGAGCTAATGCCCCGGTCTATGTTGCCCATCTTGGTGTTTAAGTGGTGCATCTGTCTCTGTACTGATAATATTGCTTTTGCCTGTAGGCGCTGCACTTTCACCATTGTGGCCTCCAGCCCACAGAAGACCCCCACTCCATCCTCAGTTGTGATTCTCTCCCGGACCCTACGGCATCTGGCACCGGTATGCCCACCTTCAGAGGCTCCAATGGGGGCAAACAATGCTGGGCAGCGTTGTTTGCCTCCAGTGGAGCCGTTTGGGTGTCACCCTCCCTATCATCATCATAGGACGTCTCCACGATTTGGAGAGGGGGCACATCATGCCTCCTTGGCCTTACCAGTTCTGAGGAATCTGTAGCTGGTGAGGGAAAGAGTGCTGGTGGGTCCTGCTGTGGTGAGTCGTACAGCAGAGGTGAACAAGGCTGTGCTGTGGTGGCTCGCTCTGGTGTTGATGCTGCCTGTGCTGTGGGTGCGGGTGGCAGCTCAGTGCTTTGCTCTGCACTTGTGCATGCGTCCTCACTCCTTTTCGTTTGGGGTGCCCTTTTCTCCCTTTCCTGCGCTGTCCTGGGTGATGACTCTCCTGTCGACAGATATGGACATTGGCTCAGTGGTGCTGTTAACCTGTGCGCCATTATTAAATCACATTCATGTCACACAATTACAATGTCCTCAACTGCTTATGGATGTAGCGTGTGGCATGCCTTGCTGTTTTCTGTGATGAATGTAGTGATATATGTTTCTATGACTACGCCTCCCATGATGCATTGCAGGTAAATCCTAAAACCTGTACTGGAGTGTGAAACACACAACCACATTGGGGAAGGGGGGCAGGGAAGGGGGTAGGATTGATGTCCATGCAGCTTGCCTTGTTTTGTTGCAGCCCTGGCTGAGCTGTCGGCATCCCCTATCCCATGGACACTCTCGGGCTCCAGGGTGGACTCTACCAGCTGCTCCAGGTCTGTTAGGGCAGGTGCCCTGCTCCTTCCTCCCCCTGTGGCACTGGCTTCTTTTTTCTGTGCTGGCAGCTTTTTTTTGGTTATGATCCTGAGATCATACCACCGTTTTTTAAGGTCATCAATTTCCCGTATTGTGACCCCGATGGCATTCACCTTTGACTGGATTCCCAGCCAGGTGTTCCTTTTCACAGCCTCTGCAACCTGCAGAGACCGTTTTTCAAATAGCTGGGTGTGGTGTCTCACTACCCCCTCCACCAGCACCTGCAGTTCAGCTGTGCTGAATTTTAGTTTTCTTTTGCGCTCTGCTCCTTCCCTCTGTGAGTCCTGGGATTCCATCATGCACTTCAGCTCAGCTCAGGGCAGCCAGTTGCTCAGTGTCTCACAGCTCTCCAGAATGTTCAGTTACTCTGCACCCGCATGGGTGTGGCCACTTCCTGGTTGTGGGGTGGGGTAGATGCATTTGATTGGTTGGTTCCCCTGTTGCTTTGTTGTGGGGTGTAGTGGATGAACCTGATTGGTTGAAAAGCTCAATTGGTTGTATTTTGTATCTCCAATTCGGTATTTACCGATTTGGTATTTACCGAATCCGTAAATACAGAATCTGTAATTCCCATTTATTCCTATGGGCCTGGAGGCCCATAGGGATGAATGGGTATTACTGAATCGGATTTTATCGATTCGGTACTTACCGATTCGGTAAATACCGAATCGGAGATTCCGATTTTTACAGATTCGGTAAATTTGACCGATTTTTTACCTACATCCCATTTTCCGATTCTAAAATACCGAATCGGTAAAATTCGGTATTTTAGAATTGGTAAAATGGGATTACCTACATATGGCAAATAGTGTCTAAACTCTTGTGTTGCGCTTCTGTTTGTGCCCTTGTCATTCGCAGATCAGAGATTATAGTCATACTGTGAGCAATCGAGCAATTATAAACCCAATGAAATTAGGTGTTAAATGGACAGTCGCAGACAAACAACTAATGAATGCGTAGGAGAATACTTAACCAATGTATGGCTACTTTATGTACCCACCAATCCTTAATGAATATGTATAAATAGAGAACAAACCTGTGTGGAAATGCTTGTATAATATAATTATGAAAATGATAATATCATGATGCAATCATATTGTATTCAAAATACCATGTACATAATGTTGCATTTCTTTATCTTGTATATATAACACCATAGTATTGAAATCCAAAATAACAACAACAAAACTATTGCAACAGTTACACCATGTCCACAATATCAACTACAAAGACATTGTACTTCTTTACTCCAGCCCCAAAATATCAGAAATCAGAAAAATCGAATTAAAACAATTAACATGATAAAGAAAACACAACTAAATATATAAATAAAACAATTTGTGAATAATTACTGAAATTAGCAACTAAGGACAAGTTGTATCGTTCTCTATCTACCTCAGACACATCTTCCAAAGTTCATAAATATTGGAAAACATGCAGAAGTTGTAAATGAAAATACATCCTGCGATGTTACTATCCAATAAAAAATATAATCCGAAAACGTTTAATAAATGTTAAGGAATAAATGAAATGTGGTGTTTAGGTTTCATTATTTAAGAGTATAATAGTTGTCAGTGCTCTTGCTTTACAGATTACTTATGGAGTTCTACTTGTCAATGTATTCTATGTTTTAAAACTATTGGAATGTTTGTGGGATGGTCTGGAACACTGCTGCATCAGTTGAAGCAGCCATCCTGAACTCTCACTTAACCTATATCTTGCTTATCCTATTTGCTTTAATAAAATCCTGAGAACTACCGAAGATCTCTGGAGAGTCTATAAAAAAGAGTTGAAGACTTTTGATGACAACCTGGAAACCCACTTCATGAAACCTTTGTTAACTCACCAATATTGTAGTTGCACTCTTCACTGATAAGGTATTTTTTTATTTGTCCATAACATAAGACTCCATAGACACATTGGCAACTGAATTTAGCAGTCTAAAAACAAAGGGGCCTATTAGGATGGCGGGCGGTTCGCCCCGCCGGGCCGCAGTAGCCACCACCCGCTCGGCAGGGGCGAACCACCCGTCATGCACACCAGAAAGACCCCCCGCCATATTAGGATGCTGGGGGGTCCAGGGCATGCGGAAAGACTGTCCTCCACTTTTCAGCCAGTCGACTCGTCAACCGGGTGGAAAACATGCTTAATATGGTGGCGGTGTCTGCAAGACACGGCCATCCCTATTAGGATATTGGAGGAGATCAGCCTTTCAATGGTGGCGTAGCTGCCATGGAAAGCCATGTGGTCTTTGCTTTTGGGGGCCCGTTGCGGGCCCCCAGGGTGTTGGGCTGGGGTGGGGCTGCACATGGGGGGTACCTATGGTACCCCCTGCATTTTCATGCACAAGGTGGCAGGCACCACGCGGTGCATGTCACGTTGTGCAAGCAAATGCATGACATGCATTTCTGGCATTGTGGCGGGTGCTGCTGACAGCCCGCCGCAATGTTAGAAATGCAGTATGCGCCCGCCAGTGTGGTGGGCGCATCCTAATGTATATGGTGGGCTGCAGTGACATGGGCGGTTGGTCCTGTGACCCGATGCTATGCCATCGTAATAGGCCCCAAAGTCAGCGATTGTCTGGCAAAGCAATATTTGTGGAAATCTTTGAAGGGATTAAATAATTAGAGATGGAGGGGTAAATAAAGGTGCGTTTTCCCATTTTATTCCTCATAGAAAAATTTGGTCTGGCCTACAACCCAAACCTCAGAACAGATGTACACCCAAAATTGGCATGAAAATGGAACTTTGTTCAGAAAGCTTTTGTCAGTTTGATATAAATCTGGACCATAATGTTCTTAATTATAAGTGTTTAAAAAAGCTGCTGAATAGGCTTTGTGGGGTTGACACTTTTGTATATCTGCGCCATTTGGGGACGTGTATCCTGTGCAAATCCAGATGTTCAAACAAAAAAAGGAATCCAATTGGACAAGTAAGCCTTTTCTCCAGTTGCTCTTTTTAGATCTTGTTTCTCTTGTGTTGCCTATTTCAGGGTGTGGGGTAATGTCCCTGTGCCCTGTGCAAAAAATGAAAAGGCCTTGTAAGGGGACCAGTCAGGAATCTCCTTACTCTGTGTATAGTTAGGGAATCTCAAAAGTCTCCCAATGGAGCAAATACAAAGAAAGTGTTGAAAAATCCCAACTTTATCAGACACTTTAAGTCTTTCTTGGAACCCCAATATCTAAAAGGGCACCAGTCACCCCCAGTACCAAGACAAGTACCATCGACCAAGGGTGCCACTTTAGGTGCTGGGGATCCTCAAATACAGAAAGGTACTGTGGGTCCAGAATTAACTTCAAGCTTAGGCCCCCTATCCCAGATGAGCTTCAGTGGTCCATGCAGTACCCTGTGAGTATACGCAGATATGGGTTTGGAGGTGGAGACCTCTGATGGGGCAGCATGTATTGGAGAAGCTTGCCATCAGTTCACAGAACTTGGGCATGGTGGTTGCACTGGCTTTACAGTCCCAAACTAGGATCCATACCTCCAAAAGGAAGGGTTGACTCTCCATGATGTGATAAGCCAGCATGATCTTCAGGCCCACCTCCCTGCACACAGTTCTTGGCACACTCAAAAGAACAATTTGACAATGGCACACAAACAAAGTAAAGAGGTATCTAGAAAAAAAACATGTCAGGCTGCATCAGTTATAGTGTGTGCTGGGTGGATTGGTAACCATAACTGTCATATTTCAATGATCCTTGCATTCAAGCCATATCCCTATTACTTTCATCTTAAAGAAACCATCTAAATAGCCTGCCACGACTCATCTGCACCAGATACACATATTCCAAAGACATCACTCAATGCAACACTCTAAAAAATCCAAATAATATTTACTGTTGTATAAGGTTTATTCGAGATAATTCTCATAAAAGCACATTATAAAATTTAAAACATTTACAGAATAAAACATAACAATTACAGATATAAATTCATTAAACATTCTGTGCAGCTCATACAATATTAGCATAATAAAATTATTTGTGGCGAATAATTTTGCATATAAATCGTAAATTAAAAGGAAAACCTGATTACCTAATTCCCCCCAAAGATCGTCGCCTGATTGCCCAAGCCCAACCCAGGTATTTGGCTACCCCGATGACTATCGATTCCTGGGTTGTTGTACACAAGATTCTTAAAGCCACTGCGCTGTCGCGTGTCCCCAGGTTTTTGCATACAGGCGTAAGCCATATTCTCCTCGGTAATGAGTATGCTTGACATATGAATAGAAAATGGCCTACACTCTCCACGGCATTCTCGCAGGCTGGGCATAACCTATTGGTCGATCTATGCCAACCTGCCGTCAGTTTCTTTAAGGGGATCGATCCGGATCTTAACTGAAAGACGAGCTTCCTATCCATTGGTACCGTAATGGTATCCCAATAGTTTTCTAGGATAGGAAAGATTTTTGTCTCCAGGTAGCGACCAGCCATAGAGTCGGACCTAGCGTCTTTCAACAGATTACCACCCACCCAATCCCAGTATTGTTATTTGAGGGCTTCTTTGCTTGGGAAGTCTTCTCCCACAGGGTTATTCCAAAGATTGGAAAGCCCTAAGTTAGTCAGCATGGCCTTCAGGTTTTTGAGCCATTTTATCTTGTGGAAGATATCTTCCTTAATTATCCAAAGAAAACCCTCCGCGTATTGTCTAATTTCTGGAGTCGTCCAAAGACGTCTCCAGTAGAGGACTGGGCGCAATCGAGCTCTGTCGGCAATTGGACGCCTACCCAACTCCAGGAACAATGGGATTAAGGGGGTACTCTGTGGAAGTCCTGTGATCCCTCTCAGGAACTTGTTCTCAGAAGTCTGTAAAGCCACAAGATTGTCCCAAGCCCATAACTCCGCGCCATATAATGTGGCACCCAAGACCTTCGCATCATACACTACAAGTGCTGGTTTAATCGGTTTTGTCTTGGATTTGCGGTGTTCCCCCCTCAAAGCACCTGAGAGCTGTTGGTGTTTTAAGACCACTTTTTCCAAATGATGCGAACAGCCAACGCCCTCTGCAATCTGTACCCCCAAATACGTGAACTCTTTAACAGTATCTAACCTGCTGTTATTTAGGGTTACCTTGGGATATATTCTGCGACGTGGGGTAAAGGCCATCAATTTTGTTTTTCCCACGTTCACTTCAAGCCCATGCTCTGTGCAGAAAACATCAAAAATGTTTAGTGCACGTTGCAGCCCTGCAGGGGTCTTAGACAAGATAAGGGTGTCGTCAGCGAACATCAGGATCGGGACCCTGGTGTCCGCTAAGGACGGAGCGTCTACGCTAGCCTCCAACATTCTCTTAACGATCCCGTTAATAAATAACGAGAAGAGTAAGGGAGCCATGGAACAGCCTTGTCGGACATCCCTTTCGACTGGGAAGTCCGAGGTTGTCTCCCCGTTTCCACCCCACTGTACTCTTGCAAAATTGGATTCATGCAATCGCATGATTAGTGTGAGCAAATCGACAGGAATCCCCAGCCTTTGCAGAACCAACCATAGCTTAAACCGGGGGACTAGGTCGAATGCCGCCCGCAGGTCGACAAACGCGACATACAGGCAGCCCCTTCCTAGTAGAACCGTCTTCCACCGCAGTATAGTGAAGCGGAAGACCTGGTCAATGGTACTGGTTGCTCGCCTAAATCCAGCTTGGTATGGAGAAAGGGCGTTGTTGTCGTCAACCCAGTCCATAAGCTGGTTTGCTACCATTCTCCCCACTACTTTTTGCATGGTTGCTATTAGGCTTATAGGCCTGTAGTTTGCAGGCAATGAGTGATCACCCTTCTTATGAATGGGAATGATAATTGCACCTTTCCAAAGGTCGGGGACCACCCCCCCCCTTGGCTAGGGCATTTGCTACTAGAAAGGTATACCTCGCCCATCTAGTCGTGTCGTATTTAAAAATATCCGGGGGAATCCCGTCAAGCCCTGGCGCTCTCCCACATTTCACGGAACTAATCGCAATTTCTACTTCTCTAAGGGAAAACAAATTGTCGATAGCATAGACTGGTGTTATGCCTTCGGCCACCCCAGGATGGATGACTTCAGCATACTGTGGTCTAAAGTAGTCAACCCAGGCATCTTCTGCTACATTATTATCTGGCTTTGCAGGGCCACCTCCTCTACCCCACTTGATCATTTTCCAAAAGGTCCTGGAGTCCTTGTTACCTGAAGCCTCTTTTAACTCAGCCCAATGGTCCTCGTCCCATTTCTTTTTGGCTCGGTAGATGGCCAACTTGTACAGTTTCCTATTCACTTTTATTGCAGCGCGGTCCCTATTCCTAATAGCTTGTCCCAGTTCTAGTCGTGCCGATCTACATTGGCTATCAAACCACCTTCCGACATCTTTAGTTTTCCTCCCTTTCTTGCTCTTTGTAAAAAAACATGGTTTCAGGAGGGAAAATAACTTGTTGTGGATTTCGGTGATACCACTAGCCCCGCCCCCCGGAGCTATTGGATCTTCTGCCTCCATTGCGGAAATTGCACTATCAACCTCATGGTTGATGTAGGTCATGGTAGCCTCGTTTGCCACTACCTTTGGCCATTTTAACCTACGTTCATCATTACTCATAACTGGGACTTCGTCATTCGTTAAATGCAAGTTTCCCACTCCAACGTTCCACCACCTATGGGTCACACAAAGGGGGTTGTGGTCACTTTCAACCCTGGGCCTAATGGCCATGTCTATAACCCCCTCCCACAGTTGGAGACTACATAATATATAATCAATTCTGCTCCTGCTGATACCGTTGTCAAAAGTACAGCTACCCTCCTTGTCCCCTGGTGTTCTCCCGTTCAGTGCTCTTAAACCATGTTCCATACAAATAGCATTTAACAATAAAATGTCTTTTGTCCATCGCTTTACGGGTTTTAAACATAGAGAAGGTACTCCCCAAAGATTGTCCTCGTCCTTCCCTAAAGGATCGTTTGTACAGTCCAAAGGTTCAAAAGTCCTGTTGAGGTCCCCAGCTATTATCACCATGCTATCTTGGGACTTGGTTTCTAAGGCAGCGGACAACAACTCTAAGGTAGAAGAATTGGTTACATTATTACCTCTTGCATAAACGTTATACAAATCCATTGATGAACCCTTGCCTGTAGAGATTCTTAACACTTGTAGATCACTGGTTCCCAGGTCCAACATTTTGATGTTGATGCGCAAGTCCTGTTTTATCCAAACAGTGAGGCCTCCCTTAGGCCGCCCCCTTCCACCTTTTGATGCTGGTATATAATAGTTTAAATAACCAAAACAGAAAAGGGGGTCACAAGCCCAGGTTTCTTGAAAGCAACAGACATCAAACCCACTGATATAATCCACCCAGGATTGGGAATCTAACTTACCACCCAACCCAGCAACATTCCAAGATAAAAGCGTACCAAGCGTACCAATGCTAGACTCAATCCCATCGTGAATGTTAGTGTTGGAAGACACTTGAGCGATCAACGGGCTTTCGATGTTATTAATCTGCTTCCCATGGTCATCAATGGGATCAGCAATCATGTTAGCTATTATTGAGGGCGATGTCACAGCATTAGCATTTGTATTTTCCAGTCTAGTACCACCTTCTTAAAGCACCGACGGCATAGGTCTACGCTCGATTAAATAGCGTTCATTCACGCTTCCCTAAACACAGCCTAACAATAACCGTTAGCTCTGTGTCTCTATTTTTGCCGTGCAGATTGTCCTCACACCGCCTCCAACATGACGGTTTCCGTCAGCTAAACCCTAGAAGCTCACAGACCCCCAGTGAAGACATAGTGGACGCAGTCTAAAGGTAATCAGTTGTAAATAAATACCCGTTTTTTACCACTGCTATAGAACAATACGCCGTTCTAATACACCGCTTATATTCCTTCTGACATACAGATTGTCAGCGCCACTAGAAGCACACAGACCCCCAATTGTAAACACAGTGGACACAGGCTAAAGATAATTAGTTGTAAACAAATACCTGTTTAATACCACTGTTACAAATAGCACGCTATCCTAACACGCTGTTACTGCTTATATTCCTTCTGACATACAGATTGTCAGCACAACAAGAAACGTCCAAAGACCCCCACCCAGAGAATTCATGAACCTACCCTACAGGTACTTATTGGGCCTCTATTATCATGACCGGTAGCACCCCCTCTTTCTGATAAACATTACTAACAACTTACCATGAATGTCTCCTGACATTTAGGTTACCTGCGTAACATTTCTCCTGCGCCCGGAGCACGTAACCTTGCTATTTTACAAGACCATCTCTACAGGTAATATTGCTACGTTGTTCCACCATTTGAATCTCATAATACCAATATGACCCATATAATTCATCCCCACGTTCTTCTCATTCAACAGCTTAATAAAATCGAAGCGTCTATTTATTTAACAAAAGGCCCACTGAAATAGAAAAACAATACAGGTACTTGCTCATTACGTAATCCTCTTGCCTTATTTTTCTGTATCTTCATTGCTGTGAATTACTAAATTTCGCACTTTAATCATGTCCGTTTGCAGCGCTAAAGCCTTAAAGACAATGCATCCCGTAGGTCCAGACTTCTCTACCCTTTCCCTCCTGTGAGAATCGGCACCATCTATTTACTCAGGTACAACCATGGTTCATCTCATGTCCCCAACTTGTCTTTTCACCCTTCCCCCCTTTTTTTCCACCCTTTTCTCTCTGTTGCTCACAATCACATCCCCCGTCATCACTCACACCCCCCCAAAACCTTCATCCACCCATTCCTACCTGCACACTATTAGCGCATTGTGTCTTTCTGTAGGCGGTATTTATATCTTAGAAAGTTGTCTAAATAACCATCCCATGTGTCCGCTCCCATCTCATTGCCCCCGTATTGTAGCTTGCTGTTTAGCAATATAACGAGACCAGAACTGTACCAGTTTAAATGAGCACCCAATTGTATATAATTGTAAATACTAGGACAGGTTTGAGAATCTTTATAGACATTATTGTCATGTTTTGCATCACTGTATAAATGTATCACATGATATCTCTCTCTGTATTTTAACATGTAAATACTTTAGGACATTTCACGGACATTGACAAGCACTGCTATTGTTTATATCTTTCTATATGTATAGGTCCATTTGGATACTCACATGGCTCCCTGATGAAGGCCCTCAGCCGAAACGCGCGTAGATGTCATACCTAGCCATGTTTTTATGTACAGTGTGCTGAAACAATATTCCACTCCACTTTCTAATCTAAATGAACTACTTTAAAATGTGTATAGGATGCATTAATATGTGTATATATGTAGATTGAAAAGTCACATGTATAGTGGAGATATGCACACGATAATTACTTATAATAAAATAATGATGTTTTTTACTAGAATAACATTTGAATAAAATAAAAGTCACAATTTTGTATCACACACCTTGTTCTCTGATAGTTCTTGCTGTCAATTGTCCGTCTCTGCCCTCTACTTAAAACCAGTTCCTAATTACCCTTCTTCCAAATAGTACCACCTTCTTCAACAAAACTCCCCGTCTCTATGTAACCAACCGTTGAACATGTAACAATGGTGTCAACATGATCGCCACAAACCCCTTTGAACTCATTATTGTTCCCTCCTGTCCAACTGTTCCTATCTTTGTTGTTTTGTCAACATCCCCATCCCGGGTCCTGCCAACCTACGTGAGGGTTATAATTTATACATGTAGTGTGGTTATGACCAAATGGAGGAGCCGGTAAGGAATTGACTGACCATGGTACAGTAGGGGGGATTAGGGGTTCATTAAGCAAGCTAGTCGTTACACTAGTTGGGCGGGGGTAAAAAAAAGTAAGGTCTACAATTCCAATACCTCCCTTGTTTGTTCCCCATCCCTGCCTAGTTATCCATCCTGCCACCCTTGGATCTTGGAAATTAACCACGATGCAGTCCCCACCCAAGGTTTTCGGTGTATGCCCCATCCAGTCTATTCTCCTTACCCCTATAATTAACCCATCGATGTCACCTGGCAGAGGACGATTTTCCCTTAACCAGTGCATGATCTTGTTTTTGAGCATCTGGAAAGTTTCTCTCTGCCCTGTGGGTAATGGTGGTACATTTATAAGAACTGCTACATAGGGGAAGTAATCTGGAGTAAGATTCACCGGGGGTTTTCTGTGGGGTGGCTTTGTCAAGGGAGGTGGGAATGTTTTAGGAACGTTGGGAACGGGTTGGGGGGCAGGTTTCAACATCTGCTGTTTATTATTTGGTTGGGTTGGTGCTAGAGTTTTGCCTACTAAAGGGCATACATTAGCCCTGTTCCCAACCACAGGATTGTTTGAAACTGTCTGCTTGTTATTGGTTGCTTTTGCAGATACGGAAACTTTACCCGCTTGGGGGCAAACTGTAACCTCTGCGCTCGTAGCAGTTGATGGATTTTGTGTCTGGGGTATTGTAGACTGTGGAGGATAAGTAGTGTTCGGCTGGGATTGAACAGAACCTACGTGTGCTCTGTCGGCTCTATCAGCAGATTTTATAGTTGTTTTGACGGTAGGGTTGCATTGCTTAGAAGGTAAAGGGGAGTTATTTTGAGACCTTCTTCCCTTATCCTGAGTAACAGGGTTAGTAAGGACCTGGGGCTTTGTGCTTACATCCACCCTAGCGTTAGCTTTAATCAGGGATTTTGTAGAATAGAAATTGTCTAGTGTTGCCTGTTCAAAGTGATTTAGCCTATCTGTAAGCTTGACAATTCTATCCTCAATGGGGGTAAGTATTAGTCTAAGCAATTTTTCCAACTCAGGAAGCACATTTGCAAGTGATAGCAGCTTTTCATTGATTGGTACAGTGGAGTCAGTACAAGTATTCTCTTCTTTATCTTGACTGTCCAAAGGGGCAAGATTAATGTATGGAACACTTTCTGTACTATGATTTTCTTCAATGACAACCTCTCCAATGTTCACAGATTTGTGTAGCTTCCTGTGCTTTTGAAGGGGTTTGACCACCATTTTACATTTTCTTACTGGGGCTGGTCTTTTCCTTTTAGACCCGAGCTTAGATTGGGCCAATGTAACCTGAGCACCAGAGTCAGGGAGCGGTGTAAGTTGGATAATACTCCCACAGGGATTATTCAATTCTGTTGCAACGTCCTTGTTTGTTATTTGTGCCTGTCCCTCAAAATGTTCGTTGGCAACTGGAAGATTCACTGAGGATAGAGGGGTTACCAGGGTGGGGTACGTTAGAGTTGAAAGCTTATCCGTAGAATTCTTGAGTAGTTCTATTGATAATCTATGCTCTGCGCGCCTCTCTGCCAAGGATAACTCTTTGTCAATTGACAGCGAACGATTGAAAAAGAATTTATCTAAAGGGCCAATTGCCAGAGGACCAGACTCAACCGGAGGAGTTGTCAAGTGGCTGTTAGCAGTACTTGTCGAAGCAGACATTGCCATACTTCTCACCAATCAAAAACAATATTTTAATGTCACTTACTGGAGAAGGTACTATGGATCACTGATAAGGGGGGTGGCCCAGCCCGGCCTCCTGCGGCCCCGGACGGCCACAGACGGTCCCGCCCTTGTCCCGGGCTTCTCCCGGCGCCCTCCCGCGCGCTCCCGCGCCGCGGGATCTATGGTCTGTGTTATACGCTGGAAGTACCTATCATTGGACGGTGGACAGGGGGGTGTGGCCAGCGGGGAGAGCAGCCCAGGTGTATGGAATGGGCGCGCAGGGGCTCCTGGAGACTGGAGTCCCTGCCTGTGCTCGCAGCCCCGCCGGCTCTCTTCCTGCCCGCTCCTCCGCCGATAGCCTCACACAGCAAACAGCAGCCTCAGATCTCAAGGCGCTGCGGGACCCGCGAAGCGGGTCCGGCGAGGTCAGAGAAGCCTTCAGGGGTTGAAATTGGAAGCTGATTCCCTCTGTGAGGTCGCACGCCCAGCCAGCAACACGGCAATCCAAACGAGCAGTTCAGGTGTGCTGGGTGCATTGGTAACCATAACTGTCATATTTCAATGATCCTTGCATTCAAGCCATATCCCTATTACTTTCATCTTAAAGAAACCATCTAAATAGCCTGCCACGACTCATCTGCACCAGATACACATATTCCAAAGACATCACTCAATACAACACTCCAAAAAATCCAAATAATATTTACATAAAGGGTACATTAGAGTAACAGCCATTGTGCAAACTGTTGGAGAAAAACACACACCCACCTTCCATTTGTCTCTGAAACTTAAGCATGCAACGCAATCAAGAACATCAAAGCCAGAGCCACTACCTCGCCGGCAGTGCCAGAACAATACATAAAGACTGTTATCTAACCATCTAACCATGCCAATACAACAGACTGGGCAACAACTACAATCCCAAATTGAAAATTCACCATCAACCACTAAAGAACACTGCACAAGAAGCAACACCATCACTGTTTTATAAGATCAAGTACAAAGACCCAACTATCTAAGTAACCATATTTATTCTACAGCAATGAACACAGTTTTTAGAAATGGGGGTCTCTAGTTGGCAGTGGCTGGCCACAGTCCAAGTAGGGACCCTTCTTCCTAAGTCAGAGTAAGGGGTCTACACCCTTGGATAACCCCTGCTCAACCCTGTGGTAACGTAGCATGAGCAGTTAGGCTTATCTCAGAGGCAGGGTGTAAAGCCTTTATGATCATACACAGTAACACAGTGAAGGACACTACAAAGGGACACCCCACAAGTAGTTATAAAAAATAAGTATCTTTATATATAGACTTAACACAAGGCCAATAACGGTAAAAAGCCACAATACTGAAATAAGGGGGTTACTCTTGAAAGGATGGAAAAAGAGTTCAAAGTGTTCAAATAGGGTTTCAGTTCAAAGGAGGGGTCTCTGCGACCCTTTTACCCACAAAGTACCTGATTTTCGTAGCAAAAACAAACAAAAGGTCACAAAGGAGCTGTAGCGATGATTTTTCCCACACTAGGCCGGCGATGCGTTGAATCCTGGCCACAAGGGAGGATGATGCGCTGGGCTGCGGGTGCGTGCGGGACAAAGCGACAGGTTTCCTGAAGCTAGGCCAGCGATGCATTGAATCCTTGCCGCGAGGGAGGATGACGCGCTGATCCTGTTGCGTGTGCGATCTCGTTGTGATGAAAGAAAATGGCGCTCCGCGAGGAAGCGATGATCCGGGTGCGAGGCGAGGAAAATGCCGGACACACTGCGTCCGCGCTGCGATGATCCGGGGTCAGCAAGCCTTCGAAAAGCCCGCAAACGTGCGATGCGATGATCTCTGAGGTTAGCGAGCACTTTGGGGCCCGCAAGCGTGCGATGCGATGATCTTTGGTTTGCGAGCGGTCGGCGGCAGCGGCGCGTGGATTTTTGTTACGCTCTTCAGCTGCAGCGGCTCGCAAAAACGGCTGTAGCCACAATTTTCAGCTCTTTTTTCTCTGTAGTAGAACTAGAGGCCCTGGAACTCACAGGGGCCTCACCTGCAGATAGAAATACTCGCTGGGAGGAAACAGGAGGCTGGTGGGGGATTCAGATGTGCCTGTGACTCCATCAGGAGGCTAGCACTCTTCTAGCCCTTGGATGATTGCTTTAGCAAAAATAAAAGTCTCTCAAAAGTCCTTTTCCCTCTTCTTCCAAGTCCAAGGGGAATTACTGCAGGCCAATCCAAGAAACAGCACACAAGCACAGGGACAGTCCTCTCCTGCAGATTCCTTCAGTAACACGGACAGAGGTTCCTCTTGAAATCCAGGAGCAATACAAATTGTAGGGATTTGGGCACAGACATTTATACCCCAGAAGTCTTTGTTCTCAGAAGTCTCAATCACTGAACCCAACCAGAACCAGTTCTGCTCAGGCCTGAAGCACTTTGTTTACCAGGCTTTCAGAAAGTGGGGGTCTGCCATCAGACGCACAGTAGGAGGTGGAGCCCGCATTCACCTTGCCAGGCACAGCCCTATTCAGGACATGAAGCTACCCCTCCCCAGTACTCAATGCATATCTCTCTATTCAACCCTGGTCTGACTCAGCCTGCCTTGCCCCTCTAAACCCAGACAGCCAATACACATTACAGCAGAGCACACTGGAGGCTTAGGCAAGAAAATACCTACTTTCTAAAAGTGAGATTTTCAAACACAGAATATTAAAACCAACGTCACTAAAAGATGCATGTTATTATTCTGAGCTCAGGCATACTAAACTCGATTTTCCACCATGTTCCCTGAGTCAGATAGGACTATAAGATGTAATAGCCAGTCTGCCCATTCTAGCCTATGGAGAACAGGTAGCCTTGCAGCAGTAAAAACAAAATGGAGAGGGATTCACTACCAGGACATGCTACACATATCAAGCCATGTCCTACCTTACGCACACAATGCACCTACCATAGGGGCGACTGACATGAGGCTAAGGGAAGGGTAAGGGGCTGGGGAGTGTGGGCACTTCACAGCCAAGATGGCAGTTCTGGACTACGCACAGACACTGCAGTGGCAGGTCTGAGGTACACTTTACAAGCTAATTCTGTGGGTGGCGCAAACCAGCGCTGCAGGCCCACCAGCAGCATTTGGGTTACCAGCCCTGGGCACACAGGCCACGCTACTAGGGATGAACAGGTAAACCAAATAAGCCAATCAGAGATATACCAATTTGCAAGCATATTTACACAGGGAGCATTTGCGCTTTGGCACTGGATGGCAGTGGCACAGCGCCCAGAGCATCTAATACCAGAAAAAACAGAGGAGACAACAGCAAAAATGGAAGGGAGACTCACACCAATTGTGCCAGGTCTAACAACAGTGAATATAGAACAGTCATTTTTTTTTAGAACGGGATCAAACCATCAAATACTCCAAAATTCCCCCATCTGAATGCTGGATGAAACATTCAAATCAAGCCACCCTTTCACACAAATGTATTCAGTCAATGGACAGTTCCTACAAAACATCATTGTACTAATGCACACACTTCCAGCAAATAAACAGACATCTACATACACAAAGACAATCTAATTTAAACATAACAACAAATAAACAAATATCCAAATATAATGAATGATTTTTAACTATGTATGCTAAACACTTAAAAAAAGATATACCCTCTTTTAAAAATCAAATGTTAATGCTTCCATTTCAATCAGGAACTGTGGAAAGAAATGCAAAATATAACTCTAGAATAAGTCAACTCATGTAATAGTAAGTTCCAATTTGTAATTAAAATCTTCTAGCATTGGACACCTTAACGTGAACTCAACCAATGCGACCTTTGAATGGATTCATCCATCTACAAAAAGAGTGATGACAAATCAATACAATTGTTAAAATATTTTGAGGAGACTTCGATGGGTCACATCAAAGGCTAAGGGAACAGGCAGGCATTCAGGTTCCAAATTCCAAAATTGCATTGTGGAACTGTTACATCAGCACAATAAGCAGAGAAACATAAAACAACAATTCTACTGATGGCTGTCATAATTATTTCCGAAAAACAATTGCCAAATATGGAGCAATTTATTGAAATACTTTGAAAAGAATAAAGCTTCCAGGAATTATGCAAAAAGCAATCACTTTCTAAATTCTGTCCTACAAAATATCACAACAAAATAGACAAATGCAAAGCATGATATATTGAAAAGCACAAATGTGTGAGAATATAAAATGCCTGGATTATTTATAAACAATTGGTTATATCATACCATACCGCAAAAAAACAAACCCAAACCAAAAATAATGACAATTTCCACAAATACATTGCCTAAGGTACAAATTAAAAACACATCTCTTCACAATTAAATAATACATTAGGCCCACATGCATCAAGCATTTTTGGAGTCGCAAACGGTGCGATTCCTTAAAATCGGCCGTTTGCGATTCCAAAAATGCTTTTTGGAATGCATCATGCATTTTTAGAAATCGCAACATTTTTGCGATTTCTAAAAATGCGATTGCTTTTAAGAAATCGCAAATTTGCGATTTCTTAAAAGCAATGCATGAATACTTTTTAAATTGCGAATTCGCAATTAGAGGGATAAATTTACCGAGTAGTTGAACTACTCGGTAAATTTGCAAAAAGTGAAAATAACGCTGAAAATGCATTTTTTTAACATTCATGTTACGGACACACATGTCCTTAGGACATGTGTGTGTGCAACATGATGCGAAAACAGCATTTCATGGGTGCAGGGGGGGTTCATTTGAACCCCCCTCACCACCCTTGAAATGCAATCAGGATTTGCGATTTTCAAATTGCGAATTCGCAATTCCCATTCATTCCTATGGGCCTTTTGGCCCATAGGAATGAATGGGAATTGCGAATTCGCAATTTGAAAATCGCATTTTTTATGAAATTCAGTAAAAATAGCAATTTCTACCGAATTGCATAAAAATTAAAAAAATTATCATGCATAGCCTTTTGCGATTTCTAAATTGCGAATCGCTTTTTATCGCAATTTAGAAATCGCAAAAGACGACATTGATGCATGTGGGCCATAATGTGAAAAAACACTACTTTCCCTCATACTAAAAAGTAAATAATATACATCCACTACCCACAGAAGTTCGACATACCTCAGTCCTTAACAAATACTTGCAAAACACATTTAAAAACTAATAAAAACAATATTGCAGGAACAAATAAAACAAGATATGTACTTACAACTGTAGATTAATGCAGTATGGCATCAAGGAAGTTATTTATCACTTTAATATAGCACAGAAAGTCTACAAAGATTAAAGTGTTTACAAGGAAGGAGTTGTTAAGAGATTGATATGCAAATGTTGGAATATTACATTTAGAAACACAGTCCGAAAGGTAGGCTACTCTGATGTTAGAAAGAAAATGCTAAATAATTATTGACAACAGACTTGACCAGAAAAATCAGGTCTAGGCTCTATTTTGCTACAATCCATCCACAAAAGACACTACAAAAATGTTCATTAAACTCATTTTACTTTCACATTACTCAAGTGCACAATATCTGAAAATGTAGCAATTCTGTTATGGCTACCCGAGCAACTGATTAGCTCAGGGGCTGGAAGTGCAGAGTAATGGGTGGACACATATAAAGGAAAATATCAATAGCTTTGGGTTGTACTTGCCTGAAACAGTAATCTCACAAGAAATGCAATGTGGGAGAATATGCAGAGTAAGTAATGCAAACATTGAAAAGGACATTCTCCAAATGCTGGAGAAGATTCCTTCTGATTTTTACTCTTAGGTGTCGATTCCGATGTCGCTAAAAATGCCTTCCCACGGCTATTCGTAGGCTTACCTTACGACTGACTCGTATCCGGATATTTTACTACAAACAAGCAAGCACGATGCGTATTAAATGCACATTTCTGACTGATTCGCCGGCTCCGATTCGTGCTCTATTTCACAACCGATCAGGCTTAGGAAACACAGAAATCGAGTCGTACGGAGGCTTTTCCCAACACATTTCCGGACCCGCAAATACGATGCGTTGTTTCTACGCGTCATACAGGGCGCTGCTCCCAGCACCTCACAGCGTTCAGACAAGGTGTATTTAAGCTCTGATTCACACAAGAACACGTTCAGCGGGGACGAGAGTCTGTCGCGTCGTGCATGTGCTTGGCTGTGTAGAATTGTTTGCATGCGTGTCTATTGGGTTGTGCTAATGCTGGACTATTTGGGATCGTTAGCATCCAAGTCTGTCGTGTTAATGCTTGGCTACATGGAGTCGTTTGTGTACGAGTCTATCGTGCCAGGCTCCTCTCCTGCTGTAATTTATTTTTCCGGCTGAGTCGTTTGTAAATTTAAATTATCGCATCATACTCAGCCATTTCAAAGATGTGTGTACGGTTCGGTCGGAAAATATGATGGGTCCGTGTCGGGAAAAACCTTTTCCAGCCGAAATCGGAATTGGCCCCTAAATGTTTGCCTCACAGTATTAACTATCAGAGCAAAGTGTAGTCCTTTTGATGTCCTTGGTTTATTTAGCTTGGTACAGGATGGCGGTGAGGATAGCTTCTAAGATAGTGGAAGTGTATTTACTGCATTCCTGTAGCTGGAGGGAGGTGACCCAGACAATGAATTCAAGATGGTGAGACCAGGGTACCTTTAGAAAAGAGGCTTTGTTTCAAGGAGATACAGATTAGTCTTTCTGTTTTGTGTCATTTGGTACCTGGTAGGTCAAAGGGTGTGACTGGGCTTCTGTTTTTCAAGAAATTGAAGTTTCTAGGGGAGGCCTGTCCTTTGTCTATCCTGGATTTATGCTTCAACAAGATCGCTCAATTAAATGTGATCGCATTGTGGGTACTCTATCTCGGAGTCAGCCTTAGTGCTTCCTACTGAGAGAAACGTTACTTTCCATGATTCACTGATAGAATATCAATGAAAAAAACATTGATGCTCAAAATATCGAAAAGAAAATGTAGACCACAAAAATATCTACTGCCATAGCAACACAGGTAAGTACAAACATATTGAATCAAAAATATTGAATCAAAAATATTGAATCAAAAATATATCAATTTGTTTCTGTTTAAAAATTATTGTTTTGCCAATCACAAAACCATCATGTATGACATAGAAGAGAAAACCATCATTTTACCTTGCTAAAACCCCCACACCCCACCCACCCAGCTACACATTTGGATTACATTTTATCATTGTTACAGAACATATTTCATAGTATATTACATACAAGTACATACAAAAAGGGGAGAGAGAGAAAACATTGACCTAGGGGACAAAAATTCATAAATCCTAATAAACACATAGTTAAAGTGCATCATGCCTAACATCCTCAACTCCTTATTTTTATCCAGTCAAATAAAGGTCCCCATCTCTTAAGGTCCTTCCTTTACTATGGGTCCCCTTCCTTGAGAAAATGGCCTTTTCTACATTACAAATTGCCAACGCCCTAGCTAACATTGTTGGAACACTGGTGGGTTGTTATCTAGCCATGCCAAGGTGATACATAAACAATAGATTGTCATGGAGATAAAGACCAACACTCTGCCTCTGACAGGTCTCTCCGCTTCTGATACTCCCAAAAGAATCACAGCGGGGGACAAGGATACCTGAATATTTAATTTGTTGTTAAAAAGATCTGTGATCTGGGTTTTAATGTGAGTTAGGGACGGGCAGGTGGGTACCATGTCGGCGCCCCTAAGTTGGCATCTAGGGCATCATGAACCTTTACCATCCCCCCATTTAATGATCCTACTAGGACTGTACTATAAATGAAAACAAGTTTTATAATACTGTACATGTAGTTTGGAAGATAAGAACAACAACTGGGCCAGAGAAAAGGATTCCCGGAAACTGGATTCAGGGATGGCCAGTTGTTATTGCCATCTCAAAGAGTGTTTGTCAATGTCATCCTTCATACGTTTATTGAGGAGGGAATAAATCAAATCAATTGGAGGTTTATGTCCTGTGGACAGAGCGTTAACCAGGTCGTACCTTTGGAATCCAATCGGCCCTCCAGCCTTTGCGATATAAAAAATCCCTGACTTGTAAGCACTTAAAAAAGTCTTTATGACTAAGGCCAAATTCACCTCAAATCTCTTGGAGTGATTTGATACCCATGGGGAAGAAGAAAAAGCCAGTTTTAACCCAGCATGGGATATGTTGGTTCTGGAAAATTTCGAGTAGATGCGTATTATTATTCGGGGGTGAAAAAATTATGCCGGCCCATACCCATTAATTTACAGACTGTTCACCAGATTTTAAAGGTGTTCAATAAGGTCTTAAAGTGAACTCACTTGAAATAGTTCAGCTCAATCTGCCTCCATAATTTCCCCCACGCCCCTTCGCCTATCAATTATTCGTATGGGGAAGGAAAGTTTTCAGCTCCTAATTGCCTGGATGTTTTTTTTGTAGTAGGGGCCCCAAATTCTGCAAACCAGTAGCCCTATAATACAACTTTATGTTTGAATGTCCCCACCTTCCTCGGTCTTTAGGGAGGGTCAGAAATTTTAAGGTTCTCCTTGGTTTTGCATAAGCCCAAACAAATCAGAAGATCACTTTGTCTAGCTTTTTAAGCCATAGATTTACTATCTCTAAGGGTATACCATGAACAAAATAAAGGATTTGGGGGAAAAAATAATTTAATAACATTGCATTGGCCAGCTAGGGACAGGTGTAGGTTATTCAGCCAATATAGGTCTTTCTTGGCTGTTTCAAGCAAAGGTTCTAAATTATCCTCAACGATACAATCCAGGTCGGGGTTGACGGCAACTTCCAAATATCTAGCACTTGTGGCTACCTGTGGATCCTGCGGGGATAGTTGATTATTAACCAAAATTACTGTTTTGCCCCTGTTTAGAGTATAGACCGAAATACGCCTGAATTCCGCTGCCTCTTTCTCAATCTCAGCAATAGCTACGGCAGGTTCGGGTGTAACTAGGGCAATATCTTCAGCGTAAGTGAGAGTTTTTGTATCTCAACCATTATACACCATAGGGGGGATCTTCATATTCGACTCAAGCCTACAAATAAAAAGGGTCGATATAAAGGGAGAATAAAGGTGGAGAACAAGGCAGCCCTGCATGGTCCCTCTTGAGACCACAAATGGACCTGAAAGTTCCCCTGCAACAAAAACCCTAGCCACTGGCTTAAAATATAGTGCCTTAAGAGCTTGCCAGAACTCTGGTCCTATATTTACATTTTCTAGCACATTCCATGGGTAGTGCCAGGAGACCCTATCATAAGCTTTCTCAGCATCCAGCAAAATTAAAGCCATACGGTCTCCCACCACCTGGACAGCATTGAACAGTGTGATTACAGTTCTAATGTTGCGTAGTGTTTCTTCCAGGTAGAAACCCATGTTGCCGCGCCAGTTACTACCTTGCTGATAATTGGGGACAATCGGGAAGCTAGGATTTTAGACAAAATTTTAGAATCCCAGTTAATCAATGTGATCAGTCCTTAGGACCCAAGTTCATTTTCAGGTTTGTTCTTTTTTAGGAAAACCACGATTTATTCCTGTAAACATGATGGAGGGAGTTTGTTTCCTTCAAAAGTTTGTGTGAACAATCCCGTTAGGCAGTCCTTCAGTTCCGGTGCAAATGCTCTGTAAAATTCAACAGAATGCCATTCTCCCCGGCTGCTTTCCCTGTCACCAGAGACAGTGGTTAAAATCTCTTCCCCTTAAGGGGTCCCTTCCAAACCCACCTGCTCTTCTTCATCAAATCTAGGTAGTACAGTTAGATCCAGATATAAGATATCATCGTGCTCTCCCTTCCCGGTTTCCAGATACAGTGTCTGATAGAATCTTTTGAACGCTGATCTTACTCCTGCTGGATTGGAAATCATACCCTGTGCTGGATCTCGTATCTCCCTAACTTCATTCTGACAACACTTTTGTCTGTTCCTTATAGCAAGTGTATGATCGACTTGTTCACCGTATTCATAGGCTTGTTCCCTATAGACAAAAAATGTAGCTGCAGTTTTTGCTATCGTAATGTCGTTAATAGCTGCTTTTGCTATCATAACCCCCATCTGCACCTCTTGAATATCTCCCCGTGTTCTGTGTGGTATTTAGTTTCTTCCAGAGCTAGTGTGGCATATAGCTCCGCATTTTCTATTTGTCCTTCCTCACCCTGGTTAGAGTGAACTGCAGGGTTTCTCCCCAAATCCCTACACTCAGTGTGTCCCAAACAATTTCCAGTGAGGTGGGACCTAGGTTTTCTTTAAGGAATAGTGCTATCCAGGTCCTCATATAGATAAGGTATTCATTAATAATCAGTAATGCCCACTCAAAACTCAAATAACCATGCTTTTTGCGGGGCCCAACCTTTTAAATTACTATAACAAGAGGGTTATGATCAGACATTCCCAAGGGTACATTTTGAAATCGCACTCTGGGATTATAGAATGTGAGACAAAAATAAATCCAATTGAGCATGTGACTGATGAGGAGAGGAGGAAAAGGTATATCCATGTTCAGTTGGTCTCCTAATCTGCCAAACATGCATCAGGGTATGATCTTTACAAAGGCTTTTTAAGAGATTTAAATACCCTTACTTTCCTCCCACAATAATTGTACTGCTTCTCACAGCACCAGCTATTAGAAATATTGATGTTTAGGTCCCCACATAGAACAATAGGAGATGGCCAAGACACCAATTCATTGGTCAGCCAGTCATATAAACCTGCATCATCTAGCATTGGTTCATATACAGAGCATTAGGTAAAAGTACAGGTATCAGATCGAAATTCTAAGGTAACCCATCACCCCAGTCTGTCGGTACACACATGAATGAAGAACTGTATCAAATCCCTTTTCACAAGTATTGCCACAAGTCTGAGTGTTTGGCGTGTATTGCCCACCACTTTAAAGCCAAGAGTGTCCAACAAAGACATTTATGCTCCCTCAATGTGGCTCTCCTGGAGACATATTACATACGCCTCCAAGACATGTAATTCTATGGTTACCTTGGCTCTCTTTTTCTTGTCATTAAGGCCACAGATATTCACTGAGGCATACTCATTGCCCCTCTTTTCTAGGTTTCCTTTTGGATATCTCTGGTCTATCATCTTGACACTGGTCACCCACAACACCCCCCTCCCTTTGGATCTACCTCCTCCACTTGTGATTCTGTACACCATGCCTTCTTGTGTAGCACCACCCACCCCCACCCCCACCACCACTGTCCCCTCTCCCATTATTCCCCCACCAAATGAGCAATCAGGCAAGGAGCCTGGATGATGGTGTCTGTAGAGATGTGAATCCCCGGTCGCTCCCACCCCGTGATCCCCCACAAAGCACATCAAACTTACCACCCCATAACAAACAATGTGGTTTAGGACTCATCTAACCTTTGAGGCGAAGGGGATCAAGAACCACTAAAGATTATGTACTTTACTCTTTTGCTGCCAACCCTCGCCAATTTCTTTCAGATATTCCTGCACGACAATCTCAGAAGTAAAACTATGTGTATTCCCTTTGTAGATCACTTTCAGATGAGTATGGTTTTGAAGATAAACTTCCACCCCAAGTTGCTGGAAAGAGTTAAACAACTGCCGCATTTGCCTCAGTCTCAACTGTGGCATGAGTGAAATCTGGTCTTACAAAAACCAAAATACCCCAAAATCCTTTTTCGCCTTGGAACATGCTTGATCGAAACTTCTTGGTGCTGCAGTAAATTACCGAAGTAGACTAAGATCGCCCAATGTCTTTCAACTTAGTTGGTTTGGGATTTCTTTAGCATTATGGGAAATCTGTCGGTGGGTTGGATTTCTGCTCCCCATTCTCAATTGAACTTCTCTGGGAAGGCGCCCTTAAAAAGACATATTATATAGGCTCATGTGTCAGAGCCTTCAGCTCCCTACGGAACTCCCAAAACTCTCAAGTTATTGCACCTCTGTCTATTCTCATGGTCCTCGAGCTTCCAGAGAATTTCAGCCATTGTTTCTGCCTGTGAAAATTCCTGCAGTTTTAGGGCCTTAACTCCGGTTTCCAGGTGCTCAGTCCATTCTT
Organism: Lissotriton vulgaris; assembly: GCF_964263255.1. NCBI lineage: Eukaryota > Metazoa > Chordata > Amphibia > Caudata > Salamandridae > Lissotriton > Lissotriton vulgaris. The sequence continues at coordinate 1,461,893,394 of NC_141694.1, forward strand.
CCACCATTGAAATTCTTCCAGCGATATCCAAGCCAGTTTTATTGATTTTTTTAATAGTCCCATGCAGTTTTCTTGTACCAAGACTTGCCTGTCAACTCGAGCTCCTCGCTTCTTCCTGGACCTGTTTTATTGTTTGGAGGATTATTGCCAGAGTTCCCTCCATGGTAGAGGGTTGCCGGGGCGGGCCTGATGTTCCAACATTGCATTCTTTTGGGGGTACTTCGAGTATCTCTCCTGAGAAAACCAAGTTTGTTGAAGAATAGTCCCAATATAGATTATCCACAGAGATGTCTTTGCTACTGGCATTGGAGACTTCAACGCCAGCTCCCCTTTTCTTATTCTTCTTTTTTTCCACTGTGCGCCTTTCCCAGAATGTTTACATTGGGTTAAGCAAATGGTGTTTTCCAGGGCATCCCTGAGGAAGAGTATGAGGCTAGAGCATCAGTTAAGGAAGATGATGAATCCTCCACATTAGAGAGATCTGACTCGTTTGTCAGTGAGACACATTTCTCCACAGCGTCAAGGGATTTAGCTGTGCACATTGGAAGCAACTCTATTGCAGCTCTGCCCTGACCCAGCATGGCCTCCGAAGCAGACCCTATGATGTCAATAGTGAGGGTCTCTCGTTGAACAGATGACACAGACCTCAGCTACGTCTGTTTGCTCCAGTTGTGACCCTGCTCCTCATTATTAGGGCCGTCGCCAATGGCACCTTCATAATCATCCGGGGTTAGACCTACATCTTCTAATGTCCCTTTGTTTGCTTTGGAGGTGATTTGGAGGTCGTTATTTTTGGGTGATGTCTCTGAGGTAGATTGGGGTTACCTAAAACCACTACTCCCTTCTGGTGCACCAGAGAGGGGGACATGCGCCCTTTCCTCAACTTGCGTGACAGCTGTTTTTACCCATGGCCCCTTGTTTAGACTCCGCTCCCCAGAAAGGCCCTTGCTATTGCCAGATAGTAAAGTGGAGATTAAGGGTTGGGGCGCCTTTTTTTCTCCTAACACGTCAGCCTTTTCAGGTCGAGTCCTGGTTCTACTCTCCAAACTTGGGGTTTCCTTTATCTATAGCCCCTCATGGTCCTCCCCTCACCTACTTACCACAGTCCAGGGAGGAGTGAGGGAGTCCGCACAATTATCCAGCAGATGTGCCAGTTTTCCTTGTCCCATGGCTGGGCATTCTTCAGTGTTTCGTGGCTTTAGACCAGAGCCGTAGCAGAAAGTGCTGGAGCTGAGGAAGCAGCCACGTAATGATTAGGGCAATGCCAGTCGCCGACTGAAGCCTATGGTTGATCCGTGACTCGATGCCAGATGCATCTTGCCCAAGATGTTCATGGAGGTAGAGATTAGACAGCTTACTCCTGCAGAGCTATTTCTTTCCCCACAATGGGGAGTTTCCCGGACGGGAGTGACTCAATCCAAGTCCTACACAGGCCACATCTTGCTCAGAAATTAATAGTTCTAAGAAAAAGAAAAAAAATATATATATATATATATATATATATATATATATATATATATATATATATATATATATATATATATATATATGTAATAATTTTGAAATATAAATTCCATTTAATATGCATTTTAACAAAAATAAAACAAATAAACTTAATTTAGAAAAGATGAACACACAAACATAATATTTATACACATATATTTACTTTGAAATAATATATTAACTGTTATCTTAATTTATTTTAAAACTTTAAAACTCTATAACAATAAAATATATATTTATCAATAATTTTAAATATAAAAAAATATATAAAGTAAACATTAAACTATTAAAACATATTTAAACTTACATTTCGCAATACAATCAGTGCAAAAGTGTTGGATAGCAAAATAATTAAATTTGCTATTCCAAATCCAGTGAGTGCAACAGTAGGGAAAGTGTTGGATGGCGGAGGGGTAACAATTACTATTCCGACTTCCAGTTAGAGCAACAGGACGGAAAGTGTTAGATAGAAGAGGGGAAAAATTACTATTCCCACTCCAAAGAGTGAAACAGTGGGAAAGTGTTGGATGCAGAGTGGTAACATTACAATTCCCACTCCAAAGAGTGCAACAGTAGGGGAAGTGTTGGATAGCAGAGGGGGTAAAAATTACTACTCCCACTCCAGGAGAGCAACATTAGGGAAAGTGTTGGATAGCTGAGGGGAAAAAATACTAGTTTCACTCCAAAGAGTGCAAACGTAGGGAAAGTGTTGGATAGAAGAGGAATACAAAATACTTTTCCCACTCCACTGAATGCAACAGTAGAATAACTGTTGGATAGTAGAGGGGTAAAACAAGTTATTCCCACTCTAGTGAATGCAACAATAGGGAAATTGTTGGATAGTGGAGAGGTCAAAATTACCATTCCCACTCCAGTGAGTGCAACAGTAGGGAAAGTGTTGGATAGCAGAGAGGTAGAAAATACTATTCCCACTCCAGTGAGTGCAATAGTAGAGAAAGTGTTGGATATTGGAGGTGTAAAAATTACTATTCCAACTCCAGTGAGAGCAACAGAAGGGAAAGTGTCAGATAGCAGAGGGGTTAAAATTACTATTCCCACTCCAATGAGTACAACAGTAGGGAAAGTATTGAATAGAGGAGAGGTAAAAATTACTATTCCCACTCCAGTGAGTGCTACAGTAGGGAAAGCGTTGGATAGCAGAGAGGTAAAAAATACTATTCCCACTCCAGTGAGTGCAATAGTAGAGAAAGTGTTGGATATTGGAGGTGTAAAAATTACTATTCCAACTCCAGTGAGAGCAACAGAAGGTAAAGTGTCAGATAGCGGAGGGGTTAAAATTACTATTCCCACTCCAATGAGTACAACAGTAGGGAAAGTATTGAATAGAGGAGAGGTAAAAATTACTATTCCCACTCCAGTGAGTGCTACAGTAGAGAAAGTGTTGGACAGCAGAGGGGTAAAATTACCACTCTCACTCCAGTGAGTGCAACAGTAGAAAAACTGTTGGATAGCGAAGGGTAGCCCTTTTTATTACCATTCCAGTGAATGCAACAGTAGGAAAAGTGTTGAATAGAGGAGAGGTAAAAAGTACTATTCCCACTTCAGTTATTGCTACAGTAGAGAAAGTGTTGGATAGCGGAGGGGTAAAAATTACTACTCTCACTCCAGTGAGTGCAACAGTAGAGAAAGTGTTGGATAGCGGAGGTATAAAAATTACTATTCCAACTCCAGTGAGTGCGACCATAGGGAAAGTGTTGGATAGTGGAGGGGTAAAAATTACTATTCCAATTACAATGAGTGCAACAGTATGCAAAGTGTTTAATAGCAGAGGGGTAAAAATTATGTTTTTTTTAACATACAATGATACAGTGTTAAAAGTTAGGCTGCAAACGTCAACATTATCGGCGCCATCTTGCTCTTTTTCGAGCCCATTCGTGCGCGTAAGCGGCAGCCATTTTAAGCACCATGGCCTCTCTGCCCTTGCTGATAGCCAGCGCGTCTCTCTCTCTCTCCTAACCTCGCAGGCATCCCTCGCACGCTGACAACCCCCTCCCGCTCCCATATGCCTCAGGTCATAAACCCCTCTTCAGCGCAGCTCTACCTCGGAATCCCATCCTGTTCCCAGCGCGACACCTCCCTTCATCCCTTTCATGGTCCCAAGTCCTTTGATACAAACCCCCTTTTCCTGTGTGCCCGTTTGTCTCCCTTGTTCCCAGGCCGCCACCTGGCCCTGCGGATACTGTTTATCACACCCCCGTACAGTAGGAAGCTTCCCCCTATCAAAGGACCCTCGAGTCGATCGAACACCCTTCACCCCATGAGATCCGATCAACTCCACACATTCCGTGAATCGGCGGAATGTCCAGCTGCGCGATAATCATCACCTGTTGTGACCGGGGTGGGGATTTCAACTGTAAACGTGTGGGAACGGACTTGAAGCAGGGATTCCCAGGATGCCTTTCCGTACATCAAAGTATTGACAAATATGTGTTTCATGTAATAAAGCAATAAACCTGTGTATAAGAGGCCAGGCCTCAGATATGCGGTTAGAGCACCTCGTGACGATACTTGCTGTCCGAATTGATGTGTTCTCCTCCGGAGAGAATAAACCCTCGTTTCCTGCCTTTCAGTCTCCAGCGCCTGCTTCTTCATTGATTAATATTCTGTGGGTAATAGAGGCGACACCGCCGGGCAACACAAAAGGGTCTTTGGTCACTGGTTGTCTAGCCACCCTTTTACAATTGGCGCCCAACGTAGGGCCCATCAGCGACTCGTGGATCCAGTGGGAGAGGTCCTGACGACAGAGTGAACGACTGCAACGATCGGGAGGTACCCTGTCCGATAGACCCTCGTCTGACAGCCGATCATCCGAACTTCACTGGTTCCGAACAGACCTCTCTCGAGTGATCTACGGTCCTGACTGGGAACCATCAGGAGTGCCGCGAGGATTACGAAGAAAAGAGGACGATCGGGCGCTGGATTCGGAAGACAAGAAACTGTCCATGCGGTCCGGGTAAGGTTGTGTAGACACGACGAATTAAGAAATTGTTTGATTGATTGAAAAAAATACTAGTATTACTCTTTGTTAATTTATTTGGAGGTTCGCTGTCTGCAAACGGAGAAACAACAGGCTCTCCTTTTACAAACAGTGAAGGATAGGTAACGCATCCGTCGTGCCTATCTTTCTCCCCCACTGATCAATTGCCCCTCCCCATTGATTAACTGTTACGGATCGTTTTTCTGGAGATTCTCTGTCTACAAACAGGAAAGAATAGGTCCCCTCTTTGCAGATAGTGAAAGGGTAGGTGACGCAGACCTTTGCGGGCCTACTTATTCTCCCCATTGACCATTTTATTGACCATTTTATTGACCAAACATTAACTGCCCGATATTGATTCATGAGGTATTCACTGCCTGCAAACAACGTAGAATAGAAATATTCTGTCTAGTCTTTGCACGCAGTGATAAGATAGGTAGTGCTGACTATTATCCCCATTGTGATCCGTCATGCCTGTCTTCTCCCCACTGATTGGTAGCCTGTTTATCCCGGACCGCTTATTAGAGATGAACCATCCGGCTCCACTGGAAGGCACCTCTAATAAGGACATGTTCATGAAGCATGGATTGATCGCTATAGCCTATAGCAAGCTGTGGCATAAATATACGAAAAAGGATCGAGAAAGTCAGTGGCCACTGATAGGATCCTTCGATGATGATAAAATAAACGCACTAGAAACAGCCCTTGGTAAAAACAAGACGACGCCCACTATGCTTGATAGTTTCGGCATGTGGCGCAAAGAAACTGAACAACGTAAAAAGAGAACTGAGAGTAGGTTGGGAAAGGAGCTGCGGAAAGCAGCCCACCTAGCGGCTCAGAAACTAGAAGAAGAGATAAAAGAAAGAGAGGAAGCCAAACTGAAACTAGAAATAGAAACGTCAAGCCAGTGTCCGGTTAGAACATCCTCCACGCTCTACCCTGAATTACCCTCGAAACAACGAGCCAACGATGATCTGCTGCTAGGTCCTCCGATCATCTACATGCCCCCTCCATATGCCCCTTCCCAACCCTTAGCACAGCACCCACCACCCCCAGGTACAAGCGAGAGTAGCGCCACAGCTTCGGCCCCCATGGCCTCTGTGCCGGCCGAACCCCTTACATTAGATACTACGCAAACGACAACGTTAGGCGACCCCGAGGCCCGAAGGGTTGGTTCTGCAAGAACAAACAGACTAAGCAAAGATGAGCGAGCAGGGGTTGATAAGATAGCAAGGACACTGGTAGAAAGGAGGGAAGATGAAGAGTACATCACAGATGTATTTAACTCGTATACAGGGAGTCACAGACGACCCTTTACTGTACAACTGTGTTACCACGTCCTGAACGCATACGAGGACCGATATCGAGACAAAGGTCCCCAGAGCCTAACGACTCTGTACCGGAAGGTCGATATCGGGGATGAGGGTGAGTGTGATGTGACGGACCTCCTTACGCGCACGCTTGAGGTTTTCCGCCACCTCACTGAACCAAAACCGGCAACTGAGCCTACGACATCCGTAGTGACCGAACCACAAACTGAACAATCTAACGCCATGATGCCGATACGAGAGGCTGCCCCTTACTGGGTTCCTCCACGAGGTGAATGGACTCACGATGACGCAAACCACAAAGATGCAAAAGGAAGGGTAGTGTACAATTGGGTCTACCAACCATGGGACCGGCAAGAGATTCTGACATTCCGGAAATCTCTGCCTGACCTACGTAAAAACCCCACTGCCTTCTATACTGAGTTGGGTACAGCCCTAGGATCAACGATTATGACCCTGGCTGACATCGACTTGTTTTTCGGGTTATGCCTACCAGCTGATGTGTGGAAGCAAATCCGGAAAGTCGACCACCTTGAGCTGTTTGGACATAACTGGTCACAACTCGATGGCATAGATAAACAACGAGAACCCGGACAAAAGCCTTTGAAAGCCATTTTAGACCTCCCGGATAAAATCGTACAGAAATTAAAAACCCTGATCCCAGAAAAGAAAGTGGACTGGTCGATAGTAATGGCCTGTCACCAGAAACCTCAGGAGGATGTATCGGACTACTTCTCCCGGTTTGAAACGGTGTTCTCCGATTACAGCGGCCAGGACTTGACCACTGCAACCGGACACCATCTGTTTGTCCAGAATTATGTTAAGGGTCTGTCACCAGAGGTCTCCCAGAAACTGCAGGCCAGCGAGAGTAGTTGGGCAGCCTCCAAACCTACGGCTATCCTCCAGATGGCCCAATATTATGAACATCAGAAAAATGAAAACGATAGAGCAACAGAGAGAAAGAAGAAGGACTTAAAAGAGAGGGTGATGATTGCTCAACTGCAAGGGGTGACTATAGGACGAGACCAATACCGGGGAAACTATCAGACGAACGTCCCTAAAACTGCACCTCCCAGGGACCGCACTTCGACTCCCCACATTGGACGTACAGACATTAGAGAGGACCAGTGTGCTTTCTGTAAAGGAACGGGCCATTGGAAATCTCAGTGCCCAGTTCTTTTGGAAATCATCAGAAATAAAGACCCTAGGGACATAGCAAGTGGGCCGAGAAATAGGGGACAGCAGCGAGGGCCCCCAAATGACACGACTAACGATAGATCAGGCAGGCCAAATACATTTGACCGACCCAGACAGAACCAATGCCAGCAATCTGACTACGATGATGTTCACAACTTTGCATAGGACTGCCTAGGGCAAGGGAGGGATCCAGTCGAGCTCTATGTTGACCAGCAAGGCCCTTACGTCACTGCTAAGGTCCTGGGTACAAAGTCTCCATTCCTGGTAGACACTGGCGCAACACGTAGCGCGTTATCTAAACGACTGATTCCAAGGGCACCCTTGTCTGGCTCACTAATAACGTCGACAGGTTTTGATGGAACGCCCTCCACTAACCCTTTGTCCGCCCCGATCCTCTTCGACTTAGAAAACAACACCACTGACACCACGTTTTTGCTTTCCTCCAATAGCCCTGACGCAATTATGGGACTTGACTTATTGAAACACTTCCGAGCGACAATTAGATGTTCTCAAGACGGAGTTCGAGTTTTTCTTTACGACAACCCCGTTCTGCTTAGGCATTGCCCTCCCAGACGCATGTTTTCCATCACCGACGCTGACACATCCCTGCTTGACACTCTGCCTCCGTATCTGTGGGCCGAAACGGATTCGGACGTAGGGCGCATGATGATTGACCCAGTGCACATCACTGTCCGACCAGATGCAACACTCCCAAAACTTCCACAATATCGGATATCGCCCGAGGGCGAGAAGGCATTGGTAAAGATTATTCAGTCACTGATAGACGCAGGAGTGGTAGAGGAAGTGGTTAGCAACGTTTGCAACAGCCCAATCTTGCCCATCATCAAGAAGCAGGGAGAGGGAGATGAGAAAGCATACCGCTTTATCATTGACCTTCGAGAGATCAACAAAGTGGTGGTACCCCAGTACCCCGTGGTCTCAGACATCACCACCATCCTGACTTTGATTACCTCTACTGCCACCACCTTCACTGTCATTGACCTTAAAAACGCATTCTTTTCCATCCCCATCCACCCAGACAGCCGATATCTCTTCGGCTTCACCCTCAAAGCCCGCTCATATAGGTTCTGCCGAGCACCCCAGGGCTACACAGAAAGCCCTAGCATCTACAGCCAGGCCCTCAAGAGACAACTGGATCAAGTCCAGTTACCCGATGGAGTGGTGTTAGTGCAATATGTCGATGACATCCTTTTGGCAGCCGACACCACTCCATTAGCTGTCACAGCCACCATTCAACTCCTGCACTTCCTTGCTGAAAATGGCCACAAGGTCTCCAAGAAGAAGTTGCAATTCTGCCAACCCCAGGTCACTTACCTAGGCCACCTTTTGTCCAAAGACGGAAAGAAACTCACTCCCGACCGGATCCAAACCATTCTCGAAACTCCTATCCCTAAGACTCAGAAACAGGTTCGCTCCCTACTAGGCCTCACCTCTTTCTGCCGACAGTGGTTACCCAACTTTAGCCTCATAGTAAAACCACTGCTTTCACTGCTAGCTAAAGACGTCCCTTTCCCACTCCCTTGGACCCCTGAGTGTCAGACCTCCTTCACGCAACTACGAGACGCCCTTTGTTTGTCCCCTGTGCTAGGTACCCCCGATTACACGAAGCCCTTCTCACTTTACACTCACGAAAGGGAGGGGTGCGCCTTATCTGTCCTGACCCAGTCCATCGGCCCAAAGCAACGACCGTGCGCTTACTTCTCTGCCACTCTTGACCCTGTAGCCAGAGCCTTGCCTGCCTGCCTCCGAGCTGTAGCTGCTGCTGCAATCTCTATCCGACAGAGTGAGGGGATCGTGCTCTCAAATTCCCTCACGGTACTGGTACCCCATGCAGTTGACACCCTCCTGAACCAAACCAAGACGCAACACCTGACAAGTGCACGACTGACTGGATACGAACTGACTTTGCTCACACCCCATATCACCCTGAAAAGATGCACCACACTGAACCCGGCAACTCTGTTACCCTTACCAGAGGACGATCCCAATGTGCACCCTGTGCATGACTGCGTGACCCTTACGGACGAACAGACTAGAAGTAGGGTTGACCTCAGAGACACGGCTTTTCCTGACCCTGACGGAGAGCTGTGGGTGGACGGTTCCTGCATCAAACTCCCTGATGGCACCACTTCAGCTGCCTATGCAGTCACCACGGCTCGAACTGTAGTCGAAACAGCCCGCATCACGCAACGATCTGCCCAGGCAGCGGAACTGATTGCCCTAACACGAGCCTGCATTCTAGCAGCAGGAACCACGACGAACATTTACACCGACAGCCAGTATGCCTTCGGGATGGTTCATCATTTTGGGCTCCTTTGGAGGGAGAGGGGATTCTTGACCTCACACGGCACCCCCATTTTGCACGGGGACCTAGTCTCCGCCTTGATCGAAGCCGTCCTTCTCCCCAAAATGCTTGCAGTCATCAAATACCAGGCTCACAAAAAGGTGACGTACATTATAGGACAGGGAAATGCACTAGCTGACATCACTGCCCGAACGACAGCTGAAAGTAGGACGACAACACATATGTACGTGACCAGGTCACAAGCAGAAAAATGGACTGATGCTAGGGACACTATTAGAGACATTCAAATGGCTAGCACACAACACGAACTCACTGAATGGACACGGGTGGGATTAAAAGATGACGAAGGCTGCTGGCGGACAAAAGACACAAGCAAATGGTTGCTACCTGACTCGTACCTGATTCCCATACTGACTATGGCACACTCCCCTGCCCACATAGGGTCAGCCCCCATGATTGAACTTGTCTCCAGAGTTTGGCACAATGATAACATCACAGACTCTGCCAAACGTCTGGTCCAGCAATGCTTGATATGCCTGCAACACAACCCCGGGAAAGGAACTGTAGTACCCCGGGGAGGGTTTGGGGTCCCAAATCACCCGTTTGAAGTCCTGCAGATGGACTACATCCAACTAGACAGATGTCAAGGCCTGAAATATGTACTTGTTGTGGTATGCGCATTTAGCAAATGGGTGGAAGCATACCCAACCCGTGACAACACTGCTATGGCCACAGCAAAAGTTCTGTTAAAGGAGTTTTTCCCCCGTTACGGCCTTTGCCGAATTTTGTGGAGCGACAATGGCCCCCACTTCGTAGCCGAAGTTATCCAACTCATTTTGAAGGGGTTGGGTGTAAAACAAAAGTTCCACGCAGTCTTCCACCCCCAATCTGCTGGACTAGTTGAACGACATAATGCCACACTGAAACTAAAATTGGCCAAAATAGTGGCTACCACAGGACTGAAATGGCCAGACGCACTCCCACTGGCGTTGCTCTCAATGCGTTCCACCCCTACCAATCACCACTTGACACCATACGAGGTTGTATTCGGCCGGCCTATGAATGTCTGGTCTGCACCGAAGCCAACTTCCATTCATGACGTCCCGGACGTCCTAATGTCTGATTACTTATGCCAGTTGACTAAAACACTGTCTGTTATCCATCAACAGGTGCTGCATGCCATCCCTGACACTTCCAGGGGTCCCGGACACACCATCCAACCTGGGGAGTTCGTTCTGATCCGGAACTTCCAGCGTGCCAAGAGTCTGGAACCCAGGTGGACGGGCCCCTGGCAAGTCCTCATCACCACCCGAACAGCACTTCGAGTGGAGGGAAAATGCAACTGGGTGCAAGCGCACCACTGTAAGAAGATCTCCTCGACCCTGGCCACGACAGAAAACATCGACAACCAAGAAGAGCTCCTGAACAAGGACCGACCGTCACTGACCTGCTATCCTGATACCGAAACACTTGAACTTTCAAAATTCTCTGATCCCACTGTACCATCCAGAGAAGGGTATTTCCTGCACCGAAGGGAGGGAGCTTCGACTAAGTAGACCACGGACTAAGTTGAATCTCAGAACGGTGACCTAAACACAACCAAGGGTTACCGGGAGAGAAGCTAAACGAAGTCTGTGGTTCTGCCCACCACCGAGCACCTTGAAGATGATGGAAGCGCCAGATGAGAAGATGATGGAAGAGCCAAATAAGAAGATGATGGAAGCAACAGGAAATACCCACTACAGAAACCCAAGAGCAGACAGACTCCACAGCTCAAAGACAATTGCACTCTTCATCACAATCCTTTTCTGCTTTCTCCTCATGACCACACTCTGGATTGTGGAAGAAAATGCACCTGCTCACGAAACATTCCTGACCACTGCTCAGCCTACCACCATGAAGGAACATTATCTGATTTCGCTCTCTCCCCAACTCAGAGAGAGACGAAAGGAGTTCTGGAATAACTCTTTCGTACAGCTACTTCACCAGCACAACCTCGCCACCAATGCCACTAACTGTTGGATCTGTGGGTTGCTACCCAACGCCACTGGACACTCGATACCATTCATCCCTTCACCTTTCTCAGTTCACGGCTCCTGCCTTGCTTGGCTGATCCTTCTGCAAGAAAGCTTTAAGGACAATGCCACCTCCAGCAAAACTGTAACGCATTACTACCACGGGGTCTGGCGAAACAAAACGAAGACACACTTCTGCCCGCAGACCTCCAACGACTCAATCCACATGGACATTCCTGCTAAAGAGCGAATTGAAATGCAGGTGTTCAACAATCCAACCAGACCCACCTTCTCCTACCTGCGGAAACGAACGGCTGCCACCCTGACTGTGGCCCTATCAGTCATCAACGTCACAGGCCACATGTGCATAGAAGGACTTGGGACACAGCTGGTAGGCCGCAGCGCCTGCCGTTTCACCAGAACTTTGGACTCCACCGATCCGCCTTCCTTTGTATCCTCTCCGAATATGTATTTCGTTTGTGGCACGAAGGCTTACACCTGGCTCCCCAAGGGCTGGGGGGGCACTTGTTTCATCTCCTTCATCCTTCCTCCGACTTATGTGGCTCCAGCGAATCATCATAGACAAAAACGAGCCAAGGACATTGAACAAGCCGACTCGACAGGAGCACAGTTCCTCGATGCAATGAAGGGACTCGTTCCACTCTGGGGCCCAATGGCAAACAGCCGTGCCATCCGACATCTGACCCAGGCAGTTGAAACAACAATGAACATCACAGCTGGGATCCTTGCTAATAACACCGCCGAGCTTCAAGCGGTCCGCTTGGTGGCCCTCCAGAACCGCCTTGTCCTAGATGTGGTTCTTGCGGACCGTGGTGGAGCATGCCGCATCATTGGGTCTAGCTGTTGTACATACATACCGGACAACTCACCCTCAGTGTACAAAGCCATCGAACATCTTCACAGACTCTCTTCAGAAGTCCACCAGGAACAAGAAGAATGGTCGCTTGGTGGTTGGTTCTGGAACACCGTTAAGAACTGGGGCTGGAGACTGTTCACCATTATCCTGATTCCTGTAGTTGTAATATGCGGTCTATGCTTAGGAATTCAATGTCTGCCACCTCTGTGTTCATTATGTGCAAATTGTATTTGCCCTAAGACTGTGGACTTTGGAAACGAACGCATGAGAGCATTATATGATGCAGAGGTTAGGAATTTGATGAAAATTGACATTGAGTAGGCAAGTTGGCTAGATATGTTGAAAAGGGAGGACTGTTAAAAGTTAGGCTGCAAACGTCAACATTATCGGCGCCATCTTGCTCTTTTTCGAGCCCATCCGTGCGCGTAAGCGGCAGCCATTTTAAGCACCATGGCCTCTCTGCCCTCGCTGATAGCCAGCGTGTCTCTCTCTCTCTCCTAACCTCGCAGGCATCCCTCGCACGCTGACAACCCCCTCCCGCTCCCATATGCCTCAGGTCATAAACCCCTCTTCAGCGCAGCTCTACCTCGGAATCCCATCCTGTTCCCAGCGCGACACCTCCCTTCATCCCTTTCATGGTCCCAAGTCCTTTGATACAAACCCCCTTTTCCTGTGTGCCCGTTTGTCTCCCTTGTTCCCAGGCCGCCACCTGGCCCTGCGGATACTGTTTATCACACCCCCGTACAGTAGGAAGCTTCCCCCTATCAAAGGACCCTCGAGTCGATCGAACACCCTTCACCCCATGAGATCTGATCAACTCCACACATTCCGTGAATCGGCGGAATGTCCAGCTGCGCGATAATCATCACCTGTTGTGACCGGGGTGGGGATTTCAACTGTAAACGTGTGGGAACGGGCTTGAAGCGGGGATTCCTAGGATGCCTTTCCGTACATCAAAGTATTGACAAATATGTGTTTCATGTAATAAAGCAATAAACCTGTGTATAAGAGGCCAGGCCTCAGATATGCGGTTAGAGCACCTCGTGACGATACTTGCTGTCCGAATTGATGTGTTCTCCTCCGGAGAGAATAAACCCTTGTTTCCTGCCTTTCAGTCACCAGTGCCTGCTTCTTCATTGATTAATATTCTGTGGGTAATAGAGGCGACACCGCCGGGCAACACAAAAGGGTCTTTGGTCACTGGTTGTCTAGCCACCCTTTTACAACGGCACTCCATTTAGTGATTGGAACATTTAAAAACACATCAATTTTCCAAAGAACAGAAAGAGTAGGTCATGGTATGACTTCTTTATTCAAAAATTCTTCTTTCTTATAAAATGTGCAGGGTAGCGAAACACGAGGTATCCAACGTGTTTCGTCCTTATGGACTTCTTTAGGGGAGAATTTTATTTCTCTGATACGTCCCTTTCAATTATTATGAACAGCAATATTCACATGAAACCACTAAATGGAGTGCCGGATCATTGTATGTTAAATTAGTATTTTGTGGAGTGTTCCATAGGAGACGGAAGGGTATTGCATCTCAGGTCCTGGACACCCAAACCAATCACCATATCCAATTAAGGAGTTAGGTGCGGTCAATATTTCCCCACACCCTGTGTGTATATGTTAATCAGTAGGGAAAATGTTGGATAGCAAAGGGGTAAAAACTTACTACTCCCACTCCATGAGTGCAACTATGGTAAAGTGTTGGATAACGAAGAGACAAACATTACTATTCATGCTCAAACAGTTATAACAAAAATAAAAATTATACAAAATCATAAAAATCATAAAAATACATAAACAATATTTAGAAATGAAAAAAACTAATATATTAAATATATAACAAGAAAAAATCTTATAATATTAATTACATCACAAATAATATATAATATAAAATAATAAATAAATGTATTTAAAATAATAGTTTAAGCTAGAAAATATTTACAAACAAATAAATTATTTAATACATTAATAAATGTATTTATTGTATTTATTGTATTTCCTAACCCATAACACCCCACCAATAACAAAACACTTCAACATTTTAAATTAATTTCCCCCCAAAATTAACATACTTAATAATCTATTCAGAAAATATTATTAATACAAAAACTCAGGTAACATTAATTGAATACACACACTTTAACACTATGATATCCCCAACGCAGACCTAAATTAAACTCTAAAACACTCAAACCCTATTAAAAACTATTAATATTTGCAACTAATAATAAAGTAATTAAAATCTATTTTATATTCACCCTTTACCCCTTTAAAAGTAAAAACAACAGACAAACAAATTAAAGAATTACCCAAAATACATATAAAATAATTAACATTAATTAACAACTATAAATTATGTAATTAAATATAAATTACTTTCCACCCTTTACTCCTATAAACACCAAAACAGACACCTAAAATTAATTACACAATTACCATAATTAATGACCAATTATTAAATAAAATTAATTAACATCGAATTAATAATTCAGCAATAAAAAATATATTACTGCCGACCCTTAACACCTATAAACACCCCAACACACATCTAAAACTAATTGCACAAGTACGATTATTAATTAATTAAAATTCATTAACACCCAACTATTAATCCATCAATTAAAACTAAATTACTTCCCACCCTTAGCACCTATAAACAGCACAGCACACACTTAAATTAATAACACAATTACCGTAATTGATTTCCAATTAGTTCATTTAAATTAATTAACAACCAATTAATAATTAATTAATTAATAATACATTACTTTACACATTTAACACTATAACCTCTCAATCAAACAAATATTAATAAATAAGAAATAATCAATACATTTAACATAATGAAATTACTTCCCACACTATTCCCCTATAAACCCAAAATCCATTACGGAACCAAAAACACAAAAATCAAGTAATGAAAAAATTAAAAACTACTAAAAATGTAACACATATATTAAAAATACAAACAATTGTTATACAAAAAAACATGGAATACATACATATAAAATATATACTACAATACATAACATTAATAAACAAATGATATTTTCAACAACTATGGGGCACATTAGGATGGCATCCCGACGTGAAAAGGGACTGCCCGCCATAAGGGCGGGGGTCCCGTGAGGGCCATCCCGCATAATTAGCATTGAGGGTCTCCAGCCGCAATGCTAAAAATGCTGCACCACGTTGTATTTTGCAATGCCGGGGGGTATCATATGTCCTCCCATGTGCACCTCCCACCGCCTAGAGTCCCTGGGGGCCCGCAACGGGCCCCTGCAAGATATTCCTGCATGCCTTTGTTGCCGCCACGGAAAGGCATGTGTCCGCCCCATCATAATATGGAAAAGAGTTTAATATGGTGGGGGTGTCTGCTAGACACCGCCACCATATTAAACTCTTTTCTGGCCGCTCGACTTGTCGACGGGGAGGAAAACCGGCGGACGGTCTTTCTGTCCGCCGTGGTCCCCCCGCCATAGTAATATGGCAGGGGGGAAATGGGAGGCAGGCGGGGACGGATGACAGGCGGATCGCCACTGCCATGTTGGCGGTGGCAATCCACCCGAGATCCTAATGACCACCAATATTTTTGCAAACGATATTTAAACACCAATATTTTTTAAATCCATATTACTTATCTTAAGTCGATATTCTTGACCACAAGAATCAAGCTGTCGATATTTCTGACCCATGATATTTGTAACTCGTTATTTGTGCAACTCAATATTTTTGATTCAATATTTTGTCTCTGCACCACTTTACATAAAAGTCTGAGAAAGATACTTAAAAGAGAATCACCCCACCCCACAAATAAATGTAATTGCACAGAAAAGTGACAGGATCCATTTTCTTCAGAAAAAGTGGATGAAGAAATTCCTCCAGAAAGGCACATTATAAAAACAGAAACATGCCTTGAGGGGTTTCACCAAAATGGGTGAAAACATTTGTATTTAATCAGGGCGCAGTAATTTAAAAATGTTAAATGTTGAAAGAAAATAGGTGGGCAGTTTCTGCATTCCGGAATAGTAGATCATTATTGCGATGTATAAACAGCTTTTGTCAACTGCAAAACCCGACATGAGGTATACTGTAAAATGTGCTTATTCTTTTTAGACATTTTAATTTAGAAAATATACCAATTATATTTAAGTTATGTGGGTGTACTTTGTATGTCACAGGAGAAACTACACTGACAGACTGTAAATGTGGAGGAAAGTTGAGAATTTCACAAGACTCACTGGAGAAACCGAAAATAAAAAGTGAGCATATAGCACCTACTGAAAATCAAGTAATGGTGCTTTAAAGTATGCAATACTTGCCTTTCATGCTATAGCTCAGGCACACCATATCGAGTGCAAATACATTGTCACTATAAATGAAGTAGAAGGATCTTCTTTCTGCATTCACCACCGGCAGTGTTTTCATCACTCTATCAATCCCAAGAACGTAAACATCTCGGAATTACTCTCATGTGGTTTCTAAAATGTTCTACATCTTGGTAATTCAAGTCAACATTCCTTATGGCCCTCAGATGTTTCCAAATTCTTTTAGACACAGGAACAATAGCACTCCCTACAACTCTTGGTTCACAGGAGCATGTATCCAATAATAATTTCTACAATTATATGTTTCTTAATCATACTGTTAACTATTTCTTAGACACAGTAAAGGCTTATCTGAAAAGGATGGTGAGAAGACTCTGAAATGGACACTAGCAGGGATCCTTTACATATGGTAAATTGTATACAGACTGCAGACTGCTACCATCTTGGTCCTATTATATGTGAATCAGTTAGCTGTCCACAGCTTGGGTGGTACTGTTGTGAAATAACCCCTGTAATAGGAAGGTTTTATGCAAAGTGCATAATGGATCCTACGATTTTGTAAATTTGAATCACCGAGATCATGCTTTGGAAACCTATTTACTTATATGAAGTTTCCCCAATACTTCTTTGTGACTTAAAACTAAATATTTACCATGGAATTGGTAGTCTATCTTACCGTGTTGCGCAAAGTCTATCTTTACCCTCTGTTAGAATGTTTCAATAAAGTAGAAATACATGTATTCACCATTAATTACAATAAGAAGTGATTAATAACTATGTGATGATTTACTACATACATTAATGTATGTTTTAGCGAGTGATTGATCCTGTGATTTTTAGACAGATGATAGACACAGAAGTGTGTTTTCATATCCATGATATGGAAACTCTTTGTTTCAATGGGCAATAGTGCACGTTTTTGGGGAGAAAGACTCATCGTGCCCGATGGTCCCTTGACCGGTGCCACCCATTTGCCGACCCCCTGGGCTGGGGGTGGTGCAGTGAAGGTGCGGCTCCTTTGACCTTTGGCACTACCCCTCCCCTTGGTGGCAGCAGAGTGGGCAGACCCCAATGGAAATCTGAGGCCTACAGCTGCAAGTTAGTGCATTGATTTAAATGGCAGCATTGGGTAAGAGACAGGCTTTAAACCAGTACTACTAATATCGGGAGCAGAGGCAGAGTGGCTACGTGCAATCAAATTCTCTCTCCTTAAGATGGAGGTGGAGCCTCTTTATCGTGGAAGTAGTCTGTAAAATTGTGGCACATACTAGTTGGAGGGACAGTATTGACGATTACCCAAGACAAATAGCCACTGTGTGGGCTGCATGCTAACGGGGGGGGGGGGGGGAGGAGGGGGTTGCTGGATATGTGGTCTGCTGATGGCGGATCTGTAATCTTTGCAAGTTGCTTGTGTCACCTGCTGGTGTGACATCTGGTGGGTCCACCTGCTCACCACATTAGAAGAGATAATGCCCTCCACCGTAGAAGGCTCACATGTGCAGTATTACGCACCAAGCAAAACCAAAGGGGATGATGGACGGAGTGTTGAACATTGCAAACACTCACCCACAGTCAACTTATCTGGGTTTAATCCATCATCGTTCTTTAGCTCACTCCGCCACCCCAGTTCAGACATGGCCATATGCAAATCAGTCTGACACTGTGCCTCATGGGAACAGTCCAGCCCGAACTGCCAAGCCATGTTTTCCCTGGACTAAAAACAAGCATCCTGGGACCAGTTTTGGGTTCATAACCCTCATCAGCCAGGCTATCTTGAATCCAGGGCAAAGTGAGCAAGGGGCCCACGTCTGGACACACCCTGCCAACTTAGGGTGAACAATAGTATTACGCACCAACATGGCCACGGATAAAACTCTTCCTAAACAAGGGAAATTGGGCAAATTCTCTGTAGGAAGGGGGAGGCTCTAGTTGGCGCAGTGCAACACTAGCGACAAGCAGGGACTCTCTCTTCCTCGTCAGGGCTGAGGGTTACCTTCCAGACAACCTCTGCTTACCCTCTAGGTAGTGTGGCTTAAGCAGTCGTAGGCTAATCTTTGGGGCACATAGGGTTAAACACTTGCAATAGTACACCTTTACAACCAACCCACCACACAACGAGACCAGACTGTATTCTGTAAAAATATATATCTTTATATAGACTTTCAGCAGGCTTGTAAATACAGTCAACGTACTTTATGATAACGGTTGCAAGTTTACTCAGTTCAGGTTACCACAGTTCTTATGCAGTTCTCTTGAGGCCCGTAGGCCGGTGTTAACCAAAGTTCTTGGGGAGCCGGCGGCTTCCAGGGGATCTGTCCCACGTCGCGTTGCCTTCCCGGGGTCGCTGATCGTTGCGGCTCTTCAGCCGAGCAGGTCACTGGTCATCCGGGGAAGCGGTGTTCTGTGGCGGCAGGGTCCTCTCCTTGTCGTCCGCTCCGACCCTGGGGGCGGCGGCTGTGCGGCGGTGGCAGGTGGCAGTACGGTCCCCAAGTGCAGGACGTACCCAGCCAAGTGCCGGTGCAGCTGTGGGCTCACAGCTGGGCTGTCGGGCAGGCTACCGACCTTGCGGATTCTCACAGGGCAACTGTCCGTCTTTGCAGGTGAGTGGCTGCTCGTTATGCAGTCACCTCGAGAGCTTGGACCGGACGGGTCCTCCTTCGCTTTGCTCTCGGGCTCCCGGTGCAGTTGTGGTCACGGTGTTCGGGCCAGCGGCGGCTGGTCCTTACTTTGCTCTCGCTGTTGCTTTGGGTCCCGGTCACGGTGGTCAGGGGGATGTCGTTGCCTTGGAGGAGATTCCTCTGTCGGTGCTGCGGCGATGGTCAGCACCCGCAGTCGCTTTCTTCCAAGGGGGTAGCGTCCACTGGTCCTGGGACGCTGGTCAGGGGGCAAGTTCAGTTGCAAGCCCTTGGAGATCTCTTTAGCAGAGTTTGGCACAAAGTAAAGCAAAAGTCTTTTCGTAGTCTTTTCTTCTTCCTCTCCTTCAGCAGCAAAGCACCAGACACAGGCAAGAGTCAGCACCCTTCCTTGTCTCTCACGGTCCTTCTCGTAGGGCAGAGTCCTTCTGTGGCCCAAACCGGATCTAATTTTCAAGGAGCAGGGCTCCTTCTTTTATAGGCCAATTCTTTTGTTCTCGCAGGCCAGGGGGGCCTTTGCATAGCCACTCTCAGTCCTTGAGTACCCCGGTGGGTGTACTCCGGCTTCTGCTTTCAGTGTGAGGGGCAGGCGCATCAGACGCCCCACAGGAGGTGGAGCCAGCATTGTCCGGACAGGGGTGGCCAGAGTACCTTGTTGATGGGGGCTGCGCCCTTCCTGGGCCAGGCGTCGGTAGAGTCATCCGCCGCTCCCCAGGAGGGTGGAGCCAGCATTGTGGTGGTCGAGCACAGCTACAGTTCGAGTCAAGAGGCACTCCTACCTCCCACTAAGGTGTAATCTGCGCATTCACCACCTGTCATCCCTCCAGCCCTGTCACTCACACATCCCAGACAGTCAGATACACATACCAGCAGAGGCGGCCTGAAATGGCTAAGCAAGCAAATGTTAACTTTCTAAAAGTAGCATTTGCAAACCCAAGATACTAAAATAAACTTGACTACAAGAAATATTTTATCATCCTGAGTTCAGGCATACTAAACATGACTCGCTACCATGCTCCTTGAGTCTGCGGGGATTATAGGGTGTAATAATTCCAGCAGCTCAGTCTGGCCTAATGGAGCAGGTAGCCTTCAATAGTGAAATACGGTCTTGGTTGTAAGTCACTACTAGGACATGCCACGCACATCAGGGCTTGTCCTACCTTACACCTACAACGCACCCTGCCCGCAGGCCTACCATAGGGGTGACTAACATGTAGTCAAGGGAAGGGTCGGTGCTGGCAAGTGGGGGCACTTGCCCAGCTAGCGTGACAGTACGAGACCGCACGCGGGTTCTGCGGTCGCAGTTCCCAGACACATCTTTACGGCTGCTTCGGTGGGTGGCGCAACCAGCGCTGCAGGCCCACCAGCAGTATTGGCATCTACAAGCCCCGGCACTCTCTAGTGCACTTTACTAGGGACTAACAGTAAATCCAAAGAGCCAATCATGGATACCAATCGCATGTACAATTTACAGTAGGGAGCACTTGCACTGCGGCACGGATCAGCCGTGGCGCAGTCCCCTGAGTATCGGAAAACCAGTAAAACATCGGAGGCACATCAGCAAAAAGTGGAAGGGAGACTCACGCCAAGGTGCCAGGTCTTACATTCTCCAAACACATTCCAGAGAGAGATGACTTACAACAAATATAAGTGGCAATAGTGCCAGGTGAAATTGCTGCCGGGTGAAAGCATTTGCTCAGATACAGATGTAATACTCAAGGTGATACAGTCGCTAAGCTCAGCACTTGAAACAAACTTTAGAGAAGTGAGTACAGATGTGGCCCTTCTCTGGCAAGATCTGTATAACATAAACAACCAAATTGTGGAAACAGAGAGCTGTATCGTCACACTGGAAGATACAATCACTTCCCTGTGCAAAACAGTCATGAAACTGCAGTACTCATTGGATGGCTAGGAATAAAGATATGGAATGCTGTGCTCAGTGAAACAATGTGCATCTTCATGCTTTCCCGGAGGTAGGTGACATGATTGAAAGGAGACTTTTCAGGAAACCTGGCTTTGTTCCCTCCTGCCAGATGAGCAGATGTATTCTTATTTCTTGAGTTAATGGGTGCACCAACCTCTCGCTAAAATGCCCCCATCTGGTGCCCCTCCTAGGCCCATCATCGCTCTGACAGGGACTTGATCCGCTGTATTGCACGTGAGTCTGGGGAAGTTAAATGGGACTCCCACAAGATTCTGATCATCCTGGACTACATGAGGAAGGTCGGGAAGCAAAGGAAACCCGGTGCGATGGGAGTTAAATACATGCCCCTGTACCCATCCAAAGTGAAAGCCACCTATGAGGGGATCACCCTGATATTTGACCACTCAGACAAGGCCTGGCAGTGAGAAGAGGAGAGACCCCTATTTTTACAATCTAATAGGCGATGTGGGAGTGAGGCCAGAGAAGATCAAGCTGGGCCCCAACTTTAGCCAAGATCTGCATGACAGAGAAGTCGGAGGTCCCATGTAAACTGGGATCGAGTGGGTAGCAGTCCTGGCCATTGGGGTTGTGGTCGCACTGTGACATGGACATGGATGAAGGTAGACAATTGGCCTCTCCCAGCAGGGTGTTAAAGAACTAAGGCTGGCCCTCTTCTCACGTAATGCAATACAAGATGAAAGGCACTTAATAGTCTTCTGTATGATGATTTCTACCACCTCTTTCCTTTTCTAATTAGTTGAGTATAGTATTCAAGAGGTGCTTCTGATGTGGAAGTGTAGGGAGGGAGGGATGTCAAAGAGTTTTTCTGTGGTTTCTTTTTTCTTAGTTATGGTACTAAGCAGGAATTTATCCCAATGCATATGGTATCAGAATGTCCCAAACACGGATTGGTGTCGTTACAACGCAGGCTATTACAACGCCTGCTGTTACAACGCGTTTTTTACATCGCATACCACTACAACGCATAGTGCTTTTAAGCGCTGGATAGTGATTTATTTAATTTACTATTCCAACTCCAGTCCCCGTGGATAGTAGGGAAGGTGTTGGATAGTAAATTAAATATATTCCCTATCCTAGAGCGCCCCCAGCGCAATGCGTTGTAATGGTTTGCGTTGTAATGGTTGCGTTGTAATGGTAGTGCGTTGTAATAAATGCATTGTAAGTGATGTTCCCCCCCAAACACAGGCCCTGCATTGAGTTCCTGCTCAGTTTAAAGGGAGTGGGAAGGTGAATAGACTCCTCAATAAGATTAAACAAGGAGCAATCATTGCTTATGTTGACGCACTCCGCCGAGAATATTTTTCTACAAGAAATACACCTTATTGGTGATAGTTACTCCTTTCTGGGGAGACATGGATATTCTAGGACTTATTACTCAAGAATCATAAGGGGATATATGGGGGAAGCAATACTCATACATAAGTTGTTCCAAATGTCACTAGGGCCCATTTGGATTATCAGCAGCATTTTGTGATCATAGAGGGACTATCGAAGAATCCTTATGGACCTTATGTGGTGTCTATGCCCCTCTCTCTCTGGCTGCTGACACATTAAAGGACTTTCTGCTGCCATACTATTGGCTCAAGCTGGGTCACTGGTGGTGGGAGGAAACTCTAATTCATTAAAGGACAAGGCAAGATATACTGGTTTTTATTCTACATCTACTAGACCCTAGACTGTCATGAAGTGGGTGACCTCCCTGGGTTTAGTGGGCATTTGGAGGACCTGGTGACAATACACATGAGCAGCAATACACACCCTAATCTGTCCCTCACAATTGCAGCTCCAGGAGAGATTATGTATTCGTACCATCCACCTACACAAGGAACACATATTCTTCCTCTAGGTCTTTCCGACTATGCACAGGTTGTGGTACTTTTCCAGGACCCAGCAAGGGCTCCTACAAGTGTTCATTGGTTAAACACCTGGTGTTTAAAAGATGACAACTTCTCTGCTCTTCTTTGCGAGGTGATAGGTTAGAATTTTGTAACAACATTATTGTGTCCGTAACATCCTGCTAGCCTCTGGAAAGCATTTAAGAGATAGAGTGTTTCCTATGTTATGTGGTAGGGAACGTGAGAAAGATCAAGAGGTGACTGAGATTGAAGCTCAGATTCTCCTACTTGAAAGCAAAGAGGTACAAAAGGGGGTGATGATGGACGGAGCATCTGAACCAATCAAACACTCACACCCAGTCAACAGATCTAGGTTTAATCCATCACCGTTCTTTAGCCCACTCTGCCACCCCAGTTCAGACATGGCCATATGCAAATCAGTCTGACCCTGTGCCTCATGGGAACAGTCCAGCCCGAACTGCCAAGCCATGCCTTCCCTGGACCGGATTCAAGCTTCCTAGGACTGGTTTCTGGCATTACAGCCATCTTCAGCCAGGCTTGCTTGAATCCAGTGGCAAAGTGAGCAAGGGACTCACGTCTGAGCATACCCTGCCAACTTATGGCGAACAAAGCGGTAAAAAAGGGAGTGGTGAAGGATGGAGCATCTGAACCAATCAAACACTCACACCCAGTCAACAGATCTGGGTTTAATCCATCACCATTCTTTAGCCCACTCTGCCACCCCAGTTCAGACATGGCCATATGCAAATCAGTCGGACCCTGTGCCTCATGGGAACAGTCCGGCACGAACTGCCAAGCCATGCCTTCTCTGGACCGGATTCAAGCTTCCTAGGACCGGTTTCTGGCATTACAGCCATCTTCAGCCAGGCTTGCTTGAATCCAGTGGCAAAGTGAGCAAGGGACTCACGTCTGAGCATACCCTGCCAACTTATGGAGAACAAAGCGGTACAAAAGGGGGTGGGGATGGACGGAACATCTGAGCCAATCAAACACTCACACCCAGTCAACAGATCTGGGTTTAATCCATCACCGTTCTTTAGCCCACTTTGCCACCCCAGTTTAGACATGGCCATATGCAAATGAGTCTGACCCTGTGCCTCATGGGAACAGTCCAGCCCGAACTGCCAAGCCATCCCTTCCCTGGACCGGATTCAAGCTTCCTAGGACCTGTTTCTGGCATTACCGCCATCTTCAGCCAGGCTTGCTTGAATCCAGTGGCAAAGTGAGCAAGGGACTCACGTCTGAGCATACCCTGCCAACTTATGGAGAACAAAGCGGTACAAAAAGGGGCGGTGATGGACGGAGCATCTGAACCAATCAAACACTGACACCTAGTCAACAGACCTGGGTTTCATCCATCACCGTTCTTTAGCCCACTCTGCCACCCTAGTTCAGACATGGCCACATGCAAATGAGTCTGACCCTGTGCCTCATGGGAACAGTCCAGCCCGAACTGCCAAGCCATGCCTTCCCTGGACTGGATTCAAGCTTCCTAGGACCGGTTTCTTGCATTACAGCCGTCTTCAGCCACGCTTGCCTGAATCCAGTGGCAGAGTGAGCAAGGGACTCGCGTCTGAGCATACCCTGCCAACTTATGGCGAACAAAGCAGTACAAAAGGGGGTGGTGATTGACGGAGCATCTGAACCCATCAAACACTCACACCCAGTCAACAGATCTGGGTTTAATCCATCACCGTTCTTTAGCCCACTCTGCCACCCCAGTTCAGACATGGCCATATGCAAATCAGTCTGACCCTGTGCCTCATGGGAATAGTCCAGCCGGAACTGCCAAGCCATGCCTTCCCTGGACCGGAAACAAGCTTCCTAGGACCGGTTTCTGGCATTACAGCCGTCTTCAGCCAGGCTTGCTTGAATCCAGTGGCAAAGTGAGCAAGGGGCTCACGTCTGAGCATACCCTGCCAACTTATGGCGAACAAAGCGATACAAAAGGGTGTGGTGATGCACGGAACATCTGAACCAATCAAACACTCACACCCAAGTCAACAGATCTGGGTTTAATCCATCACCATTCTTTAGCCCACTCTGCCACCCCAGTTCAGACATGGCCATATGCAAATCAGTCAGACCCTGTGCCTCATGGGAACAGTCCGGCACGAACTGCCAAGCCATGCCTTCCCTGGACCGGATTCAAGATTCCTAGGACCGGTTTCTGGCATTACAGCCGTCTTCAGCCAGGCTTGCTTGAATCCAGTGGCAAAGTGAGCAAGGGACTCACGTCTGAGCATACCCTGCCACCTTATGTCGAACAAAGCGGTACAAAAGGGGGTGGTGATGGACGGAACATCTGAACCAATCAAACACTCACACCCAGTCAACAGATCTGGGTTTAATCCATCACCGTTCTTTAGCCCACTTTGCCACCCCAGTTCAGCATGGCCATATGCAAATCAGTCTGACCCTGTGCCTCATGGGAGCAGTCCAGCCCGAACTGCCAAGCCTTACCTTCCCTGGACTGGATTCTAGCTTCCTAGGACCGGTTTCTTGCATTACAGCCGTCTTCAGCCACGCTTGCTTGAATCCAGTGGCAGAGTGAGCAAGGGACTCGCGTCTGAGCATACCCTGCCAACTTATGGCAACAAATCGGTACAAAATGGGGTGGTGATTGACGGAGCATCTGAACCAATCAAACACTCGCACCCAGTCAACAGATCTGGGTTTAATCCATCACCGTTCTTTAGCCAATTTGCCACCCCAGTTCAGACATGGCCATATGCAAATAAGTCTGACCCTGTGCCTCATGGGAACAGTCCAGCCCGAACTGCCAAGCCATGCCTTCCCTGGACCGGAAACAAGTTTCCTAGGACCGGTTTCTAGCATTACAGCCATCTTTAGCCAGGCTTGCTTGAATCCAGTGGCAAAGTGAGCAAGGGACTCACGTCTGAGCATACCCTGCCAACTTATGGCAAACAAAGCGGTACAAAAGGGGGTGGTGATGGACGGAGCATCTGAACCAATCAAACACTCACACCCAGTCAACAGATCTGGGTTTAATCCATCACCGTTCTTTAGCCCCATCTGCCACCCCAGTTCAGACCTGGCCATATGCAAATTTGTCTGACCCTGTGCCTCATGGGAACAGTCCAGCCCGAACTGCCAAGCCATGCCTTCCCTGGACCGGAAAGAAGCTTCCTAGGACCGGTTTCTGGCATTACAGCCATCTTCAGCCAGGCTTGCTTGAATCCAGTGGCAAAGGGAGCAAAGGACACACGTCTGAGCATACCCTGCCAACTTATGGCGAACAAAGCGGTACAAAAGGGGGTCGTGATGGACGGAGCATCTGAACCGATCAAACACTCACACCCAGTCAACAGATCTGGGTTTAATCCATCACCGTTCTGTAGCCCACTCTGCCACCCCAGTTCAGACATGGCCATATGCAAATCAGTCTGACCCTGTGCCTCATGGGAACAGTCCAGCCCGAACTACCAAGCCATGCCTTCCCTGGACCGGAAACAAGCTTCCTCGGACCGGTTTCTGGCATTACATTCGTCTTCAGCCAGGCTTGCTTGAATCCAGTGGCAAAGGGAGCAAGGGACTCACGTCTGAGCATACCCTGCCAACTTACGGCGAACAAAGCGGTACAAAAGGGGGTGGTGATGGACGGAGCATCTGAACCAATCAAACACTCACCCCCAGTCAACAGATCTGGGTTTAATCCATCACCGTTCTTTAGCCCACTCTGCCACCCCAGTTCAGACATGGCCATATGCAAATCAGTCTGACCCTGTGCCTCATGGGAACAGTCCAGCCCGAACTGCCAAGCCATGCCTTCCCTGGACCGGATTCAAGCTTCCTAGGACATGTTTCTGGCATTACAGACATCTTCAGCCTGGCTTGCTTGAATCCAGTGGCAAAGTGAGCAAGGGACTCACGTCCGAGCATACCCTGCCAACTTATGGCGAACAAAGCGGTACAGCAACAGAGAGAAACAAACATTAGCAGTTTTGTTTGCCTGGGACTCCATTTGGAGACTACCATCCACTAGTACCCCCAAGTTCAAATTGGAAGCAAAGAAATTCCTCATGAAGAAGTTCTTACCTTAATATGAGG
Source organism: Lissotriton vulgaris (assembly GCF_964263255.1). Taxonomy (NCBI): domain Eukaryota; kingdom Metazoa; phylum Chordata; class Amphibia; order Caudata; family Salamandridae; genus Lissotriton; species Lissotriton vulgaris. The sequence goes on from NC_141694.1 coordinate 1,461,920,483, forward strand.
GACATTATATATACCTTTCTTGTACTTTATTTTCTGCCCGAAAGATGTCGTCTATTGTATTGTATGATTTACCCTTGTATATGATTTTTCTTCCCCAGCGAGCGTGCACCCAGGATTGTAAATGTTTATTAGCTGCTTACCACTTGGTTCAAAGCTTATTAGCCCCATATAACTCATGTTTAGATTTTGCTATATTGTTGACTATTATTCATGTTTGATTATTCACTTAATATGCCTTCTAACGGGAAGCAAAGAAATTCCTCATGAAGAAATTCTTACCTTAATAGGAGGGACATTATATATACCTTTCTTGTACTTTATTTTCCACCCGAAAGGCAGTAAATAAAGGTATATGATTTTTCTTCCCCAGAGCGCGTGTACCCATGATTGTAAGTGTTTATCGGCTGCTTACCACTTGATTCAATGCTTGCTATAAGCCCCATTTAACTCATGTTTAAATTTTACTATTTTGTTGACTATTATTCATGTTTGATTATTCACTTAATACCCTTATATCACCAAGCTACTTCATATAGCCCCTTTGTCCTCTCTGGACTATATTTGATTTTTAATGCGTGAACTATTGATCTTATGTTTATTTTACTACCCATGTTTGACTCAAGTTCTGATTGTTACCTTCCCTACAACTGTAAAGCGCTCTGATATCCTTCGGGATCTAGTCCACGCTATATAAAACTTTATATATAAAATATAAATAAATAAGTTGCGCACCGTTTTGGCAGGAGCAAGGGAATCTTCCTCTGGGATGAGCTTAAACTCCAGCATTGGATGTTGGTGCAGGCTGGTGGGCGGGCAAAATATCACCTCTGTTTTCCCACCATTAAATTGCAGAGAGTTTTACCTGAGCCAGTCTACTGTCTGGAGCATACACTCCTGGACCTTTTCCATGGACACCGCCTGTTTCCCTTCCAGGGAGAACACCAGTTTGGTGTCATATGTGTAGTTAACCAGGTCGATTCCATAAGACTTGATTAACAAGACTAAAGGATGCAGGTAGATGTTAAAGAGGATGGGACTTAAAGCAGACCCTTGCAAAACTCCGTGAAGTACAGGAGACTGACAGGACTCAAACGGTGGCATAGGCACAGTCTGTTGCCTCCCTGAAAGATAAGATTGTAGCCAATGCTAGGCTCGACCTTTTATCCCCAAGTGTTTCAGTCTTTCCATCAGTATTGTATGGCTCACCGTATCAAATGCGGCCGACATGTCTAGTAATACTAGAACAGAGAAATCCCCCTTGTCGGCACGCATCCGTAGATTATCCATTCCGGTCACCAAGGCAGTCTCAGTATTGTGGCCCATACGAAAGCCAAATTGATCACTATCTAGTAGCTGATTATCCTCTAGATAGCTTGACAACTTTTTACTGACTAATTTCTCAAGGATTTTGACCGGGTAAGGCAGAAGGGATATAGGTCTGAAGTTGGCCGGGACCAGGGGATCTAGGAAGGGTTTCTTAATAAAAGTGGTGACTACTGCCTGTTTCCAAGCCTTCGAACCACTCCTTCTTCCAGGGAATGGTTGCAAATTCATCTCAGCCAAGGAAGGGTTTCCTTTCCAGAAACTTTCCAAATTATATGCGGGAGCGAATCCCGGGGAAAGCCCAAGGTGATACTTTGGGCTAGTATGACAAAAAGGTCTTCTGAGAGGACTTAAAAGTTTTCCAACTCAAAACAACGAACAAGGGCTTTGACTCACCACCAGTAAAGCAGAGTCTATTACTAGAATCAACAAAGAGAATTCCAATACTGAGACCAGTTTCAAAAACAAACCAAATTATATTAGAAATTGTCAAAAATGTTTACATATTTGGATCTTTTTAATACTGTTTGATATTAAGTATTTTGAAAAACAGTCTTTCCTCTACATTTTTGTGAATAGTTTATGGATTAAGTCATTGACCTTTCTGCTTTTAATGTTGTCTATTGTGTTATATGTTTGGTATATTGTGAGTTGATAGGAGTGTAAGTATGTCAGGAAAATGGGTGTTGTATGAGCGAGGGTGAATATATGTCCCAATTGTCTATTGTACGGAGTGTCTGTCTTACCCTTAAAAAACTCTCTATTTCTAATTGTTTCCTTACACATATATATATGAAAAGTTCTTCATTTTGGTTGTGTTTTTTCAAAAAAGATTTCGCACAAAAGAAATAAATAATGATGGATAAATTCCAATATTTGGCTAATAATTGATTGTTTGTTAGCTTTGAATATAATTTGGTTTGTTTTTGAAACTGGTCTCAGTATTGGCATTCTCTTTGTTGATTCTTAAAAGTTTTTCAGGCAGGAAGTTGCCCTAAGCCCTTCTCCTGGTCTCTCAGGCAGGTCATTCTGATTATCAATATTATTAGGGTGGAGTTCACCCACAATTTTGCTGATTTTTTCTTCAAAATGTGTGGCAAATGCATCGCAGAGTTTCTGCGAAGCAGTTACTTTGCTGCTGATGCAAACTGGGTGGGAAAGATCCCTAACAATGTTAAACAGAGCTTTAGTGCTATTTGAAGCCAACAGAATGGAGTTAGCATAAAAATCTGCATTAGCCTTAGCTATAGACTCTTTGTACCTGGTCTGCGCTAATTTCAATACCTTTCTACCCATCTCTAGATAGGCCCTTCTCCATTTTCTCTCTGCCTGATTACAGCTCAATCTTAGTGATTTCAGTTCCTCACTGAACCGCGGAGCAGAGGCTTTTTTTCTGTTTTTGAGTCTCTTTATAGGAACTATGTTGTCTAGAGAGCTGGCTATAGAACTACAGTATACTTCATAATTTATACCAACAGAATTTGTAGAGACAAAAAGATTTTGATTCGGAAGTGTCAGGTATATCGTATTTTTTACTAGCTTGGCCCACTCTCTTCCGTCGGTAGGTCGCCCGATGGTTATTATTATCCTCCGACTGGGGCATCGATATATGGAAGTGAACTAGAGAGTGGTCCGACCAGCTTTGAGACAGTATATTCATTATCTTAGTGTCCATCTTGTTGGCGAATAGGAGATCTAAAATGTGTCCTTGATGGGTCGGGTTCTGTACCAATTGGGCTAGGTTACAGTTCTCACACGTTTGCTTTAGATCTCTTAGGTGGTTGCCAAGAGTTTCATTATCCCACAGATTAAAATCGCCTAGTATGATCATTCTAGAGTGGGTTAGGGTCAGGCGAGTGATAACATCAAGTAGTGCTTGGTATTGGGTGTCCAATCTTGGGGGTCTGTAACAGACTATACCCGTCATTAGCCTCCCTTTTGCCTCCTGTAGAGAGAAACCCATTAGTTCAATTCCTGTAATTATCTCTATCTCTAGGGGAGCAAAGTCCCACTTTTCCTTATATAACACCCCAACTCTTCCTCCACTCCCCACAGCCCTTGGTTTGTGGAAAATGTTATAACCTTCTGGGCATACCAGGCCTAATTCCACCAAAGAGTCTGTGTGTGTCCATGTCTCTGTGAGGAATAGGACGTCCCGGTCCATATCCTCTACCATATTGGAAATCTCTGTGTAGTGCTTTATCAAGGATCTACAGTTTACCAACCCACAGTTTAGGAAGCTGTTATCACCCCTCACATCGACTAAATGTTGAGACTTTCCCTCCTCTTCCCTTGTACCGATACTAAGCAGCCTCTCCCTGGAGTATTCTATCCTGCCTTGATCTGGACTCCGTCGGGCAGCGTGGTTGGCGCTGGGCGCGGCGGGCGCGTGGATGGGCGCAGACGGGCTTGCCTCTGGCGAGCCTCCAGCGCGCCTTTGGCTCACCCACTGCGCGCACACGCTGCGTGCTTGCATAGCCTGCCTTAAGTAGGCTGGCAAATGCTGTTACTCAGCACTAGCGCGCAACTCAAGATGGCGTCCGAAAGCGTGCAGGAAGCCTCTGGTCCCTCAGTCAAAATGGCGACTGGTTGCGTGGGAGCCCTGAATTCTCGCTATAGCAGCGAGATGTGAAACAAATATTTTAAATGCGAGTAAGCAGACAAGAGCAAGTAGGTCTGAATTGTTAAAAACACTATTTAAAAACGATCTGACAATAAACACAATTCTACATTTAAAAACGATTCAGCATAAATTGCAAGTAACGTAAAGGGGACCTTCCCTTCACAGCATGGCAATCAGCGTGTTACTGTCCTCAGTCTAGGTTCTCAGTGGTGAAAGGGTATGCACAGCATTTTCATGCACCCAGTGGCAGGCACCCTGTGGTGCCTGCCACTTGGTGCAGGGAATTGCAGGGGGTACCATGGGAACCCTACAAGTGCACCCCATCCCAAACACCCGCCTGGGGGCCCATAATGGGCCCCTAGAGCCAATCCCTGCCAGTCTCTCCATGGCGGCATCACCACCACGGGAAGGCCTGTTCGCAAGCCACATTATAATATGGCTGGCGGGGCCTGCTAGGCACCGCCACCATATTCCTGAGCTAGCTCCGCCCAGCCGGCAATCATACTGATTGCCAACCAGCTGAAATGTGGTGGATGGATTTGCCTCTGCCGCGATACCCACCGCCTTCATGGCGGGGGTATTTCACTTTATGATGGCGTAACGGTCGCCACCACCGGCTCGGCGGTGGCGATCGTTACACCATCGTAATAAGCCCCTAAGTTTTTAATACTGTTTGCAAAAATATAGTTGTTAAAAATATCGATTTTTTACTAATGATATGTATTTTAGGTTATATTTTATATGTATGATAATGTTTTTTTGTATAAGAATTGTTTGCAGTTTTATGATATGTGTTAAAATTTTAGTAGTTATTATGTTTTTTTAAATTTGAATCTCGCCTTTTTTAGTTCCGTAGCGGGTTGTGCGTTTATAGGGGAATAGGGTTGGAAGTCATTTTATTATGTTACATATAGGGAATAATTTTTATTCATTAATATTTGTTTAATTGAGATGTTATAGTGTTAAATGTGTAAATGAATGTACTATTAATTATTTGGTAATAGTTGTTAATTTATTTAAATTCATTAATGATGGTAATTGTGTAATTATTTTAGGTGTGTGTTGTGCTGTTTATAGGAGTAAATGGTGGGAATGGTGGGAAGTAATTTATTTTTAATTGATGAATTATGAATTAGCTGTTAATTCATTTAAATTAATTATTTAGTAATTACCGATTGTAATTGTGTAATTAATTTTAGGTGTGTGTTGAGGATATTATAGTGTTAAAGAGTGTGTACTCAATGAATGTTTATTATTGAGTTTTTTTATTATTAATTAGGTTAATTATGGAAATAAATGTAAATAAAAATGTTGAATTCTTTTTTTATTGGTGTGGTGTTATAGGGTAGGAAATACAATAAATACTTTTATGTTTTAAATCATTTGTTTGTTAATATTTGCTCCTTTTAAATAAATATTGTTTACACATTTATTTATTTATTTCATATAACATTTGTATCTTTTTGTTATATGTAATTAATATTATAATATGTGTTCTTTTTTAAATGTTTAATATATTTATTCGTATATTTTTTTAAATATTGTTCATTCTTTTTCAAGATTATTTATTTTTTTCAACTGTTTAAATGTTACGAGTAATTTTTGTTTCTCTGCTATCCAGCACTTTCTCTACTGTTGCACTCACTGGAGTGGCAATAGTAATTTGTACCTCTTTACTATCCAGCACTTTCCCTACTGTTGCATTCATTGGAGTAGGAATAGTAATTTGTACCCCTCCGCTATCCAGCACTTTCCCCACTGTTACACTCACTGGAGTAGGAATAGTAATTTTTACCCCATTGCTATCCAGCATTTTGTCTACTGTTTCACTCACTAGAGTGTGAATAGTAATGTTTGCCGCTTCGCTATCCAACACTTTCCCTACTGTTGCACTCACTGGATTGGGAATAGTAATTTTAACCCATTTGTTATCATGCACTTTCCCTATTGTTGCACTCACTGGAGTGGGAATAGTAATTTTTACCCCTCCGCTATCCAATACGTTCCCTACTGTTGCACTCACTGGAGTGTGAATAGTAATTTTACCCCTTTGCTATTCAGCACTTTCCCTACTGTTGCAATCACGGGAGTGGTAATAGTGATTTTTACCCCTCTGCTATCCAACACTTTCCTTACTGTTGTACTCACTGGAGTGGGAATAGTCATTTTTACCCCTCCGCTATCCAACATCTTGCCCTGACTGGAGTGGGATTAGTAAATTTTACCCCTCCGCTATCCAACACTTTTCGTAGTGTTGTACTCACTGAAGTTGGAATGGTAAATGTAATTATTCCATTATCCAACATTTTGCCTACTGTTTATTGTTTATTGTTTAATGTACGCTTAAATTGTTTTTAATAGTTTAATGTTTTAATTAATTATAACATTTGTTTTTATTTTAAAATCCTAATGTATGTATATCTTTTATTTGTATATACTTTAAAAGTTTAAAAATTGACTAAAGATAATAGTTAATAAAATATATTAAAGTAAATATATGTATATTTATAAAATATTATATTTGTGTCTACATTTTTTTAAATGAAATTTCTTTTTTATATTTAGTTAAAATGTATATCAAATGTGATTGTATTGTTAAAGATAATATTAATATTTGATATATTATATGTATAATATTTTATTTTATTTATATTTTTAATTTGATATTTTTTACATCTATATCTTTCACTTCAATATGTTTGATTCAATATTTTTGTCCTTACCTGTTTAAGTATAGGGAGTCAATATTTTTGCATCAATGTTTTTAGCATCGATATTCTATCACTGAACCATACATTGCTAGATGAATGTAAAAAATATAACACCGGCGTTTTTAGTGTTACTTTTGATCTTCCAATTTTTTTGTACCGAAGTTTTAATGCACTCAAAGATAGATCATTTGCTAGAAGCACTGACGCACTTTATTTGGAAGCACTGCATTTATATTTGGAGTATTTTATTCTTAGGACTATGACACATGTTTTCCTTTAAGGAATTGTTAAACAGACAAAATGATCAAGTGGCAGATGTTGTTGACAATATAAAAGTACTCTTGCATTTACTCTTTACAAATGCAAGATCAGGATTGACTATGTGGATCACAGCAGAGGCGGTGGAGAAATGGATTAGTAGATTTGAGTAGAAGTATCATCTTGTCAGTATACACTTCTCGAGTTTTCCTAAGAAATGAAATAATATACGGCAGAATTCAGCATTCACAAACGTACATAATACATGGAATCATTTGTGGAGGTTTTACTGTGTTTTTTAGATGATTTGCTTGGATCAATGTGTGATGATATTTTCTGTATGATTCATTTCAATTGTACTATTTAATACTCAAGAATGTATCTACTATGTCTGCTCAATAAAATAAAATAAAAAAAGGTATATGTTGTAACATGCTGCTAGGTTGGCCTAGACTAGGAGTACAGCAATAAGGTCATTAAAATTATCCACTGGCCGGTGCAGAGGGAAGAAGGATTCAGGATAATTCCTGCAATACGAGACTTCTACACCCTGACCCGCCAGCTCGGCCGACCTCGCCCTCACGACCGTCCCACGTATCTGCAGAGCGACCGCCGTGGGCAGATCATTCTCCCACTTCGCTGCCAAGACTTGGAACACCCTCCCCACCCACCTACGACAGACCCAGGACCTACTGACCTTCAGGAGACTCCTCAAGACCTGGCTGTTCGATCAGTAGTTGATTCCCCCACCCCCCTCAGCGCCTTGAGACCCTCACGGGTGAGTAGCACGCTTTACAAGTGAATGATTGAATGAGGTTGGATTCCAGACAAATTATGGATCCATAAGATTGAAAATACTTTTGCTAAATACTATCCTGATGTTTACCGGAGAGATCCCCCTCATGACTGGAGCAACTGCACACTATTGTGGTTGACCTTCCATTGTGGTCCCTACCTACAGTAGACCTGGAGATGTTGTATGCACCTCCGACACTTTAGGAGACAAGCTCAACCTCTGGGAAATCCCAGAGTCCAACCGGCATTCCAGAGAAATTTTTTAGACACTTCTCTTCACTTTTGATGCTACACTTCCTTAACCTCTTTATTGATATAGGCTCTTTTTTTGACAATCTCCATTGTGCCACTATCTCAGTCATATATAAAACAAATAATCCTCCAGAAGAATGTGCCTCTTACCCGCCATTTCCCATTTTAACGTTGAGGTGAAATTGCTGGCTAAACGATTGCCCACCAGGCTGGCCACGGTAGTAGGGACACTGGTCCATGAAGTTCAGAATGGGTTTATGCCAGGCAGGAGCACAAGACTTTGCCAATGGAGACTTCAGGAGGTCCTGGTCCACACTGAAGAATTGCAAGTCTACCTATGGAGACTTCAGGTGGTCGTGGTCCAAATTGAAGAATTGCATGGCTAGACTGACTTGGTGTTATTGGACTATGAAAAGGACTTTAACACTGTACACTGGCCCTTTCTGGTCCAAATACTCCATAAAATGAATATTGGACTAGACTGAGATTTCTGTTGATGTTGGCACTTTATGATTCTCTATGGGCTTAGGTGAAGGTGAATGGAGTACTCTTGCCTTCCTCTCACATCCAGCGCAGTGCAGCACACAATGAGGCTGGCACCTCTCCCCACTCATTTTTGCTCCAACAATATAGCCCTTTTTGGAATGGCCCAGATGTGCAGCTTCCTCAGGCCTATGGGGTGGAGGATAGAGTGTCACTGTATGAAGATGGCATGCCTCTATTTACAGCACCCACAAACTTCACAACTGCACCTGAATAAATACTGCATTTCTACAAGGGCAGGTGCTAATGGGCGGATGGGGTTTTTCAATCGCCAGGCATGTATGGCCACTGAACAGTTTGGGATGCAACATTAATCCTATAATGAGGTGTACTTGTGTTGACATGGAATCCTGGACCTCACTGCCTCCTAACATAATGGGACAAGTTACTCTGTATACAATGGTTGTACTTCCCGGAATTTTTTATGTCTTCCTAAACTACCCCTCTCCCAATCCCCCTCACATTCATGTTGCAGCTGTGGACACTGGTTTCTCAATTCCTTTGGGCAGGTAAGACCCTCAGAGTCTCCAACACTAAATGCACTTGGTCCATGAACCATAGCATCCTCGGCCTTCCCAAACTGCAGCTGTCTGGGTGGCACAGATCATCCCAATAGAAGACTGGCTCTTTGGAGACAGGCATGATTCCTCTTGATGCTGGAGAGTGCATCTATTGAGAAATGTGGGACCCTGGGTCTTCTATACCCCCCTGCACTCACTCGGGTTATTAGATGCCCATTGCTGACTTGGTTTGTGTCTCTCACCCACATCACATGGTTGGGAAGACTTAAAACTAGACACCTCAATCGGTGGGTAACTTGCCCAAACTGGTATCACAACTACAGGGCTTCCATCAATGGTACTTAATAGGTATTTCTCAACAGGAGGATATATGGGACAATTACCATATCCTCTCATTTGAAAAAATAGGTGCAGTGTTCCAACTGCACAACTCAGTCTTTCAAGACTGTATAGAGCCCTTCTGTTGAATGACACCCCTAACAAGAGTGCGTGGGGCCTGGGAGGAAATCATGGGGCATCGGGATGATGAGGAATGGCAGGATGCCAGTGGGATACTCAGAGTATTGCCCAGGGGAGAGGTGTGGCGCCGCGGCCAGGGCGACTGATGCTGGAATCTGGGGATCACGGTTCGATCCCCAGCTCCAGCGGCAGGTTAGCGCAGCACCATGTGACTCTGGGCAATACCTTGCTTAATCTTCCCGACGGCCCCCAGCAACCAGAGACCCTTACGGGTGATTGTCGCACTTTACAAATGTGGATTATTATTATTAATATCATCCCTCTCAACTTACGCTTGATGCATTTTTATTTATTTAATCAGATTTGTTAGATTCATAACAGTCCCAGTCAAGAATGGGTAGGGCATGTGATGTACAGAGGCCTGGATGGGGCCTTTTTTCACATGCTCTGGTATTGGCTCTTATCGGGTCATTTTGACAGGAAAAAGCCCGACACCTTGGGAGCAGTGGCATAGCAAGGGGAGGAGTGGGAGAGGGGTCCATCTTGGATGGCACAGGTTTTGAAGGTGGTGGCCTCCCTTCGCCCCGCTCTTGCCTGCGGCATCTCCAGCACCCCTCCCCCTCTCTTACACATGGCCGCGGGGTAGCCACTGCATGTATCGCAAGCACCCTCTGCTCTTACATACAGCCACATGGCGGCAGCCTCAGGGACCACCACGAGCGGCAACTAGTCTAGCTAAGACACTGCTTCAGAGCCATTTAACACACTCCCACAGTCATATCGCAAGGTAGTTTCTTGGGGATAATAGAGGGGTCCACTGAATCCTGGGTATGCAGAACGCTGGTAGGAGTTGGTTTCTGGGTTGCAAATATAGAATTGTGGGACTCTGGTAAAGTGCTAACCGTCCGACCCTGCGGGAGGGGCCCAGGGCTATGGACTACTGAACCAGGGCAGAGAAGATGATTTACAAATGGAGGGGTTGTGAAGGTAACCACAAGTAGGTATAGGGCCGCTGGAGCTCCAAAGACTTGGACATATGAGAAAATAACTGACCACATATATATATTGTTTTTAATTGTACTCCTTTATTTGTGCTCTGTGCATTTCAGACATGCGATGTGGTATATAACTATTTTCTGCTGCGTTAGGTGCCACAATTTTGTCATATTGTTGTCTTTGTTTATTAAAACTGTAGAAAAATATATATGAATAAAAAAAGAAAGGCTTGTCAAGGAAATGAAACTCTTTGGAAGCTGCTGGTTTGCAATAAACTTCAAATGATCTCTAGGCTTATTTAGTCATTTAACTCCATACAAGATGTTAGGGAACCCCGCAAAATGAACTGCTCCCCAGTAGTAATTCCAAACGAAAACACAATACGATTTCAAAAGCCTTTTTTAGCCAAACCACAACAAAATCTTGTACCTCAAAAATATTTCTCAACACCTACATTCCCAAGCTAAAAATGAAATAGCCACACAAAACTTCCAAATAACTCACACCCCAAATATATTAATTGAACACCAAAAGTACATCTGCACCCCAAACTAAAGCAGTACTCACCTTAATACAACTAACATCTCTGCAAAATTACCAGAACCCCGAATATATACCAAACACTCAATATATTACCCAAACTATCCCAATGCTCTCCACAATCTTTACTGTAGCCAAAATCCTCTAAACATATCTCAATCACAAATATAACCAAATGAACAAACATATTTCCCACATAATGCAATCTCAGATATAGGTTATAATCCCTGCGAATAAATTACCTGAACCACCAAATATATACTTACACCTCTAAAATAGAATAATAAGGCAATACCCATACAAAGCACTAATATACGCCGCAAAAAGCCCTACAAGTTACTTGAACTCCAAATACGACTTAAACCTCAAAAATAATACCAACCCTTACTCAATACACACCAGAGCCCTAATATAACCAATGTCTCCTCAAAATAACCTGAAATAACCTGGAAATATGACTTGGACCCCAAAATATATTGCCAACCTAACCCAATATCCATCCAAATTACTTGTGTAGCTCACAACCCCAAAAAACTGTCTGAACCCAATATATTATTTATTATTTGTGTAATTTATATAGCGCGCAGCTACCCCAACGGGGTGTCCCGGCGGTTCTATATGTACCGGAAACACAAATTGTTCCCCAAGCTAACACAATATCAAATGTCAAACTTCAAAATAATCTCACTTCCTACAAACCACCAACAACATACAGTTATACCTGAATTTAGAATATATCCTGAAAATTAACTGAAAATGGCCGCTCAAAGCCCTAATATTAACAACATTCCCAATAAAATACCAAATCTGCCTGCAATACAATACGTAACTCATAACTGTCCCCAAAAACAACCAGTGAATTAAATCCTACTGCTAACACTAAAACCTAATCCTAATACAAAAACTAGCAGAACAAACACAAAACATACATAAATGATGTCAAAGATGACAGTATAACACAATTGCAAATCAAACTTATGTGTGGTAATATTACTCACCAAAGAAAAAAAAGCAATACATTATTTAACCCACAATATTTTTGGTAAAACAATATTCTGCTCATGATATTATGGAAGGGCAATATAACAACCCCAATACTGATGTCATCTAATCACAGAAACATGTTAGCAACATTAGAAATACGTTACAGTAGATTAATTGGATCACCCTCATAAACGCTATGTATACTTTGCGGTTTATATATTTTTTCCGCCCCACATGCGCGTTAAGGCATTATCATTGGGTGTCCCAAATTTGTCCTGTATGCCAGCCTCAAGCCTGAGGCAACCTCTGGTGTAGCGTAGTAGTGTCCAGAGATATGTATATCCCCCCGAGAGGAGAAGGTTAAATTTACATAAAACAAGCTTTCACCTGGTTGAACTTTAATTGCCAGGGATGTCATTTTGTTGTTAAAAACAAAGGGTATAATCACAGATTGTAATAATGGATCTTTTTATATCACTTTAGACAAGGTCAACATGTTTCTGCCCCATCTCGCCCAGCCGGGTCTAAGGGGCATTCGTCAGGACAAACAAACAGAATTAAAAATGTTTCACACAATTTGTGCGGTATTTAGTGTTTTTTTGTTACCACTCTGTTTCTAAGTAGGTATGATGCGCCTTTGGTAGATTATTACCACGTCTCAACAGGAGCACAGGACTCTCTGGTCCTAAGCCGCACTTCGGAACTTCCCCGCGTCTGTTGCTGGCTCTGCCCCTGGACCAGGGGCAGAGCCAGCACCAGACGCAGAGAAGTTCCGAAGTCCTGTGCTCCTGTTGAGACGTGGTAATACCCTTTGTTTTTAACAACAACATTTCATCTCTGGCAATTAAAGTTCAAACCAGGTGAAAGCTTGTTTTATGTAAATTTAACCTTCTCCTCTGGGGGGTATATACATATCTCTGGACACTATTACGCTACACCAGAGGTTGCCTCAGGCTTGAGGCTGGCATACAGCACAAATTTGAGACACCCAATGATAATGCCTTAACGCGTATGTGGGGCGGAAAAACGATATAAACTGCAAAGTATACATAGCGTTTATGAGGGTGAACCAATTAATCTACTCTAACGTAGTTATAAGTGTCCATTCTCTTTTGATTATGTGGAAAACTGAACTTACGGAACTGAATGGACAAAAATTCCTCCTCCCTATCTTGATTAATATTATTAACATTAGAAATAGCCAATTTACCATTCTTACTGTACAGATAAGTAGTTCTGCAATACATTTCCAGAAATTCTGCACTTTTGTTTCAATATGTCTTCCTCTCCAAGAATACAAAAAAAACAATGAGAACAGACCTAGAAGAAGAGTATTGGGTTAAAACAGGAACCAGCTTGTGCTTTAATTATGACCCGGACCACTATCTGATGGTATTTCCCAAAGTAATTTTCCTTCGTCCTTATTATCTTGGAAATTATTTAATAATCGAATATTAACACAAATTGCCAATGTCTTCAATTGTAGGAATTCTAAATCCATCAAAAGATCTGAGGAAAACAAACTGGAGTTTTTCCCTGATTCCCATTTCCATTGGGAGGTGGGTGAACCTCTGGGGTCTATATGTGTGAGCTTGGTATTCAGTCAGCTACATCATTAAATATCCTCTCTTCCTCTTTGGTAAAGTAGCCATTGTCATTGCAACTATGATGTATTTTCAGAATCATATGGATGCTCTGCAGCATAAAGCTGATTTTGTACTATATCCTTCAGCTTGGGTCTTTAACAAGGGAGCACTGTTTAATGGCCAGTAGAGCCCACTGCAGATGGCTCCAAGGCAGTTAGAACGTTCTGCCAATATAGAGGGCAGAATGTTCGAATTCTTAAAAACAATTGACTCACAGATCTGTTCAGAAGTAAGGCATGACAAGCCCTGAATAAATCTTTTTTTTAAAAAGGGAACATCAACATGATGGACAAAGTTGTATAGGAGAAGGACTCTATAGTGTAGCATTGTGGGTATGGACAATGGGTTAGGATGAGGGACATTGGACAGATTAAGTGAAAGTACATTTGATCATCACTTACATTATCAGTTCCCTTATACATCTGCTCATCCCTTTAAACAATACCCAAGCCATTTCAAATCAAGTTTCTTTGCTGGATCCGTCTTTTTCCACTGATCAACAGTTCTATTCAATTACTGTAAAAACAAAAAACAAATGCTACACTACATTACATGTGTGCTTTTTCAAATAGATAAATGTTTGTGGGTAGATTGCTTGGCACTTATTATGCAGTAGCAACTGTTGTAGTTGAACTTCCTTATTTAAGAATAGACAGTCAATGTGGTAAATGTAATTATAGTAAGTGGCATCCCTGTCATTGTCTTTAAACTGCATCTGACAGATATGCAAAGACGTCTTGTTCTACGTAGTACTCAAAACAAAACATTTCACGGATCTGCCAGACCTCAGCCCGAGGAAGAGCCTTCTCCTACCTCACTGTGAAAACTTGGAACTGCGAAAATTTGGAACTTTCTACCTTTCCATCTCAGGCGATCACATTAATTGCCTCAATTCAGGAAGGACCTCAAGACCTGGCTCTTTGACTGAACTGCAGAACCCCCCCATTGCCTTGAGACCGTAACGGGAAGTGGAGTCTGCCTCTGTACGGAGTGGTGGGGAGGGGGAGGAGGGGGGCATAAAAAATAAAAATTAAATTACCTTCTTTGCTGTCGTATGTCTCTCCTCCATCGTCACTTTATGGCACTGGAAGCACCCAGGATCCTGGAGCAGTGTTGTGATTGTTCTGAGCGGCCTGTTTGGCTGCCCAGGCAGTACCTGAGAGGCTGGGCATGTCTTCTACTGGGCTGTGCAACACAGTCCAGTGGAGAACATGCCAGGTGTGCATGACTGTTTGGCCAGCCACAGAAGGCCAGCCAAGCCGTCATGCGCACTTAGGGAGGGATTGCAAATCACTTCTGCTCCCTGTGACCGCAGCGAGCCCAGCCCAACCTCGCCCAAACAGCTTGAAGGCCCACAAAGAAAAATAAAATGATAATAGCTTCTTGTTATTATAATTTTCTTTTTCTTTTGCACTGCTCAACGATCAGTGGGGTGCCACTCATCCGCCTTAGTGGAGGAACCGCCACTGTAACTGGTGTTTAGCCGTGCTCTATAAGAACCCTGATTGATTGATTGAGTACTCCATAATTGCTCTTCCCTTTCAGCATGGTTATTGTCTTAGCATTTTGAGTAGTCAGACTGGTATTTGTATTACTAAGGATTGCTCCAGCTGAAATGGAAACATATTATAACTATACACTAACTTCAGGACAAAGTAGAGATGTTATTCTTGTCTGTTAAGTTCTTCCCACTGCTTCATTTTCGCAACCACCAGATTCAGTGGGCAGCATGCATTTCCCCCATGTTTTCCTGCACCATATTCTATTTTATCATCCTTAACAGTAGTTGTTGTAGGGTTTGCTGCCATTGTGAGGTTGCCGCTAAACCCACAAAAAATATTTCCATAATCAGAAGTGAGAGAAGACCCCTTGGGATCTGCTCATTCCGCATGCAGCTCGGCCTCAGCCCAGATTGCTAGTGCCCCTGCCTCTCACGCAGCAGAGCACGGTCCCCTGGACCCACTTCTACCTCTTTTTGGCTTCATGCCTCATTTTTGTCTGCCTCTACTTTTCTTTCCATTGTGCTTGTACTCGTTCATTCTGTTTGTGTTTCTTGCTTATTTTCTGCTCCGAGTTTAGTTTGGCAATGTTTTGCCTTCTTTGCTTGTCATTCTAGTCTGGTTTTCCTACATGTCCGTCTCTGTGCCTTTTTTCCTGCTCTTTCCTGCTTTTACGCCACTGCTGCCCCCATGGCCCCTCCCACCTCCATGCGGTCCCCACCCTCCCCCTCCCCCTCCCCCTACTTAATGATGGCCGGCAAAGGCGTGCAAAAGACAAGCCCGCCTGCACCAGTCCGTGAGCCGACCATGGCCAGCTCCAGGAACCCTGGTCCTCTGACCTTCCTACGATACGGCTCCTCTGCTCTCCACGCTCTCAACATGGGCACGAACAACAACTGCAGGCTCTCCTCACCTGTCGACAGCCACAAACCTTTCACATGCTGAAACTGCAGCCACTCCTTCAATCTCGTAGAGACCAAGGACCCACCTTCACCGTCCAGCAACAAGTTCATCACACCACTAACTCTGCAATGCATGCTCCTCAACGTCTACTCCCTCCACAAACATGCCACAGAAATCTGAGACCTTCTCTACAGCACCACTCCTGACGTCGCCTTCCTTACCGAAACCTGGATGAACGCCACCTCAGGACCAGACATTGAAATCACCATTGGGGGAGGCATTGCCATTACCAACAAAGCCAACCTCCGTCTGAGTAGCTACACGACAGACCTTCAGACCTAATGGAACACCTCCACTTCAAGATACAGGCCAACCCATACACCACCCTGCAAGGCACTCTCATCTACAGACCCCTCACCCTGCACACCTTTCTCCGACTCCATCACTGACGTCATCACCCTGCATGCCAACACCTCAATTCCATCACCTCCACTGAATAGACCTCACTGGGAGACCTCAACTTCCACCTCGACAACCGCCAAGACCCCAACTCCACCTCTCCCCTGAACACCATCCACATCATTGGACTCAAACAGATCATACCAGAACCTCTGCACTCAGCAGGACACAGCCTCAACCCCATTTTCATAGCAGGACACTCCACCGCCTTCAGCCACACCTTCAAACTCCCATGAACAGACCACCACTGCGTCCATTTCACCTTCAAAACAAACATCTCCCGCAGACGCCCACTACAGCTACAGCACAGGAATTGGGATATAATTGTAAACTTGTAAACTTGTAAACTTGGGGATTTATAGAGCGCAGTTGTTGCCCGAAGGCGTCCAAGCGCTAGGATAACCGTGACCTACAGAGAACAAGGAGGGAAAAACAACGGTTTTAGCAAGCGGATGTGAATAGGTGAGTCTTCAGTTGCTTGCGAAACATAGTAAGGTTCTGAGTGGCTCTGAGATGAAATGGCAGAGTATTCCAGGCCTTGGCTGCGTTGTACATGAACGTCCTTCCGCCGGTTCTAGATCTTTTTATTCTTGGGACTACTGCTAAGAGAGTCTGGCTGGAACGAAGACTACGATTTGGGGTGTAGTGGGTGATCAGATCACGGGCGATGACTGGACCCATGTCCCAGAAGGCTTGATGGGCTATACATAGCGCCTTGAACAGAACTCTCTGTCGTACCGGTAGCCAATGAAGGCTAGTCAGTCCGGTCCTCACTGAGTGTCTATGAGGGATTGTAAGTAGAAGGCGAGCTGCACAGTTCTGCACAGTTTGCAGCCTGCGAAGGGTGTATTCTGGTGCAAAGTGCGTTGTTAAAATCAAGACGAGAGTGGATGAGACCTTGAATGGCAGCCTGTTTGGCTTCCATGGGAAGGAGGGGGAAGATTTTATTTAGCACTCTCAGAATGCCAAAACAGGTGGCTGACAGTTTAGTGGCTTGGACATTGAAAGATAGTGAACTGTCCAGCCACACACCAAGGCTTTTGATGGTGTTTTTTGGGGTTGGAGGGGGTCCTAGGCATGGGGGCCATAGGGAAGGGGGAAATGTCGGCTCTGATGGTCCTAGGAGCATCAACTCAGTTTTTTCTCCGTTCAGTTTCAGGGATGATGACGACATCCAGTTCCTCACTTCCTTCAGGCATTCTCTGAGCCCGCCTGGCGCGGTTCGAGATGCTTCCTGCGCCAGTGAGACCACCAGCTGCGTGTCATCCGCATATGAGATGATTTTGACTCCAAATGGGTGGACAACACTAGCCAGCGGTCTCATATATAGGTTAAATAAAGCAGGGCTCAGAGAGGAGCCTTGAGGTACTCCACAATTTAGAGGTCCGCTGGAGGAAACTGAATCGCCATCAAAGACCCTGAAAGATCTGTTCCCCAGAAAGGATTCACACCATGCCCAGGCTTTGTCCTTAATTCCCACACAGGACAGACGGCTCAGTAAGGTATCATGACTGACCGTGTCGAAAGCCGCGCTTAGATCAAGGAGGATCACTGCCACTGATCCTCCCTGATCCAAGATTTTTCTCGTTTCCTCTATGACCATGAGGAGGGCGGTCTCTGTCCCGTGCTTAGGTCTGAAACCCGTCTGAGTGGGATCCAGAATGTGGTGGTCCTCTAGATAGTTCACTAACTGTTGGTTCACATATTTTTCCAAAACCTTGCTCAACCAAGGGAGCAGAGAAATAGGGCGGTAGTTAGCCAGATCAGACGGGTCCAGATTGGGTTTCTTGATCAGTGACCTAACCATGGCCTGCTTCCAAAAGGTTGGAACGGTGCCAGAGAAGATGGAAGAGTTTAGTACCTCTCTGATAATGGGCAGGATGGTATGGGATGCTGCCATTAGGATGTCAGGAGGGGCAGGGTCGGCCGGAGAACCTGATTTGACACTGAGGGCTAGTGATTCTAAAGTGGGGAGGTCTAGTGGGGGAAAGTGAGTTAAGCTGTAAGGAGTGGGGGAATGTGGCAGGTTAGGAAGGTTCTTAGATTGACTAGACGGGCAAATGTTTGGGGAAGAAAAGGTTGAGTAAATTTTGTTGATTTTCTGATAGAAGAATTCGGCAACGTCATTACATTGGGTGACAGATTTCTCGACGTGCACCGCAGGGGATGGGTTCGTTAACTTTTGAATGATCTGGAAGATCTCTTTGGGTTTAGATCTAGCATTCAGGATTTTATCGGCGAAATACGTCGACTGAGCTGCTTTTATTTGAGTTTTGTACTCGTTAATGGTTTCACGGTACCGGGTTTTGTTGTCAACCGATTTGTCTAAACGCCAGCGTCTTTCCGCTCTTCTACAGAGACGCTTTTTTTCTCTAAGAGACTGGGTGTACCAGGGGGCGGTTTTTTGGGGCCGCTTCAGTACAGTCTTACTCATTGGAAGAGTAGAGTCAAGAGTGTGAGAGATCCAGTTGGTATATGCCTGGTTTGCTAGGGCAGGATCTGCCTGAATCTCTGGTTGTGAGCTAGCCAGTTTGATGCACCACTTATCAACCTCAAGGCGTGGCCAGGCTCACCTGAGTTTGGTGGTGGGGGCAGGCGGAGAGGGTTTAAGTGTGGTCCATTTAAAGGGGATTAAAAAGTGGTCAGTCCAGGGTAAGGTGATGCCTGGGTCCACTATGATCTCAGAACAATTTGAAAAAATTGGATCCAGTAAATGGCCTTTTTCGTGGGTGGGGGAGGAGACAAGTTGAGTGAGTTGTAGAGCTGCTAAATCCTCTAATAGGATAGCGGCTGTGTGGTCCGAGGGGGAGTCAAAATGTAAATTCAAGTCACCCAACACAGTAAAGTTAGAGGAGGCGCTGACTCTGTTGGCCACATTCGAAGGCAGAGTTTTAAGGAACTACTTCGGGAGGCCGGGCGGGCGATCGATAAGGGTGCCTGAAAAACAGATGTTAGGAGAAAGGTTGATGTTAAAACCCATGCTCTCACAGTCCGAGATAGTCTCAGGCGAGAGTCGACAATAATATTGCTCCTTATGGATGATAGAAAGGCCTCCTCCTCTCCCTTTTGGCCGGTCTTGCCGTGTTATTTGATAGCCGGTGGGGAGGGCCTCTACTATCGCCGGGTTGGAGTCACTGGTAAGCCAGGTTTCCGTAAGGAACAATATATCCGGGGTGTGCTCCTCTATCAATAAGAGGAAACAATGGGGGTTCTGGCTGAAGCGCAGTAAGGCTGCGCCAATAACAAAGTCAACGAACAAGGTGCCAGTACTGCACGTTGGATAAAGGCTGACAAGAATTGAGTGAGAAATCCTCAATTCCAAAGACCACTCTTTCAGTCTAACTTATCCACAATACTTCTTTTATTTTTATTATGTTCTTTTTTCATATTTTTTATTTTGTTATACAATTTTAACAAGGATTGTTTTCTAAGGGGAGGAACTGAGGGCAATTTTTAGTGGTGACATACAAAATGACTCTGACTGGGTCACATAATTTTTCACAACTCTAACACAATATAATCAAATTTTTTACTCAAAACATTTAGTGAAGACATGTAATATTGAATAGACAACACGAAGTGCACTTGGGAACATATACAAGACAAGACCTGACAATTTAGTTAGATGGTGAAGAAATGAGAAAAATGAAAACACTTAAACCAAGTGTAAATGCCCTGTATTGATACAGTTTTTTTGGAAACAGGTGCAAATACCTCTACTAAATAGAAACATACTATTATGTATTTTCGAACGCAATAGACCATCAACAAGTTAAATTTTAGGTACAATGATCTAATGATTGGTCTATATTCTTGAAAAAGAGGTCTAAGAGGTCGACGCGTTTCGAATCCCCTAAAGTGGTGGGATTCTCATCAGGACCGTGTGGGCTCAATCTGGAAAAATAAATAAATGACAATCTGTCAGTCATACTATCCAGCAACTCTCAACTTAACAATCAGTCACATACACCCAGTTCATACCTGGACTTCTCTGGTTGGTGGTCGGATTCCCGAGGATATGAATGAAATGGCTGTAATTTTAAAAGGGGGGTTCGTAATTAATGGTCTTGTTTCTAAAGGAATTATGAAACGTGTGTTATTTAGATCGTGGTACTCACATTGACGAAAGTTGTTATATAGTGTTCAATCGGTTATCTCTAAGTAATTGCTTCTGTCGTATTAGATCAGTTCTGCAGTGAGACAAGGAAAGAACGGGGGTTTGTATGGCTGTTCATATATTTGGATGTACACAGTCTTTTAAACATGTCGACTGGGCAGTCGAGTAGAAACTGGGGGTTGCGTATTCCATGAATTTTTTTTAAAAAAAAGGTAGGAGATTTTGCAAGCGGGCTTGCGCTTAGGGTAATGTTGAGCGTCTCTTAAGGACACATTAAATCGTGCATGCTATGAACCCGATTTATAGGCCGCGTGATGCGGGGTTTTGAAAGTTATCTCCGCTTAACTCGAGTTAGTTATCCCAATCATTGAACATTGAATGTGCAAGTCTTACCGTCGCTGATTGCTCAAGTGTCCTCCACGGGCGTCTGAATCCTCTGTTCGGACGCGTTGCAATGGTTCCGGTTGACCCGGCTCTTGTATGAATTAGTTCCTGGTTGACGGAATTGTGGGTAATGTGGTTCCGTAGAGTTAGATCCGTCATGTTGCGATCGTGGTTAAGACAATTAAAGTATTGCACACGTAGTTCAATATCACGTTCTGTTCTTATAATTATTGAGTGAAGGGTGACTAGTAATTAGAAAAATTAAAGTACTATTAACTAGTTTTCAAAGAAATTTTTTGAAACAGACCAGAGAAATTTATCGAATCGGTGACAAAAAGTGGGGAGATATATTGTAAAATAATTGAGATTGAAGCTTTCTCTTAGGAGACCTCAGATCTATATTCATAAGTTGTAAAGTTCGGACATCTCATTTAAGCCTCAAGTGGCAGAATTGAATTTCAGGATAAGCATTGCTTCTCACTGCTTCAATTTGGCCTCTAAGTCTCCGCCTCTCTGATCATGCTCTACCTTAGAGATCACAGTCCATCTGAAATCAAGATCTCCATGTGATTCATCAATCCAGGGTTGCACTAGAGGTGCTGTGGCAATTTTTTTCTTTAGTCTTGATTTATGTTGAGAAATTCTCTGTCTGACTTCTTGGTTAGTTATACCTATGTACAATTTTGCACATGGACAAAGAATCGCATAAATCAAGTTCCGTGATTTGCAATTTATGAAGATGTTATGTTTCCATGAAATTCCTTCATGTTGGAATACGTTTCCTTCAATTGTGGAGTTGCAGCATAGGCATGTCCCACATTTTTTATGTCCTGTGACTGGAGGCAGATTCACATAATCACTCAGTGTGGGAGCCTTTTTTCCGGGGACTGCTGCTCGTATGATTTGTTTGGCTATGCTCTTATCCTTTTTGAAGGCAAAAAGTGGGGGAGCCTTCAGCTGTATATCCATATCTTTGATTAGATGCCAGTTTTGGTGAATGACTTTTTTGAGAAAGTTAGATGATGCACAAAAAGTAGTGACGCACACTGTGCGCTCCAGATTTTTCTTTTCTTTCTTTTTCAGAAGTTCATCACGTGGTGTCCACCACGCCCGTTTAATCGCTAGTTTGACCAATTTTGATGGATAACCGCGGTCTATTAGTCTCTCCATTAGCAAATTTGCATGGTACATGTACTCATCCTTGAATGAACAATTTCTTCGTATACGTAGAAATTGACCAATAGGTAAATTTTCCTTCAAACTTCGTGGATGATTCCTTGAGTAATGCAGAGCTTTGTTGCGATCAGTTTCTTTTCTAAAGAGAGTGGTGACTAATTGTCCATTGGTGCAATAGACCTCAACATCTAGAAAAGAAAGTCTTGTGTGAGACGATTGGATACTAAATTTAATGTCTCTTGTGCGACTATTAAGCCATCCATGAAAATCAGAGAGTTGTTCGCTTGTGCCAGACCAAGTAAAAAAGATGCCGTCGATAAAACGAACCCAGCCTCCTATCCATTGCAGGAAAGGGTTGTTGTTATGGACATATCTGTCCTCATATTCGCTCATGAAGAGGATGGCAAGCTCCGGGGCAAAAGGACAGCCCATGGCTACTCCTTTTATCTGGAGAAAGAAATCATCATGGAATTTAAAATAGTTTTTGGTCAAAGCCATCTTGGCCAGTTCAACGATGAATTCCGTAGGTATTCTAACTGGACGGTCTCTTTTGTTCAGAAAAATTTCTACCACTTCCAAAGCCTGATCCTGAGGGATTTGAGTATATAGTGAAACTATATCCATGCTGACTAAAAAGTCTTGGCCTTCGGCGAATGGTAATTCCTGTAATTTATTCAGAAAATCAGTCGTATCTCTCAAGAAGGATTTGACAGTCACTGTGAAGGGTTTTAGGAAGAAGTCAATACATTTGGAAACTGGCTCAAAGAGTGAGTCACACCCAGAGATAATGGGGCGGCCTGGTGGTGATTTGGCATTCTTATGTACCTTTGGGAGTACATAAAACAACGGAGTTCGTGGGTGTTTGTTGGCTAGGTAGTTAAATTCTTGTTTGCCTAGAAAACCTTGTTCGAAGCCTCTGTTTAAGATTTTGCCCAGTTCATTTTCGAATTCTGTAGTCGGATCTGCTCGTATTTTCCGATAGCATTCAATGTCTAGTAGTTGCCGATTAGCTTCCGCTATGTATTCATTGGTGCCCCAGATAACAATGGAGCCACCTTTATCGGCTTGCTTGACTATAATATTCTCATCATTTTTGAGAGAATAAAGCACGTCTTTTTCTTTTTTAGACAAGTTTGATTTGACAAAGGAGTTATTCTTTTGCTCCTGTGATGCGATTGCTGACAGAACTGTTTTTTCAAAGTAGATCACTTCCTTGTGTACTTTAAAAGCTGGTGGACAAAAGGTTGATTTTTTCTTTAGCCCCGTGGTTTCTGTTTGGGATATCTTCTCTTTGTCAGAAAAGAATGAAATTAAACGAATTTTCCTACAAAACTCGATAAATTCCAGTTTCATTCTTACAAAGTCCGTAGCTTTTGAAGGGACAAAAGTGAGTCCTTTTTCCAATACGCTTATCTCCGACGAGGTGAGCACTTTGTTTGAGAGGTTAATGATTGA
Organism: Lissotriton vulgaris; assembly: GCF_964263255.1. Taxonomy (NCBI): domain Eukaryota; kingdom Metazoa; phylum Chordata; class Amphibia; order Caudata; family Salamandridae; genus Lissotriton; species Lissotriton vulgaris. Next base: position 1,461,944,127 of record NC_141694.1, read on the forward strand.
TGACTTATCTAACTTTTGTAGTTTTGCCTCCTCGTGGACATCTACCATGGTTGCTGATATCTCGTTTTTCCACGAGATTTTTGTTGGCCTTGGGCTAAAAAAGGCTGTTGTTGTTGTTGTTGCGTATTTTGTTGGAAACTTTGTTGGTATTGTTGCTGTTGATATCCTCCACGTTGATTGAATTGGGGTCTATAAGTACCTTGTTCGGAATCACTTCCTCCTGACGATGATGTGTCTGAGAAAGTCAGATATTTAGTTCGTGATCGTCCTTGGTTATCTGGTAGAAAGCGTCTCGCTTCCGGGCGAGAATAAAAGTCCTGTTGTAAATAAGGATAAGCTTTCTCAAAAGAAAAATTCCGTTTATCTCTATCAAAGTTGTTTTCCTTTTGTTGTACAGTGTAGTCCTTAAACTCCAAAATGTCTTTTTCAACCTTTTCAAGAAGAATTTTAGAATCTTGAATTAAGGCATTTGCTTTAATTTCTGCTTCTAATTTTTCGATCTCTTACAATTGAGCTTTAGATAGCCTTTGTGCGGTTTCAATAGTCAAGACCATAAAGTCTCTACTGCATTTGGTCTCGATGAAACTAAAACCCTTTTTGTAGATGTTGTCTTCGGTAAAGATGACAGGTATGTTTTTGACTATCAAACCAGCTGGAATTGTGCCTGACCGGAGATGTTGGAGCAGGTAGTGGCCATGTAAATCTGTCCGAATTTGTTTTTTCTTTAAACGAATAAGTTTGTCTGATTCGTTGTTTGTTTGTGCGGTACTACTGAGGGTGGCGGAACCAAATGAAGGAGGGTTTCTCAGAAGTTTTTTAATGTGATCTTCGCTGTATGCGAATGTTTGTTCTTCTGACATGGTAGGCTGACAGTCTGAGAATTATCAGATCTATTTTAGTTGTGTTTGTATTATTTTTCAGACCCAGACACGTAAATTCATACATACATAAACCAATGATACAAAAATAATAACCAAACCTCAATCTACAGTCAAACAGGGAGGTGAAGAAAAAGGGTTCAATCTAAGGGAATTATTCAATAGTGAACCGGAAATAGAATTTTCTATTTGACGTTCAAAAGCGTGGTAAGAACCTCGCGAGTAGAAACCCGCTATTATAGGAGGAAATAATGGGGGTTCTGGCTGAAGCGCAGTAAGGCTGCGCCAATAACAAAGTCAACGAACAAGGTGCCAGTACTGCGCGTTGGATAAAGGCTGACAAGAATTGAGTGAGAAATCCTCAATTCCAAAGACCACTCTTTCAGTCTAACTTATCCACAATACTTCTTTTATTTTTATTATGTTCTTTTTTCATATTTTTTATTTTGTTATACAATTTTAACAAGGATTGTTTTCTAAGGGGAGGAACTGAGGGAAATTTTTAGTGGTGACATACAAAATGACTCTGACTGGGTCACATAATTTTTCACAACTCTAACACAATATAATCACATTTTTTACTCAAAACATTTAGTGAAGACATGTAACATTGAATAGACAACACGAAGTGCACTTGGGAACATATACAAGACAAGACTTGACAATTTAGTTAGATGGTGAAGAAATGAGAAAAATGAAACCAAGTGTAAATGCCGTGTATTGATACAGTTTTTTTGGAAACAGGTGCAAATACCTCTACTAAATAGAAACATACTATTATGTATTTTCGAACGCAATAGACCATCAACAAGTTAAATTTTAGGTACAATGATCTAATGATTGGTCTATATTCTTGAAAAAGAGGTCTAAGAGGTCGACGCGTTTCGAATCCCCTAAAGTGGTGGGATTCTCATCAGGACCGTGTGGGCTCAATCTGGAAAAATAAATAAATGACAATCTGTCAGTCATACTATCCAGCAACTCTCAACTTAACAATCAGTCACATACACCCAGTTCATACCTGGACTTCTCTGGTTGGTGGTCGGTCTCCCGAGGATATGAATGAAATGGCTGTCATTTTAAAAGGGGGGTTCGTAATTAATGGTCTTGTTTCTAAAGGAATTATGAAACGTGTGTTATTTAGATCGTGGTACTCACATTGACGAAAGTTGTTATATAGTGTTCAATCGGTTATCTCCAAGTAATTGCTTCTGTCGTATTAGATCAGTTCTGCAGTGAGACAAGGAAAGAACGGGGGTTTGTATGGCTGTTCATATATTTGGATGTACACTGTGGAAAATTAGGAAAAGTGATGTACATAAGCAGTGTTCATTTGCCCTTTCCCATTCCCTTCCCTGTACGTTAACCACGCCATTCCGCCAGTAAAGCCCGTGCCCACATATACCTGATAGCCATTTTAGGCACCATGGCCCCCCTTTTTTTTTGCCCGCTCATCGGAATCCCCGGCTTCCCTCCTGCGCGTATTTGAACCCCCCCCCTCTCACATGTATAGATCATGAAACCCTCTCCCTCTGCGCGACCCTGCTACGAAAAACAACCCTCCTGCTTGACCCACGCAAAGTCCCCCATTTCCTCTTGAAAAAGCATCCCTCGCCTCAGCTGACACAACCCCCCAGCTGTATCTGACTGCCCCCGTTCTCTCATGTACAGGTCACAAGATCTCTCTCTCTCTCTCTCTGTGCGACTCTGTCCCTGTGCGCACCCTGGCTCTCCCTTCCTCCCTCACATGGGCAAGTCATAAACCTCCTTCTTCTGCAAGACCCCGTCCTTGGGAGTCACAGCCGCACCTGACCAGCACCTCCTTTCCTTTCATGAATAACCCCTCTGTTAGTAAACCCTCCCTCCGCGATGGACTGTCCACACATGTCCGAGGCCAACGCCTAAGCCGGAAGAAACTGTTTATTGCCCCTTATTGTATGGAGTCACTCCTCTTCAAAGAACCCACTATTGATCCTGGCTTCCCCACCCCTTGGGATACGATCAGGCGCACATATCCTAATAATCAGCAGAACACTCAGCTGCGTCACTGCCCCTTCTCTTATCGACAGTTCAAGGGTCTCTATTGTAAACATATGTGGGGTAGGATTGACACGAGGATTATGGGAAAGTCTTTTCTTTGTGTCACAATGTCCTGATTGTAATGCCAAGTGTTTTGTAAGGTATAAAAGACGATGTCTCAGCTCACTTGTTAGAGCACCTCCCGAAAGACACTGTGTTTCGTGTCCGAAATAACAGGCTCTCCTCATGAGTAATAAATCCTGTTCTTGTGATTCCTGCTTCCAGCGCCCGTCTCTTTATTTGATAACTATCCAGAATGAGAACTAAGAGGCGACTTGCGCCAGCAGCCCTGGCATCGATAGTAATATGGGCTCACTTTCAACAATTGGCGTCCCAACGCGGGGTCCATCAGTGACATAAGGTCCGGTAAGAGAGATCCAGACGAAGAAGTGAACATCTAAATGATCGGAGTATACCTGCCTTGAGAGGGCCCTCGTCCGGCTGCCGATCGAATGAACTTCACCGACTCTGAACGGACCTCTCTCGAGTGACCTATTGTCCTGACTGGAATCCCACAGGAATGCTGCATGGAGTAAGAGAACGATCGGGCGCTGGAGGAGGAAGATAAAGAACTGTCCATATGGTCCGGTCCGGGTAAGATTAAGTAGGGCGTTTTACGCCTGATTGGTAGGATGGTTTTATCCATCTGATTGTTTGATTGATTGTATTGGAATCGGTATTTGAATACTGATATTGTTTGGTTATTGGTTCATTTAGCTTTGAATGCTACTTGAAATATTGGTTCTCTTCTTGAGAACGAGACATTCTCTGTTTGCAAACAGCGGCGAATAGGAACGTTCATCTCTCTTTGCAGATAGAGAAGGGTAGGTAATGCAGACTTTTGTCCCCGTTGTAATCCGTCATGCCTACCTTTCTCCCCACTGATTGTTTGAAATCGATTAAATAATCGATTGTTGCTCTTTGAGATCTTCCCTGTTCACAAACAGAGACGAATAGAAATATTCTGTCTCCCTTTGCAGATGGCGAAGGGCAGGTAATGCAGACGTTTGTCCCCGTTGAAGGAAAAATAAAAAGAAATCGGGCTAAGTCAGTAACCCCCTGATGAGCTTTCGACTTCACTAAAAATAAGAAACATTAGAAACAGTTCGTAATAAGAAATATAAAATGGCGAAAAGTTTGACAGCAAAAATAGCCACGAGGTAGCGAGGCTCCGCTGCCTATGCCTGTTTTTCTCCCCACTGATTGATTGATTGACTGGACATTGTTGTCCAAGGAATTGTTTGTTTGAGGTATTTTCTGTTTGCAAACAACGTGGAATAGAAATATTCTGTCTAGTCTTTGCAGGTAGAAAAGGGTAGGTGATGCAGACTTTTGTCCCCGTTGTAATCCGTCAGTCCTACCCACTCCCCACTGATTGACTATTATTTGGGGGGTAGCTCACCTGGTCCGTCCAGGAGGCTACCCTAATGGAGGACACATGCCCCCACTTGTTGGCCATTTATTGGAAGTAACCCATCTGGTCCGCCCAGGAGGCTACCCTAGTAAGTGGAGGTACATCAGTTGGTCCGACCAGGATGATACCCTAACGAAGGATATGTGTTCCCCTCTGATCGATAATCTAGTTCCAACCCGGACCATTTATTGGAGGTAACTCACCTGGTCCGTCCAGGAGTACCCCTAGTGAAAGGACATATAAAAATGAAGTGATCACCGTACCCTACTAACAGAAAACTTTAGCTCGAAACACGCTAAGGAAAAGAAGGAAATATAAAAAGAAATCGGGCTAAGTCAGTAACCCCCTGATGAGCTTTCGACTTCACTAAAAATAAGAAACATTAGAAACAGTTCGTAATAAGAAATATAAAATGGCGAAAAGTTTGACAGCAAAAATAGCCACGAGGTAGCTAGGCTCCGCTGCCTATTCCTGCTCCCAACATGTCTGCCTCATTGTTTGCCACACCCAAATAACGGTAACATGAAATAGATACAAATCAATAAGACACCTACCCCCATTCCGGAAGCTCCCGAAGTGCAACAGGTCCGCGGTTACGCCCATCCGGAAGGCGAGGCCTCGATGCGTGCAGGGCTCGGCTGGCCGCGGTCGAAAGGGGAGGCTGTAGGGCGGACGGCCCGAGGAATCATGGAGGTCTCCCCTTTCCCTCTTCTGCTGCCCTGCAGGCCACGGGGGGGGAGCTGTCTTGCCTCAGCCACCGACCACCCCCCACCCCCTCTCTTGCCTGATCTGGCCATCGTCGAGGACCGGAGAAAAGGCGAGGTCGGACAACCCTGAAAGTTGCAGGTAGTCCCGCCACATGGACAACCCTGACAGTTGCAGGTAGTCCCGCCACATGACCACGCCTGAGAGTTTCAGGTAGTTCCGCCACATGTCAAAAAGGGGGGGATGTCTTGCCTCAGCCACCGACCCCCCCCCCCATCTTCATCAGCCGGCATGGCCAATACCGAAGTGCTGGAGCCGAGGAACGGCGCAGGGTCGCTGGAAGGGGGAGGCGGCGCGAACGACCCTCCCCCACCTCCCTCCAGGTGGAGGCTTCCAGCGACACCCCAACGCTCTTGCTTAAAGAGGGTCAACATCGAAAAGCGGTCTTTTGCCCAGGACGGGCACACGCCCCATGCCTTCTCTCCTCAACTTTGAAGATTCTATGAGAGCCGGGGGGCACCCCGATCCCTCCGCATGGGCGCCCCCCTCCCCCTTACTGGGAACCGCGACATCGGCGCACTCCTGCCAGCGCCAGCCTCAGTTTGGAAATGGCTAAAATACAGCCAAGGCACAGACTTGTTCAGTTCCGGAGGAACACCAGAATGACCCGGTAGGAAAAATTGTTACCGCCCTCCCCACTCTTTGACTGATGGTCCATATTGCTAAACTGTTAACCCATTGCGAAAAACTTTTGAAACCACCAACGGAAGGTTCTGGTCCTACTACGAGTCAGTGGAGGCAATCTGACTATGCAGGGACTTGCCTGACCTCGCCCAAAATGGCGCCGACACAAAATGAGACTTTTTAAATAAACCTTGTAGCAACCTGATTGCGAAGCTTTGATGCCCCGAGATATGTATGCAGTTTTTGGACAATGAAAGTAGATAAGAAGGATATTGAGTATGTGCTTGGAACAGAAAGCGATATAAGATGGATATTGATTATGTGCTGGGACGATGAACTGATTTAGAGTGGGTTCTAATTATGTGTTGGAAGAAATGAACTTGTATGAAATAGGCACTGATTGGGCATTTGAACAATGAAATGATATCCGTTAGGTATTGAGTAAATAGTAGGATAATGAGATGATATTATTGAACGCTTGACACGCATTATACTTGCCGCTTAAGAAAGTTCGATATGATTTTCATTGCACTGCTGCACTTTATGAAATAAATAGCCACCGACTTCGCTCCTCATGCCCAGTTCCAGTCTGCTCCGTAGCCGGCCCACTGGGTTGTAGGCCCGTATTTGTGCGCCAACCTTTTCATGAAAGTTTTTTTGAACACGCAAATATTATCGTAGCGTTTGTATTTATGAATGTTATTGAAATGTATGGCTACTGTCACCAACATAAAATACGTGCAGTATGGCTAAGGTTGAAGGTTAAAGGGGCCCGGTGCTTAGCAACTACATTCTGTGTCATAGACAGCCGGAAAACTGTTTCAGACGCCCTTAAAACGATACCGAAGAAATGCCCCCCTGACCACCACCCTTGCACATGACCTAAAAAGCCACGATCAGGTGATTCATGTAGAAACGCAGACCATCAACAATTATCTATCTAACACTGCTGGTCCCTCTGGGCTTAAACGCCAAGATGGTAGAGAATGCACCCTGTGGAGATAGGTCAAGTATGTGGTAGGTAAAAATATTCTCGGATTTATGCAAGTTGATGTATTTTGAATGCTGCCCCCACCCCCTTCTTCTCCTCCTTTCTGCAGGTCGCGTCGGAACGTCGGCTGAAGAATGGAAGAGCGATGATCGAACGACCGACGATAAGGGAAGGAGGAGCTTTGAGCATAGTACTGACGCTAGACTTAGATATGACTGTTCCTCCATTAGAGCATAACGACTGGGAGGGTGGACTGACATAGAAACTTGACGGGTACTGTATGACGGAAATTGACTCGAAATTAGCACGCTAGATAACGCGATTATGACGTTTAATTAGATAGGGAAAGGACTAGGAAAAGTCCTGAGGTAAGGGTACCCAGGCACCACCCGTCTGGGAAGTTAGAAATATTGTTGATGTTCGAAATGTACCACCTCCTTCTCACCCTCTTATAGATATAACGAAACTGCCCGACTGTTCTCCTGATCAATACCCTCTGTTGCCTCAGCCTGGAGAACATCCAACCAAAGGAAGAAAATCAAAAGTGGTTTAAGATCCACCTATGGGCAATAGCCTGACCAGGTTAATTTCTGACCGGCTGAACGAGGTGTAAGTATTGGCAATTGGGGGCGCTCGCAAAAGTAGCAAACGAGAAGAAAAGGAGGAAAGGTAAAAAGAGCTCAGCCGATGGATAAATAGGATATTAAAAATGCGCAGCATGCGCAAGGAGATTTTTGTTTGGCCAACAACTGTTCTATGTTTTGTCGTGAATCTTTCTTTTTGTGTAAAACACGTACTGTTCTCCTCCCAACCTTTGTTTGAGTTTGTGTATGTGTAGTGTAGGGATTTATGTCTTCCCTCTGTTTTGTGTTTCCGTGTTACCTGACCCTGCTGTTCTGTATTGTGAGCGCACTAAATGACCTATTTCTCTCTCTCTCCCCCTCTATCTATCTCTCTCTCTCTCTCTCTCTCTCGACATGCCATACGTGTACTGAATGGCCCGTTTAGGTTTGCGACGACTCTCACTCCCTGCGAGAGTCCCCCTGTTCCATTTTCCTTTTCGTGATAAAAAATTTGTGCCCCGCTGGCACCAGTCTGATTGGATTGTGAAATTGACAGAAAATAAAATGATTGTGATTTGCCATATTACTACCTCTCCTTTCTACAAAATGAATGAACTCAAATTGGCTAAGAAAGAAAGGACAGGTGAGACGACTAAGGTCCCCTAATCTGGCCCTCTTAAAAAGGGGAACTATATGTCAATGGCACCCTATTTTTGTTGTTGTTAGAGACAAGCGTCAATGTCCAGATTGGCCCCCAATGCCCAGATTGCCCCACCCCTTTGCACCCAAGCGCGAATGCCCGAAGCGTCCCCGCCCCACTTGATTGACCCCAGCTGCTGTCCCCGATATCTACATAGTGACCATGAGTAACTGTCGTCCCTCAGGAAAACGTTGTTTTTACCCAGACCCCCGACGATAGCGCCCCCACCCCAGTTTTGAAAGGGATAGCCAGCTTTGGAGGGAAATGTTAGACTGTTAAGGCCCGGGTTTGAAAGACAAAAGTCCGCTGGAGGTTCCGGAAGGATGAATGTGACAAAATGCGCAGTCGATAGGAGTCTAATTTCTATCTATTTTTATGTCATGAATAGATGATGAATAAGCTTGGCATAAGCTCAGTAGGAATGCCGACATATGCACTGCTTGATAATAAACTTCTGACTGTGACCAATGAACGTGTCTGCGTAGGATTGAGGGAGGAATTCACATGCATAAATGTCTTCTCCTGCCAGTTCTCTAAAGCTTGTTTTGTACCTATTTAAAGATATACGACCACTGGAGGAGGAGGGTCGGACGTGACACACAGCTTGGCCGCCGATCATGGGATACATGCGACCTCGACCAAAGGTGGAGCCACAGCACAACAGGAATACGGGACGAGACAGCACTCTCCAATGTGGTAAAACGAAAGGGTGAAAGGCTGTCCTGAAGCCTTTTGTCCACCTACCCACGCGTGCCTGAAGTCTCCGTCCCCCTTTTCAAGCCCGATTGATGGGCCTGCTCGCTTGTTACCCTTTGCTCCCTTGGTCCCTTTGGTGTGTCCCAGGAAAATCTGCCCCCACTCCGCCCTCTCACTCCCATCGACTATCGAAACCACACACCCTCTTTTCCACATGACTTTTTGTCGAAAGGAAGAACAGCATCCAGGTGGAAATGGGGTATACCACAGGAATATGGGTGCCGAGCATAAGACGCCACTAAAAGGACTTGTTAGGGAACAGGACTGTGGTCTAACAGCAGAGGACTGACCGCACCCTGCAACGCGTAAGGATGGATCCGAGCTGGACCTATAGCTCCACCGCCGGTGCTCAACAGCGCCAACATAAGGACACGGACTAGAGCCTACCAGTGATGGCTCACTGCTAAAAAGACACTGTGACGAAGAGATCTTATTTGAACTGGACTCCTCCCTCGACTATTTGATAAAATATTCATTGGTCACATTAGTGAAAAAGTCAGAAGCATTTATGCTATGTAGTGTATTTAAATGTTAGGAACTTAACAAAATGCAATTCCCTATATGCCACATTCTGCCAATCACATCAACTGTCCATGAATATATGCCATATGTTAGTACTGATAGATGCTAATTCTTTAACAGCGCCTGTTTATATGTACACCCCCCCACTAATTAAGAAAATGAACTCTGTTATGTAAAAAGCGGCGACTGGGGAAAATTAGGAAAAGTGATGTACATAAGCAGTGTTCATTTGCCCTTTCCCATTCCCTTCCCTGTACGTTAACCACGCCATTCCGCCAGTAAAGCCCGTGCCCACATATACCTGATAGCCATTTTAGGCACCATGGCCCCCCTTTTTTTTTGCCCGCTCATCGGAATCCCCGGCTTCCCTCCTGCGCGTATTTGAACCCCCCCCTCTCACATGTATAGATCATGAAACCCTCTCCCTCTGCGCGACCCTGCTACGAAAAACAACCCTCCTGCTTGACCCACGCAAAGTCCCCCATTTCCTCTTGAAAAAGCATCCCTCGCCTCAGCTGACACAACCCCCCAGCTGTATCTGACTGCCCCCGTTCTCTCATGTACAGGTCACAAGATCTCTCTCTCTCTCTGTGCGACTCTGTCCCTGTGCGCACCCTGGCTCTCCCCTCCTCCCTCACATGGGCAAGTCATAAACCTCCTTCTTCTGCAAGACCCCGTCCTTGGGAGTCACAGCCGCACCTGACCAGCACCTCCTTTCCTTTCATGAATAACCCCTCTGTTAGTAAACCCTCCCTCCGCGATGGACTGTCTACATGTCCGAGGCCATCGCCTAAGCCGGAAGATACTGTTTATTGCCCCTTATTGTATGGAGTCACTCCTCTTCAAAGAACCCACTATTGATCCTGGCTTCTCCACCCCTTGGGATACGATCAGGCGCACATACCTTAATAATCAGCAGAACACTCAGCTGCGTCACTGCCCCTTCTCTTATCGACAGTTCAAGGGTCTCTATTGTAAACATATGTGGGGTAGGATTGACACAAGGATTATGGGAATGTCTTTTCTTTGTGTCACAATGTCCTGATTGTAATGCCAAGTGTTTTGTAAGGTATAAAAGACGATGTCTCAGCTCACTTGTTAGAGCGCCTCCCGAAAGACACTGTGTTTCGTGTCCGAAATGACAGGCTCTCCTCATGAGTAATAAATCCTGTTCTTGTGATTCCTGCTTCCAGCGCCCGTCTCTTTATTTGATAACTATCCAGAATGAGAACTAAGAGGTGACTTGCGCCAGCAGCCCTGGCATCGATAGTAATATGGGCTCACTTTCAACAACACAGTCTTTTAAACATGTCGACTGGGCAGTCGAGTAGAAACTGGGGGTTTCCAATTGTGGGATTGAAGCCTTCCCAGCGCTCGATTCGCTACAGGGACAGGTGCCTGCACACAGCAGTCGTGTGCAGGCAGCAAGGGTGAGTGAAGATCAAAATACAATTTTTAAGTTTTTAAAAACAGTGAGTGGTTCTAAAAACAAGACTCCCGGCTGTGCCTCAGGAGGACAAACAATTACCGGCACATTATCGCCTCAGCGCGCTCTAAATACGTTCTGCTAGGGGGCGTGGCCTCGGAGTGGGCGTGTCCTTCCCCGGGCGGGGGAAAATGGTGTTTCCAATTGTGGGATTGAAGCCTTCCAGCGCTCGTTTCGCTACAGGGACAGGTGCCTGCACACAGCAGTCGTGTGCAGGTAGCAAGGGTGAGTGAAGATCAAAATACAATTTTTAAGTTTTTAAAAACAGTGAGTGGTTCTAAAAACAAGACTCCCGGCTGTGCCTCAGGAGAACAAACGATTACCGGTGCATTGTTGCCTCAGCGCGCTCTAAATACGTTCTGCTAGGGGGCGTGGCCTCTGAGTGGGCGTGTCCTGCTCCGGGCAGGGGAAAATGGTGTTTCCAATTGTGGAATTGAAGCCTTCCCAGTGCTCGTTTCGCTACAGGGACAGGTGCCTGCACACAGCAGTCGTGTGCAGGTAGCAAGGGTGAGTGAAGATCAAAATACAATTTTTAAGTTTTTAAAAACAGTGAGTGGTTCTAAAAACAAGACTCCCGGCTGTGCCTCAGGAGGACAAACGATTACCTAAGATCAGCTCGCTGCCTCCCTCAGCGGCTCCGCACCCACCGACACTGACAACGACCCTACAACCGACGCCCGCACTCTATTGGATCACCAACTGCACCAACTCCATCACCCCTTCAAGAAATCCTCCAACTCACATGCCAAAAGACAGCTGGTTCTCCACAGAACTCCGGGAATCAAGGCTAACCTGCAGACACCTTGAAAATCTCTAGAGAAAACCCTAGCAGACCTCCACAACTACAAAGCAGCCACCACTGCACACCGCAAACTCATCAAACACTGAAGGAAGAAAGCACAAAACAAGGAACTCTTCAGTATCATCAAAGAGTTCGCCCAACCCAACAGTGAGAATTACTCACATCCCACCCTTGCAAGACCTCTGCAATAGACTCAGTGCCTTTTTCCATCACAAAATTAAGACCATCTATGACAACTTCGACAACAACAACCCCCATGAGGAACCCACTCCCACCGTATTCCTCACCACACAACAGACACTGGTCCACCCTCAGCATCAAATACACCCTCATGACTATGAAGACCATCCACTCAGGGGCCCCCACAGACCCCTGTCCCCACCACATCAACCACAGAGCAGCAGACATCATCGCCTCTGAGCTACAGAAAATGGATCAACTGCTCCATCAAAATAGCCTCCTTGCCCGAAGACTGGAAACATGCCGAGATCAACCCTCTCCTGAAAAAACCTTTGGCAGACCCCACTGACCTCAAAAACCTCAGACCGATATCCTTACTGCCGTACCCGGCGAAAGTCATGGAAAAAGCGGTTAACAGTCAACTCGCCTCCTTCATTGACGAAAACAACATCCTTGACTCCTCCCAATCAGGCTTCAGAAAGACCCACAGCGCCGAAACCACGCTAATCGCCCCACAGCTGACATCAGCTCTCTCCCAGATAGAGGAGCTACTTTGGCCCTCAACCTCCTGGACCTCTCCGCAGCCTTTGACACAGTCTCACACAGCACCCGTGCCCCCAGACTCCACAATGCAGGAATCCGGAATAAAGTCCTCAACTGTATTGTATTGTATTGTATTGTATATTGGATTTATATAGCGCCTTATCACCCAGGGGTCTCTAAGCGCTTGCCTTGGGAACCCGTCCTGGCTTTTCCCTGTGAGATAGCCCCTACAGGGCATCCTCAAGGTGAAAGCAAGGCATCCCGCCGCGGGGGGCCGTTGTGGAGATTAAGCAAGCTTAATGCCCAGAGTTGCAGAGTGTGAACCCATGATTAGGTCAGGCACCGAAGCGAGTCCGTGGACATTTGAGCTCAAGACCCTGCCGCGTCGGGAATTGAACCCTGGTCCCGGGTCCGACCTCTGCTTCAGGGTCTGCCTGCTCAAACCAGTGAGCCACACTTCTCCAACTGGATCTGCTCTTTTCTCCCTGGCAGAATGCAGTGAGTCAGACTCCCTCCCTTGCTCTCGGATCCCACACAGACCAAATGTGGAGAGTACCAAAAGGATGCTCCATCAGCTCCACCCTGTTCAACGTCTACATGGCCCCACTTGCGTCTTTTGTCAGATCACACGGACTCAACATCATGTCGTACGTAGATGACACCCAACTCATCCTCTCCCTATCTAACAAATCCAACATCTCCAATCACAACTTTTTAGAAGAAATGGAAGCAGTTGCCAGATGGATAAAGAGCAGCTGCCTTCAACGTAAAACAGACAAAACCGAAGTACTCATCATAGGACCTTACCCCGATGTCTGGATCGACACCTGGTGGCGGCCCACCTTCAGGAACCCACCCTGCACCCTACACGATTGAATCACCAACTGCGCCAACATCATTGCCCCCTTCAAGAAATACTCCAACTCACATGCCAAGAAAGCCAGCTGGTTCGCCACAGAACTCTGGGAATCAAGGCAAACCTGCAGACACCTCGAAAAGCTATTGAGAAACTCCAAAACACCAGCAGACCTCGACAACTACAAAGCAGCCACCACTGCACACCACAAACTTATCAAACACTCAAGGAAGAAAGCACTCAAGGACAGAACCTCCACCCAAGCATACAACAGCTAGGAACTCTTCAGCATCATCAAAGAGTTCATACTACCCCAACAGTGAGAATACCGACATCCCACAATGCCAGGACCTCTGCAACAGACTCAGCGCCTTTTTCCATCACAAAATTAAGACCATCTATGACAACTTTGATGACAACTCCCATGAGGAACCAACTCCCACCTCTTCCCTCACCACACAATCGAAACTGGACAACTGGACTGCCCTCAGCATTGAAGACACCCTCAAGACCATGAAGACCATCCAATCCGGGACCCCCACAGACCCCGGCCCCACCACATTTACCACAGAGCCTCAGACATTATCGCCCCTGAGCTGCAAAAAATTCATCAACCGCTCCTTCAAAACCGTCTCCTTCCCCGAGGACTGGAAACATGCCAAGAGCAGCCATATCCTGAAAAAACCTTTGGCGGACCCCACCGACCTCAAAAACTTCAGACCGACTTCCTCACTTTCAGTACCCGGCGAAAGTCATGGAAAAAACGGTCAACAGCCAACTAGCCTCCTTCATTAACGAAAAATCATCCTCGACTCCTCCCAATTCAGAAGGAACCAAAGCACCAAAACTACCCTTATTGCCCCACAGATGACATCAGCTCCCTCCTCGATAGAGGAGTGACTGTAGCCCTTATTCTCCTGGACCACTTTGCAGCCTTCCACACAGTCTCACACTGCACCCTAGCCTGCAGATTCCATGATGCAGGAATCCGCAATAAAGCCCCTCAACTTGATCCACTCTTTTCTCTCTCCTGCAGAATGCAGCGAGTCAGACTCCCTCCCTTCCTCTTGGATCTCACACACACCATCTGCGGAGTCCCCCAAGGATCCTCCATGAGCCCCACCCTGTCTAATGTCTACATGGCCCCACTTGCGTACATCGTCAGAGCACATGGACTCAATATCATGTCGCACACAGATGACACCCAAATCATCCTCTCACTATCCAATGAACCCAACATCTCCAAACACAACTTTCAAGAAGTAATGGAAGATGTTGCCAGATGGATAAAGAGCAGCTGCCTTCAACTTAACATGGACAAAACCGAAGTACTCCTCATAGGGCCTTACCTTGATGCCTAGAACAACACCTGATGGCTCCCAGCCCTCGGGAACAACCCCATGGACGACGCATGTAACCTGGGAATCATCCTGGACTCCAAACTCAAAATGGACTGTCAAATCTGCACCGTCTCCTCATCCTGTTTTCACACCTTCTATCTCCTACGAAAGACCTTAAACTGGATCCCCCTCAAACACAGGCAAAACATCACCCACACCCTCATCAGCAGCAGACTGGACTACGGCAACACACTCTATGCCGGGATCAAAAAGAACCTCACCCGCAGACTCCAGAACATCCAGAAGGCATCCAACATACTTGTCCTTAACCTACCATTCCACTGCAACATCACCTAAAACCTGCAAACATGACACTGGCTCCCCATCGAGAAGAGAATCTCCTTCAAGCTTCTCACCCAAGCTCACAAAGCCCAACACTGCCTCTCGTTCCATGCACCCCAAAGATCCCTCAGTTCAGCCCAGCTCTCCCGTGTGACAGTTGCCAAACATCAAGAAGACCAGAACAGCAGGTGGCTCCTTCTTCCTTGCGGCCAAGACATGGAATACCCTCCCTCTCCACCTCCGTCAGACACCTACACTCTCAAAGTTCCTGAGGGACCTGAAGACCTGGCTCTTCGACGAACCACTGTGAACGTCCAGGAGCTGTGCCCCCAAGCGCCTTGAGACCATTTTGGGTTAGTTGTTGTGCTTAACAAGCAGACCTTTGATTGATTGAGAGATGGACAAGGGAGCAGCTGTCCTGACACGGAGTGCTATTAATACTAGCTCAATTGACTGAGAGTGACTGTTGTTGTGTGGGCAGAGTGATGGTTCCACCACTGCCTTCTGTGGAGGTCATCAACAGCTCTTTGACCTTAACGTTGCATCGTTTCCATTTAAAGTGCGCACAACTTTTACATAATCCAGTTCCTTTATGTTTATGTCCTTCTTTAAAAAGGGCAGAACTATTGAAAGTAAAGATCAATATCAGGGATCCAGAAAAGTGGGTGAGATGTACTTATGGGAGCATCACCCATGCCCCACAGCCTGTGTGACATACTTATGGCTGAAAGCATTTTGGTAATGTGCTAATTCCCCCGTTCTCCTTCATGGCATGATCAAGTTGGAATTCCATTGGCTCAGAAACTCTTTATGAGGGATTGCATGACCACTAAGTTACTGCAGAAGACTCTACTCCATCCCTGAAATAAATGTTTACAAATGTTGTTACATGTGATATCTTCTTCCTTCCTTCTTCATTTAACTTTCAATTTAGCAGGTCACATCCAGAACTATTCACGGCTTCCTCTTGTCAAAACTAATTCTTTTCACTTTGGCCATTTGTTTTTAAAATGTTTACAGAGATAGCAGGCTCTTTGAATCCTGGGTCACTTTATCAAGCTTGTGATTTACGACTCACTCATTTTGGTTTTTGCTCACTTGGCTTTATTCTATTCCGATATGATACATTAATTCCGGTTTTTGAAATTCCACCTGCCATCACTGTGCACGAAATTTCCTATGTTCATAAGTTTTCGTTCATTCACGTATGGCTAATATGCAGACTCGACAACCACGTTAAATAATTTTCCAGTAAATAGGTAGAATTAAGAGCACTTGCCCAGCGCCTACTGGCAATGAATCTACAGCCACAATTTACAGTCTTAGATTTCTGTTGTTTCCTACTTTTAGAACAGTTTAGTTTTGACAGAACTGCAGAGCTATTATGAGGGCATGACGCATTGCCCCGCCAATTATTAATATAATTGGTGAATCATAACTTTCTGGAAAGCATTATAACAGACCTCTGAAAGACTTTTCATGTCTGCCATAAATCAGAAAAAGGACATGCTCTACTTTTTATTTTTTCTCCTAAGCTTTTGTCTTCAAGGGTTTCATAGTGGAATATAGGTAAATGGAAGCAGAAGTACATATTTGATTAAGAAGCCACAATTTCTCACAGGGACTGCTGATTTCAGCAAAAGAAAATCTTACTCAAACAGATAAAATACAACAAGACTGTATTTACTGGCTCTTGTCGTCCAACAAGTAAAATATAAAAAGATAGCTCAATTCTCGTACAAAATCTTTGAAAAATATCACTTATCATACAAATACATTTCGAAAGATTCTCAATAACTGTATCATGAATATTAGTAATGATTTCTGGTGAGCATAAATAAGGTCATTGAAGGAGTTAGTACTCTGAACAATATGGTTTCCATGTAAAACCAGGCAAAATTTCAATTACGCTGACAGAATTTCAAGAATTTTGCATCATGCTTGTTTTGTGAGATTCCTGCATTTAGGCCATTAGACTATGTCGTATGATTACAAGAAGCTCACAGCAAAATTATACAGGGCGTTTGGAAAAGTAGCGCTAACAGTCAAATCAAGAGTAGCTGTTGCTTATGCCACTTGTGTTTTTGCACACTACTTTTGCCATGAAATGCATCCTCACATCAAAAATGTATGCACGGACTCGTTTCACACTAAAATATAGCGCAAATGACAGATTTGTATTTTAGAAAATTAGAGTATGTTTGTGAACATTTTGCAGAATTATGTGGAAGCAAATTAAGTGAATTTCACACACCCCTGGTTCTATGTCATTCTATCCATACCAACAAGGATATTGCAAACACTACACCACCTACCATTACTTAACAAGGTAAGTAGAAAATGACTGTCCTTTGCTCCACCTTCACTTACCTTGCAAGGTATGACTGAGTGGAGCTAATAATAGCGATTATATACTTAACCTGCAACATACTGGTAAGGTGATTTAATGAATGAGTTATTATTGTTATGCAATATATCATGTTCGATACAGTGACCCATCACGTGTAAATGAGTGGCAGCCTGTAATTTTAGCAGGCAGGGGGAGGGATGGGGCACACACACACACCCACACACACACATACACACTCACTCACACCCATGTATTCACACATGTGCGCATACACACATTCACTGACCCACAAATATTCATATGTACATGGAAGTACCAAACATTAAAAATATCACACTTACCAGTGCAGCTCTGCCTCAGAGATCCCGGGAGGGGTGGGACTGCTGCCTCCCCTCATTTGCTGAGGGCAGGCAGCAGTCCCAACCACAGAGTGGGATGGGGGTCAGCGAGAGTTGCTGACGCCAATACTGAGACGAAGTGTCAGTGCCTGGCACTCAGCCCTTGGCACTTCAGGGTTTAAAACTGAAGTGTCCAGGTCTGAGTTAATCAGTTATGCTCCACCTCGTCACTTAGGGTAGGGACTCGAGGTGCTTTGCCAGGCTGAAGAGGTCACGCCAACCCGAGATATTACATCTTCAGCCTGGCAAAGTTCAGCTCAGGCAGCCGGAAGCCTGCTCATTTAGCACATGTCTAGCTCCAGTATGCCTGACCTTTGCTCAGCCTGAGAGATACTTTTCTTGTTAGGCAAAAGGTGAGGGGCATTACCCCTCTGCACGTTAGGACGGGTCACGGCGGCATACAATATTTCAGTGACAATGATATTTAATTATGAGAATGATAATATTGCTAAATATTTAGTTACAATTACAAAGAACAAACAGCAGTCTGGAGACCCTACTCCAACTTCAAACACATCTCCACAGTTTCAGGCTGATTTATTGGTATTTCCTTTGTCGATGGTAGACTTATTTAAAAGATCAAACATTACATATGGGTTACGATAGATAAATAATGATTTATTCTGGCAGGTGACCTGTATTGTATTATGTTCTAGTACATCAAAGGCTAGCAGTCTACATGTTGAGAGCATTCTGAATGAGACATGGTGGAATTTAAAGGTTACAAGGGAGCTCTAGCTGGCCCACTCCCCAGTCCTCCCAGGGCTCCTAAATCTCAGCATTAGTACAGCTGCACAATCCCATGTGCATTGCCTACCATCATGAATTGTGAGTGCCAGTACCTCACAAGACCTCAAAATAGCCCCTAGTCTTTATGAAGAGGCACAGAAACCCCCAATGGAATGCTACTGGCCTCTCAGACAGAACCTCCTGATCCCTCAATATGCACTCTCAGCAGTCACTGTGAGATTGCCAAACAGTATTAAGAGACCAAGTTCGGGTTGACAGTCAAACATGACATGGACAAACATGTTGTGTGGAACATTGTGCAGCCCATGATTGCATACATCAATCTCAGCATGTTCAGACTCAGCAGGACTCCGTCCACTTCCCCACCTGATGCTTCAGTGCCCCTCTCTAGAGCCTCATATCTTCCCTGGTAAGCTGGCAGTTGTGGGTGCAGGTGGTGGGAGATTTTGTTGGAATTTAGACTCTGGAGCTTGATGGTGGATCTCCCAATCCACAGCTGTCATCTTGTCTATGCTGGATGCAGAAAGAGGTTAGTAGAAACAGATTCCAGTTCAGATGCATCCCATCTCATTAAGGCCTCAAGTGAAACTTTCACCTTAAAACATATGCAGCTACAGGTGACCACAGAAATGTATTTATTATGGTGGGATATTTTTTAAATGGGTGAACTTTAAGGTTTTGAGCTCACCTTGCACAAATAATGTTTTACACCTTATATCTGGAGCTTTCTTTTAGGGAAGCTCATTAAAATTAAAAATTTTATTAATTTCATATCACGCAAGAAGAACGCAATTTAACAGAAAAGTGGAGTGATATATCTAGTAAGATCTTGCCCAATCCAAGTCTGTTGAGTCCTGGATTTAGGCTTCATCCTTTACGAGTTTCAGTTCCTCATCCTTAAAATCAAATAAGCTTAATGAGTAGTGTAGGAAATTGCCATATTTTTCACGATGACCTCCCACTCCCCAATATGTGGCATACCTTCTCTGTTGGCTTTATAACTCTGCACTTTACTTCAATACAAAAGTGCCTGTGCTTCTCCTTTAAACATGTTGAAATAGGCTTCAACTTGATTGGCACAATTAACCTTCCTATAAGGTCATTGTTTGTGGTGCAGAAAGTCATCCCTGACATGTAGACTGCAGCAACTGTTGGGCCATCCACTGGCAGTGAAAACATGGCTCCAGGGCTACCCTGTGTAGTCTGTCATCAGCAGCTTGAACCCTGTTGCACAGACCTCTCAAATCACCCTTTGCCAGGTAAGGAAACCTGATTTTAAATTTTAAATAAGTTTCCTCTAAGCTCATCTTGCAGCCCACAAGCTCGGATGAATAGTACATAGGAGTGGAACATGTGTGGCATTAAAAATTACATGTCTCCCGGGTGGCTGGGCCCAAAAAGACATTGTCACTTCCCAGGCAATAGCTTGCTCACAGGAAAAGTCAAAGTATAAATTATACACTTTAACATATATCTTTGGCATGTACCAGCTACAGACTTCATTTACAGATTTAATTCTATATTTAATTTAAAAAAAAATCATTTAATGGTGAAATTGGGTTTTTATTATCTATATTGGCAATGCAGCTTTTAAAAAGGTACCTTTACCATGCCTTTAGCTGCTGTAGTCTAATTTATATTAGCTCTGCAATCACTGTCTAGCCTGCACTTGTCATAAATGAGGTGTAAAAGATGTGTTAAAACTGTTCCAAGAGCAAGGACAATGGCCAGGGAGTGAGGAGTCTTCAATTGGCAGGATGACCAGTTGGGGTGGACCCGAGAACTAAATTAACTACATTGGGGTCTGCCCTGTCACAATGAAATATTAGGTGATATCTGTGAAGGCCCCAGCCTTTGTCCCCCTTGTCAGACTGCCAACAAAGACAGTTGGGGGCAAGCTACCCCCAGAAAAGGTTTTGAGTAACAACAGAGGAGGGGACTGCCCATTACCCTGGCGGAATCTATGGTGGTCACACAAGCTCTGCAAAAGGGAAGAAGGGTTCCCCCCTTGGAGTTTGAGAATGAGGAGCACTGTGGGATTGTTTGCAGTTGGGCAAAAATTAATTGCTGAAAAATGGGTAGGCTTGCCCAGGGAACCTTAATCCCATTAATAGTAGAGTAACCTGAAGTCAACACCACCTACTTATGCTAGGCATAAATGTGGTACCACAAGTTATTATCCTCAGTGCAGATCCTGGACCTGCAGAATGGATTTCAGATTCACCCCTTCAAAACTCCCCACACCTCCGAAATCTGAGTTGGGGCTTAGAAAAATCATTTTCAGTGAGAAATCTCCTAAGATCCAGCAGGACCAACCTGCATCCAGTATCCGGGTTTTGGATCCACAGTGGTAGCTACAGTTTCAGTGATGGCAGGCTGAGGTAGAATGTTTCTTCTCAAAAAGTGGCAAAGTCTCTTTCTGCATTGGGACATAAAAGAAATTTCAATGGTTTTTTTTTTTAAAGGTACAAAGTTTCTCTCAGAAGTGTGCAACATTTTCTTCAAACGTTTTGACTTTCAGACTTTTCACTGAGCCCAATCCACTTGGTGCTTCTGAACAGGGCTCCATCGCAGTCAATCTAAAATCACACCTAGGTCTCGGTCTAAGGTTTCCATAGTCTATCATTGGTGCTTAGTGTTTTTTGACACTACTTCTACTTAAAACTTCAAAAATTAATATCTCTGGTTCCGCTTAATGGATTCTGTTGTTTTAGTGTAATTTGGTTGATTACATTAAATACTCTGCACATTGTCCTAAGTTAAGCCTGTCCTCTACGTGGCATAACTAGTAGGGAGTTGAGCTCAAGTTAATTCAGTGAGTTTTAGGGTTCACCCTGACCAGAAGTGTTATTGTTCCATGAGGTCGGCAGCTGCCCTATTCAAATGATAATTCACTTTCTAAAAAGTAGGTTTTCTTTTTTTGCAATTGTATGCTGCATGAATATGGTCCAAAAGCATTAGAGCACTTTACATGAGCACCAAATGACATAAGGTCTGATTTTTTATAGGTACATGAAGACTAAGTGATATGCTTAGAATACAGCATGTTGAGCCAACACCAGGACTTAAAACTGGTTCCTCAGTTCTAAAGTCAGTACCTTCAACCCGTATGCCACATTCTATAGGTCTATAATTTCTGTAGCTTACTCGTTTAAAAAAAGAATTATGAGTAAGCTGATATGTTAATATATCAGAACTGGTTGCAGAGTCACAGGGTAGGCAGAAGCTACTGGAAATCAACTTTTTCAGCTAAAGCTTCTGCTGCCTGGGATGACCTAATATTAAACTGATTACTGATTGATAAAGAAACCCATTGAGCACTTGACTCTCGGGATTGCAAAGTATAAGAGTCTAAGGCCGATGAGAGGGAGTTGTGTGTGATATAGGCTCAGAACTCAGCAGAACATACATAACACATAATAAACAAATGACTAACCAGGGATTTAATCTGATGACCAACAAGTGCAAAGTCTTATAGAATCACAAGCACTTTATTCTACTTCACAAGCAAAAGTTCCACGTATAATCACACAGATTAAGGTAGCTACATATTTCACTGGGCAAAGAAAAGGCTGTGGCTAACTGTAGTAGAATATTCATATTAGGATGAGTGCTCCTACCTCTGTTTATGCAGGCCTTACCCTCCCTGCATGACCAAAATCACCAGCTGGATGTAGACCAACTGTCTAAAGCTGAACACTGACAAGACCAATTTCATGATCATCGGGAAGCGCACAACATAGTGGGACTCCACCTGGTGGCACAGAGAGCTTGAACGGACACCTGCCCCACCACCGATGCCAAGAACCTCAGGATCACCATTGACAGCAAACTCGACATAACCTCGTCAATGCCATCACTGCCTCATGCTTCCATGTGATGTGAAGATGCTGAGGAAGATCTTCAATGGCTCCATAGCAGCACCAAGAAAACCGTCACACATGCCTTGGTCACAAGCAAACTTGACTACCTCAGCATCCTTTAAGCCAGATCAACAAAAAACTCATCAGAAGGCTGCAGACTATTCAGAACTGGGTGACCAACCTCCATCACTTGAAAGAGCTCCATTGGCTCCCCATTTACAAATGAGAACAATTCTAACTCCTTACCCATACTTTTAAAGAACTACTTAACATAATCCCAGAATACCTCATAAATTGCATCTGCTTTACAAACCTTTCAGACACCTCCACTTATCCAGGCTCCTACTTGCACAAATTGCATGCATATGGAAAACTAGTTCTGGTGGTTGCGCCTTTTTCCTACATCACTCCTAAAGCATGGATTGATCTGCCTCCACACATAAGAGCCTCCTCCTCCTCAATTCTTGAATTCCACAAGAAACTGAAGACCTGGCTTTTGAGTAGTCCCACTAGGCCCTAGGTGTGGCTTGACTCCCACCTGATTCAGAAAAGGGGGTGGTGATGAACAGAGTGTCTGAATTAAGCAGACCACTCTTACCCAGTCCAAGGATCAGGGCTTGATCCATCACCGTTTTTTAGCTCACTGCACCATCCCAGCTCAGAACTCGGCTATATGCAAATTAGTCTGACCCTGGCCCAGTGCATAATGGGAACAGGGCAGACCAAACTACCAAGCCAATTCTTATACTGGGAAGGAAACAAGCTACCGGGGACCGGTTTCTGGCATTTCAGCCGTCTTCGGCCCGGCTTGCTTGAATCCTGATGGTGCAATGAGCTAGGGACTCACATCTGAGTATACCCTTCCACGCTTATGGTGGACAAAAATGATTCAGAAAAGGGGGTGGTGATGAACAGAGTGTCTGAATTAAGCAGACCACTCTTACCCAGTCCAAGGATCAGGGCTTGATCCATCACCGTTTTTTAGCTCACTGCACCATCCCAGCTCAAAACTCGGCTATATGCAAATTAGTCTGACCCTGGCCCAGTGCATAATGGGAACAGGGCAGACCAAACTACCAAGCCAATTCTTATACTGGGAAGGAAACAAGCTACCGGGGACCGGTTTCTGGCATTTCAGCCGTCTTCGGCCCGGCTTGCTTGAATCCTGATGGTGCAATGAGCTAGGGACTCACATCTGAGTATACCCTTCCACGCTTATGGTGGACAAAAATGATTCAGAAAAGGGGGTGGTGATGAACAGAGTGTCTGAATTAAGCAGACCACTCTTACCCAGTCCAAGGATCAGGGCTTGGTCCATCACCGTTTTTTAGCTCACTGCACCATCCCAGCTCAGAACTCGGCTATATGCAAATTAGTCTGACCCTGGCCCAGTGCATCATGGGAACAGGGCAGACCAAACTACCAAGCCAATTCTTATACTGGGAAGGAAACAAGCTACCAGGGACCGGTTTCTGGCATTTCAGCCGTCTTCGGCCCGGCTTGCTTGAATCCTGATGGTGCAATGAGCTAGGGACTCACATCTGAGTATACCCTTCCACGCTTATGGTGGACAAAAATGATTCAGAAAAGGGGGTGGTGATGAACAGAGTGTCTGAATTAAGCAGACCACTCTTACCCAGTCCAAGGATCAGGGCTAGGTCCCCGGTAGCTTGTCTCCTTTCTGGTGAAGAATTGGCTTGGTAGTTTAGTCTGCCCTGTTCCCATGATGCACTGGGCCAGGGACAGACTGATTTGCATATAGCCAGGTTCTGAGCTGGGATGGGGCAGTGAGATAAATAACGGTGATGGATCAAGCCCTGATCTTTGGACTGGATAAGAGTGGTCTGCTTAATTCAGACACTCTGTTCATCACCACCCCCTTTTCTGAATCGTTTTTGGCCACTATAGGTGTGGCAGGGTATACTCAGACATGAGTCCCTTTCTCACTGCTCCATCAGGATTCAAGCAAGCCGGGCCGAAGACGGCTGAAATGCCAGAAACCGGTCCCCGGTAGCTTGTCTCCTTTCTGGTGAAGAATTGGCTTGGTAGTTTAGTCTGCCCTGTTCCCATGATGCACTGGGCCAGGGACAGACTGATTTGCATATAGCCAGGTTCTGAGCTGGGATGGGGCAGTGAGATAAATAACGGTGATGGATCAAGCCCTGATCTTTGGACTGGGTAAGAGTGGTCTGCTTAATTCAGACACTCTGTTCATCACCACCCCCTTTTCTGAATCGTTTTTGGCCACTATAGGTGTGGCAGGGTATACTCAGACATGAGTCCCTTTCTCACTGCTCCATCAGGATTCAAGCAAGCCGGGCCGAAGACGGCTGAAATGCCAGAAACCGGTCCCCGGTAGCTTGTCTCCTTTCTGGTGAAGAATTGGCTTGGTAGTTTAGTCTGCCCTGTTCCCATGATGCACTGGGCCAGGGACAGACTGATTTGCATATAGCCAGGTTCTGAGCTGGGATGGGGCAGTGAGATAAATAACGGTGATGGATCAAGCCCTGATCTTTGGACTGGGTAAGAGTGGTCTGCTTAATTCAGACACTCTGTTCATCACCACCCCCTTTTCTGAATCGTTTTTGACTCCCACCTGCTCAGCACCAGGATACTTTCCCAGTTGACAGTGTGCTTTACATGTCTACATACAGTCTCTTCCTGCTTACTGTTAAGGTGTCCCAGTGCTCCATGTGACTTGTAGTCCACTAGTAGTATGTCCCTCGGGATATGATCTCTGCCCACACAGAAGAGTATATTGCCCTGGTGTTTTTTTTAAAGATTATTCAGGTTATTTTTCAGATGTGAACCTTGTTTGGTGGATGACACACTACAGTTAGTGTAGCCACAGATGATCAGCTGATGCTACTTCAGAAGCACTCATGTGCACGGTCTGCTCGAACTACTGTGTAGCAGGCTGTATCGTGTCAGTAGACAAGCATGATCAAGGATTGGGGGCAGCATTCTGGGCATAATTCACCTTTTCCTTCAGTGATCTGGCTGAAAAAATAATCTGTGTGCACCCTGTAATAGGTTGTGCAGGCTCAACTAAGCCCAATGACACTAATCTAATGTTATGGCTACAAAGTCAGGATGAGGCAAGGAATCTAAAGGATTACATAGGAAGACAAGTATTGGCACCTTGTGCCCATGTAACAAGATCCCCTGGCACATCGATGTGACCACTATGGTATTAAGAGGGCATTGAGCAATCAATATCTCCTTATTTCAATGACTCTGCCACAGTTACTTAAGATTTATTATGCCCTGCAGAAACTGGAACAAGGCAGTCAGTGGGATGAAATTAATTCTCACTGCGCCTTTCATGGGCGTTGAAGGCAGTGCATTGCAAGGTAGACAGCAGGGTCACAGTAGAGTCTGCTTAGCCTTGCACTATTTGGACAGGACAGCAGTCAGCTTAGCTCGGCTCTGGGCTGTCCACTCTGTTAACATCTCAAGTTCTGAGAAGGCATACCCAATGAGAATCCACTGCATCCTGTATCCTTTCAGCAGCTTGATGATGATTACCCAAGCACCAACAGTGAGACTGGGGGACAACAGGGAGAAGGGAGCAGGAATAAGGGTAGGAAGAAAGCAGGACTATACTTCCTTAGTTTCGAGTTGTCTCACTCAGGTGAGCAAGCCCCTTTTTCAGCTTTCCCCGTATGATATAAAGACTTGGGGAACTTACTAAAGAGAAGGAGAGAATAATGGTTAGGGAGATGGTCACAATGAAAGGAAAGATATATATTGTTGTGAAGTAGCGAAGGGAAAGCTTTCCCATTTCTCTGGAGAATGGTGCGGTGATCAGTCCATTGTAGACCAGCATACTGCGGAGAGGTCCCCAGATGCTAGAGAAAATTACTGGTTTCCACTGAGAAGCAAATACAGTTAGATGATAAAATAGGGCAAGGACAATAAGAGACAAAGGGACTGGGCGACTGGGAACCCTAAGAGTAGGGAACTGTGCTGGATTGAAGATGTGTCTAAACTATAGCAAAAGCAGAAAAACAGCAACAATGCAGCACATTCCCAGGTACTTGTTTTCTGTAGAAATCGGCTAAAAATCTGGTAGTACTCCTCTTACCCAGGAATTGCTCACCCTAACCAAGAATTGAAGGTCTATATTGAAACTAAGTATGTGGCCTAGTTGTCATAGACATACAATTTCCATCTTTCTAACCTCTAGACTTTCATCCATCTTCCTATCCTGCAATGAACTTGCTGTCTACTTTTCCTCCTAATCATTCTCATTTCACATAGTCCTTTGTTATACAGCTTTTTATTCTACCATACAAGTTGGCTGTGAGTTGCTCCTCTGAGCAGCGCCTGACTTTTGGGATACCTTCAATATCCACTTCTCCTCAGTAATAGCTCCTTCCTTTACACTTTCGACCAAGCAGTGCTTCCGAATTCTCCCAAATTGTGTTCAGCATTCTGTCCATCACCTGTCGGTTCTTTTTGCATTAGTCACCCTATGTGGGAAGGGTATGGCCAGACGTGGGATCTGTGCTCGCTTTGCCACCAGATTCAAGCTAGCTTGGCTGATGAGGGGTGATTCCCTGAAACCGGGCACAGGATGCTTGTTTCTGGTCAGGGAGGACCTTGCCTGGCAGTTTGTGCTGGACTGTTCCCATGGGTAGCAGGGTCAAGACTGATTTGCATAGGGCTGAGTCTAAACTGGAATAGCATGGCGTGCAAAAACAGAAGGATTGATCCCAGATCTTTGAATGGGGGGATGTTTGATGTGTTCAGCATTCTAGCCATTGCCTGTTCTTTTTGCATATGTTCCCCTAAGTGGGAAGGGATACCCAGTTGTGGGCCCTGTGCTTGTTCTGTCCCCAGATTCAAGCTAGCTTGGCTGATGAGGGGTGATACTGCGGAAGCGGTCCTAGGATGCTTGTTTCTTGTCCAGGGAGAACATGGCCAGGTCGTTCAGTCTGGACTGTTCCCATGGTGTCAGAGGCAAGACTGATTTGCATATGGCTTGGTCTAATCTGGAATGGTGTTAAAAAAAGAGATGATTTAATGCAGATCTGTGACTGGGGGTGAATGTTTGATTTGTTCAGCATTCTTTGCATTGCATGTTCTTTTTCCAAATTCTCCCAAGCAGTGATTTCAAAAGGATTGTGACAAACTTCAGGGCTGTTCCAGAACTGTAAATATAGTCAATAGCAGTGTGGGCCATAAAACGTCGTACTAGTGTAAAGTGATGTTGCTGTATATTCTAACTATGCTCAACTTTTCATGACCCAGCTGCCCTTCAGTCACCAAACAATCAAAATGCTAACCAACATAAATGAAAAGCAGCATACGATTATGTAAGCACTTTAGCTCAATTCACAACATTTCAATGAATTCCATGCAATTCTACAGCCACATCTATTCGCTGTTAATGTCCAATCAAATTCTTCAGGAGCCTTGTATGTCAGTTTTAATCCTCTTAATTGAAGTTTATTTTTTATTGCAATTACACTTCAGCCCAGCCAACGGGTTTCATCAGGGCTTTGAATTAAAAAACAATACATCAGCCTCTATATCACATAGATATATATACAATTATTTGCAATGAATTAAAAAATACCCTATACTTCTAATAATGAATTACATACTATACAAGACCCCATATCTATGTTCCTGAACTGAAAAGGTAGTTGGCTATTAAAGACATTATCTTTAAACATGAAGATAGGTCGGGAGAGTAGATTGACACTCTTATTCCCCGGTTATGATCAATAAACAAGTAAAGAGTGTCCTATGGTTACACTTAACCACATAAACGGAGCAAAGAAGGGGGTTAGACACGGCCGGATTTAGGACGTTTAAAGAAAGCCCTCACTCACCACCTGGTGATGACATGCTTCATCATTGGGCTCCACCAAAGAGACCGAATGTCTCTTTGGTGTGCTACAACGCCAGATCTACTGCGGAGCAGGTTGGTGAGAATTAGGGCGTGTATTGTGCAAAATAAGCTAATGAGTGGTGAGGGAATTAAAAGTGGTCTGTAGTGTATCAAAAGGAACTTTATTCTATGATCACTAAAGACATTATTTAAAATCTATGTGTATGGAAGCAGTCCACATTTAGTTGAGTGGTAGTTTCCTAAATATCAGTCGACATGTTTCTTGCCACGAAACTGTGTAAATTTACCGGGCAATTCTTCAGGACTAGAAAGGTGTATTAAACCCTGGCAGTATGGACGCGCTAAGGCCCACCCTTACCTAGGGACGTGAAAGTGAAAATAATAAAAGCAGTGAAAAGTGCAAAAAATTCGGAAGACAAGTAAGTCTCCTAAATTACTCCAGGTTTTGGAGGCTTCAACTTAGCGGTTTCTGCACTTTGTTGGTGTTACGGAGGAACACCATGGGTCACAGGAGGGGGGTGGGAACATAATTGGCACACTGCCCTCGACGCTCGGCACCCTCAATGTACCTGCATCACCCTCTACTGGACCCCGAAGAAGGGGGCCAGTAGAGGGTGATGCAGGTACACTGAGGGTGAACACCTCTTTTCTACATTGCCACTACACATATCTGTCTGCACTCTCCCTCAGAAGTTTAGGGAATTCAGGAAGGAGGCTGGGAGCACATTTGATTTCCATCCACTCTTCAATGGAACATGGTCCACTTCAAAGAAACATCAGGAATTGTTTGAGACTCCATTCTGTTCAAATTCCTGTTTTGAACAGATTAGCTGTGACCTCCATTTTGTTGACCATTTGCACACAGGAGCTCTAGAATTAATTCATATCTGCAGATAGTCAAGCACACATCCCGATTACATGTTCATATGCTGCAGATAAACAGTGTTCACAGTGAAGAGATTGGTGAAATGAATGAATGAATGAATGAATACTTTCTTTTATAGCGCATGGCTACTCTTGAGCATCCCAGCGCTGTAGTGCTGGTGCTTACAGAAAAATGTATACAAAAGAGATCAGCACACACTCTTTTACTGAAGGTGATAGGAAAAAGCCTAGCACCTATGCTTGTCATCAGAACTGCTACCACCAATGCTAGCCTTTCCTTATTAGGGAATATTACATTAGTCATTCTCCAGAGTTGAGTCATGCAGTGTAGATGACTCTCTGGATCACACAACCCCACTTTTGGTGTCAGGCCTTGTCATACATAATGCCCTCTGATGGAAACTACCATGTAACAAATTACATGTAAGTTATTAATTCTAGAGATTCTTATGTGTACATCATAATTGATAACCAAATTGTGAAAACAAATGCAAATTGTGTTAGAAAGAAATAGGCCTGGGTGATAAACTCCACTCCATTCACAGAGTTTGCTGAGTTGTACACTCCACAGAGTATGCAGAGTTTTTGCCTCAGACAACAAAATTAAGTTGGTGAGTGTGTGTGAGCAAAATCCATCGCTAGACCACCTCCCATCGAGATTTCTCAATGCAGGCGATCGTGGATGGTTGTGACTGCTCGCTTTGAGAAACCATCCGTTCTTGTTGAGGAAGCTGCTGCTCAAGTAGAAAATTTACTCAAGTGGCAGAAAGAAGCAGTGCCCTCTTGTGCTGCGCATGCTGCTGTACGCACTGATTTTCAAATGCAGGACAAACACCCAGCACTAAACATCAGCATGAAAGACATGACTTAACGCACTCCGCAGCTTGTGGAACTCCACGTATCACGGCAGAGTTTTTGATCACTTTACGGAGTTCTGCACAGCGAAACTCCGCAAACTCCAGCAAAGCCTAATAAAAAACTGTAGATGAGCTAATTGATCAAACTGCTGAGGGCAGACCTCCCAATTCCATACATAAACTATTCATGAGCCTCACCTATACCTAACAACAAACGTTAAACACAATCTTGTTAGATCTTTGCACTATTTCCCACTACTGCGGGCCATGCAAAATTTCCAATTGGTTAAGGGTTGGGAGGACAGTTTATCTAAAATCTAAAACCTTTAAATCTTAAAAAGCATATTCCCATCTATGTAAAACAAAGAACTGTCTTCAAAATGCATATCATCCATAAAACCATCATCCATAAGACCATCTTGTCAAAACCATACTTCACAAAAGCAGGGGTGCTTCAAGGCTTTATCATCTCACCCATGCTTTTCAACATTTACATGAAGGCATTTCCAGCACTAATCAAGCAATTTAACCTCACATGCTATAACTATGCAGATGGCACACAACTACTCCTTAAACTGGAAAGCCTCAAAGCCATTGGAAGCTCACACATTTGCAGTTGTCTCAGAGCTGTGGATCAGTGCATTACATGGAGCCATCTCAAATTGAATGCTTCCAAAACTGAAATATTTAAGAAAACGGGGGTGACCCTGTGTCCCTCAGAACCTGGGTAAATAATGGTTAAACAAAAATGGTTCTGTCGGGTAAGAACACAAGTGATTTGCAAATGCTATTCAATGCACTTTACAACACGAAAAGAACCCAACCTCTGACAAAGGCAAAATACAGTGAAATCAGGTTCTTGCAATAAATGAAAAGAAGACCTGTACTTGGCTTGCTGTATTTTTATATATTCATTCAAAAAAATTCTCTATACAGTTAATACAATGACTGTCAAACACAATTATTCAAGTGCAAAAAGAGTGAATTGTGATCTTGTGATAAAAACACAATATGTACAATAATGTTGTATTCCAATACAATCAATATATACAAATATATACAAATGTATTCCTTGAAGGCCATCCACTACTACGTTTTTACAGAATCCTATATATTTCTTTCAATTCACTAGAAGTTTGGAATTGGTGGGCCTATGAAGAAATGTCGACGTTTCGACCCTTCCGCGCCGGTATCTAAGGTTGCGGCGGGTCTTTTTCAAGACAGTATGTACAAGATACGACAGTCCTAAGATCCAAGTAAGTAACTAAGGCGTGGTTGCTCGTGTGCCCTTGGCTTAAGTTCTTCAATCAAAGTACAAGCCGCACATTTCCTTATCAGTCCCTGAACCTGAATGTCCATGCCAGGCCACCAATAGTTGAGTCTAAGTCTTTCTTTTGTCTTTGACATGCCTTGATGTCCCTGGTGTGCTAAGTCTTGCAACTCTTGACGAAGTAAAACAGGAGGAATTAACCTTGTTCCCCTAAAATATAAGCACTCCGACTCAGCAAGTTCATGTCCCACTTTCCAATATTTTCACAGATGCCTTTGACTTTGCTATTCCAACCTTGTTTGAGAAGCTGAGAAAGTTCCTTAAATTCCATGTCAGAGGCACAGCTTTCACGCTTTATTTTACACCATCATTCTCAATATGGCACACCCATTCTTTTACATCATATTCTTCATCTCCCTCACATTCCTCATTATGAGCTACAAGTCTAGAAAGCGTATCAGCAGTCTTGTTTCTAACACCAGGTAGGTACTCCAGTTCAAAATCATACCCTTGTAGAGCAATGACCCACTTAGATATTCTACTTGATATGGCATCAATACCTTTCTTTTTGAACACTTCACACAAAGGTTTATGATCAGAAAGCACGATGAACTTTATGCCCCAAAGTATATTTTAAAGTTTTTTTATTGCCCAGTGTACAGCTAAGGCTTCTCTTTCAATAACAGAATAACTTAATTCTGCCCTTCTAAGACTTTGTGAGAGAAACAAAATAATATTCTCCGAATTGCCATCCTGTTGTTGCATGACAGCTTCCAAGCCTTTCATACTGGCATCTGTAATCAAAATTTATTTTTTTGAAGAATCAAAGCTTTTTAGATTTGGAGTTGTTATATGAAGAATCACATTCGTCAGACCATACAAAGTTTACTCCTTTACACAAAAGTTTCGCATATTAATGCACCTGATAGCAAAATCTTTCACAAATTTGCTATAATACTCGGCCATGCCGCGAAACTTCATAAGTTCTTCTTTACATGCAGGAGGAGCTAGGTTTTGTATGGCACCTATGTATTCATCCTTGGGTTCCACTCCTTTACCGGAAATGGTGTGTCCAAGGTAATCAATTGAGGTTCTCCTAAATTTAAATTTGTCTATTCTAACAGTAAGATTGTAAAGATGAAACCTTTCCAACAACTGTCTGACTCTCAAATCGTGTTCTTGTTCATTTTTACCATAAATTAGAACATCGTCTTGATAAATTTTACCCCCTGTTTGTCCACTCAAAACTTTTTCTAAATCCCTTTGAAACATTGAGGCTGCCAAAACTAAGCCAAAGGGAAGTCTAGTAAATCTAAACGTACCAAAAGGCGTAATAAAGGTAGTATAATCTTTAGACTGTTCATCTAACCTTATCTGGTGATACACAGATTTTAGATCCACTGTTGAAAACACATTAGCTCCCTCCAACAACATGAGCATATCAGATATTTTGAGTAAAGGATATTTATCAACTATTTCTTGTTTATTCAGCTCCCTCAAATCAATACACAAATGAAGACAGCCATTGTCCTTGCAGGCAGCTACAACCGAAGCCAACCATTGGGTTCCTTCGACCTCTTCTATTATCCCTTCCCGCATTTGTTTATCTAATTGAGATTTCATCTCTTCCCTCACAGCAAAAGGTACACAACGCACTCTGCTAACAACAGGCATGGCTTCAGAAACCAAGCACATACTTCTTTAAACAGCCCAACTCATTTCTAAACACACTTGGGAATTATTTCTTCAAAGAAACCGCATAGTCAGAACTACAGTCTTGCAAATTAACTTCATTCATCGGAAAATCTTCCTTAAGAATGATGGGAGGATCACTATTGGGATCAAGCATCACACCTAGGTCTCTCTGATGAAACCGGCTAAGAATACTATCTCCTTTATGTGAAACATAAACTTTATCTGTGACAGATCTCCCTTTACATTCAATCAACCCCTAAAAAGTATCCCATTAATGTTACGGATTCTCCTCCATACGCACTAGGTTGTATGTCAGCTTTCACCGTTGTAACACTTCCCTCGAGATTAGACAAATAAAATCCTTTAGATACAATGTTTTTTTAGCACCTGAATTAAAAAGTACTTTTGTGTTTCTACCTTCTACTAGTATATCATCCACAGGTCCTTTTTTTAATCTGTAATTTGAGATATAATCTGACCACAATCAACATCAGAAAGTACTTCACCATCTGTATCACAATCATGAAAAACAGCATTAACTTTCCGTTTGCCTTTTTTAGCTCTACAAGCTGTAGTAAAATGTCCAACCTTCTTACAATTGGAGCACGTGTCCTTAAGTGCGGGGCATTTCTTGTTGTTGGCAAAAAGTCCTGGATTACCACACCTAAAGCATTTAGGTTGAAAATGTTGATAACCTTTTGTCTCAGTCTTAACATAACCCACTTTATGCCCCTTTTTGTCTTTGGAAAACTCTTTCTTTACAATCTTATCTTTAGTCACTTTTATAGTATGGACACTCTCATCCTTTGAATCATGCTTGGTGATCACTTTTACACACTTTTGAGAATGCTCAATTTGTTTAGCAATGGAAATGACTTCATCCAAAGAAGGCTCATCTTTTTGCCAAATGTCTTCTTTAACTTTTGGAACATTGCACCCAAGCATAAACTGATCTATAATTCTTTCTTCAATCAAAGTACCAAACTTGCAAGAAAATCCTAATGACCTTAGGGCAGTGATGTAATTCTCAACAGATTCATCCTCACTTTGCATTCTACAACCAAAGCGATATCGTTCAAGAACCATGCTTATCTTTGGTAGATAGTGCTTGTCTAACTTCATCATGCATTCTTCATACTCATTCAGATTGGGATCATTAACATCCGGTAAATGATCAAAAACTTCTTGCCCTTCTGATCCAAGGCAGTGTAAAAGAAGTGCAGTCTTTCTTTCAGCACTGAGATTGGTCCCACGCACTTTAGCATACCTTTCAAACACCTTCCTCCATTTCTGCCATCTAATAGGAGGATCACCCGGGAACGAAAGGAAAAAGGGTTGTGTTGTGAGGTTTTGCATGGTCGTGAAATGTGACAGAAAATAAATGAATAAATTATCACCACCAAAAATGTAAAGCTCAAAATATAAAAGAGAATAAGCAGTGAGTACGCCAATGTATTGACGAGAAACTGAGAAAAACATGCACTGAATGACAAAACTATAAAGAAGAAATAACAGTTAATACTCCAATGCCATGAAACAAAGAATATATGCTAACAAAAGAGAGAGCAAGGGATCGTGTTCACTGAAGGTGAACGGAGTGTACTCCCATTCCCCTCTGGAAGAACTAAATAAACAAGGAGAGGAGTACCATCATGGGAAAGTCAGAATGAGATTCCTAATGTGGTGGCAGGTTGACAAAAGAAAAGAATTTATCCTTTTGTTAAAAACCCCTCACTCACCAGCCTAGTGGTGACATGCTTCATCATCGGGGTCCATCCTAGTGACCTAGCGTCACTAGGGTGTGCTACGACACCTGGGTTACAGTGGAGCAGGTTGTAAATGTAAGTGCAGAAAAAATGTTGAAAATTGTCCTGGTTTAACTTAAAGAAACTTTATTAACAAGAAACTGGACAATGTTAAAAAGGGTGAGGCGAAATACTGTGTGGGTATGTTAAGAACCAGAGTATCTCTTATATATGTGATGGTCTACATGTTTCAACCGTGATTGGGATGTACCAGGTTTTCATCAGGACCGGATAATCAGGGAAATGGTAGGTATGTGCCCCCTAAAAGGCACACCCCAACCTCGTTCTCTGTGACCCAAAATAGCAAAAATCTGCTATCTGGCGTAAAAAAGGACTCTAACCACAGTGGGTGAGTCAAAAACAATGAAAAAACGACATGTGGGAAAGAAGAATAAAAACAGACATCAGTCAAACGTGAACAGTGTTACATGCCTGTTACGTAGTGCAGTGTTGTGTCATTCGACTCTTCAGGCTTACTACCACTCTCAATAGAAGGAATCTTGTGAATTTATTAAGTGAAACTATCACCTGCTGACAATGCCCAATGCAGGATATTTGTCAGGATGATGCACGCATACATATCAAGAGGTGCGTGCTCAACGGCAGCGTGATTGTTGCCGTTACTTAATTTTAATTCAGGCGTTCGTCCTGATTATATAGGTGTTGTGATATCACTATCTCGCCATACATTAATGGTGATCGCGAATAGGAAGTTAAAAGTGCGTAATTTATCTGTGGCAGTTCAATCGACATACTCGGGCTTACTTGACATAAAACAAAGACAAATACAGACACATGGTTGTTGTAAGTGCTTAGCTTACTACTGTTTTGGAGTCCTATCTCATCGGTGGGCGGGAGGGGGTATCCCCACTATTTAACCGATTTCTGTAACAACATGGGCAGATTCGTTAGAGTAGTATTAAAAAGACCCACACTCAATTTAGCAGGAGACCAAAGATGGTCGACCAGTATTAAAAAGACCTACTCGCCTAACTGCACATTTTTTGGAGAAAGGACATGGCCTCGACGAATTCTGTTGGACCGTCTTAGAACAACCAGAGATTCCCGAATTCTGCACTGACATCAGTCGCTTTCTGTTCAAAATTGAACAGAAATGGGTCTACAGACTGAACAGTGATAAGGAGGGACTCAATGAGCCGATACCTTGGATGTCCCTCTAAATTACCATTACACACTGTCCAGCATATAGACTGAATAGACTGGGTTTTGTCTTTTGTCTTTGGTTTTTGGTTTCTGCCTTTGAATTACATACACTGGTTGAACAACCTATTCTTGAGGCTTTGTAATTACATACACTGAACATCAATTAAATGAATAACCTATTCTTGAGGCTAAGTACATTCTAGACAGCGTTAATACACTATCGAGGTGGATAATAAATTCCAATGAATGAGTCCCTTTAGTCCCATTAACACTCATTAAAACTCTGTTTTTCCTCTAAACAACAATTCTTCCACAGATAATAATGTGCCTCTCTATAATTCATTAAAAGTGTTTTGAAAACGAAAACACAAATAAAGCAAGCTTAACGCTTCGTTTTTCAACAGACAGAACAGGTTTAATGTTTGTCTTCTAAACAAACCACGGTGAAACCTCCTTCGAACTACATTTCCCGGCATTCCTAGAGTCACGTGACCGTAGTCGATCACGTGACTCTATCGTCCGAGAGCGGACGCATAAACACGTCTCCATTCAGACCACCGGTGCCCCCCCAGACAGTTCGGACGACTGTCAGGAGACACCGACGGTCAGGTAAGCTGGCTGCCCTGTATTCTCGTGCCTAAACACGCTAGCGCGCGAACTGCCTGATTGACGACTTTCGTCAAACTGTACCATATGGAGACGGCAAACATAAATGCATAAGAAATGTAGCACAGGCATGTTAGCTTGCACACTCGTATACTCTGAAGTGAGCAAATTGCAAAATGCGCCGAACAGGCCAGGGATCCGTGTTTTTGTGTATATGTGTCCAGTGGGTTGTCTCTCTTTCTTTGGGAAATTACAAGACGGACGTCTTGAGGCACTACTGGACGACTGTGATACTTTACATACACAATTACATTGAGACTTTATCTGAGTTAATAGTCAAGTATCTGGTTGTTTGGGATCAGTGTAAGCAGGGATACTCACAAACAATCCATGTACCATTGATGGATTTAATTGAGCCTTTTTTGCCTTTCCCTCCATTTAAACTCCTTTTCTTTTAAAAAAACTCATTTCTAGAGTGGTGCTCCTCATACCTGAGCCGCAGCCAGGTGGGGTGAAGCTCCTCAACCACCACGTATGGGTGAGTGCCTATATTGGAATTTACTTTCCGGTATGTGTGAATGTGGCGTCAATGCACTGAGGTTTTATTTGACAAAATACTTCAAACAAACCACGGGAATATGATACATTCATGTTCTTTTATTTTTCTTGTTTGTTTGTCTTTCTGTTGGATCCAATACCGTTTGGTACGATGCTGTAACAGTACATGGTTGAGCGCACAACCTGGGACTCTCAGGTGATATCTTTTTATTACTATTCACGTAAAGCAGTAGTTATAATACAACAGGTCCTGAAGAATCCATTTGAAACTTTTTTCTCTGAATGCAGAAACATGTTGACCACTATCAAGTACGGTTATTATTTCAAACCCGCACTTGCACTTGCCTTTTAACCTTAGGGATTGGGAGATACTAATAAAAATTGTTTTTCTACCCGATTCACCTAATTTTAACAAAACCCTTCACTATTTCACTTCTATCATCACACACTGCTTTTTTTCAGTAGCCACCTTAACTTTTGAATAGCATATACTACCCACTCCTCACATTTATCGGTCACGGTAACATCAGACCGGCCGTTTTGTCTCCTGGGTAAGGAGAACCCAAATGATGAGAAAGAGGGCAGTACAGTGTGGCTTCTGATGGGAACTTTTCTCCACATGCTCTTGAGCCTTGACTTGGCCAGCATAAATTAGCTTGCATGGTGTGTTCCCACTGGTGTTATCTGTATGGTATTGGTCTTGTGATCCATGTTGAATGACTTATTCTTTTTGACTCCTAGGTACAATTTGGTGTCATCAGATTCGTTAGAGGGCAAATATTTGTTATTAAAAGACCGCTGAGTTGCGCCGTGAGGGCGAGTGGGTCATTTTCAGCATTGGTTCCTATTGAGGAAAGAGTTTCTACTTACAGTTACTTCATGGTGGAAATGCCGGTTACCTATGCTTATCCTCCGCTGCCCTGCTTTCGAAGCCGGACTGTCTCGTGTGTGATTAAGTACCAGTTGGGCTTCTGGGTTGGGCGGGGACTGCCTTCGGCCACGTGTTTGTTGCTATCGCAACGCGTGAGCGTCTCTATTCTACGGAGGCCGTGGGTTTTCAAAAAGAGGTCAGCAGATTTCTCAGGTTCTTATTTTAGGACTGTAGCCCAAGGAACATTGTCATTTAAACCCGACTTGTTTGTAGAAAGTCTATAAATCCATCTTTGTTCCTTTTCAAATAGACGGTTTTGCAGGTTTGGGCCGGGTTGTACCTGCTCGATGACTGTCCACCTCATGTCATTTGGAGTGTCAGGAAGTGTTCTGTGAGCTTGGTGATATTCTTTTTGCAGCGTATTGTGCTCCTATGTTCACTTATTCGTTGTTTTACTTTTCGCGTTGTCATGCCTATGTAAGGTTTTCCACATATGCATTTAATCAGATATACCACATTGGCACTGTTGCAATTGGTGTGAGCTCTTTGTTCCCAGATTCTTCCCGGCTCGAGGTTCAGGGTCTTGGTGTTCTCTGTGAGGTGGCATACACTGCAGTCCCCACATTTTGAGTGTCCTGTCACCGGGGGAAGCCCCCATATTTGTGTTATGGAGAGAGTTGTGCTGATGGTTGTTGTTTTTGTTCTAGTGTTGACCAGGCTGTCTTTTAGGGTCTGTCCTTTTTTATATGAGAATAGAGGTTTGTCCCATTTTAAGTTGCCTGTGTTAAGTATCGACCAGTTTTTGTTGATGCTTTTCTTCACTTGATTGGATAGTGCATTATAGGTTGTAACACCGGTTAGTGGTGTTTCTCCAGGCTCACTTGTTTTATATTCCAGTAGAGCGTCTCTGGGTTGATTTCTCGCTGTCTTCTCACATTTGTTTACAATTTTCGCAGGATAGCCTCGCTGCTTCAGGTTTTTTAATAACAAATATTTGCCCTCTAACGAATCTGCATATGTTGGTACAGAAATCGGTTAAGTAGTGGGGATACCCCCACCCGCCCTCCGATGAGATAGGACTCCAAAACAGTAGTAAGCTAAGCACTTACAACAACCATGTGTCTGTATTTGTCTTTGTTTTATGTCAAGTAAGCCCGAGTATGTCGATTGAACTGCCACAGATAAATTACGCACTTTTAAATTCTTATTCGCGATCACCATTAATGTATGGCGAGATAGTGATATCATTCACAACACCTATATAATCAGGCGAACGCCTGAATTAAAATTAAGTAACGGCAACAATCACGCTGGCGTTGAGCACGCACCTCTTGATATGTATGCGTGCATCATCCTGACAAATATCCCGCATTGGGCATTGTCAGCAGGTGATAGTTTCACTTAATAAATTCACAAGATTCCCTCTATTGAGAGTGGTAGTAAACCTGAAGAGTCGAATGACACGACACTGCACTACGTAACAGGCATGTAACATTGTTCACGTTTGACTGATGTCTGTTTTTATTCTTCTTTCCCACAGGTCTTTTTTTCATTGTTTTTGACTCACCCACTGCGGTTAGAGTCCTTTTTTACGCCAGATAGCAGATTTTTGCTATTTTGGGTCACAGAGAACGAGGTCGGGTGTGCCTTTTAGGGGGCACATACCTACCAGTTCCCTGATTATCCGGTCCTGATGAAAACCTGGTACATCCCAATCACGGTTGAAACATGTAGACCATCACATATATAAGAGATACTCTGGTTCTTAACATACCCACACAGTATCTCGCCTCACCCTTTTTAACATTGTCCAGTTTCTTGTTAATAAAATTTATTTAAGCTAAACCAGGACAATTTAAAAAAAAAATTCTGCACTTACATTCACAACCTGCTCCACTGTGACCCAGGTGTCGTAGCACACCCTAGTGATGCTAGGCCACTAGGGTGGACCCCGATGATGAAGCATGTCACCACTAGGCTGGTGAGTGAGGGGTTTTTAACAAAAGGATAAATTCTTTTCTTTAGTCAACCTGCCACCACAATAGGAATCTCATTCTGACTTTCCCATGATGGTACTCCTCTCTTTGTTTATTTATGAAACAAAGAATAACATGTACTTAGTGACAAGGTGTGCATATCACCATTGTAGAGAGTACTAAGCCAAATATTGTGCCAGTCACTGAAGAATTGGCAGGAAAACAAAGTTAGGAAAGTTACAGTTTCTTTTGTCTCGCGGATTTCGTGTCAATAAACCAAAAGAAGTCGTTGTGAGCAAAGAAATGGATTTTCCAAAATGGCTGCCATGCAAGGTCATGTTGCGTGACCTTATGCGATGATGTATGACCAGGGATACATAGAATCACTTCAAACTTCCACAGCTGGTTGCTAGGTAGGAAGAAAACTCTTACGCACACTTGCGTTGTGACGTACGTATGGAAGCAGGGGGCGCCTGAGCTTTGGAAACTCGAATACAGGAGGCTCGAATGTAGGCTCCTTTTTCAAAGATGTCGGGAGACGTCATTGGAATCTCTCTGCAGCTTGAAACACGCAAACAAGATGCAAAAGTCTCCATGTGTACTAAAGGTATGTTGAGACACAGCGAATTACAGTTGTGTAGGTTGTAAAGTATTGCGTGAAGCACCAACAACAGATTCACAAAGGTCAAACACTGCAGAACGCCTTACAAAAGATAATCCTCATGTTAAAAGAGAATAAGATATGAAAAAGCACAGAAGAGTCCCGCACCGAAATCTCCCAGCCTAGTAAGAAAAGAGGCGAGTTATGCGGCGAAAGTACTCACTCAAGGCTAATGCAAATTCTCTCCCACTTCCACTGTAGAAAGGAGCAAAGGAATTCTCAGTTAGTGCTAACGTAAAAGTGATCCACACCGAGTTGTGCGGCGAGTTCACTAACGCTTAACACCGAGTCCCCACAATCTGACAGTATGATAAAAACTCACTTGAGCAAGTCATATTTTGCAGAGATGATCAATGAAAAATTTCGGGATGTTGAGACCACAGGTTTGATGTCCTCGTTAAATCATAAAAGATGAAATTCCATTATAAGCACTGGGGCAGCTTCCGCTCGTCCCAGTGTAACATTAGTTATTGCAAATAATGAAGAAACAATCCAGATTGATGAAGAAGTTCGGTTTATTCCTAGTAAGTGTGGTCCCATCCACCCATCAGCTGACTAAGTAGCAACTGACTCATTCAAAGGGCTGCCACAGTACTATCACCATGGCGCTACATAAAAGTAAACACTGTACGTCAGTATGTAAAGAAGGTAACCAATTAAGCACAATATTACAGATGGCATCTGTCTTTGATGGTGGTTGCAAAATTGATCATTGCTATACTGTTCCACTGCTTCGATACACCACCTGCTGAAAAATGACAATTAAGTTATGGAGATCCTCTTGTTTGAACAACATATCTCTCTTCTCGAAAATGTTATCTGAATATCTGTTAGAAATGTAAATTTGTATAATAATTATGTTTAAAAATAAAAGTATAGATATACATTAGTTCTGCTTAACAAATGTACATATTACTGATATGTACCTTATTTTACGTTTTTAACATGCATATAAGTGACTGCAAGAATAAGTTAATCTATTATCATAACTATTTATCTACAATTGCTTTACTACTGAATTACAAAAATATATATACATATATATTTTGAAGTACAACAACACAACAACAGCATTTAAAAGCCAGAGTTTATTAAATACACCTTTAATCTACATACACTACATATATATATATATATATATATATATATATATATATATATATATATATATATATATATATATATATATATATATATATATATATATATATATATATATATATATATATATGCATGCTACGCTAAAACGTGTTTAAAACAATATGATCTATCTAAAGACAAATTAAGAAAACTTTTATTCCGATATAAACGCGAGGGTTTAATCTCGAATCAGGAATTCAAGTTTTTACACGTGGAACTACCAGTGATGCCCAGATTCTACCTCATACCTAAAGTCCACAAACTAGTATCACCTGTTCCAGGACGGCCGATAATTTCGGCAATTAATAGTGTGGGGGAACATCTTGCTCAATACACAGACTACTTTTTTACAACCCCTGGTTAAAAGTCCGCCCACATACATCAAGGACACAGGGCATTTCTTGGACAAAATACAAAATGTAAAATGGACTGAAGACTCTTTGTTAATAACATTTGACATCGAGGCTCTTTACACAAGTATAGAACATCACACGGGTCCCAGGGCTCTAGAATATTTTTTGAGCACTAGATCGGTAGATTGTTATAATCACAATAAGATGTTGGTGGAACTAGTGTCATGGAGCCTTAATAACAACTACTTCATGTTTGGCAGAGATGTCTATCTGCAAAAGAGGGGTGTGACCATGGGGGCCTGTTTCTCCCCTAGCTATGCGTGCTTGCCCGTAGGCTATTGGGAGGAGCAGGTCCTCAGGAGAGAACACCAAGATATTTTTTCTGAACATGTTTACATGTGGGTTCGTTTTATAGATGATGTTTTTTTAATTTGGAGAGGAGATGAAACCAGTGCCTTAAACCTTATTGAAAGACTTAACATCAATGATTATAATCTGAAGTTTACACATCATATAAGCAAAAATTCAGTAGACTTTCTTGATGTTAAAGTTTATATAAAATCTAACAAGTTGGCAACTACTCTCCATAGAAAGGAAACCAGGAAACCAGTGCCTTAAACCTTATTGAAAGACTTAACATCAATGATTATAATCTGAAGTTTACACATCATATAAGCAAAAATTCAGTAGACTTTCTTGATGTTAAAGTTTATATAAAATCTAACAAGTTGGCAACTACTCTCCATAGAAAGGAAACCGCGGGTAATTCCACTCTGCACGCGAGTAGTGCCCACCCACGGCACACAATTGAAAATATCCCCTATGGGGAACTGCTCCGTTTAAAAAGAATCTGCAGCTTTACAGAAGAGTTGGAAAAATGCACAGCAGAGGCCCTCGCAAGATTTAAAGAGAGAGGTTACAATGATCAAACCCTCAGCAGAGCTGTTAACAAAATGAAACCACTAAGCAGGGAATCACTCTTTAATCAAAATAGCGAGACCTTGACCATTAGTGAGGATCCTGAAAACTCTGCTATGAGATTTATTACATCCTTTAGTTGCCAGGACGGGAAGATTAGGTCCATCTTGACTAAAAGTTGGCCTATCCTCCAATCAGATGGTGTCCTGGACTCTGATTTACCTCAAAATCTGAAAATTACGTTTAGGAGGGGACCCTCCTTACGTAGTCATGTTTCCAACTCCTTCCCTGAATTACCAAAAACTAAATGTTGGCTTCCCCCGCCACTTGGGTTCTTTAAGTGCTCAAGTTGTCGGGCCTGTAAATTTGGAGTCAACACCAGCACATACATGACCCCTTTCAGTCCTATACCCTTAAAGATCAAAGGTAATTACAATTGTAGGACAGAATATGCTGTATATGTCCTGACTTGTACATGCGGCCTGAGGTACATTGGGAGTACTCGGCTAGCAGTGCATGCCAGGATATTGCAGCATCTTCGGGCGATTGTAAATAATGACAATGCGTATCCAGTGGCGAGGCACTTCAAAAGTATGCACAACAACAACTTGGAGTGTCTCCGTTACTTTGTCTTGACATCTGTGCCCCAACCTCGCAGGGGAGGGGACAGAGACAAGATGTTACGCCAACTAGAATCAAGAATGATACTAGAACAGGATACCAAGGTGCCTAATGGATTGAACACTACAGAGGATTTGTACCTTTTTTTATAGGGCAAACCGAATCCATTGTGTTAATGATAATCGGCATCCCTATTTGAAAAGTTATACATCCTTCCACTGAATCTACTGCCTCACATAGATAAATTCTTTTTTTAAACTTAATTTAAGTTATTTCCTTTTTGCTGTTCCTTCTAATATTTACATAGTATATTTTCAAGAAAGAAAAATCATAGAGAGAAAAAAATATGTTGTTTTGTCATTTCACCCTTATTTTCCTTTGACCTGTTAAAATGCTAATATATATTTATTTTGAATTTCTTTTGAAACATTAGTTTGGTATTCACTATTTGAGGTGTCAGGGGCACTAATAGATGGAAGTTGATTCTAACTGAATGTAGGCGTTATATCTTAGAGGGGTTACCATCAATAGTTGATGTCCCCAACTTATCATGACTAGTAAATTAGGGGTTGCCATCATCTCCAGATGTCCCCGCAAGATTGTAAATCATATGCAAGGTCTCAACAGCAAATTATTTATCAACAACTTTTGCACAGAGTGTGTGTTTACATTGCGCAAGATTGCACATCATTAATGAAACAGTT
Source organism: Lissotriton vulgaris (assembly GCF_964263255.1). Classification (NCBI taxonomy): domain Eukaryota; kingdom Metazoa; phylum Chordata; class Amphibia; order Caudata; family Salamandridae; genus Lissotriton; species Lissotriton vulgaris. Next base: position 1,461,988,276 of record NC_141694.1, read on the forward strand.
TTTAGAATAACAATTTATTTTTGTATTCAAAATGTTTTTAAGTATTTAAAATATGTTTTTTAACTTGAACTGTCTTATTTATATTTAGAGTGATGTTTGCATATTGCGACAATTTGCACACTATATACTTTGAGATCAATGTACTGTTTTGACCGTGCTCATGCATTTATGCAGAAATGTTCTTGTTTTAAAAAATGAATTTATTCAGTCATGATTGTAATCTCATATGAATTTTAATATGAGAAATGGGAAATTAGACCTCCACTCCACACATATGCCATATACACGCAATAGTTGTATTTCTTCAGTATTTACTTGTGTCACATGGTGTGCACTAGCATTTTAAAAATACAGGCATTGTGGGTAAACTTTTGACTGTAAACAAGGGCATCCGCCCGAAACGCGTCAGTTTGCCTTAAATAAAATTCTACTTTGCCTTATTGAGGATTCGTTTGGTCGTCTGTTCTGGTTCTGGTTCCTGGAGCTGGGTTGCAGTTTTAACTACTTGTGCATATATATATATATATATATATATATATATATATTCACAGAAAAAACCATAGGTTTTACACACGTTATAGTTAGGAAGTAGCATTTAAAAAACCTATGAAATTCACTGAAAAAACCATAGGTTTGACACATGTTATAGTTAGCTGGAAATTTCACTGACATAAAACCAATGAAATTCCACGTTATAGTTAGTTGGACTCACTATAACTCGCGCGTGCAATGCACTGCTGATGACGTCACATATTACATCACTCATGACATGGTCAGTGACATCACTCATGACATCACTGATGACACCATCCTTGTGACATAGTGACAGACCTCCTTTCACTGTAATGTAATCCTTGAAACACATATTCAAAAATAGAAACTGAAATTTAAAAAAAAATGCAGATACCCATATCAGTTACAACAAGTAATTCCACCATCTATATACACATCCACTCATACATATACTCACTCATCATATGAAATGATACACCTATACATCCTGTTACACACCGACAATCATCGAAAAGTTACTCACAGACATACTCACACGTGCAAATAAACTATTGAACATCCATTTATTTGAATATAGAGTTATACACACACTTCCACCTTACTTCTATTGAAAATTAAACATATTTATTCTCTTAAACAATCACTTATAGAAACACATACTTATTTAAACAGGAACTCTTTCAATCTCTTACTCTCACATATACTCACTTATATACATCAATATTCACATATACTAGATTAAAACATATGTCGTTACTGATAAAGACACTAGTGGGACAGTCATTCACTCACTAACAAACACATATACACACTCATCCACCCATACAGTCCTGCACATATGCTGTCTTCAAAACACATACAAACAGAGAGTCAGTCACTCATGCATCTATGTGCTAAGTAATACCCCCACCAAACCATATAGACACTCATACTGATACTAAGAGAAACATCTAATAACCCATATACATACGCATGTAGCTACTTACCAACACATGTAGCCACTTATACACAAAGTGAAACACTAATATATATATTTAAATATTTAAACATTACTCACTAATATTTATTTTTCAGAAAGACACGTATTCACTGGATGGTGTCATCAGTGATGTCATGAGTGATGTCACTGACCATGTCATGAGTGATGTAATATGTGACGTCATCAGCAGTGCATTGCACGCGCAAGTTATAGTGAGTCCAACTAACTATAACGTGGAATTTCATTGGTTTTATGTCAGTAAAATTTCCAGCTAACTATAACATGTGTCAAACCTATAGTTTTTTCAGTGAATTTCATAGGTTTTTTAAATGCTACTTCCTAACTATAACGTGTGTAAAACCTATGTTTTTTTCTGTGAATTTCATTGGTTTTTAAAATGCTAATTCAGCAAAATGTCGTGAATGCAACCTATACTTTTGGCAATAAAGTTCTGGCAATATTTTTTTCGAAAACAGGCCGTTTTCTTCACTGTTCAAGTTCCATAGAGACTCCTTGTAAAGCAATACAGAATTCGAAAGTCTGTACCTTGCCTTTTTTTAAACACATTAAAATTTGTCTGTAAATAAAAATAGCCTTACTAAACTTTCGTGCGCGACCCGGTGTGCGCACTCTCGGCAACAGTTGTCAATAAAATGGATATCGCATTTCCAGGCTTTCGTGCGCGACCGAGTGCGCGCACAGGCCTATATATTTCGTAAAAACGTTGCGATTTGAACTTATTGAAATTCTTCATACACCCCTCAAAGAACTTATAGTACGTCAAAGAGACTGTACCTAGACTTCTTTTTTATTCTTATGAAACTTTTCAGTAAATGGAGCCGAATGTCTTTTTAAACTTTCGTGCGTTACCGGATGTACACACCTTGGTATTTTTTTTAGAAATATAAAACGTTTCATACTTTAACAATTGTGCGCTTAAATCCAGCTCAGAAGATATACAAAATCATGATGGTAGTTGGTTCAACCCGGACCGTTTATTAGAGGTAGATCGTCCGACTCCACCGGAAGACACCCCTAATAAAAAGGACATATATATAAAATGCGGACTAGCCGCTGTATCGTGCTAGCAAACTATAACATATAAATCGTTAGAAAAAACAAAAGGAATCGAGCAAAATCAGTAGGCCACTGATGAGATCTTTTTTTGACCTCGCTAAAATAGAAAAATTAGGAACAACCCCTCATGAGAAATATGAAACTAGTGAGAGAAACCGAGCTCGACGCCATGATGGCTGCAAGACAGCTCGGCTCCGCCGTCCACCCCACCCAAAATAACGACAAATATTATAAAGATACACAACACACCAGCAAAGTAACAGGGTAAAACGTTTTATTAAATAACTATTTACATGGCAGCCTACTGCAACATGAAAACAACACTTTCAATTGGTTCTTAATAGTTTCAATTCTGGAATTTACACGCAGCACTCCACCCACTTCCCTCACTATCTTTTCTACTCTCAAGAGACAACAACGTCCTACATCTTTTGGAAGACTTTGGTGAAATGGCTACCGTATCTCATTCATCTTCCGAATCTGACCAAAATGATCGACTACCTTTAATAAGAAAAAATAAATCTTTCATCTGGCAATTTTTCACTTATCCTGAAGATCAAAAGAAAGTGAATGCACCAAAAGTAACCTGCACGATATGTGACTTGGTTCTCTTAAGAAGAAATCCAGCAAAAAAATATTTCTTTTCCATACATACCATGGTGCGGCATGTCAAACAAGTGCACCCTCTGCAATTTGCAGAGGCAACGACAAGAGCCCTGGCCACGCTATTACCATTAGAGGTGGCCAGCACATCTTCTGATCGACGACCTGTATCTCCATGCAGTGCAGAGATGGACTTCAGATATTTAACTATATATGGTCTATAACCTATGGTTTTTTCAGTGTTTTTCTTTTTTTTTTAATAGCAAATATCAAAAGCTTTTTTGTGGAAAATGACTACAATTAGGTATACATAAGCGGCGTTCATTTATGTTCACCACAGCCATTGTTAAAAGTAAAGTGAAAGTCGCGAAACAGTGGCCACGCCATCTAGTCCCTTTTAGGCCCCATCATGCACGTAAGTAACAGCCATTTTCTGTGTCATGGCCTCTCTGCCCACTGCCAATAGCCTATGATTGTTCAAAATTGGTTCTCTTTGGGTCATTCTCTGTTCACAAATAAGCATAAAGTCGCAATACTCTATTTAGTTTTTGCAGATAGTGAAGGATAGGTAGTGCACACTTTTGTCCCCTTTGTAACCCGTCATGCCTATCTCTGCCCCGTTTGTTGCTAGTTGGTTCAACCCGGACCGTTTATTAGAGGTAGATCGTCCGACTCCAGCGGAGGACCCCCCTAATAAAAAGGACATATATATAAAATGCGGACTATCCGCTGTATCGAGCTAGCAAACTATAACATATAAATCGTTAGAAAAAACATGAATATAGAGAGAGGAACCGAGCTCGACGCCATGATGGCTGCAAGACAGCTCGGCTCCGCCACCCACCCCGCCCAAAATAACGACAAACACTATGCAAATATTATAAATATATACAACACAACAGCAAAGTAACAGGATAAAACGTTGTATTAAATAACTATTTACATGGAACCTACTGCAACATGAAAACAACACTTCTAATTGCTTCTTAGTAGTTTCAATTCTGAAATTGAACACCCAGTACATCCAGAGGTCATGTCCGACAAGTTGTGTGGGGGGATACCTTGCTAATGCCGCCACCCCCACCACCTTCTGTAGGAAGGACTCTGGATATCCCTGCCTTGCACAAATGTCATAAGTTCTGGATGTTGAGAGCCATACTTCAGGGTCCGACAAGTTGTGTGGGGGGATGCCTTGCTAATGCCGCCACCCCCACCACCTTCTGTAGGAAGGACTCTGGATATACTTGGTCCCTGAGAGGCTTCGATGTCCCTGCCTTGCACAAATGTCATAAGTTCTGAATGTTGAGTGCCATACTTCAGGGTCCAAGAAACGTGGACTCGGAGGGGGCGCTTGGCTCCTGCCCCCTCCCCAAGTCTTGTTCCCCTGGTATGGCCTGAGATCGCCCACGACATAGGCGGCCGGCTCCCGGGGTCAGGCGGAACTTCTTGCCTTTTGATGCCTCTTCCATTCTGGACCTTGTCCCACAATCCGTTTGACCTGAAGACATGTCCTGCGGTGCCCTGGTCCAACCATCACATTTACACCGTCTCACCCGCCATCCGGCTGAATTGCACCCACTCTTCCGATACAGCGACAGGCGGCTGCCACGGAGCTCAGGAAATGGCGGTCGGCTCCACAGACTTGGGCCTGGCCTGCAAGGATGGCTCTGGGCAACCCTGGAACTCGGACGCTTGACTGCTAGGGCATGAGCCCCATTCCCAAAAGCGTCCCGTCAGCCTTGAAGATTCTACAAGAGTCACCTAGGCCCCCGACTCCTGCAGACTTCCGGTGGGGAGCGACTGCCATGATTGCTCGCGGAATGGCCACGACGTAGCCACGAGGTGCTCTCATGCTGACGCCAGCTTCAGTCTGAAACATCCAGAAACACTGTAGACTACCAATTCGATCAGTTCCGGTGGAGCCCCAACGACGTATCGCGTTCTTGCGTAATCCGTCATATGACGCGCCGCGTTAGCGCACCCGGAAGTGCTCCGGTGCGCGAGGCGCGAAGCGCAGCTTCCCGGAAGCAATGCGGAGCGCGTAACGTAAGCAATTACATTTCAGTTGGTTCTCCCTCACAATATTTTCAATGTCACATAAAACTCACCCATCACCCACTGCCATCTCTGGCTGTTTCCATGGTAACACCTCATTCTGCACCTGGCTGAAGGCACAGGTCAAAAGTTCATATCTCAACGTTCTACAGCAAAGTAACAACACTGTTTTCCCTCCAGAAACACCTGCCAATCCACAGCTCTGTTACATGTCTTTTTTTTTCACACCCAATAGTACTTTTCGTTTAACATAAACATTAACATGCAACGTACTGTTCAATCTCCACTTCTTACAATCAACCAATCATTTTTATTTTTTAAACCACACCCAGCCTCTTCCTTTTTCTTTATTTAGAATTTCAACTTCTAACTACCATTCCACTTCCAGAACCGATCGGAGGACGACTACAAATCCCTTGAAAATGAAGGTCTGGCTAATAGGACACAGTTATATTCACTGGAGTGAAAAATATGCAGTAAGCAGACGAATTTGAAACCTCAGCTTACCAAATGTACACATAACATGGATTTCCAAAAGAGGATTGAAATGTCACCAATTGATTCCATTGGTGAAAACTTTTATGCATCTCCCAGAACCAGACCTTATAATTGTGCACTGTGGTGGAAACGATCTAGGCACAATCACTGGGGTAGGTCTTGAAATGCTTCTAAAAGACACCTTTCGACAATTGATGACACTTTTTCCTCGATCTGCCTTGGTGTATTCCAATATATGCCAAAGACAGAAATGGAATTGGTCCAATCACCATTGTGCACAATTTGAGAAAGCAAGGAGACATGTAAATAAATCTGTTTCTGCGTTCCTCAGAGATTATAGCATGGGTTCTATTTACCACAACAACTTGCGATACCACATGCAAGACGTCTATAGGAGAGACGGTGTTCATTTCACGAATGAGGGAAACAGAATCTTCCTCTGCAACAGCAGGCTCTGCATCGGTACTTACTTATAAATGCAGAAAACACTCAATTAACACAATGGCTCTTTTCAGAGCCACCTTATATCTAAGCACTCAAACTTCTGATTTATCTCCATTTTCACACTCTTGTAAAAAGGTGTGCGCGACCGAGTGCGCGCACCACGCAACTTTAAAAAAAATATATATATATATATATTTTTGCCTTTAAGGGCCTTACTGCAAACCCTGAGAAAACCTACGCAGCAAAACAATCTCTACCTTCTCCCCTTTCCATATTCCAACGCTTTGAAATCAACAATATATTTACTCGCAATGACAAAATGGTGGTCAACACTTCCTGATTTCCTTCGAATCGAACGTTAACAGACGTCACGCAACAAAATTCCGCTCGCGCGCGCAGCCGTTTGGGTGCGCGCACGTGTGCGCGCGTATAGATATATAATTGACTTTAACTTTAATTTCCTCAGCAACTACTGAACGGATTTACACCATTCCAAAAAAAGCGTAATCTGCGAGCCGGACTGTACAGTTTTGCCAAATTTCTTATAAATCCATTCACCCGTTCGACCTGTAGCCGAGTCTAAAGGTACTATGGAAAATAACATGGAGAAAACACGTTTTGGGACCCCCCTTTTATCTCAGCCCCCACTTGACCAATCCCCCCCAAACTTTTAGGGAAGGAGCGCAGCGGACCGAGCCATCTTCTTTGAGAAATTCGCTAAGATTCTTCAACCAGGGCCAAAGTTATTCCAAATAGAATGTTGAGGATTTCCTATGGAAACTAGGTCCTAACTATAACTACCTACTGGCGACCGCCAGTAGGTAATGTATATATATATATATATATATATATACATATGTACTAGCAGCCCACCCCGACATTGCCTGGGGGCTGCATTTAGAGCATTTGTTTAGTCCCGGCCGGGCCTCCTGCCCGCCCGCCCCGACATTGCCTATACTGCTGCCCGCCTGCCTGCCTCCCGCCTGCCTCCCGCCTCCCGCCTGCCTCCCGCCTCTGCCTTACCTCAGCCGCGCTCTGGACTTAGCGCCCACTCCTGGGCCCCCGCCCGCCCCGACATTGCCCGGACTGCCTCCCGCCTCGCCTTACCTGAGCCGCCGCGCCACTCCTCGCCGCACGTCACTTCTCGCCGCACGTCGCCGCTCGTCACCGCTCCTTCCCGCCTGTCGTCATCATGCAGGTGTAGGTCGCAGTCAGTGCTACGTCGGGGCCGGCACTTGTTTTAGGGGACTACTTTGTTTTTAAACTTTAATTTTTTAATTTACGTTTATTTTTTATTTTATGCAGCCTATGTCCATCTACACACCCTGAGGATTACAACAATGTATTGGGTGTGTGGATTGGCGCTGTGGGTCCCGTGTTTACCTTGCCTAAAGGTTTCTGTTCTCTCTTTATAATAGTAGTATAGATATATATATATATATAAGTACTAGCAGCCCGCCCCAGCGTTGCATGGGGCAGAAAGGGGCTGGGGGCAGTACACCCGCTAGCGCCCCGACCCCCTCCTGCACTGACTCCCTCCCGCACTGACTCACTCGCGCCCCCCTCCCGCCCAGACTCACTCGCGCCCCCCTCCCGCACAGCTCACTCGCGCCCCCCTCCTGCCCCCCTCCCGCCCAGACTCACTCGCGCCCCCCGAATTGTTCTTCTAATCCGAAACCCTTTGCGCCCCAGTACCTCCTCCGAAACTGCTGCCTCCACACCTTTCCTCGGGCCCCGCAAAGATCCCGCAACCTTCGGCAGCTCCGAGGACCCTCCGCTCCACCGCACTCGTCGCTCGGATTCTCAGAGCCGTAGACATAGAAGAGAGACACGGCCCTGAGAGACAGAAATTGAGGCATTACTGCACCGCCCTCCTCCTTGTCGTCATCACGCACGTCGCGTCGTGGCCAGCGATAGGTCCCGGCCGGCGCTACTTTCAGGGGACTACTTTGTTTAGAAGCGTAATTTTTTTAATTTACTTTTTTTAATTAATTTATATAGCCTATGTCCATCTACACACCCTGACATTTTCATAGATGTATCGGGTGTGTAGATTGGCACTGTGGTTCCAGAGTTTACCTGGCCAAAAGGTGCAAGTTCTCTCTTTATAATAGTAGTATAGATATATATATATCCAGTATCTCCGAATCCCCTTGCAGCGCCCAGCCGGAACACAGCCAAAGAAACGGATACAGACTCCAGTTTTGCGTGGATCTAGCAGGTCTTTATTTTGTTTTCAAATTGTCAGACGCGTTTCGAATACCTCTGTATTCTTTCTCAATTGACAAACAAATAGTCCGCTTTTTATTTTTATACTTTTAGAAGTGATGCTTTCACCTATTCCCAGTGCAAAAATAGAAGAAATACTACATGCCAATGCATGCTGGGTATTGTAGTATCAACACCACAAACTTTACCAAATCCATAGTATAATTTACTATAATAACAAAAAACATATATATATATATATATATATATATATATATATATATATATATATATATATATATATATATATATATATATATATATATATATATATATATATATATATATATATATATATATATATATATATCTTCCATGTACTTATGTATCTCAATATTTATTACTTTTCTTCTATTTCAACATATCCAATGCACTACTCTATTTCTCACCCTGTACCTACTCTCAATATATACTCTACCTCAACTCTCTGACATCTCTTACCTCATTCTTCTACTTATTCCAATGTACTACCCTATTTCTCACCCTATATCTCTATTAATATATCCTCTACCTCCACTGTCTCATTCATCCCAAATCCCATACCACTATTATGAACCCCAAATCCTCCACTCTTCTATCCCTCCACTATCCTTTTCAATCCAAACAACAGACTAACATGTCCATGTATACTAATTCCCACCTAATCCTTTATCTGTTCCGGAATAGTTTCCTACTCGCAGAAAAAGCACATCAACACCTCATCAGGGGTAGCAAGCGCTATATGCAAACCTTTTCCCTCTTCGATCTGTCCACTATCCTTCTCAATCCAAATAAATGACTAAAATATCCACCGCTCAAATTACTTTCATATTTCACAATACTAATTCACCACTAATTGTGTATGGGTTCCGGAGTAGTGGGACTATGCCCCAAAAACAGTGCTTCAACACCGCATTAGTGGTAGCAAGCGCTATATAAATGCAAGCATTTTTCCCTCCGTCCCTCCACTTTCCTTCTCAATCCTAATAACTTACTGGCATATCCACTGCTCCAATTACTTTCATTTTTCACTATACTAATTCACCACTAATTCTTTTTTCGGTTCCGGAGTAGCGTGCTACATGCCAAAACCGTTGCTTCAACACCCCATCAGAGGTAGCAAATGCCATGTAAATGCAAACATTTTTCCCTCTATCCCTCCACTACCCTTCTCAATCCAAATAACTGACTAACATATCCACCACTCAAATTACTTTCATATTTCACTATACTAATTTACCACTAATCCTTTATTGGTTCTGGAGTAGCATGCTACTCGCCAAAAAAGTGCTTTAACACCTCATCAGGGGTAGCAGGTGCTATATAAATGCCAACCTTTTTCCCTCTATCCCTCCATTATCCTTCTCAATCCAAATAACTGACTAACATACATACCATTCAAATTAGTTTCATATTCCATGCACTAATTCACCTCTAATCCTTTATGGGTTCCGGAATAGCATGCTACTCGCCAAAAAAGTGCTAAATAAATGCAAACTTTTTTCCCTCTTCTATCCAACCATTATCTTTCTCAATCCAAATAACCGACTAACATACCCACCACTCAAATTACTTTCATATTGCACTACATCAATTCACCACTAATCCCTTATGGGTTCCAAAGCAGTGTGCTACTCGCCGAAAATGCACTTTGACGCTTTGTCATGGGTAGTAGGAAACGCTAAATAAATGCAAATACAATACAATACAGATTTTAGGGTTCTGTGCAGTGCTCTTTCACAGCATACTTACAGAGTTCGCTTTTGGTTCAGCATTTCTGTTGATTACTAGACCATGGCTAGTTGTGTTGGTTTGGTTAATCAGAATAGTAACTATGTATATCTTTCTAATTTCGGTATTTTAAGCACATTTATCGTACATAATAATCCTGAACATCTGGAAGGCATCCTCTTCAACTAACATTAGATAAACCTGCTGTAGGCTATTTTTCTTGATCCATCACCCACTCACACATGCTTTTGTGGTAAGCAAAAAATCTTGAAAACACCTAAAACTTTCTCAGCCCATAGAGCTTTTCTGCTTATGAAGCTGAGCAATGAAACATATATCAGTGGTGCTGGATGAGTCTTATTAAGTCTATGGTGGTCGTGACATTAAGACACTACAATAAATGTTTGCTAATGTTAACATATATAATCAATAGTTAGAGCCGCACTTCACTTGTCATACCTTTTCCAGTGCTTAATTTGAGCCGGTGGTTCATGGTGGAGCCCGTGGGCACTTATTTTTGGAGACTAGCACTTATTTTTCCTCAACTGACTTTGATCGAGAGCAAGAGAGTGAGTAAAACACTAAAGTAGGAAGAGAAAAACAGCAACAAAGGGAGAAAGCAAGGAGGAAAATGACCCTGCAAAAGTGTGATATAGAGGTAGTGAGTGCCTTCTGGTGTAGTAAAGAGGCATGAGATGGAATCAAGACCGTGAAGGCTTAGTAATTGGCACCCCAACTTTTTATAGCACTGCCTGTGGGCTTCTGAGAAAAATGTTGGACCTTGACACTTATTATTTTACAAATTAAGCACTGCAGACACTGGTGTGTACACGTGGAAATAAAGCCAAATGTTTGCCTGAATAAGCTTCCTTATGGTGTATCCAAGACTTGGGAACTCTTTCCACATAAAGTAATGAAAGGGGAGAACCATCTTCCCTTTGGGAGATGCCAAAATTGTAGGTTTGAAAGTTCCGGTTATTTTAGGACCACATGTGGTCATCAAACAATCTGTAATAGCATAGATCTGGAAGTGATGCTTAGTGCTTAATATGTATAGAAGTAACTGAATGTGCCCAAAATGATTCCTACGAGGCAGCTGCCCACTTCCCCCTTCTGGCACCATCCATTAAAAACATAAAGAATGCAAGTGAAGCATGTGAAATTGCTTCCTGAAAGGGGGTTTGGGTGATAGATTCTCCCCCCGAAAAATGTTCTCTTGGCCCTCTACATATTTTGAAAACGATGCAATTCATTCGCACCCTTTCCCATTAAACTGTAATTAAACTGGTACATATATGACCATTGCTGTGTGTGAGCTGCAGAGAGGCCAAGAACTGGATGAGTATGTAGTAAAAACATCTGTATGGCAGAGTGACTGGCACTGACAGAAACTTGCACTGCCTTCATCTCAACGCTAGCTGTCAGTCATACTGTTTCAATCACAGATGCATTTCTTGAACTCACCCCGACCCCTAGAAGCAACTCCGCAGCATGTGCCATTGAAGACTCAGATATTACATGAAAAGCAAAACTGCAGAAAGACATCATTTGGGAATAGAAAATTCTTAGAAAATAGGAACATGCCTACCATGCAACATGAAGTTAAACTTTTGAAATGTAACATTGTATGCACCATTGACTTGGATTATATTAAGGGTTCTTGCACACATTGTTGAGAAAGAAATCATTATGGTTATTTGTAAAGTTAAGGACTTGAAAGACAGGGCAAGCTATGAGAAACGTGTGTTCTTTTTTTATTCTAAATTCTGTTGGAGCTGAGCACCCACCCCACATAAATCCTTGACTCAGGCACGTTTACGCACGCATATTTTCAGTCTCTGTCTCTCTCTATACTCGCCCACACACACACACACACACACACACACACGCACACACGCACACGAACACCCACACACTCGCAGTCGATCTCTTGCCCGCTGGCTGCAATGATAAACGCCTCATTAATATTGTGTAAATAGGACAACACCAGTAGCACGATCAAAAGAGTGCCGGTCATCTAAGCTGAGTGTTGCTGGAGCCCACCGGCAGGCATCAGCTCAAATTAACCAAGGGATACTACGCAAAAAAAAGAGGAATAATAATGATCCTAACTATAACAATAATACGACGTTCAATGGCAATTTTCTTAATATAATGATAAATGTAACTGACGATAGTATATGCTCACTCATTTATGATGTCCGCTGTGTTTTGTTTGTGATATCATCAACAAGATATTTTGGGATTTATGAAAGTACTTTTATCAGCATTCCAGAGTTAACGCTTTTAATGTGCCAATCAGGGCGAATGCAATCAAGAAAACAAAATATTAACTGCTGGCTCTTTACAATGTCAAAATCTTCAAACCCATCACTATAGGGGAAGATTCACATAGATTGGTGTATGAGTGGCTAGGACTTACTAGTTTAGTGCTCCTGGCGCACTCCTGGAATTTAGGAACACAATGGGAGTAAGTCGCAGCAAAATCTTTCAGAATCGGGCCTATAGTTCGTACATTAAGTCCTTGCTCAGCTGATAAGACTTTTTGTTGAAATGAAAAAACACCTGCCAGAAAGTTGTCATCTAGAGCCTATCCCTGAAAAAATGTACTGGAGGAGTCATATAGCTGAACCCACCAGACAACCGGTGATTTACCCGCGCTAAGCAGGTTATCTGGTGTTCAATACAGATCAAGGCATGTAACACATTGTTGCAAGTGAAAATTTGAAGGAATTAAACTCAATACATCATCTTTATGAGTGCTACAGAAAATCTATAGTAGTGCCACTGCCCATTTTCTTCATTCACTGTCACCTTTTCTACACAAGTCCTCCCCTGCTACCATATACAGCTATTTCTCTAATTGCAAGTTATTCACTGAGGCTGTCTCCAACATTTTCTCCAAGAGTCTATGGGCCAGTTTTCTTGTCAATTTTGACTTGTTTTAAAATCCGAACAGAAACTATTCAAAGATTGTTTCTTCGAAATCTTTAATGTCTCCCAAGACTATCTAAAAAGTTATGAAATGTATAAAAATAACAATCCGGGGATTGGTGCTACAGTGTTTCAGAAACTTTCTGTCTGACCGAACGCAGTCATCCACAAGGAACCTTTTCGGTCACGCACCAAGATAACTAATAAAGGAGAGCCCCACACTGTTTAACATATATGCTACTAATCTTGCAAACATCATAAGAGCCCATGGTTTCATACCTAGCTCCTATGCGGATGACACTCAACTTCTGCTAACTTTTGATAAAGATTCGTCTGAGACAAGAGACCATTTTATGAATGGCATGAAAGCTATCACAGCTTGGATGGCCGCAACTTTTCTGCAAATATTGGAAAAACTGAAATCATGCTCTTCCGTGCCGCTAAACTGTTATGGTGCCCTGAGTGGTGGCTGCCCGAATTGGGATCACCACCTTATCCAAAATCGTCAGTGAAAAATCTGGGCATAAAATTGACCAGAACCTAACTATGAAAGACCAGGTGATGTCTACCACTGGCACCTGCTTTCATGTTATGAGGCTACTATGAAGAGTTTATCCAATGCTTCCACTTGCAGTACGCAAGACACTAGTCCAGGTGCTGGGGATTGCTATGGCAATGCTATGGCAATGCTCTTCTGGCCGCTGTCAACAAATCACTGCTGGATAAAATCCAGGTGCACTGGAGGCTATTTGTACCTAGATCCTGACTTTTATGACATTCAGCCTGGTCGGTTGGCATCTCTTTACTGTCACCTCCTTTTTGTGGTGCCTCATTCTGTATTTTCCATTTATATTGACAGGATGGAAAATAAAATAATGTCTCTCTTTTCTACGCACTGCATTTATAAACAACATCACACAATACACTGTATCTAGAGGACAGCTTTGTGGCTGATGCACATAGAACTGTCATTTCATGCCTGAGACATCTACATCTTGCGAATACCTGACCTTATGTTTGTCACATGCAAAAAGAGAAGATGATGGACAGAATGCGGAACTAATCAAACATTCACACCCAGTCACAGATCTGGGTTAAATCCATAATTTTTTTACACGCCACACCATTTCTGTTTAGCCACAGCCATATGCAAATTAGTCTTCACCCTGTGCCACATGGGAACAGTCCAGCCCGAACGGCCAGGTCCTCCCTGGACCAGAAAAATGAATCTTGGTACTGGTTTCATGGTAACACCCCTCAGCAGCCAGGCTAGTTTGAATCTGGTGGCGTCGCAAGCCCAAGACCCACGTCATGGGCATACCCTTAAAACTAAGGGCGACAAAAGCAAAAAGAGCAGATGATGGACGGAATGCTGAATGAATCAAACATTCACCCCCAGTCAAAAATCTGGGTTACATCCATTGTTTTATTGCATGCCACACCATTTCAGTTTGGACCTAGCCATATGCAAATCAGTCTTGACCCTGTGCCCCATGGGAACAGTCCAGCCCAAACTGCCAGGCCAGGTCCTTCCTGGACCAGAAACAAGCATGCTGTGACTGGTTTCAGGGTAACATCCCTCATCAGCCAGGCTAGCTTGAATCTGATGGCATAGTGAGCACGGGACACAGGTCTGGGTATATCGTTTCCACTAAGGGTGACAAATGCAAAAAGAACAGATGAAGGATGGAATGCTAAATTAATCAAACTTTCACCCTCAGTCACAGATTTGGTTTAAATCCATTGTTTTGTTGCATGCCATGCCATTCCAGTTTAGACCAAGCCATATGCAAATCAGTCTTGACCCTGTGCCCCATGAGAACAGTCCAGCCCGAACTGCCAGGCCAGGTAATCCCTGGGATCGGTTTTGGTGTAACACCCCTCATCAGCCAGGCTAACTTGCATCTGGTGGCGTAGCGAGCATGGGACCAATGTTTGGGCATACCCTTCCTACTAAGAGTGACAAATGCAAAAAGAACAGATGATGGATGGATTGCTGAATTATTCAATCATTCACTTCCAGTCACAGATCTGGGTTAAATCCCTCATTTTTTGCATGTCATTCCAGTTTAGGCCCTGCCATATGCAAATCAGTCTTGAACCTGTGCCCCATGGGAACAGTGCAGCCCGAACTCTCAGGTCAGGTTTTTCTGGACCAGAAACAAACATCCTGGGACCAGTTTCACCCCTCATCGGCCAGGCTAGCTGCAATCTGGTTGAGTAGCGAGCATGGAACCCACATCGGGCATACCCTTCCCACTAAGAGTGACAAATGTAAAAAGAAAAGATGATGAGCGTAACGGTGAGCAATTGAATGATAGAACAAACCCAGATCTCTTGACTGGGGGGTGAATGTTTCATTTGCTCTCCATTTCGTCCATCATCTATGTGTCTTTAGCTTTCTTGCCCTAAGTGTGCTGGGTATGCCCAGACGTGGGTCCTGGGCTCACTGTGTCACTGGAATCAAGTTAGCCTGGCTGATGAGGGGTGATGCTCCAAAACTGGTCCCAGGATGCTTTCCGGTCCAGAAAGGACCTGGCTTGGCAGTTTGGGCTAGACTGTTCCCATGAGGAACATGGCCAGGACTGATTTGCATATGGCTGGGTCTAAACTGGGGGTGGCATGTTGAGCAAAAGAACAATGTATTTATCTCTTGACTGGAGTGAATGTTTGATTTGCTCTACAGTCCATCCATTATCTGTGTTTCTTTTGCTTTCTCATCCTAAGTTCGCTGGCATTGCCCAGATATTCCTGACTCACTGTGTCACTTTAATCAAGCTACTCTGGTTCATGAAGGGTGATGACTCGACATCAGTCCCAGGATTCTTGTTTCCAGTCCAGGGGCGACCTGGCTTGGTAGTTTAGGCTGGACTGTTCACATGAGGATCAGGGTCAAGACTGATTTGCATATGGCTGGGTCTAAACTGGGGTTGCATGTTGAGCAAAATAACAATAAATTTAACCCAGAGCTCTTGGTGAATGTTTGATTTGTGCTGCATCCTCTCAATCATCGTGTGTCTTTTGCTTATGTTTGACACAGCAAGTTGACTACTCCATGTTTAATGTATGATCTTATCTGAAGCTCTGGGTGTCATGGTCATCTATAGGAACAGAGAAGTAAAGCATAAAGCCTGAATCCTCAATGCCAATCTCTCCTTTGTGGGCTTGCAGACATCCAGGTGCCTATTTTGCTTATGTAATCACCCATGCGCTACCCCCTAAAAAATCAGTGGTTACATCAGTGATCTACAAACCCTATGGCCATGGCTCTTTATTCTTGGAGGTATTCTTACCATAGGTGACTCTATTCTAGGCATAAATCAAAATGATGTCATACACAAGTGGAGGGAGATAGGTCAAATACCTTCCCATATCCTCCCTAGGCTAACATTAATACACAATAAGATGACCAGGTAAAAGTTGTAATGTGGTGATCCTCTGAAAAATCAAAAATCTTTTTGAGTATTCACATCACCCGCAACCTATAGTGGCATGCTTCATCACAGGTAAATATCCACACCACTGCAGGTATATACCACATGGTGGACTTAACCATTTTTGGGAGTTCTTAGGTAAATGGCTCCTGGATTATAGCAGGGATCTAGACAAGGTAAACATATCTTGGATTATACTCAAGGAATTCCACTTTAAATATTGAGTACCTTACATATGGGTAAAAACAAAGGTCTTGGGTGTACGATGAGCAATGATAACTCATCCACCCTTATGATAGTGCCAACATGTTTCAGCCTTCATTCAAAAGCCAATTCTCATCTGAGGTCTTCGTCAGGGCTGTTATTGTGCCTGCCTAAATACTCATTTGTGCCATGCAAATTGAGAAAAGGCCTAATGCTCTAACCTATTCGTAGCCTTTTCTTAAAGAGGTAACAGATAGTAAAATCTGTAAAAAATAGAGATATATCGGACTCATCAGGCCATATTAGATCACATATCTTTGTCACTGATCCAACATAAGTAGATGCTGTTCTATCCAATCTGGTAATATCTGGTAATACTTAGGAAGTGGAAACATTCTCTCAATCTCTTTGTAATCAACTAAGGGATATCTGTGAAAAGCCATTGCTCAACACTGCAAAACCACTACAAAAACACTTTGCATGTGTATCCTCTCATACCACTTACCCTAGCTTTAGGGTGGTTCAGGTTATTCACAGACAGATCAGGGAAGCACTCTCCTGTAATCACACACTTTTAACAAAAAGTAAAGATTAAGAGGGAAACATCTTGCATCTTAAGAATTAGATGTAATGTAGGCTGTACTTGAGGGTGAATTCTTATTGTTTTACAAACACCATAAAAATATTTACTATTTAGTGTTCAAGTATTCATGGTTCACCTTCACTTTCCTAAGTAATGTCTATTTATACATTAAAAACAAACAATATGTAGATGTAGTAACTTTTGATTGAACGTTACCTTGGTGAATCAGGACCTTAGACTTCAGGTCGAAACTTAGGCCCTGTTTCACAAAAGTAAAGCTAGACCAAAACATTTTTTTTGGTATGAGGCTATCTTTGAAAATCTCATGCCCTAAGTACGTAACTTGAGATTTTATCAATTTGCCTTCTCCTTTTTTATTGTCAGTCTATACTTTCTCAATCGTCTCATTACCTTCTGCATGAATTCATCATGCTCTCTTTCACTGTTCCTCGCAAGGAAAATATCATCCTGGAAGCATAAAACATGCTCCAAGCCATCTAATATTTGTTGTAGCATCCTTTGTAACACTGCTGAGGCTGAAGCAAGACCCAAAAGCATCCTGTGATAGGCCCTAAGTGGTGTAACAAACGTAAGGTGTTTAGAATCTTCATGAAGATCGATCTGATGGTATCCGGCAGACCTATCAATAACGCTAAAACTTCTTCTGCTCCCATTGCTGCCAACATCTTAGAAATATTTTGAAGAGGTTGCCTGACAATCCATATGTTTTTATTAAGGTTGTGCAAGTCAATGCACAGCCAAGTCTTTTCTCGCTTCTTTGGGGTCTCCACTTTGGGAGCCAACCATCCTGAGGAGTTGATTGTTCTAGTAACTTATTAAGTTCTTTCTTTAAAGGCTCTCTCATCAAGTGTCGGACATTCCTCACTCTGTGGATGACGGGGGTAGCAATTTTCTTCAGTATGATTCTATGTCAGAAACCTTTCAGTGTACCTACTTTCTCTGTAAATTATTCAGAGTACCTTTCCATCAATATTTCGCGTTACAGACCATGTGCCTCCATACCCGTCACAACACTTTGTACTTCAGCAGTCATAACTGGTTTTTTGGCATTGAGGTTCAGTACTTTGTTAAAATCCTTTTGATGGTGCCAACCCAACAGGTCTGTCCCTGTAATTCATGTCTCTTGGCATCTACAAATATGACATACACCAACAGTCCTGTCACTGCCCATTTAAACACGATAACAGCAATAGATTAACTTTGGTAAGGATCTATTATGAGTCGAATAATTTGTTAGTTCCAGTACAAGTAGTGCTTCATTTCCTCTCCTTTCAGCGTTTAATCAGCATCAACTTCCAAACACAGTTTTTTTCAAGTATATGGTTGATTGTCCAGTTGACAGGTTTTCCAAGGATGGGGGTCTTGACTATGTCTGTCCCTTTCACAGTCTTCAACTCCTCACCAGTTATGTATGGATCCACAGATAATATACTAGTTTAAACATCCATTGTTTATTATGTCCAGTAAGTCACTTTCAGTGTTCATCTTTTCACCCCAGTCTTCTGCCACTATAACCACTACTATTGTTCAAAGAATACATTCCTACATCATATTTTCTCTTACATGGCTAGCATTCTACCAACTCTACACATACCCACCTTCTCAGAAAATTTTTCATGAAAAATGTTTTAAGTCTGAAGATAAGCGCTGACTGGGTCCAATCCATTTCTTGTATAAGAACTGTGCTCTATTGCAGTCAGTGTCATTTTCATTTATTACTGTTTGTGTGCTGCATAAATACTTTAGACATTGTGTTTAAGTTAAGCTATACTGTTCTTTGTGCCAAGCTACCCAGGGTTAGGCACAGGGTAGTTTAGTGACTTTTTGTAGTTCATCCTTGTGGTCAAAGTAGGGAATCTGAGAGGAATGACATGCCCATACTTTTTTCATGTTAGAAAAACAGTTCCCTTACTTCTGGGGCGAGAAATCCTATAGAGTGTACTGTGATATAGGAGACAAGGCTCCTTTGGGAATTAAAATAGGTCATTTCAAAGAGAGAATGCTAATGAGTCTTCTTGAGCCCTCTATTTGGTAGCTGGTGTTTGAAGAGTTGCACTTGAAGAACTGTCCTTTAGGGAAGAGTAGCCTTTTGATTTTGCCAAGATCACTGCCCGGTGTGGTTGTCGATAAACCGATATAGAAAGCTCACCTCTTTGATTTGATTTGATTCGAAATTCATTTCATAAAGCATTCAAACACCCAAAGGTGTCCTGGCAAAGGAATTGGAAGATGAACAAAAATTCTACAACTGTAATGGGTGAGTTTTCAATAATTTACAGAACTTCATGAGATTGGATTCATTGTGAATGGCCAGGTTGAAGCAAATTCCAAGCCTGTGCATTGATCACAGAAAAGGCTCCGCTACCTGTTCACGTTTTGCAAAACCTAAGTATGGTAGAAGAGCTGCAGTGCGGTAATCTAGTGAGAGAATTGAGGGTATCTTTTGTGCCTCATTTGTGTGTAATCCATGGTGAAGACTACCATGCTGTGAGGACCATCCCTCTACACAAAGGCTGTGTTTGGAAAGCAGGCTAGTGAGAAAACTTGAATAAAGAACAACACCTACCCCAATTCAGGTGCAAACAGAGCATCCACATCCTTTGCATGGTTTGACTGTCTAAAGAGGGAGCTACTGACCCACTTGCTGTTCCAATTTGTATTCGAGCAAAGAAGGGAGTGCTCCCGAAAATCCTTCGATTACTGCTATATAATGCAAGCTGGGGTATGCCTAACAGACAGAATCTTAGAGGTAATATCACCTTGTTTGGAAAGAAGAAACTGTTCCCCTGACCTGAAGGGACTGAAAGCCAACCTCGGTGCAGAGAGAGTGTGCAGAATGTGCCTTGTCTGCAGGAGTTGTGCCTATCTATGGAGAGTCAGAAGCAGCTTACCCGAAGGTGGTCCACCTCAAAATGAAGACTGAATATAATGTTATACATACTTGAAAGAATGTGGGTGTGGTGTTTCTATACAAACAATTCCTAGTTATAAACCACAGAAAAGAAATGTGCTGGGGCAAAATGTGCCACTGCATCAAAGAACTGTACCCCAGATATGTTACACCGCTCTAGAGACTGCACGGAAGTGGACCATGACCTTTGACCCTTCAGGCTTATCCTGTCATAGTCAAAGGCCAGGAAGAGATATGTCAGCAGCCAGAGCCTTTCCTCCATGCTATAGCCCCGCATGCATAGAAGTACTTCAGCTACCCATCAAGTTCAGGGGAAACCAAAACAGTCCAATCTACCTTCCAGAAAAGTGAGCAAGTAAAACCTATGCCATGAGTCATTGCTTAAGACCCAATGATGACTAAAGCAAATTCACTGTTTTGTAAAAAATGTAACCTATGCAATGTTTAAGGTAATTGATTGCATAAAATACTCGAGTTGTATTACCTAAACTAAAGAACACAAATCTAGAATGGGAGTGTCTCCCTAGTACATGAGGAGGAAGACCTGGGAAATGGATTTGAGGGGGCCTAGGAGATAAGGTGCCCCACTGAAGCACCAGTGAAGTAATTTTGTCTGTAGCCTCTTTTGTAAATTATTATTTTTGATACATATTTTAAATTACTTTCAATTCAACATGCATATGTTTGCTTTTATAAAACAAGTTAAAATTTAGATAAACGTTTACAAACTTTTAATCATATTTTAAAAATCTTTTACATAATGTATTAATTTTGTATCTACCAAAATGTTGTGATTTTAAATTTCACATTTAATTTTTTTAAAGAATTAAAAATATTTCAAAAAATTCTCTTAAAAATAATGTAAACATATTGATTCAATTTAAATGATATATTTTAAAAATATGGAAATATAAACAGCTTTAAAGAAATTTGTACATTTAATGCTTAGTTGCCTAATGTTGCATTTTGTTTCCTATGCAATATGAAATCCCTTTTTTGCGTAGTACTACATGTAAAAAAGTCATGCAGTACAACACAAAATGTCCTCACGTCAGTAAAAAGCCACGCAACGACACAGCCACCATTTTCTTGTGTGGGTTTGATTGTAGTGGAGAGAGGAACTGGTGAGGCGTGTGCTAGTGTATTTTGAGATGTATGGTGTGTTTTACAAAACTCATCTGTCACGTTTGTGGTTCTGATTTTGTTGTTATTCCTTGTTATTTTTTCCTGCTTGTTTTTTGGTGTCTTAAGTTTTTGTTTGTAATGTTTTGTAAGTTAAAGTTAGTGTGAATTTGTCCAGCATTTATTTTGCGCTCTGTGTTTTGGGGGTTCATTTGTTGTGGGAGGTTGATGTAAGAATCTTTGGGGGTAAGTAGGGTAGAGATGGATGAGGAAGGCACATTTCAATGAGCCTTATATAGGCCACTATCCTGGCTAGTGCTTCATCATATTATTAATAATATTGTTGAAATAATAATATAATATTTATCATTATTTGAAAAATAATTGACATTTCAAAATGTACAAATGTTTGTTTTTATAGAAAATATTGTAATATTTATGTATTAAGTTTTCTTGTATTTTGTAAGTTTGACCTCCTCTATTTGAAGCACACACAATTTCAGCTTTCAACTATAACCAGCAACTGTAAGTATAAACTGAAATGTATTAATCATTTACGTGAAAATTGATATTAAGTAAATATAAAAATATGGGCAAGATTTACATACAATGTGGACAGACTTGCAAATGTATAATGCTATGCAGAAAGGAAAAACAATTTGCTGTGCTGCATTATGCATGGTGGAAACAAACAACACAGAGCTACATCTGTGAAGATTGTCCTGCTGCTACTGTCGCTCCCTGCAATGGCCCTCTAATCATGTCATCTTGCACAATGCTTAGCCTTGCACCATGGTCCAGAGGCGAGTCTGTGGATGTCTAAAGTAATATTTGCACTGGAAGCATACCATTTCAATTCAAATTCTTATGGGTAGGCAAGTTGGAATGGTCCAACGTATTGGATTTGTGCAGTACGTGCCATCACGAGCAATGCATGTATGTTTTTTTTTAAAGGAAAGCGCTTCCATTTGTTAACGTCTGTTTCAAGGAGCTGTTACATTTGGACTCAAAGCCCGTTCTGCGGTTCTGGCAGTCTTAGTAGATTGGACTTTGTATCGCAATTTGCAAGTGTTTACACTCTGTCTACATAAGCAAGAGCTAATTGCATTTTGCAAAGAAAAGAGAACCTTTCCTGTGCAAAACACATTTTCCACTGTAAAGTAAATGTTCTGCTTTGCATTCATTTGCATCATTTAGGGCAGTAGCGTCTCCTGGAGGGAGTGCTGTGGGGTGGGGCGGGGGAGTAGCAGGGTGGGGGGTAGTAAACTAGGGCATACGGCTGAACAGATGTAAGTAAACAAATAAATAAATAAAACAAATATCCTTGCGCATGCTGCATCGCATTTGACAATGCAGCACGCACAATTAAATTCATTTTATTTATTTGTTTACTTACCTCTGTTCGGCCATATGCCGTAGTTTACTACCCTTGAAGCCGCACCCGCTGCAATGGTAAAAATAGAGGATGTGACCGCCAGGGTGGCGCTCACATCCTAATTGCACAGGAGGGAGCCATGCGCAGGTTCCCTCCTACTCTATGGTGGCGGACGGACTCAGGTCCGTCCGCCATCATAATCGGCCCCTATATGTGTAATGAACTGTGCAGCTCATTTTCAATGTTAGCAAAGTTTTTGATTAGTCTGTGCATAGGTTTTAATAATTTAAAGGTACCTTTCCTATGCAAAATCCTTTGCTTACACTATTTTCAGACATCTAAAAGCATCTTAAAGCATTGCATGTGTGATGTATAGTTTATCACATTACACATGGAAGCTTTTACCGAACGTAATCATTTTTAAGATTTGTAATGTTGCACATCTGCTGTAAGAGGACTTATTTATTTCAACAAAAATATCTAGCATAGTTAATAGATTACTCTTTCCATAAAAATAAAGTTTTGCACTGGAAAGTAAAAAATAAAACATGTCAACACTTTGTGCCTTTGCTGTCAATTTTGGTAACTTTACACCAGAACATAGTGTTGACATTAGCGTGCCCTGTGTTGGGCACTTTGTTAGCATATATACCTCTATGTTTGCACAAAGGAAGCTGATTTTGGTATTAAAGAAAGGCAGAGACAGCTGCCTGAGGGATGTGAACATAAATGAGGTGCCAATACAAATTCTGAGGTCCCAGAGCCATCTCTGCACTGCTGCTGCAGCTTGAGCAATCCACTCGAGCTCACACATCAAATGTTTCTGCCAACTTTCAAATCGTTTTTGCTATCTTTTGCCTCCTTCTAACTCATTTTTCTGCCAACTTTTGCCTCCTTCAATTTCTTTTTTGCCAACTTTTGCCTCCTAACTCATTTTTTCTAACAATTTTTTCTCTTTCTAACTTGTTTTCGCCCAAATTTTGCCTCTGTTCTAACTCATTTCCTCCCAAGTTTTTTTTCTGCTAATTTTGGAGCCTTCAGCAACACTCTCCCTCCTGTTTCCCACCTCTCACTGACTCCACCCAGCACCCCTCCCAGGGACCTACTTAATTGAGGCAACAGCATGACCCCATTGAGCAGGTCTCTGGTAAAGCTCCCCACTGCTGCTGCAGCTGGAGTGCTCCACTCGCGCTCACACATCGAACTTCCAACTTCTAAATCGTTTTTGCCAACTTCTTCCTCCTTCTTATTCATTTGTCTCCCAACTTTTGCTTCCTTCTGGTTCGTTTTAGCCAACTTTTGCCTGCTTCTAACTTATTTCTCTCCCAACTTTTGCCTCCATGTAACTTGCATTCTCCCAACTTTTGCCTCCCTCTAACTAATTTCCTCCTAACATTTGCCTCCCTCTACACCACATTTTCTCCTCCTTTTCCCACTTGCATTGTGGCCTTCAGCACCGCTCTCCCTCCCACCTCTTGCTGACTCCGCCCAGCACCCCTCCTACCCAAGAACCTACCTAATGGAGGCTGCAGCGCGACCCCATTGAGAAGGTCCGTGGGTCAGCTCCCCGTGGCTGCTACAGCTTGAGTCCTTCACTCGAGCTCACACATCGAACTGTTTCTGCTAACTTCCATATCATTTTTTGACAACTTTTGCCTCCTTCTAACTCATTTTTCTCCCAACTTTTGTCCTCTTCAAGTTTGTTTTTGCCAACTTTTACCTCCTTCTAACTTGTTATTTCTCCCGTTTGCCTCCTTCTAACTCTTTTTCCCCAAGCCTTTGCTTCCTTCGAATTTGTTTTCTCCCAACTTTTGCTTCCCATGTTTTTCCCACTCAATTTGGCACCTTCAGTGCCATTCTCCCTCTCACTTACCACCTTCTTTTGACCCCGCCCATCGCCCCTTCCAGGAACCTACTTAATGGAGGCCACGGTACAGCCACGCCAAAGGCAAGCTTGGACCACGTCCAGTGCCAGAAACCCTGGATCTCTACCGACCCACAGCTACACCAGCCCCTGGCCCACAACAAGAACTGCAGCCACACATCCCTACGCTCAACGACAGGACCCTTCTACTGCTAACACTTCCTCTTCTCATGTGGCAGAAAGATTTCCTCCCTCTGGCCCCCACTCACCACTACTGAGCCAGTCCAACTCCAATACTTCCTGATCAACACATGATCAGTCCAGAAACTCACTACTGAGATCTGGGACACCATCCCTTACCTCATTCCGACGTCATCTTCTTCACCAAGACCTGGCTCAACCCTACATCAGCACCGAACATCACCATTGCCACACTCAACGGATACAATATCATACACTGGGACCACATTAACAAACAAAGACGTGAAAAACCCATCATCCACATAGAATCCCAACACTGCCTAGCCACCACAGAAGACACCTCCCTCATCATGGAACACCTCAACTTTCAACCCAGCACATATGGCAAGACCACCATCAGAGACACCCTTGCCTGCAGACAGCCAGGACCACACCCTGCCTTCTGCAAGGCCATTCCAGACTTCATCGCCCCTCTGACTGTCAACACCAAGAACGTTGCCTTCTTTGGAGACCTCAACTTTCACCTTGATGACTCTAACGATGTCAACACAGCCAATGTACTGGAGAGCAAGAACAACCTCAGACTCTTCCAACTTGCCACCAACTCCACTCTCATCTCCGGGCACACAATTGACCACATCTTTACAGCAAGCAACACAGTCAGGTACAGCCATGCCACCAAACTCACATGGTCAGACTACTCAATTGTCCACTTCTCCAGCACAACTGCCAGACACCCCCACTAACCAGTCCAGTGCCTCCCACAGGAGCTGGAGCAAAATGCCTGAAAACCTATGGATCAGCATCCTCAGCTGCTCCTCTCTGGTCACCACTTCCAACCTCGAAGTGGCTATCAAAAACTTCAACTCCTGGATCATCATAAGCGCCGGCATAGTCACCCCCGTCAAGTCCGCCAAACCAGGCAGACCCACCAAGAACACCAGTTGGTACACCCTAGTACTATAAACCCTCAAACATTACTACAAATGACTGAAAATGATTTGGCATGCTAGCAAAGAGCCAAACGACGGAGCTACCTTCAAACTGGCTCTTAACAAATATCCCCAAGTGCCTGAAACACATTAAAAAAGGCTCTCAGGTCGCTCACCTCCAAGCCAGCTCTAGCAACAGCAAAGAACTCTTCAACATTGTTAAAGAGTTCACCAACATCTCAGCTACCGACCACACAAACACTCCTTCCCAAGATCTCTGAGACATCCGAGAAGACTTCTTCCTCAGCAAAAAAATCTCCACCATCTATGAACATTTTGACCCTCAACTGCCCTCTCCAGCAACCACAGCCTCCTCACCAACTCCCACTTGATCCTGAGGGTTACAACATGTGATCATCTCACCATGCAAACCACCTCTGCCATCATGAGCTCCATCCACTCAGGGGCACCCAAGGACCCCTGCCCCACCACATGTTCAATCTCAGGAACAACACCATCAGCAAAGAGCTCACCACCATCTTCAAAACCTCCATCACCTCTGCTACCTTCCCAGAGGAATACAAACACATGGAAGTCAAACCCCTCCACAATAAAACTCTCTGCAGACCTGAAAGATCTCAAGAACTACCGGCCCATCTCCCTGCTCCAGTTCTCTGGCATTGTTCTGGAAAAGCCATTAACTTCCAACAAAACCAACTACCTATAGAACAACGACTTCCTGGACCCTTCCCAATCTGGGTTCCCATCAAATCACAGTGCAAACATTGCCCTAATTGGAGCCACAAATGACATCAGAATGCTCCTAGACTAAGAAGAAACCTCCCCTGTAATACCGCTTGACCTCCCTGCAGCTTTCAACATTGTGTCCCACTACAACCTCCTAAAGAGCCTCCATCAGGTAGGGAATCAAGGGAACACTATCAAGTGGATTGCATCCTTCCTCCCCAAAAGAACGCAGAATGTCCCCCCACCACCTTACACCTCGGGCCCCAAGGACATCATCTGCTGCATCGCAAAAGGGTCCTCACTCAGCCCTACCCTGTTTAACACCTATATGACCCTACTGCCCATCTTGGTCAGGACCTATGGAATGAACATCGTATCAAACACTGTAAACACTCAGCTCATCTGCTCTCTATCCGGGGTCCCCAACACCACCAATGCCAACATAAATCTGGGCTTGACCAGTGTCGCCCACTGGATGCAAAACAACTGCCTCTAACTCAAAACTGACAAAAAGGGGGACTGATCTTCGTGAGCAACACATCCCCATGGGATGCCCCTGTTGGCCAGCAGAACTGGAGCCTCACAAACACCCACAGCACATGTCGGGAGCCTAGGCATCTTACTGGACAGCAAGCTCACCATGATAAATCAGATCAATGGACGCAGTATCCTCAGAGTGCTTCCTCACTCCAAAATCGTTTCAAGTGGCTCCCTGCCAGCACCAGACGCACCATCACCAAAGCCCCTATCACCAGCCTTTTGGACTATGGCAACACCTTCTACATAGCAATCATCTCACATTTTCTAAAGAGACTGCAGACCACTTATAAGTTAGCTATCAAACTCATCCTCGACCTCCCGAGACAGGTCCACATCACCCCTCACATCAGAAACCTTTGCTGGCTCCCCATCCACAAAAGGTGCCAGTTCAAAATGCTAACCCATGCCTACAAGGCCCTTCACAATCAGGGACCAGCATACATTAACGCCCAGGTTAACTTCCACCAGCCTCCCTCTCCCTTGCCCACACTCACTGCATCCACCAAAGCAAGAGTGGCAGCGGTTCCTTCTCCTACCTGGCCACCAAGACCTGGAACAGCCTCCACCTATGGACCTCCCTCTCCCTGCAGGAATTCAGAAAGGGTCTGAGAACCTGGCTGTTTGACTGACTATAGCCAGCAGTAGAAACCCCCACACCTGAAACCTTCATGGGTGAAAAGCAGCGCTATACAATTCCCATTCAAATAGCCACAAATATTTAAAAGTACTCCTATGCACCAAAATTAAGATAATTTAAGACACAAGTTGATAAAAGAATCAACTGGAGATTTGTTTGGCTTTGAAGGCAAAACTGATATATCTTATATAGTGTTTACTAGCTTATGGAAACATGTAGATGCTTTTCCAAAAAATATTTCTACAAGAAATCTTGTTTATAAAGAATTTGTTCAAACTTAGGAAAGATTTTACAAGGTTGGCTAAATGTAATACCTTCTCAGGACAACACTATTGAGAGTAGAGCAAAGAAAATTTGACCAATATAATTTCCTCCTCAGTATTGCCATAGGGATAAAAACAATTTCTATCTCATCCATATGGAAAAATCCATCATGCAAATCTTAAAGTTCGATTGTTAGTTATGTAAAAGATACTGTTGACGTCAAATGATCGTAAGGTGGATAATGGCGAAATATCTATTTTAAAAATGGTCAGACTAAAAGAAGATCTATGGGCCAGATGTATCAAGCAAAATTGCGATCACAAACTGTGAAATTCGCAGAATGTAACCGTTTGCGATCTGTAAATCATAGTGTGCATTGTAGGGAAGAAAAAACCCACTTGCAAAATAAGGAATCGCAAACTTTGTGATTCCCTATTTTGTGCATGCATTTAGAGAATCTCAATTTGTGATTCCCTAAATGCTATTCTAGTAGCTATCGCAAATTGCGATATTGCTTTAAGGAATTGCAAATTACCACCAACTTCAAGTTGGTGGTAATTTGCGATTTCCTAGAAAAATGCACTTTTTTGCATTTTTCAAAGTGCCATGTGGCTCACATACATGCCCTTAGGGCATGTATGCGTGCCACATGCGCAGACATGCACATTTCAGGGGTGCAACAGGGTGTCCTTCTGGAACCCTTGCATCCTTGAAATTGCATGCCCAATTTGCGAGTACATATTGGGTACTCGCAAACTGCGCATGCAATTCCCATTCATTCCTATGGGCCTGATGGCCCATAGAAATGAATGGGAAGCCATTCCTTATTTGTGACTCACAATTTGCGAGTCGCAATTAAGGAATGCGTAGGAATCGCAAAATAATAGCAAATTCCTACATACATTGCATTCTGCGGGTCTATAATAGCAAATCGGTAAAATTTGCTATTATAGACTAGCAAAATGTAATGTTGATACATCTGGCCCTTTGCTGAATGTATTACTAAATGAAACAATTTTTTTTGCTGGAAGGGAGTTTATGTGTTCAGCAACGTACATAAGCCTGACTGAGTGTGGTCTATAAAGATGTTACATTACATGTATCATTAAATATAATTTTAAAGTACTAGCTCTATGAATTGGAAATCCCTAGTAAGAATAGTTTGTAAATGTATAATGGTTAAACTGTGTATTTTAAAAACGTATCATCATTTAGTAATTCAAAATAAATGTAAATAGAAAATTGTTCCATCTGTTAACTTATGTTTTACTAAAACATATTTAGAAAATTTGGATGACAATAAATGTAGGAACAGGGCCATCAGGCAAGCATATTTCAATTTCATGCAAGCATTGGCAAGACAGTTCTGAAAGATGCCAGCAATATGGCAGGGTGCTTATTTTCTGTCCAGGGAAGACCTGGCCGGATTGATCCCATGAAGAGCAGGATCAAGACTGATTTGCATATGGCTGGGTCCAAACTGGGGTGGTGAGCAAAATGAATATGGATTAAACCCAGATCTTTGACTGGGGGTGAATGTTTGCCTTGTTCAGCTTTCCTTCCATCATTTGCTCTTTGTTGCTTTTGTTACCCTAAGTGGGAAGGGTATGCTCAGATGTGGGTCCCATGCTCATTGTGCCACTGGTTTCAAGCTAGCCTGACTGATGAGGGGTGATACCCTGAAACTGATCCCTGCATGCTTGTGTTTTGGTCTATGGAGGACCTGGCCCTAGCTTTAAGGAGTTTAGAGGACAGGGTACTCCATCATAAAAAGTGGCGGAGCACCCTGTCTGTCTGTTGATGGTCCAACTGCTCTAGTGTGAGCCAGGCAGGCTGCCATGTTTCCTGTGGTAGTGTCCCCTATCACTCCACCGTTGAAAACATTACACCAATGGCCTTATGGAGTTTGGTTGCCATTGATGTAATAATATATGAGCACCCGTCCTCCTCATAAACACATATGCGCATCCAACGGCCAGAAAAAAATTGGCCAATAGTAAACAACTAACTGCATCCATCACAAAAATCAGGAGTACCTTTCCCTTATGGGACTTGATACTCACAGGAGACTTTAATTCAAACTTAATTCACACCCCGGATGAGGATGAATCTCTAACATCGGATAACATATTTTGGAACATTCCACATCAATATCAGCCAAAGAGGCAAAAAACGGATCACATGGGTCAGGGGTTGGTAAATGCCCTAGAGTTTCTTGGGCTAAGAGTAATAAATGGCAGAACTCAGGACGATTTCCCCCCCTAATCATACTTACCACAGGGAAAAGACACAGTCAAGATTGGACTACACAGCCATCTCAGTATCGCTGATGCCATTCCTTTCCCACTTCTCAATAGAGTTCACAACCAGGAGCGATGATTCATATCAGCGGATCCATGTTAGGTTGAAACTCATTAAACATCAGGTAAACGCAACAGTTGAAGGCCACATATACACAGTTGACTTAAAACGACTAAAATGGTCAAATGACACAATTGAAATGCTACAGTTAAAAATCAAAAAAAGCTAACAGTAAGCATAGCTGGGGCCCAGAATAAAATTCAAGCATGGGAAAACTTCACGGAAGACTTAACTTCTTTAATGTCACCTGTACAAAAACAGACAAACAATCACAGTCATAAAAACGACTCGGGACGAACATTAACGGCAGGGCTGCGAGCCTTGAAAAGTAAACTTAGAAAATCTATAAGGAGGCTAAAATGAACAGTCCCTGACGCAGTGGCCTGGGACAGTGTAAGGCAGCTAAGGGAACGCTATAAAAGAGAGCTCTGGGAAAATAAAAGAAAGAGCAATGATAAATTCTGGGCCGAACTTCTCTGTAGCTCCAAGAAATCCAACTCAAAACAGTTCTGGTTAATCATAAATAAACTGTATAGACCAGTGAACGCATTATCGTCCAATATACAAGAATCAGAGTGGGTGGAATTTTTATCCACAAGGTTTACTGAAACATCTACCCAAGATACATCCGTGGGAAACCCCACGATCTAGCTGCTGGAATAGGCAAATCCAAAGAGGCCACTGAAACGATTAGCCACGCAGATGTGATAACTTCTCATAAAAAGAGCTACTAGATATTGATATCATTCCAATGGAGGAAAATGCCTCTCTGATAGCGGCAATAAGTTACTTGCCACCTTTAAATGAAGGGGTTAGGCGTATAATCAAGAAAGGCAGAAACGACGGTGCGCCAGGCCCCAACGGAATTCCCCAAGCAATCTTTAAACATGATATCTCGTTTTGGGGTAATTACCTTACTAACTTATATCAAGAAATAGAGCACCTAAACAACATACCAGTAAATTGGCAAGGTTCGATTCTGACCCCTATATTCAAAGGAGGAGAAAGAGCAAATCTAGCTCACTACAGGTTGATAGCTCTGCTGGATGCAGAGGCCAAATACTATGCTACCTTGGTGCTAGAAGAGCTCAAGGTATGGTCTGATAATCTTAACCTCATCCCGACCAACCAGACAGGCTTCAAGCAAGGTTTAGGGACGACGACGAATATTTTAGGTCTATCATTAATTGCAAACAAGTATAAGCAGAGGAAACTACAACTTTACCTCTGCTTTATAGACCTAAAAGCAGCCTTTGATAGCGTTGATCGCCACCTCCTGTGGAAAAAGCTGTGAGCTTGGGACATCCCTGAAAAGCTATTAAAAGGCTTATTGTTATTATATTCAAACACCTGGCTAAGGATAAAGATAGGTGATGGGTCCAGACTATCAAGGAAGCTGACAACCACCAGAGGCCTCAAACAAGGGTTTGTTCTGGCCCCTCACTTTTTTAATTTGTTTCTATCCGACCTCGCTCAAAGGCTGGATTGTATTAACTCCCATCCTCCGAAACTTGGTAAATTGAGACTTTCTCACCTTACATACGCCGACGACGTGGTACTAATGAGCCAAACAAAGATCGGTCTCCAAAGAAGTCTTAATGAAATGTCAGCCTATATTTCAGAAAATAATCTTGAAATAAACATATTCAAGACTAAAACAATGGTGATTGGGACTAAACAGAAAAGAAAACAGACAATCTGGCTTAACGGTAACAAACTTGAGGAGGTAAATAAGGACAAGTACCTAGGGCTAGATGTAGGTAATTCTATTTTACCACTTCTAAAATACCGAATTTTACCAATTCGGTATTTAAGAAGTGGTAAAATAGAAGGGGGCACATGTAGGTATTTCAGAATTGGTAAATACCGAATCTGTAAGATTCGGTATTTACCGATTCGGTAAATACAGAATCGGTATCCCCCATTGATTCCTATGGACCTTGAAGCCCATAGGAATCGATGGTGAATACCGAATCGGTATTTACCGATTCAGTAATTGCTGATTCCTGCAAGGGTGCAGGGGGTGTCACTTTGACACCCTCTAGCACCCCAAATACAGGCATGTGTGCCATGTGGCACACATACATGCCCTAAGGGCATGTCTGTCTGTCACATGGCACAGGTGTGCATGCACACATGTGCATGCACACCTGGATTAGGTATTTTAGCACCCAATTGGATTGGGTGGTAACATACCGAATCTGAAAAGCCTGCGGCACTCAAAGATGTGCTACCTACATCTGCTTTTACAGAATCGGTATTTTTACAGAGTCTGTATTTACCGATTCGGTAATTTTACCGAATCTGTAAATACAGATTCGGTAAAATACCGATTCTGTAAAGCATGCTCCTACGTTAGAAAACCCAAATACCGGTCGGAAACGGCCGAAATCGGCCGTTTCCGACTGGTATTAGGGCTCCTACATCGGGCCCCTGGGTCTCTATATTGATAATACAAGAAACCTCACGGAGCAAAAAAGATACATGTCTCAGAGAACAAGCGCGCTCATATTTGCTTTGAGCTCACTGGCTAAAAATCTGAAGGGCCCTTCATATAAACCCCTGCTAGCTGTTATGAAGGCAAAAATCCTGGCAACACTAACATATGCTAGTTTTGCCTTCCATGGCGAAGATGGAGAGGTCTTAAATAAACTAATAATTTCCATCTATAGAAAAGTAATCCAGATTCAAAGATCTGCCTCTCCAGCCCAGGTTCGCCTTGAATTCGGCCTAATAAATGAAGACATAGGCAGAATGTACGCAACAGTGAAAACCTGGTATCGCCTGAAGCAAAATGTAGCTACATCAGAAATAAATGAAGCCCTGTTGTCCGAATTAAACGAGGACAAAACCTCCCTTTTTAGTCAGTACCTAAGCAAATCCCTTTTAACTACAGGTACAACGGAATTATGGAATAGAAATCTGCCGTACCAATCTTTAAAAAAAAAACAAGCGATAAACAAAAATTCAAAAATCCATTCGTCAACATTGGATAAAAATATTTTTAGATCAAGGTTGCATGCTTGGATGGTGATAAACAACTACAAGTCCCTTGCACCGGCGGTATATCTGAGCGAAACATTTTCAATTAATGTAAAAAAACAACTGCTGCCATTATGTTTTGGTCACTACCATCCTTGGCTGACCAGCCTGCCTGGGTGCATACAGGCTCTAAATCATGTCGGCTGTGCAACTTTCACAAAGAAGATTTTATCCATGTAATTTGCGTATGCAAGAATCTGTATAAAGAACGAGTTAGGATCCTAAAACCAAGCTTTAATGACATAGGCATTAGATCCTGTAGAGCTGCAATAACGGCGTGCCTAAATCCCTCAGATCCACCATTGAACGGTAGACTGATTAAATTCCTCACAGCATTTAAAAAGCTGTGCTAAATACAGCAACGAGGAACAAAAAATGGGCTACCACTCTGCACAGAACTTTTATTAACAATGATTTTTTAGAAACATCATGAAGAGATGAAGAGATTGTATGTTTAATTCTTTTTTAATGTATTTTGCTACAATATTGGTCTTTCTCGCATTTGTTATTAACCTTAAATTGTTATTGTTTTAATTTACTAAACAATAAACTTTCATCTACTTTAAAAAATATATGAGCACCCGCCCTACTTATAGCAGATGCCCTGAAGTTTTTTTTCTATTTGGCACCACCAGGAAAAACCGTTAATTGTTGTATAGTATAGATTTAACCTTCAGATTGATAGAAAATATATACTTTTCAATAGCTGAGCAAGCTCAAGAATGAGGCAATACACATCAAAGTGAGTCACTACATGTCAGAGAAGGACACAACTTGGCAGCTTTAATTTAACATTAAGCAAGTAAATGGCTTGTGCTACTACAGTTAAGCTAAGGCAATTTTTCTAAATTCCACTATCATTCCATTTTGTACTATTTTCGGAGCAATTGTTAAAGCAAATCAGTTTTCATAATTCTCTTAACTTCGGAAGACATATCATCATTAAAATATTAAAGTAAAGCATAATCAGATTTTTCATCTATGATAGTGTACATTGCTGGTACAATGTGGGGTAAAAAATGGAGAAGACTTTATTTCTGTTGAAGCGATTAATACAATTGCTGGTGAGTATATAGAGTAGAATGAGTATAAGTAACAATGCAAAAATGATCTCTATTATTTTTATTCCTGTTCTTTAAATGTGCCCACAGTGTGCCTTTAACCAAAGCCATTTACTTCATCCATCAATACTGAACCCATCATCAATTTTATTATAATTCATTCACACAATTATGGATGTGATAGGTATGGTAATGTATATACTCAGTGGAATATTTGGCATGAAGGAGAAACATTTGGATCCAGCAA
Source organism: Lissotriton vulgaris (assembly GCF_964263255.1). Taxonomy (NCBI): domain Eukaryota; kingdom Metazoa; phylum Chordata; class Amphibia; order Caudata; family Salamandridae; genus Lissotriton; species Lissotriton vulgaris. The sequence goes on from NC_141694.1 coordinate 1,462,022,903, forward strand.
TAGCATAAACTGTATCATTGACAGCCAGAACAAAACCAATAAAACCAACCAAACCAAGAACCATCCTGTTTTTCAAAAGAACAGTTCTATGGGCTTGCTTTGAATTGATTAGAATTGTAATTGTATTGTATTGTAATTGCATTTATATAGCACGTATTTCCCCTGACGGTGCGTAAAAGCGCTTTTTCGGGGAGTAGTACACTACTCCAGGACCCAAAAAGGATTAGTGGTGAATTAGTATAGGGAAATATCAAATTAATTTGAGCGGTGGACTTGTTAGTCTGACTGATTTCCCAGAACCTTTGCATTATTTTTTACATTTCCAGGAAATGATAAAAATTAGAATGACTTTTTTCATTGGTACAATTAAACAAGATTTGCCAGTGCTCTCTGGCATTGCTAGTCTTTTCACCTCCCACTGCACAACTTCCTTTAAAAATGTAGTTCTCTTCTGTGACCCAGCTGTTAGATGGCCAATCTAGATTGCTTGAAAATAATTAAAAAGTGTGGCCAATTTTTCTTCATTTTGTGAAAACTAGTCAGATTGTATTATTGAAGTGTAGAAGTCAGGTAGAAGTTAAGTAGGTACATGGCATAATGGGTTTGCTTTCGTAATTTGAACTGCAGTTGACTACGAGACATATATTCTTTTGTTAAGGATGCAATTTCCTTCCAATATGCTTGTAACAAATGAACAAAAATACTTGAATTTGCGTACCAGGATAATTTTTTTCAAGCAAATAATCATTCAAAAATCAAAGTTCATTTTGATGTTCCTAGGACTTTTCTTTCAGTTTTAGATTGTTTTACCGATGAAAATTCAGTAGAAGTAGAAAAATGTTTGTCTGGTAGCAAAACCATACACTAATGGCATGGTTGTGTTATTATCTTAGCATGAATAGTACAAATCTGTTACATTTTATGAGGCATCTAGATTTCACTATTCTCTAAAGTAACAGTGTAATGGAGAATACCAAAGAAAAGTTTTTTCTTTGTTAAAGTTGGGGCCTTTCTTATCATAAATGATCGTAAAGCATACAGGTACCTGGGTAAAGGATTCAGATTGTTTGGGTTATGTTATTTTCACTAAATGTTTTAACTTGGGTATGTTGTCCATTATGCACCTGTTTTTTGTCTCTGCACCATCCTTTTAAGATTAAGGATAGATGGTATCAATGTGCATGGGAATGTTTTGTGATGCCTGCTGTAATACTGAGCCACAGAATTTGATGGAAGTTGCAACCAATGTTACAGAGAGTGGTTATGCTTGGTTGCTGTTTCAGCCAAGTCACTCACAGTAGGAGTTCTACCTTGGCAATGAGTTGAAAAGTAGTCAAAACATCTCCAAGGAGCCTTTGAGAGTAATGCAAGAGGCTTGGCTCATAGGCACAGAGCCTGCAGGCCTTACTCCAATGACACAGATAAAAAGGCCTATTCACTTCTAGTGATCACTACACAGTATGTTGTCACCACCACGCTCAAGCAGCTTAACTCCTGGCAAATGGTCATCGTACCAGAGGGAGCAGCAACGGTGCATGGAGGCCCTTATTGAATACTATACAATGCAAGGGACCACATCATCAAGGTTGTATTACCGCCATTGATGTAGAATACCTCGTATCCTAATCCAGCATCCACTACTAAGGAGATAGCGCCACCCTGCGTACTTCGCCCCCTGCTTCTCCCGCTATGGATCTGAGCTCTCACACATATTTGCCTGCCCTGCACTCCCCTCCAAGGGCTCCCAGCCGGGAACCATGTGAGTGTTTTGTATTCACTTCCTCTACACTGTACCACTTTTACCAACTACCTATTATCAAGCAGCGCAAACCCACCTCAGGTGTCCCCATACTGACAAGTCCGGAAGAGATCCGACATCCACCAAGGGTCGAAACATCGTCGACAGATAAAAAGAGACAGACCACACATAATAGTTGCCTATACCTCCAACTATTGTACATTTACTATAGCCATTTCTAATGAAAATTCGAAACAGAAACCTTTTTTTATGTTTCACTATAGGAGTATAGGTTCTCACAAATTATTCACTTGGGACACACTGTCACTTGATATACTGTGTATTTATATGTTTTGGATACTATGTATTGATAATCATCACTGTCTATGTATGTATAAACTATGGAAATATCTCAAAAACCGACTGAGTGTGTATGCAGCTCCTTTATTTGACGTCTACCCTAAACACCCACATTGCCATTGTGCAAAAATACTTATTTTTTACGTGTTCCATATTTATCCACCGGAGCCATTGTTGTTTTGCCATAACCTTACACCCAGGCTCCCAGTGAGTAGGGTTCCCTTGTTCTCCCTCCCAGTAGCTCCTGGCAAAGGCAGTAGCCTTTCACTACTATGAGGATAGCGATTTGGGCATCCCTCTCAGCCAAAAATGACCACAAACGGTGAGACAGGAATATGTCATGGCACACACGCAAGGTGCCTGTAAATCCATGACAACAAAAATCAGCATTAAGGAGCCAGACATAATTTCAGTTGGGGAGTTTAGGGCAGGGGTGAATGCCCATCACCATGCCAGGGGCTTTTCCATCCAAAGACATAATAGGACAAAAATATGGGGAACATTTTCAAAGACTGCTGTCTAGTCTGGCAATATTTCACCAGTAATCGATCATTCTTTCATGATATGTTATGCTCACTACTACAAAATAAACATGCATACCAATCATGGCTGCAAAATGCTGTTTTTCCACTATTCAGTTAGTAGAAATAATGTTTTTACACTAATCAGTTGATTGAACTGACAAAGCAAAATCGTGCAGGCACTGGCATCAGTACAATTTACATAGTATGGCTAATGAGACTTCAAGTGGTGCAAACAGAACCAACAGTGACAGGCAAAGAGAGAAATGTTGTACGGTTTCTAAGGAGACATTGTACAGTCAGAGAATTGTTTCCTGTTATTTTTTGTCTTATTTGTAAACTGAGCCAAATATTTTAAACAATATTTTAAACAATTCTGAGAAGTTGAAATGTGTTTTAGAATCAGCTCCTGGCATCCTTGGTTAGATGCCCACACTGGAACTCTGTTTTAAGATACATTTCTCAGTATTGAGAGTCTGAGTAAAAATCTAACTTCTCCTTTCACCAGCTTGTAAACTTTTTGTGAAGTAATTTGTTGTTCCAGTTAAGTGAATAGATTTAGATTAATTGATCTATTGACTATGTCAAAGTTTTTTGCCAATGCTGTGCACCGTTTACAAGAAATATAATGCTTTTGTCGTTGCTGTGTAATATCAGCCATCATTCGCCAGACATATGCATGAGTGATGACATATGCAACATGTATCACCAAGATACCGTTGACTTTTTTCACTGATCTCATGGCAGATGGCACTTGGATAAGTAAATAATACAATGTATTTTAGTGGCATGATAGTGCTTTTAGCACAGTGAAGCGGACCAGCAGGAAATTATAGCTGCTGGTCCCTCCAACAATACAAATAAATAACATTTAAAAAATATGGACTTAAAAAATATGGACCCCCATAACGGTTTGGCGAACAATGTTGGAGAGGGTCAGGTGAAACACAGTGGATTGGGCAGCCAGTAAATGTGTAAAGGAGCCACTTAAGGCTGGGCCTGGGGAATCCTTTGAAAAAATAAAAGCTGGAGAGGTATGTGAAAAGGAAGGGATGTGTTTAGGGAGAGGTAGGGTGACCAACAATCTTGCATTTTGCAGTTTTGTCTTGCAAACATGGCTCCTGTCACACTGCCCTCACGATGCAATGCGTGATGCCATTTGTTCACATATTGGTTTACCACCACTTTTAACCATCTCAAATGGCAAGGAAATCTCACCCTTTCAGTCCTTCATGAGCTGTCAAAGAGATGCCTTGCAGTGGGTGGGAGGGGGAGCTACAGCACAGGAGGCTTCTTGCACAAAGCAGCTAAACAAGCACATTCAACTATTAAGATTCAAATACAAATCACTTGCCATTACACAGTCCTGGATGTATGAATGAAAAACATGCTGGGGTACTGTACTGAAAATTACCCCTTGATGTTTATTTGTTCCATAAGCCTGCTTTAAAGTTCTCCCTTTTTGTCAGATTAGAGGAAGAGGAGAGTATGATTTTCCCATGATCAAACAATTTTCTAAAGTAGTACACCTGAGACTGCTGCAATCTGCTACTTGCTGCAAAGGCTGTATATTTTTTTGCCACTACACTGCATATTGATGAATACACCATGAGACTGAGCACTTACGTCTTCCCCAGCAAATATTGATTAATTTTTATAACTACGCATTCACTAGTACTTCTTCATTGATCCTAAATACGCTCAATCTTGCCAAAAGGAAGTAGGGTAATACTTGGCTAAATTGGATCATATGTTCTGGTTCCACTATTTCCAACAGTCCCCTAGACCTCATCTGGTGTGGCAGTGATTTTGAAAGCAAGGCTAAGAACCTGCTCTTCCCAGAGAAATGTCACTTTGTTGTTCTCTCCTCACACATTTTAGAATACAGTGTTTATTTCCAGCATTGTTTAGGGAAGTGGTAAAGCTGAGATAAGATGTCAGGTATCCTACTTCCATGGCTAAAATGTGCCCCACTAGTCCACATCTAGTTCTGTGTTTTTTCACCTCATTGACTTGCCTACTTTATTAGAGGTGCTGTCAAGGTTACTAAAGCACTAATTCCCTTTTCTTATGGTTCTGTGGTTGTAGGTGGTTACTGGCCTTCATCCATAGTGCATATAAATATTTACTATTGTTTGTATCAAAGTTTATGGATATGCAAGTTGTTCATTTACTAAACTTGTCTCACAAATGATGCAATAGTGAGCAGGCACTGCTTACTCCAAGAGGTGGTAAAATGAGTAATACTCAAATACAGTATGAATAGTATACAGAATAATGGTCATACATGAATGTCTGCAATGCAAGAATGTTTGCATCACAAGTGGCTGTAGGTTGCATTAGAATAATTGCATCCACATACAACTTTAAACAAGTTACCATACCCATTTTAGTTCTGCTTATCATTCGCAAGACTGATGCTCAGCCAAATCAATGATGTTTGATTATTTCATATTACAAGTAAGGAAATGATTCACAATTTCCCAACATCAAATGTGTGGCCTGTACAGACAATATTTATTCTTACCAATATGACACAGCAAGTTGAACTTCTGATCGCCAGACTAGTTTCTAAAAGCAATCATCATTCTAATTGTCATTCTACAAATGATTTTGCTTCCAAATCATTGAAAAGGTCCAAATGACGAAATATGTGTTGACTATTCTGTATGCAACTTAAAACCCCATGTGATGCAAACGTATGAGGGTCCATTCATTCACCATCAATAAAAATCAAATACAATAGTTTAATCAAGTGTTCATCAACATTTATCAAAGAGACTTATTCTGACAGTACTGATGCACATTTGCTCCCATTGTTCTGGACAATATTATGAATCAATGCTCATCAGTCAGTCTTTGTATATTCCTTGGTAACTGTGTTTCTTAATGGCGAAGTGACACTCGACACATTACAAGGCAATTGTATGTAATTAAATGTTGGTGTTTGATATTGCAGCCACTACAACTGCTGGATAGGTGACTCCAATTCCACCACTACCGCTGTAATAATTGATGGTATGAATAGTAATCACACCTGATAAGCCCATCTCTAACTCAATTATAGGTTATAAAATAGCCTGCATTGGAGGAAGGAGAATTAAGTACAAAATCCCAAAATAAGTTATGAGACTCATAGTCCCCAATATCTCCATAAAAGTCTTCAGATGAGTACGCAAAGTGTCTCTACATATGCAACATGTCTCCACGTGTGCAAAATGTCCTGCGAAGTAACAATGTAAAGTTAGCCACCCTAGCAGTGGATAGAAACAAATCAGTCTATCAAAAGGATGGTAAAAGACTATGATCCAGGGGATAGACCCACAAGAAGAGGAAATACATTAATTGAATAATAACTAAGAAATGAGGGCAACAATAAAGTCAAGCACTGGACTCTACACCCACTGTAAGTTGTTGGAATGGTCCACAAGAGGCTTTAGACTAAAGACAGCTAAAAGCTGTCTGATCAATAAGACCTACAGAGAGAGAAAGTTGAGGCATGTGATCATCTGATTATATATACATTGAACACCCATGCAAGCTGGTTATGTCACCTGCTGAGATTAGTGTTGTGGCTTTCTTGCACTGGAAGTCCACCCTTCTTTGACAATGATAATATAACTTCAGAAAACTAATTTATTTCATTCTAAGGAATAATACTAATCAACACAGATTAATGTTGGTATTGTTTTAATTGCTCTACCATCTCAGTACCCCGCCCATTAGTTTCTCATGCACTTACAAGCTGTATTCTACAGATATTACTGTTTTAGCCTTAATCGTATCATTTGTAACAGTGGCATGGCAGTATGCCACCTGTAGCCATAGATTTCTCATATTATTGTTATTATACCTCTCATACTGGTTCCCTGGCCAGTGGAAAATTTCAGCTTATTGAGAAACAAGCATTGGCAAATACAAGAGGTCTCGCCTTTGGGACCTATTGACTTTGATAATGTCTTTTGGTGATTGTGTAAACCTTCGAGGGAAAAGCAGTTTTTATTGATGCTATCCAGCATTGGCAAAAGAAGAAATGTAATATTGTGTGTGATTTGATAGGTAAATGCATGCATGAAGATGTAAGCACATGTGCACTGCTGGAAAAGTAATCAGGTGCCATTTTTATTCTTATTTGCCAAATTAAAGGAAAGTGCATTTTTGTAAGACGTTAAGGTTGGCAGCAATTTGCTGTCATGTCATCCAAAAATGAACAATTTTAAAAATTGAAATGAAAAATGGTCAGCAGTACAGAGGAACGGAAGGGAGGAGTGGGTGGGGGAAGCAATGGGAAGTAATTGTAGGGCTGAAGGGAAAAGCCAGGAGGGGAGGAGGATAAAGCAGCACATAGGGCAGTGAGGGACAGAGTAACACAAAGTACAAGGGGTTAAGTACACAAGAGACAGAGTTGAAAAAAAAACATACACTGCCATGGAGTGCCTAAACAAAAAGAAAGAATATAGTCCCCTAAAAGTGAGCAGTGCAAGAATAGAAGTCAGGAAAATAAAAGACTGGCAAGGAGAGAATGCTCCAAAGGAGGGCAAACACAAGATGGACAAGACTGAGCACGGAAAGTTAATCACTAACATAATTCATAGAAGGCCCCCTTTTGATCGAATCCAAAGTCAGTGCACAGAGAAAACTTCTGCACTGGGTCCGCCACACAGTGAAGGATGGAAGGTCTCTACAAGTGGCACTTCTAGTTCTCCCTTACCGGAAAAGGTAAAAGAAGTCCAAATAGATGGAAGCATTTTTTTTAGCAAAATGGAAGATATAAAACAAAACAAGCAGGGGCAAAGCCAAGAGGTCTCACCTTTGAGACTTATTGGTTTTGACAACAGTTTTTAGCCGTACTGCCCAGCATCCCTGATGTGCGGCAGGGCTAAAATGTTTGCTGTATCGCCAATGTGCAGCCGGATGCATGATTTTGCAGGCATGTGCACCACACAGCTGCTTTTTATTTCTTTTTGCTAACTGATCCAAGTTGGATTGGTGACCAAAACAAAAGTGAACAAAAGAGCCATTTTCAAAGCAAAAAAAATGGGGAAGCAACACATGGGTGGGGTGGAGGCTGAAGTCACATGGGGGCAGAGGCAACATGGGCAGCATAGTTAGGGGGTGCCACTAAAAGGAGGAGTCTGGTGTAAAGCAACTCAGTTGGGAACAGGTAGGGTGAAATGCAAAAACAGAGAGTCAACAAAGTTGAGCTCTGGAGGGGGTTTCCAAACAATTAAAAGAGTAATGTGGAACTGGTAGGGAGAAGCACACATGCATGAAAACAACACAGGGCATTTGGGGAGAAGAACAAAGATGAGAGAGGTGCACAGAGCATGGAGGTAGAAATGGACAACTGAGATAGTTGGAAAATATATGCACTCTCCTAGAGTTCTTAAAGAAAAAGAAAAAAGTAGCACCTGAAAAAGTGAGCAGTGGAAGGACATGATAATGCGTTCATGCTCCAGTGGAGGAACAAACATAACGATAGAAAGGAAAGCCCACACAAGCAATGAATAAGACACAAGCAAATGAGAGTGACAACTAAGCTAACCTATGGGCGGCCTCTAAGCCTACTGAAAGCTAAAAATAAGTCTTGCAAAAGACAGTGTATGTGCATGTGCTGTCTTAGGCAAGACTTAAAAAAGATGTTGACTGACTTTTCACAATTTAGCACTGTGTGTACGGTCATGCGTGCTTTAACTTAGAGAGGATTGCGTTCTTATCCACCACAGTACAGCACACCTAGATTTCAGCAGTGCATACGCACCCAGTAGCGGTCGGTGGTGGGAGTAGCTGCCGGGTAGTGACGTGGGGAGGGGAAGGGGCAGGGTGGGTTGTAGTAATCTATGGATTACGGAGGATTACAGGTAAGTAAACATATAAATAAATAAAACAAATTTTGTTGCACGCACTGCATCCCCAAACTCCCACCACCGACCGCTACTGTATGCAGCACAATAATATAATGTTGAATGCATATAACGCTTTACATTTCCAAGTACACTACCTTAAATGTTATGACTTTCAGACATTCACATGCCAGGACATGATCGCACAAGGACAAGCTGAGTTGTTGTGTAGTCTAATACTCGTTTCTTTTCGAACCCAAATTATAACGCCTTTTCCTTTAAAGTATAGATTTGAAATGCTTCCTCGCACACCATAAAAAATGTAGGACGTGATAAATCCCATTGTTTAAATTCTGCTTCATGGCGGAGTAGCATAAATGCTCTTGCACCTTTTGATGTGATCATTTCCTTCTGAAGTAATATACGAATTAATTTCAATTAAATATATGTAAAAGAAGATATATTTTGAAAAATGCTTCCCCCTGCCATTTGTTAATATATTGAAAAAGTGTAAACCTCGGAACATTTAGCATAGAAAATATTCATTTTTGGTAATTTCTCAAGGGGACAATTTATTAAATGAAAGGCTTTTAACATTAGCTAAAAGCAGCCCTGTAAATCACGGGTGTCTTCAGACGGCTTCAACACTTCATTAATTTAAAAGATTATTATATGCGTAACTGACATAATTTTGAACAATGTTACATGGTTAATTTATTAATGTGCAAAAGCAGAAATGACACGCTGAATTGATTTATTTCCATAATTGTATAATTTTAGGATCCCTCTCCGTGACTTTCACCCACAGAACAAATGATTCAGGGTCTCACTGGTCATTTTACGAGCCAGGTTTCTCGCCCCACTAATGCTTTACCGATAGTTGCTTCCCCGGGTCATGTCATTTTAAAATGCATTTATGAAAATACACAGAAAGCTTGCACTGTGTTTTTTCAAATCAATATGGCTAGTCAAGCATTCACAGTGCCTAGATAATGTCTCATTTAAGCCCATAACTGTAAACTGTGCTGGATGTACTGATTTTTATTCTCCTAAATGGCAGTGTTTATGCTAATCAGCTATGCATAGAGTATGCCTGCTGAAAAAGAACAAAGGAATTTGGCACTGTTCTGTCTTGGCTGTGCATACACTCATTACACAAAATTGTACAATTTATACTAAAACAAAAATGCAATCAATATTATAACATATGAGTAGAACATGTCATATGAACACTTTTCAAGTATGTAGGTGGGACTCATTTGGATGAATACTGCCATTGCAGAATATTTTTCCGCAGAGCGTATTTAAACTCATTTAAAAATGTTTAAGGGGCACCTTAATATGATGTGGACAAACATTTAATCATTCTTTAGGCGTTTTTAGATCGATGTGTTTCCCTGAATCCGGCCACCATTAGTGTACAGATGAGCTTCACCAGTGGATAAGAATTATTTCAAATACAAGTAAGAATAGGACTGTTACCAACTTTCGGAAGTGGTAAAAACAAGCAGTGGCAGCTCTGTGCATTTACCTTGTGAGGGCACCCAAATATGTGTTGCAGTTGATTGTTTTTTTTTTCCTATCTAGGATGTGTCACTTGTTTGGAATTTTATTGCGTTCTTTCAAGTGTACAATCTCCGTTGACAACTCAAAATGCCATCCCATCTGGAACTGTGTGTTAACAAGCCTCCGGGTTAACTCTACAGCAGCAACATCTTTATGGGATTCCCTTCCCGAAGATGTCTAGAAGACCTTCTACAGTTGAGTAAAGAACGAAAAATGTATCTCTTAAAACTGTATCTCGACCTGTAACTTCTTGCTTGTCCTAATTATGCTGCATGCTATTGCCCAACAACTTTACCTTTCTGTCTCTCCTCATCCTCTCATTTTTCCCTACTTTTCTTTCTTTTTACACTCCCTTAATTTTACCTCTACCCGCAAGTCTCCCCATCTATAAATGTTATAATTTTCCATCTCTCAGCTCCTGGTTCTTTATTTTCCCTATCTCCTTGATTTTCTCACCTACCTACTCATTGGCTCTCAGTTGATAATTTTTTTCTTTATATGCATTGATAAGTCTGCTTATTCTCCTTATTTCTAATTTTCTTTTATGTGTGATTTTTATCTCAACATATTACTTTGTATTTATATTTGTCTTTAGAACTCACCTGCATAACACTTTGGAATGTGTCCCATAAAACCTGCAAGAAATGTGTTGGATCTTCAGGAAAGTAGTACACACATAATTGATCGTTCCTCAGATTAATAATTATTTATTTAATTTGTTAAATTTCCTCTCAGCATGCACCATTCACAAAAAAAGCAATGAATTATATGAAAAAATAAACACATTAGCCTTGCATATCATGTAATGCTCTGTATTTATATCTGGATTTTTGCATTTGCAAATCACTTGAAGATATAAGTCTGTAAATAAATGGTTGATAGAATTTTTTTAAAGCGGAGCAAGCTGAATACAGCTTTGATGCTAAGTGTCAGAGAAATGCAAATTTGAAACCCTCAATAAGAAAAAATTGTTCCACGCTATTGTTAAATGCTTCCAACTTTAGCTTATGATTCAGATAATAGGTGGTTTTAGAGTTGCTTGGCTGACTTTTCCTTTTGAGTCAATTTGTTTTTACAGTAATAGATTTTCTGAAATTGTGGCACTTTTGAATTGTGTCCATTTATTGCCAGTTCACCTTTTTCTTTTTTAGGATAATATAGGGAAACTTGAGAAATCCTTCCATCTCGCTTGTTGAGAGTGCATTTCCATGCCTTGAAATTAAAATTGCCTATGTCGTAATGGCATGATCCCAGGATGGACAGCAGGATAAAAAAAAGGTCACTGTCTCGTAACTACTACTTTAATCTAGCCTTGGCATAGGCTTACTGTTCTTGAACTCCACTTCTACACAAGACCTCTACACCTGGAGCCAGAAGTGACCTACTAGCAGGGTAAAATGAACTACAACCACAAGCTATTTACCTTAGGGGGTTGAAGGGTCTCACCTCCCTACACTCTGGAAACATGTATTTTAGGTATCAATAATCATATATGATAATATGACTTTATTTAAAATAACAATAATCATGTATTTTTTTTAGATTCTAGACTCCACTATCCCCAATAACTTAGTATATATTGACAGAGATGGCATTATATGTCAGAATATCATGCATAGAAATATTCTCTAACGTAAACATTGTGTCCAAAATATGGCTTAAATATAATCTGCCTGGATGTAGATTTTCTAGAATGAACTTCAATGTAGTGACACTTCAATCAACCAAATTTAAGACAAGATATCTGTGTTAGACAATATTCTGACAATATTCTGATTCCACACCCAGGAGATGGAACCATTGTCCTAGTTATTTTTGGATCATGGTTGACTGGCAAACGTTTGCTGTGCATTTTAGTTTTGGGATGTATCAGTCTGATGTTATGTCATTTATTTATGATGTCTGTATTATTCTGTGTTCCTGTGACTGCAGTGCACAGTTTGAGGGCTGCATAAGGTGCTTCAGATCTTTAGTAGTTAATAGTAGTCTATCAGTAGCGTGCAGTCACTGTTCTTCATGCCAACACAAGGAAAGAGCAATGTTTGCTTTTTCCTCTCTTCAGGCAAACCTGCCTTTTTCTTCATACACTGTGTCAGTGGCGTATTGCAAAACGACGCCCCATCCCTGCAGAATGTGATGAGGGGGGCTGATTCTTATATCCCACAGATTTGCATTGGCTGTGGGCTGAATGGGGACCCCTAAGGGATTGGGGGGCCATGGATGTTTGGGCCCCCATGAACTGCACTGCAGGGGCTGCAAGTACCTGCACTATACCCCTGCTGTGCGTAATGGGTTAGAGTTCCCTATAACGTTACTGTTTCAGTTTAATTGTGGGTGCCAAAGGTACAGTCCTGTGGTCGCAAAAGCTGGTTAATTAAAGTTTGATAAATGAATCATCCTAATTAGAGGGCATTTCCTTTTTAATTTTTTTCAAACTGATAATCTATTTATTATGTTATATATTGTATTTAAAACGTTTTGTGTACGGTGCACTGCATAACTGAATTTCTTCTAGGTACTTGCGTGCCGAGACTCTTGAGAGACATAACAGGGTTAGTTGAGGTTTAGAATCGCCTCCCATAGTTGTACACATTAGAATGCCATGGAGCACAACATACCTCAACAACAAAAACAGGAAGGATCCACTGACAACAGAGAATCACAGAATATGATGAGCCCCTATTGCTCTATGCAGAAGCACAAGATGGATGTGTCTCAAGACTTGTACACCTTGTTAGTCTTTGGCACCAGTGTTTATGGATCTTGTTTTTATTGCAGATTTTTTTCAAGTATGCATACGGCTGAAGATTCTACCATGATGGCTACATGTGACAGCTTTGTGAAATAGTGTGTGAATGAGATGACCGTCATGAAAAAGGGAAAAGGAGGGATAGGTATCTGTGTTGCACCTGATATCTAGATATTGGACTAAGCGTTAGACTTCATTCAAATGCTTACTGTAAAATGGAAACACGTTTGTGTATATTGTAAATGGCTTGAGAACAATTGAGAAACATGCCCATTAATGGTTGCCCTGTTGGTGGGCGGAGAGGCTGCGCCCAGCGGTCCAGATAAAGTGAGGGGTACTTTACCGACTAATTAAAAACATGAATTAATATAAAAGCACCATTTTCGACGGGCACTTCTGTGATTTGCTGCAACAGAGAAAACAAAGCAGCACGGAACTGTGGCCGACCTAGAACTGTAGGAAAATTCTATAAAATTATCTTCAGGCAGGCTACTGCTTGTAGAAACTTTTAGATAATATGTATTGGAAACCTTGTAGTTTAAATTTAAATTGTTAACCCCATTTTAGAAAAAAAATAGTGGGAGGACATCCCAGTCCTCGTTAGGGGGGGGGGGGGGGGGGGGCGTAAAATTGGACTGTTATTAAAACATTATTTGCGGCTGTTTTTTGTTTTTTTTTCAGCTCTCATTCAGTTACTGGCTGTGCTGTATTATCAGTCTGCGCCACGGTGTACAAGTCGTTGGCCAGGGACTGGGAGGTGTCCGCTGGCACACGCGCCACAAACCGTTTCTACTTTGTCCCCTGTGGCCAACGAGTCTCGTGAAACGGCGAGTTCATGCTTTATCGCGGAGTTCTGCGGGCCTCCGAAATAACAAGCAGCGCACGCAGTGAAAATAAGAACCATACGGGCCAAGCTGCACGGTTTGTAAGTTCAGGGTGAAATACACAATGCCAAAAATATGCGCATTCCTCCTGCCTCCCTTTGAATTGCTTTTAAATGCACTGAAAGCTCTCTTGGGATAATTTCAAAGACTTTTGCTTTTGGAGCTAAATTATCTAAAAGGATAGCCCTGTCTGTTAACCGCTTCAGCATTTCGGGGAGAATCTTGGACAATTTCCGATTTTCGAATTGCGTGCGTATATTTATAACCCGGTATCCTGTGTTGCTCATTTATTTCTAGGGTGTCCTTGAGCACGCCCGTAGGAAGACCGAAGCATTTCTCATGGTGAGCCCCAGGAACCTCCTTTGAAGAACTCTGGAACGCGGCTTCACCCCGGCATCACTGCAGAAGCAGCGGTGGCCTGTGCAAATGGTAGCTCATCCCAATGTTTTCGAACCTGAATCTTTATTTTGCACCGCGGGGACTTTTCCCACAGAGTCCTTTGAAAGGTGCTTACCTGCATTAGCATTTTAGGACCCAGGGCCTAATCCCGCGGAGGGGGTCGGTGTCAGAATGTTATCACACAGGAGTCAGATTAGCCCCACCGAGTCCCTTCTCACACAAGTGCAAATGACTCTCCCTCGGTTATCACAGACAGTTTGGTCAAAACAAATGTTCGCGGAGTTTGTGCTATCTCCGGGATATCGGCGATAAAGCGAAGCAATTAATGGATTTGAGGAGGAGAGGGCTGTGGTGTTTCCATTAGCAGATAATTCCACAGAAGGCTCATAGATCATTTCCAAAATCAACAGGGGTTAAATGGTCAGAATAACAAGGTCATTTAGAGAAAAAAAGGATACATTTCGTCAAGGAGTGGGAAAGCGGTCAAAGTGTTATACCTACTAAAATATGTTTAAAATAAAGAACCATAATCTATAACAGTAACTTTCTGTAGCCATTACGATCATTCCAGGAGTTGTGTTTTGACTCTTGACTAGGTCATCTCAGCAATTAATCCTTCCAAAGTCAATTCGTTGACTACCAATACGTGTAATGATAGTAACAGTTAATAAAGCGTTCCAACAGTGTATAACAAGTACATTGTTACATTACTATTGCACTAGTAATCCTAAATCACTGGGATGGGCTATTTTCTCGTGGACATCTCCAGACCATGGCTCTACCAGACCTTTTTTTTCGTACACTGTGTCTGTATTGCTCCCTGCATATTCCTTCTTCCATTTACATGTTAGCTATGTGTACAGCTCTCTGATACCAGGGGCGGCTCCTTCATTAGGGCGGAGGAGTGTCGCCCCACTGCTTTCTCGCAGTGCAAGAAGCAGAAACATAAAACAGTATTTTAAAATTTAAATTACCATTTTATGTTTCTGCTTCTCGCACTGCGAGAAAGCAGAAGTGTATGCCTGGTTGGGGCTGGCGGGGCGGGGAGGAGTGGCTTGCTCAATGCTGTGGGCCCTGACTGTTTGGCCAGCCGTCTGGGGCTGACCAAACCAGTCATGCGCACTCTGCCTTTTCTCTATGTAGGCTTCATGTGATTGGCTTTGCCATTATAGATAATGGGGTAGCCCCTAAAGTCAAGACGGACCTGGGCGGAATCCGGGAATGAAAACAATGGTCCGTGATCAAAAGTTGAAAAAATACCAATTTATGTTGTGTGAAACACTACACCATGGTTATTTAATAACCCACAAAGGATATTTATGCATGTACACAATACCTATTTCTGTTTATTAAAAGAGTTAAAGGACCACACATGAAACAAGCGCCAAACTATATAGTTAATTACAAGGTATTTATTTTAGAATAAATCAGGAATACTTTTTTAATGACCATAGGTTGCGCGCAAAAAGGGGTGAAAGGGTAAAGGTAGTGGGGATGGGTGGTGAATGTGTGAATCAAAGAAATAAAGATAGTCAGTTCAATATTTTCACAGATACTGGTAACTAAGACCAGACAATGCAAGCCTGTCCATATTGGATTTACATGTATTCTGTAAATTACAATGTGCATTCAATGCAGTTTCCAATGATATAACATTCTTGATATAACAATATTCTTGTCTTAAAAACGAAACCCTTGCATACTTTTCTGGCAAACAAAAAACAGTTACACTCACACTTATACTGAGATTTTTATGTCATTTCATTTTAGGCAACCCTATGATTAATAAAATCTGCACTGAAGATAAAGCCCTTGGTGTAGCTGTGCAATGCTTTAGCACGCTCCTTCGCTAACCAGCAGAATGAACCTGAGTTTTATATCTTTTATAAGCAGCTAAAAAACAGGGATCATATAAAGGAAAGCATTTTGCTGTTGCGAATCTAGCGATTCTCAAAATCACAAGGGTTGTGCCTGCAAAATGGTGTTTTTACATGTATTAAAACCATTTTGGCATCACAAAATGGCTTTACACAGACAGTGAGCATATGCTAGAGGTTGGCGAGCCAATGAAAGCTCGAGCCAGGCTCGAGCCAAATGCCTGGCTCTGCTCGATGTCTTGTTGGACCCTCCAGCCCGAATGGAGCTGAGCTTTCACGTGGCTCCTGGCAGCCACCCATGCTCTAACCTTATGCGTTAAGAATTAAATAAAATACATTAACCTTTGATGGAAAACAGGAGAGGGCTAGAGATACACATGTCATGGCTAAAAAGCACAATGTAAAATCAGAAAAACCTTAATTTTTGTCTGTTTTCACGTTTTCCAAATTATGCGATCCTAGACAAATATATTATTTCATTGTTCTTCCTTTTTTCTTATTGTATTTGAGAGCACTTTGAAAAACACAAGTTCAGACTGGGCCCTATACAAGCATTTCTTGTCTGTCTGATATAAATAGACTATAATGATGCTCCATGTAAGAGTGTAGGTGCACATGACAACTGACTTGCCTATTAATTAGCTAAAAGCATTGTTGTGATGGTGGAGGGTGAGGGGGCATGAATATTTTTAAGTTCATGTTTGAAAACTGTCACTTTTAATGCGGGTCTCAATTTTTTGATGAACTAGGTTAAAACCCTTCTGAATGTTAAAGAAATACACTTTTTAATTTTGAAGTGTCTTTATCACATTTTTATTTTGTGTACAGTTTACCTGAAAAACAAGAGAAAAATGTGCATGAGTGTGGATTTCATCTTTTCTACTTAAGTGGACAAAAAGAGTTGCCTCGTCCTTGCTGAACTTGACTAGGTTCTGAAGAAATCCATTGCTTATATGTCTGTGTGCTCTATTTCAACCTGTGCAGCTGGTGGTAGCAGCAGCAGCAGCCCTTCCAATCCATTCAAATAGACTTTCAAACAGCCCAATGCAGGCATTTCAGCTGATGCTTCAGATTCAGATGTAAGTAACACCGTTTTTAGTTAGTGTTTCTGATCTTCTGACAAAGCATAAGATTGTGCTTTTTGTTATCAAGTGGTCCAAAGGGGCCAATGACTGATTCTGGAATTTTATGGCAAAACACAGAGGCTAACATTATGCAATATCCCATATTGCCACTACTACAGCAGCTCTTTTAAAGAACATAGGACTTAAAATTCTCACATAATAAAACCACAGAACCGCCACCTCTCAGCCTTCTTTTTTGTTGCTGCTCCTGCAGTAAAAAAAATGGTGTGGAGAGTGTGAGAGTTTTTAATAACAAGGAACTATTAGTGAGGAGAGTTATTAATAACAAGAAAGTATTAGTTTGGAGACTGAGAGACTGAGAGTTATTAATAACAAGAAAGTATTGGTTGAATGTGACTTGATAGAAACGTAAGGACTTTATTAATATTTGGCAGTAATTATTAGCATAGTGTATAAGTTAAACTGTTATTTGTTAAACATGAACATGCATGAGTATAGTTGTGTTTAGGTTACAATAGCCTGTAAGAGTTTTTAAAAAGGTAAAAGGAACAGTTTTGAAGGATGGGTTCATAGCAATTCTGGTTTTGAACAGTGTGACTTGTCAGAAAAGAAGGACATTTTGATCTTACTTAGGGACCCGGGGCTGTTGGATCAACAGTTGACCTTGTGGGTCTGCGTGCACCGGGTGCTCAAGCTGCCCACCCTTGAAGGGGCGCACGCAGTTCTAAGATTGCTCCGCGCACTGCTTTGCTAGTGCATGGTATAGAACGCACTTCCCCTTCGCGTGTCGTCATATTTCTCCCAGTATGTTGTAAGCGGCCAATGTGTGTTGTACACCCAATATTTCAATCAAAATAAAGGAAGCACTTATTGTATGCCTTACACCCAATATTTTAGAACAAATAGAGGAAGGATTCATTTTTACTCCGCCTTGCCTGGGTGGCCATTTTATAAGGTTGGGCAGAATCAAATGCAGTAATACATAAGTGTGTAGTTATGGAATGATATCTTTTAGTGACACGTTCAACTTGTTAGAAATGGGGGTCTCTAGTTGGCGGGGTTGAACCCTGTCCAGGTAGAGACCCTTCCTTCTAGTCAGGGTAAGGGGTATTGCACTTCTAAAAAAACCCTGCTCAACCCCTTTGTTGGTTGGAACAAGCAGTCAGGCTTATCTCAGAGGCAATGTGTAAAGCACTTGCACATAATACACAGCAATACAGTGAAAACACTACAAAAGGACACCACACCTGTGTTAGAAAAACAGCATTGTGCAGAGCAGGCACAGCCTATTCAGGTGCTAGTGAAAACGCCTTCCACAACTTTAAATGGAGAAAGGTCTTTTCAGGCTGGCTATGAGTCACCCAGGAAAGGCAGGACACCACCTCAACCCCCTTGTGACTGTCTAGAGTGAATGCACATCCCTAGATCCTGTCACTTGAAAACCAGACAGTGAATACACAAAGAGGCAGAGGCACAAAAGATGGTTAAGCAAGAAAATGCCCACTTTCTAAAAGTTGTATACACAAAACAAAATCAGGTGGTTGTGAGATTTAAACACATCTTTACTTATGAATGAGGTACATTTTACTCAATAAATATGACCTTAAATTTGTTTTAGTAATGGTTGAACAGAAACGTTTTTTAACTTTCACATGTAGTTCGATAAAAGAAAGGACAATCCATATTTAACTCAATGGATAAACAGTGAAAAACATTTGAAAAACATGTTATGTTATGTTAAAGATAAATCAAATATACAGTGTGATAATGCAAACCTTTTACATGAACTAGGCTAAAGATGCATCTTCACCAATCTAAGATTTTACAATACCAGAGCATTACATTTGCATAAAGTGCTCTTAGTACTGGAACATATAAAGGGTTCAGAGGTATCTATATGGGCTTCCAATAGTTTCTTTAGACAAATGAATGTATACGTCCATATTGATATTGGTTGAACTAGAATCCCCTATTGACCCCGGTCTATGAGTTTCGAACCCACACTTTCTTTGGGCGTTCTCTTCAGGACAAAGGTTTGGTGAATTCTTAGGGGGCACGACAAAAGGTTTCTCGCTCAATTGCACTCCACATCTGTTCCCTGGGGAGTAGTCTCCTGCTAAGGAAGACTACAGGTGGGTCTAGGTCCTCTTAGTTCATTCAATCGTGAGAGCACTGCCCTCACACCATGCTCTTAAGCATCTGTCTGACTGACTGATTCCTTGGAGAATTCAGGTGCCTTGAGCACGGGCGCCGTGCACGTTTCTGCCTTCAGAGCATCAAAAGCAGCCTGACAGGCATCAGTTCAGATCACTTTCCTTGGCAGATTCTTGGGAGTCACCTCAGTCAAGGGGGCAGCAATGGTGCCATGGCCCTTGACAAATCTCCTTTATTAGCCAGTGAGCCCTAAAAAGGCTCTCACCTCTGTCTGGGTCTCTTGGGGGGTCCCAAGCCAGGATGGCGTAAATCTTAGGTTGTAGGGGTGCCACCTGGCCACTTCTTACCTGATGCCCTAAGTACACCACAGACCGCTGCTCTACCTGGCACTTACTGGCATTGATAGTCAGGTCCGGCTTCTGTAGAGCCTTCAACACTTCCCAGAGGTGGTGCAAGTGCTCTTCCCAGCTGGAACTGAACACTGCTAAGTCGTCCAAGTAGGCTGCACTCTAATCCTCCAGTCCAGCCTACACCTGGTTGAACAACTTCTGAAATGTGGCAGGGGCATTCTTCAGCCCAATGGACATCACCCAGAACTGATAGTCCCCCTCCTATGTTAAGACTGCAGAACTTTCATTGGTCCCATCAGTCAATCAATCAATCATCCATATCATTTGTAAAGCGCACTACTCACCCATGAGGGTCTCAAGGCGCTGGGGTGGTGAATGCTGCTACTGATACTGCTTGAAAGGCCAGGTCTTGAGGAGTTTTCTGAAGGTCAGCAGGTCTTGGGTCTGCCGTAGGTGGATGGGGAGGGTGTTCCAGGTCTTGGCGGCGAGGTGGGAGAATGATCTGCTACCGGAGGTCGCTCTTCAGAAGCGGGGGACTGTGGTGAGGGCGAGGTCGGTGGAGTGGAGCTGGCGGGTGGGGATGTAGAAGCTGAGTCATCTGTTGAGGTACGTTTGTCCAGTGTTGTGGAGTGCCTTATGTGCGTGGGTGAGGAGTTTGAAGGTTATCCTCTTGTTGACCGGGAGCCAGTGCAGGTTTCTCAGGTGAGGTGTGATGTGGCTGAGGCGAGGGATGTCGAGGATCAGGTGTGCAGAGGTGTTCTGGATGCTTTGCAGCCATCTCAGGAGTTTGGCAGAGGCTCCTGTGTAGCGGGCGTTTACGTTGTGCAACCTGCTGGTGACGAGGACCTGGGCGACCGGTCTTCTCGTTTCAGTGGGTATCCACTTGTAGATCCTTCTGACCATGCTGAGAGTGTTGAAGCAGGAGGAGGAGACGGCGTTGACCTGTCAAGGCAATCTGCCAGTACCCAGACAGTTAAATGAAATGTATGGAGGAACTGGTCAGCTTCAAATCAATCTATGAGCTCATCAGCTTTGGAGTTAGGGTGCACATCTGTCCTGGTGATGGCATTGAGCCCCCGGTAGTTAAATTGTTATGTAAAAGGAAGGATTCTTCATTATAGGCCTCATTAGTATGTGGGCTGGACTGCCAACGACAGGCCGTTGGTTGCGGTCCGGCTGACATCCAGGGCAACAGTCCAACTGCTGGATTAAGATACCAGTGGTCTGAACGCAGAAGACTGGAGGAAATATCACCACCTCTGATAAGCTCAAGGAGCCTGTCAGGGCAGCAGTCGAACTGTAATCCCTACGATAGAGGTGGTGCCTGCACAGGGATTACGATGTCCATTTCCCACAGCCTTTTCATGGCGGTCCCACCGCCATGGAAAAGCTGTCAGAAAGGGGTGTTGGGGGCACCTAGCAGCCCCCCTCTCTCCTGGGCCTCCACTCTGTAGCAGGGGCATACATGTGGCGCTCTCCCAAACATCCATGCACCATGTTCCAGGCACCACATGCTGCTTTAGCACACGGTCCCTTGCTCACTTTGCCACTGGATTCAAGCAAGCCTGGCTGAAGATGGTTGTAATGCCAGAAAACGGTCCTAGGAAGCTTGAATCCGGTCCAGGGAAGGCATGGCTTGGCAGTTCGGGCTGGACTATTCCCAAGAGGCACAGGGCCAGACTGATTTGCATATGGCCATGTCTGAACTGGGGTGGCGGAGTTGGCTAAAGAACAGTGATGGATTCAACCCAGATCTGTTGACTGGGTATGAGTGTTTGATTGGTTCAGAAGCTCCGTCCATCGCCACCCCCTTTTGTACCGCTTTAGCACACGGGGCAAGGATGTTTGCAAATATGCCTTTTGCTAATACTACTTGTGCCATGGCCCTTTCCTGGGCTTCAGCACAAGCCGCAATAGTAAAAGGCATGTTTCCAAACACCTACACAGTGGTCTCATCATAATATGATGGTTGGAACAGCTGGTCTCCATCCCACTGTGATGTCGGTCGGATGCTTGCCCAGCCGCCATTGTAATGATGCCAATTATGTGTTCATTTTAAGTGGTCAGTTATATCTATTTCTTGGTATGTTCTAGGGGCAGGAAGTTTATTTCTGGTAGCTTTTTTAGTGCATGCAATTAAGCATTTAAATTTGGGGGCATGTGGTAGTTGTCCTGTTATATGTATGAGGACTTTTGGCAGTATGTCTTGCAGGATTTTGCTTGTAGGTTCCTGTGGGTTAGTTCTTGCCTCTCATATATCTTGTAAGATTTCTGTAACTTCTATTTCTGTAACTTTTCGGTGGTGGTTGTGCTTTTTTACATTTTACAGAAAATTATCTTTTTTAGTTGCCCCATATAGCATGCTTTCAAATCATATTTAGTACATTTCCAATTTATAGTTTCTGTTGATACACTTTCTTGGCTGGAGGGTTAGCCCATACGGTTTAATAAGTGTTTCCCTTTCTATGAAGTTATATATTTATATTTAACCTTTTCTGTCAGCGTATCTGTAAATAGTTTAACAGTATAAATATATTATAAATTGACTTTTGCTTCTTTGTTATTACTATTAAAAAATTCAGTTACTTGTTATTTATTTACATACATGCATGATATATTTTGGATAGTTTTTAAGCTTTTTTTACATCGCTTTCACAGGGAGCAGGTGATGAATTTTCAGCTGAAAGATAAACAAATTATGTATTAATTAAATATGGTATTTTACTGCAAGTTTGTGAGGTAATAATATTGTGCTCAATATTGTATTAATCAATATCTTTGATGTTTTAAATGTTTATTTAATAGGCAACGATATTAGTGTTTCCAATATTTTTGTTATCAATATTTGTAAAAATAGTTTTTTTGTAAACAATATTTGTGGGGTTGATATTAGTGATTTGTATAGTTTAGTGTAGGGAGTCAATGGTTTTGTAGTCAATATTAAGTTTCCGATATATGTATATATCTATATTTCTAGGATTGATATTATGTCAGAGGCCTGAAAAATGTGAAATATCCATGTTGCGTTTTGGGCATTTCCTGTCGCTGGTACTACGCCTACCCAGACAAGTGGGGTACCATTTTTATTAAAAGACTTAGGGGAATGTTGGGTGGAATGAAGTTTGTGGTTCCCCACCACAGAAATGTGAGGACATTTTTGTTGCTGTTAAAGTTTCAAGGGATAATGGCTAAAACAACATTGTGCGAGCTGTGCATGTCAACCCATTTTAAATTTCACTAGGTGTCTAGTTTTCAGAAAAGTACAGGTTTGCTGGGATTTCCTAGGTGCTGACTGAGCTAGTGCCAAAAATTCAAAGCTAGGCACCCTGCAAAAAAGGGTCAGTGGAAAAAGTGATATATCCATTTCCTGACGCAGGCACCAGACCTACCCACATGAGTGAGGTACCATTTTTATCAGAAGACTTAGGGTAATGCTGGGTGGAAGGAAGTTTGTAGCTCCCCACAGACTCCATAACTTTCCATCACAGAAATGTGAGGACAATGTGTTATGTAGTCAATGTTTGAGGTTTCCAAGTGCTTCTGGATAGGAAAACCTGATGGGAGTCACACAAGTTATTCCATCCTAGATTCTCCTAGGTGTTTGAGTTTTCAAAAATGTACAGGTTTGCTAGGTTTTACTAGGTGCCGGCTGAGCTATGGCCCAAAATCTACAGCTAGGCACAGTGCTAAAAAAGGGTCAATTTTGAGTGGAAAAATTTGATATATGCATGTAGCATTTTGGGGCCTTTCCTGTCACAGGTACCAGCCATACCCATATAAGTGAGGTACCATTTTTATTGGGAGACTTAAGGGAACATAGAATAGTAGAACAGGTTTTATGATCAATTGTATTTCTCTGCTTTGGGCTTTCCATATGTAAGCCCATGTGTGGGAAAGAAGATATTTTGGGATATGCCCTCTAATTCACATGGTAGTATGGATACCCACAAATTCAAAGATTTGCAAATAAACCCTGCTTCTAATCTCCATATCCTGTGCCCATTTTGGAAATACATAGGTTTCCTTGATACCTGTTTTTTACTATTTACATTTCATCATATGTATTGCTCTATACCCAGTACACAATGAAAAACCATTGTACAGTGCAGCTTAGTTATTGGCTCTGGGTACCTTGAGTTCTAGGAAAACCCACAAATCCTATATATTCACATATCCAGAAGGGTCTAGCAGATGTAATGGTACAATGCTTTTGTAAATTGCCCATTGTGATGAGAAGTCACAAATGAAAGCATTGTTACAAATGGATGTTTTTTCCTACTAATTTTCAACCATTTTTTATTTCAACACTTTGGGCCTGATTTTGAGTTTGGTGGTGCAAGAGTGGGACTGCCATGCCGACGCCCCACTCCCACACCACTAAACCAATGGGCACACCACCCACTATATTATGACTTTTTAGTCACTGGTGGGTGATTTTTTGGTGTTCCCACAGCGGTGTCTATGAAATAGGCACCTCAATGGGAATGTCAAAGGCAGTACTTGCACGGCATGGCCTGGTGCAGTTTCTGCCATGCAGGTACTGGGGTGCTAACACTCAGGGGGGGCACAACATGTGTCCAACAACATGCACCCCTTGGCACAAAGTCAACTTTTGTTTCCTATCTGCCATGGTTTTCATTGAGAAGGAACCGCCATGAAAACCAAGGCAGAGAGGAAACCTGTAATATGCTAGGCGAGACTGCGGCAGTCCTGGCAAGAATATTGCTGCCTCAAGAACACCGCACCACTACCTGGCGGTTGCGGTGGTGTAATGGTGGTCCGACCACCCAACTTGTAATGGGACGGTCCGACTGACGGTGCAGCTGGACTGGACCGCTACAGCAGTGCCATCATGGGTCTGGTGGTCCGTTTCTTTTTTTCAGAAAACCTTCAAGAATCTAAACAAATGACCACTTGCTGAATTAAGAATTTTGTCTAGTTTGCAGAAATATATAGCTTTCTGCGATGCACCATGGGTTTCACACCTATTCCCACCACAAACTTGAAGGAGGTTGAAAGCACAAAATATTAGGAAAAATGGGTTACTCCCAGTGAAATGCCAAAACTGTGGTTTGATTCAAATCTGCCTGCTCCTATAAGCTGGGAAGATGGTGATTGTAGCACTGCACACTTTTCGTTGATGCTATTTGTAGGGAAAAAAATCAGCCACTTTCTTCTGTGGCACTCTTGCCCCATTTTCCCCTGAAAAAACAAAGGTTTGCTATATTTGAGCAAATTTCCCATACGCCTCCGGGGGAATCCGCATACCCTGGGTACCGTAAGAATGCCCAGGATGTTGGAAAAAAAGGATGCAAATTTGTCGTGGATAGCCTATGTGGAAGAAAAGTTATGGAGGCCTAAGCATAAACTGTCCCAACTAGCCAAGAAAAAGTCTACCATGAAGGGGAGTGGGGGCCTTCAGGTTAAACTTTGATGCTTTTAAATATTGTTATTATTTTTAATTAAGTTATTTTTGAGCAGTGGGATGTTGAATTAATAGGGCAGAATGGTTGGAAGATTATTTAAAATAAATACATATAAAAATAAGAATATGTATTCAAGTACAATTTTTAACCACTTCGCTGCTAGACCTTTTCCCCCCCTGTGCTTAGCGTTTTTTTGGCTATTTGTGTAGTGCGCACTTAGGCCCCTGTAACCTTTTGACCACATAAGGTATCCACGCCAAATTTGCGTCCTTTTCTTCCAACATCATGGGAATTCTAAAGGTACCCAGGGTTTGTGGATTCCCATGGAGGAGTCCCAGAAATTAGCCAAAATACAGCAACATTTTTTTTAAATGGGAAAAACGGGCTGCAAATGAAAGTGTCTGGGTTTTTCCCTGCAAATGTTATCAAAAAAGGGGTTGTGGGGCTGAAATCACAATTTTCCCAGCTTTAAGGGAATGATAGACTTTTGTCAGAAAACCAACATTTTTTACAGTTTTGGCATTTTTCTGGGACATAGCCTATTTTTGCTATTTTTTGTGGTTTTAACCTCCTTCCAGTTAATGGTAGAAATGGGTGTGAAAGCAATAATGGATCCTAAAAAGCTGTACATTTCCGAAAGGTAGACAAAATTCTGAATTCAGCAAGGGGTCATTTGTGTAGATCCATCAAGGTTTCTTTATAGAAACTAACGGTTAAATAGAGGAAAAATTGAAAATTAGTTGAAAAAAACAGCCTTTTGTGTCAACGTTTTCACCTGTAACTTCTTGTAATTATGACAGCTCTTTGAAAGCAATATACTGTTACATACGCTGGATGTTCCTAGTTGTGGGGATATATAGGACTTGTAGGTTGACCAAGAACCAGACGAACCCAGAGTCAAAAACTGAGCAGAAATTTGCAATGGCTTTTTATTATGTACCGGGTTTATAGCAATTATTGTGGGCAAATGTATACATGGTAAAATCGCTATGAAAGACACCTAAATATTTCTGAAATGGGAACAAATTATAGAGTTTAGAAACAGTACTTATTTGCAAATTTTTGAAATTGGGAATACTCATACTAACATGAGAATTATTGGTCATTATTCAAAATGACTTGTTTTTTACACAATGTCTTTCATTTGGAAGGCAGAAATGCATGAAAAATCAATAGGTAATAACAGTTGCATTACAAATCTGAATTACCCTAAGTCTCCCGATAAAAATGGTACCTCATTTGTGTGGGTAGGCATAGCGCCCACAACAGAAAATGGCTCAAAACCAAAGTGAGCACACCACATTTTCACAATGAAAATGTACCCTTTTTTTGCGAAGTGTCTAGCTGTAGTTTTTTAACATTAGCTCTGCCGGCAACTAGGGAAACCTAGCAAACCCATACATTTTTGAAAAGTAGACACCCAGAGGAATCCAGGATGTGGTGACTCGACTACCTCCCACCAGGTTCTGTTACCCAGAATCCCTTGCAAACCTATAAAAATTGTCAAAAAAAACAAATTTCCCCCACATTTCTGTGGTGGAAAGTCCTGGAATCTGCGTAGATCCACAAATTTACACATACCCCGCGTTCCCCAAAGTCTTAAAAGAAAAATGGTACATCAATTGTGTGGGTCTGCCTAGTGCCTGCAACAGGAAATGGCGCAAAATGCAACGTGGTCACACCTCAATTTCGCAGTGAAAAATTACTCTGTTTTGGCAAAATGCCTACCTGTAGTTTTTGAACCCTAGCTCTGCCAGCACCTAGGGAAACCTAGCAAACCTATACACTTTTAAAAACTAGACACCCAGGGGAATCCAGTATGGGGTTACTTGACTTCCTCCTACCAGGTTCTGTTACCCATAATCCCTTGCAAACCTAAAGAATTGTCAAAAAAACACATTGCCCCCACATTTCTGTGGTGGAAAGTTCTGGAATCTGCGTGGATCCACAAATTTCCACCCACCCCGCGTTCCCCAAAGTCTACCAAGAAAAATGGTACCTCACTTGTGTGGGTCGGCCTAGTGCCCGCAACTGGAAATGGCGCAAACCGCAACGTGGTCACAAATCAATTTCGCAGTGAAAAATGACCCTTTTTTTGCAAAGTGCCTAGCTGTAGTTTTTGAACCCTAACTCTGACGGCACCTAGGTAAACCTAGCAAACCTATACATTTTACAAAACTATACACCTAGGAGAATCCACGATGGGGTGACTTGACTGCCTCTGTTACCCAGAATCCCTTGCAAACCTACAAAATTGTCAAAATAAACAAATTTTCCCCACATTTCTGTGGTGGAAAGTTCTGGAATCTGTGTGGTTCCACAATTTTCCACCCACCCGAGTTTCCCAAAGTCTTACAAGAAAAATGGTACCTAACTTGTGTGGGTCGGCCTAGTGCCTGCGACAGGGAACGGCGTAAAACACAACGCGGTCACACCTCAATTTTGCAGTGAAAAATGACTCTTTTTTTGGCACAGTGCCTAGCTGTAGTTTTTTAACCCTAGCTCTGCCGGCACCTAGGGAAACCTAGCAAACCTATACATTTTTGAAAACTAGACACCCAGAGAAATCTAGAATGGAGTGTATTTCCTGCCTCCCACCAGGTTCTGTTACCCAGAATCCCTTGCAAACCTACAAAATTGTCCAAACAAATAGCTTTTCCCCAAATTTCTGTGGTGGAAAGTTCTGGAATCTGCGTGGATCCACAATTTTCTACTCAACCCGCGTTCCTCAAAGCCTTACGAGAAAAATGGTACCTCACTAGTGTGGGTTGACCTAGTGCCTACGACAGGAAATGGCACAAAACACAACATGGTCACACCTCAATTTTGCAGTAAAAAATGACCCTTTTTTGGCAAAGTGCCTAGCAGTAGTTTTTTAACCCTAGAGATGGAGCAAGGATGTGCACGTTAAGCGACTTGCTTGTATTCATGAGCCTCGAATAACCCTAACTATGTAATCAACGCGGTTTGTCTTTCTAATCTGCCCCTTGTACGACATATGGGTGTCCGAGAAACGCTTGCTTATGTGTCTATTAACCTTAATACGCTTGCATAATAAAATGGCTGCTGCTACGTGGGAATTCAGACTGCTCATGCGTCAGTCATAACCATGTGACGTGACGTATTCAATGTCTTGGAGGGAAAATAATTGCACATGCGCAATAAAGCTAAAATGGCTGCTCTGTGTTCTCACATGCTCAAAGCTTGCATTGCCGCTTTCGCAAAGCTGTCCGTTCTGCATTACCAATAATGCTATAGTTATTATAAAGTAATGGGTAAAGTATAGAAATTCATGGTATACAGTGAAATAATTTTTTCTATGTTTTAAAACTGTTTCTTTTCCATTTCATGTACACTTCGAAACTTGGCCCGTTGAATTATGCTGTCCCCCATTTTGAATGAAACTGCGTCTGCGCGGGATCCGCGAGTCTCCAGAGCAGATGACCTTTCAATAGCTGCCAAGGAGCAGATTGACTAAGAAGATGCTCCTGGAAACCTCACCTCATGAACTCTAAATAAAATACAATGTATTTGTAAATTGAACATTTACTGTTGTACGAAAGAAATATGTCATGAGAACCTGGAATTTAAGGGGCGGGTACAGAAATTAAATATTAAGCCTGAGAAAGTATAAAATTAGGTAGTGTGATGACCTAACCTCCTCCTTTGTCCAATCAAAATTGGGGATCCTTACACTTGCAACATTGGGGGGTGGTACACTGACCCGAAAAACAGTATAACTTGCGTAGGTTTAGCTAGAGAATTTGGCCGACTTGTCCGAATAGCTGACCTGTCACTGACCCAATGCACTCTGTAGGTGACTAAATTCATAGAGCTGCGAATCACTCTGTTGGGAGGTTAGAGAAACCCATTCGGGGGTTTGCAGAATTGAAAGTGCTGGTGAAGCACTTTGCTGGGAGGTTCGAGAACCCAATAGGGGTTATTGGCAGATTCCTTGCAGAGAGGAAGTAGTGCAGGTGTTGCAACCGAAGCTGCGGGTGTTGGTCGTGAACTTTGGTGAACCCGGTCCTGATCCAAATTCTGGGGTTATCCTGTCCTGACTGTCCATGAGCTGCACCTGCTCGCCTACTGGCACCTAAGTCCTTGAGGGTTTCTTCCCGTCATTTCCAACTGACCCGTGGCCAGGGTTGGTCTTCACTCTATTCTAGGTAAATATAAAGTCTGTGTAGGTGATTGCTTATCTATATTTGCATTTCCAATTCTCGAATATTGCAAAGCGTAAGTGCATATGTTCCCTTTTCTTCCCTGTCCTTTGATAAATGAGATTTCATACATTACTTGTCTATTAGCATGTTCCACTTTTCAACCTACCTTTAGTCAATATAAATCGTTTCTATTTTAGTATATGTTCCATATTTTACCCTCCCTTTAGGAGATAAGCTGAATTTAATAGTGTGTTCCAAATTTTACCTACCTTATAGTCTGATTCAATTGCGAAAGTCTTTTGTTTAGTATGTTCCCTTTCTATACCCTCCTTTAATCATGATGCGAAAGATTGTTATCTAAATATAGTATGTTCCTTGTTCTTACCTTCACTTTCAGTTTAAATTCTTAATTGATTAGCATACTTTATCTCTTGCATAGTTATACTTTACTCATGATGTTGATTATAGATAGCTTAATATGTTTCAACTTGATGCTCATGACATCTGATGAAGATGATTAGATAAAGTTTTGAACCTACTCAGAGTCTGTGGTTATTTCATTATACAAATGTTATAAATGTTTTTGACTACCTGATTTCAAACTCAAATCCCTGATCCTAGTTGTTTAGGTTCCTAGTATCTACATTTGCTAGGTTATAGATATAGGAATCAGAAGTGTAGAAATCTCAAGCTATACCGATAGTAGAGCGTGAGGTACCCTAGTGAATGTTAAGGTAAATAAAAAATTATGGGCCCAGGTGAGTATTAGTAAAAATATCCTAGCTGGGTGACCTGCGCACTCTATCAGTATTCTTTTCTGGTAAGCAGAGGTATGGTTAGGGATTAGTTTAAGTTAGGTAGCCAGTTAGTTAATAGGTTAAAATTCACATTTTATTGATCGATCAAATGTGTTAATATTGAAATGCTTATTTTTATGCTGCTATATTGAAGTATATGTAACTAACTAAAATTGTGCATCTGTTATATGTTTTGTCTGGAATCCCCGGGGGCAGAATAGCGGGTGGTAATAGAAGCCACATCGCAGTGAGGTCAGTGGCTCGAGGAAAATTAGTGCATGGTTAGGCAGAACTGGAAGCAATAATTAGGGTTTTCTGTATGAATGATTGAATAAGTGATAGCAACAAGTTCACTGATACCAGGGGTTTGATTTTGAACAGTTGATACGAGGTAGACCTCGCAGAATGTACGGAAGCAAGAGAAAAATGACTCTCGCAGACAAAGTTAAAAATTATTTCAAGAAAGACAAGCCGATTAAAACTAGAGAAGGAGTTATTATTTCACCACCAAACACTCCTGCATCCTTCATGATGTTTGACAGAGGTTACCATGCTTGTGTATGGTTGGAAAATTGGGTTGAGTATACCAAAGATGACGGAATTTTAGCATTCCCTTGAAACGGTACCTTTAATGGAAGTATTTTGTTCAATTTGAGAACCCGAATGAATGATTTACATCCCAGACCTAGATTGACATAATATGAGGCATTAGAGGAATGGGAAATAGAAGCTTTCGAGCGGGACAGACCAAGAATTGACAAAGGGTTAAGTAAGTTTTACCCAAAGGTTAAAAAAGATACCAAAGAAAAAAGAATGAAAGAATGGAGACAGAATATGCTAGTGGAAGGACTGACAGTAGAGGAGCCTGTGGGAGGTAAAAGGACTGAGAAAACTAGACATTTAACGACTACTGGTGATTTTGATGATGATTACCTGGAGGATTTATTAATGAAAAATCCAACACCGTATAGTGAAGAAACCAGAATAGTAAACCCAAAAAATCCGTTCTTTAGGCCTCCCTGTAATGAGGGGTCAAGCACATCAAATTCGACTGCTCCGTTCTTTAATCCACCTTTAATTCCTCAAGTTATTCATGAGACCTCCCTTGAGAGGGTATTACAAGAAAGAGAAAAGGAAGCTTTAAATAAACAGAGAAGTGAATTAATTCAGAAAATATCCCAGTTAAATACAAGTCCAGAGGCTTTGAGAATTCCAGTAACCATTGGCCCAGTTATTCCATTGTACGGAGACAAGCAAGCTAGTCCAAAAGCTCCAGTTATAAGGACATCAGTAGTACAGCCAAGAAAAGAAACCCTGATAGTAGATGATCAGGCGGGCGAATGTGAATCAGTAATTTCCTTAATGGTTTTACCAATACGAGAGCCTGAAAATGGTTCCATGAGAAAAACCACTCCTGTAGCCGCAAGGGAAGTACAGATACAGACTTCATCAGGAACGAGAAGCGCCACTGTAGTAACTCCTGAAGAAATAGAGAGATGGACCCGAGAAATAGAGAGACCAAAAATGCAGCCCAAGCCATTAGACCTATATAAATTAAGAATTGAAATAGAAGAATTGATGTCGGGAAATGTGGGTTTGGAAAGATTAAATACCCTTAGTGAAGACGAATTGCTGTTTGTCTGTAAAAGCATCACTAGAAATACAAGGGTGTTTCATGAAAAATGTATGGATATGGCAGCTAGCATGGGAATTGACATTGGCAAATCTAAAGTATTGCAGAAACCCTATTGAGTAGAATTTTCTGACAAGGATTTAGAAAACATGAATGTGTCAGGAAAAAAGGTCCAGATTAGAGAGTTAATGAATCTGATGCAAACATGGGGTGATTTAGAGAAATAGAGAGCAAGATGGGCAAAAAAAAGGAAGAAGTGCGGTCAAGACAATTAGCTTCAGAATTTGTCCTAAAAGAAGCCGACAAGGTAGAAAAATTATGTCCCATGAGAGAGTACATGTGCCATGGTCCAGACAAGATATTGTATCATTTACAAATGACTTCCCAAAATTACGAGAGAAACCGGTATAGTGGTACAGACAGGTTGAGAGATTTTTGAAAGTTTCGAAATGCCTCCTGAAAGATTTAGATGGGTTCTTTGACATTGTAGTTCCCGTGGATCTGTGGACAGAATGTAAAATTGCTGTTGATTGGCCAAATGAGGAATAGCCTAGAGACCCAAAGACAGGGGCTCCTTCCGAAGACGTAATGAGAAAATACAATCAGGTGATGTTGTACCTAAAAGGAAAGGTGCCTGTTAAAGAGACAGACTGGACTCGAATAGATAGAACTACTCAGAATTGCGATGAAACTGTACATTCATATGATGAGCGTCTGTTACAAGTGTTCAAAACATATAGTGGGCTAGATAATATTGAAATGAAGGATATGGCCCACTTCATTTATCGATTTGTGTTAGGGTTAAGGCCTGAAATCTCACAGTGGATCAAAGACAATAAAATCTGTTGGCAAGCCAAACCAATTGATGAAGTCCTTAAATATGCCAAGAACTGTGAAGATGAGCTAGAAACAAAGAAAAAGGAACTGAAAGAAAAAGTCATGTGGGCACAAGTAAAATTAGAAGAGCACCAAGAACAGCAGTTAAGCAAAATGACAAACACTCAGAATCAGAACCCTGGGGGTGGAGGAAAATCGAGGGTAAAAATGAGCAGAGAGGAGACCAGGAAGAAATTTCCCTGCCACGGATGCGGAAAGATGGGGCACTGGAGGGACAAATGTAAGGCTGTGCAGAATGATAATGTGCAAATTAATGATTTAAATCCACAGGTGCAGAATGAGGAACCACGGAAGACACAGCAACAGGTAAAACAGAATCAGTTGCCTCGTGCACCTAGGCCAAACTATAGGAGCAAAGCACAACAGGGTGAAGAAACCGAAGTTTGGGAAGGAAGGGAGGATAGAAATGCAGCAACTTCGCGATTCCTGTTAAATGATACAATCCTCTGTGACGAACCTTACTGACGGTGCATGAGGGGGGAGGACGAGGAGTGCGTGTTTGGCGCCTCCTTGCCGGTAGACCAGTCAGGGCCATACATTGAAGGAAAGGTTGAAGGAAATGACGTCACCGTTCTGTTGGACACTGGTGCTACCCATTCTACTGTGAGAACAGCAGACGTTCCAAACCTACCCCTCTCGGGAGAAGTGATCCAAATAGTGGGCGTTTCTAATAAATTAATTAGTACCACAGTTACAGAACCCATGGAAATTAAAATAGGGAATTGAAAAGAGATGCATAGATTCGTTGTTTGTGATTCAAGTCCTGTGAACCTACTAGGATGAGATTTGCTGTGCAAAATGAACTGTACCATCTTTTGCACTCCAAATGGCGTCGAAATTCAGACCCCGGATGAAGACGGAATATATAAATTAATGCTGATAAGACCTGACTCAGAAATTAAAAGATTGACAATTCAAGACTTACCTGAAGAGCTCCAACAGACAATGAAACCAGAGGTATGGGATTTTACTGGAAAGGATGTAGGATTATTGGCAAATGTTAACCCAATTAAAATTTCCATAAAAGAAGATGCAGTTTACCCGAATACTCGACAGTATAAAATGAGTGCAGAAGTAAAGGCAGGGGTTGCAATTAAAATAAAAAGATTGTTGGAAGCAAATATCATTCAAGAAGTGTTGAGCAGTCCTTGTAATTCGCCCATAATTGGAATAAAGAAACCAAGTGGTAAGTACAGGGTAGTACAGGACCTGCGCAAGGTTAATAAAATCGTTGTTCCTTGCTGTCCTATTGTGCCAAACCCTGCAGTGATCTTGTACCAAATACCATGGAATGCTGGATGGTTTACTGTTATAGATTTATGTCATGCATTCTTTTTGATTCCATTGCATCCAGACAGCAAATTTCTTTTCTCATTTGAATTTGACAGTCATGTTTACGTCTGGAATCATGTTCCTCAGGGGTACACAGAGAGTCCTTCGATTTTTAATCAAATTCTGAAAAAATGCCTTGAATCCTTGGTATTGCCTGGAGAATCAGTCCTGGTGCAATATATAGACGACCTCTTGGTGGCATCTAAAAGTAGAAGAGACTGTGTCGTTGACACCATTGCCTTACTGAACCATTTAGGTGAAGGTGGACATAAAGTGTCGCCAGACAAACTACAGTTCTGTACCTCCTCAGTGAAATACCTGGGGCACCAGATAGAGAGAGGTATCACGAAGGTTACCACAGAAAGGATTAGAATAATTCGAAACATGGAACTACCCAATACCCAGAAAGAAATCAGAATGTTTCTTGGAGTTGTAGGATACTGTAGGCAGTGGATTGTGGGATTTGCAGTCCTAGCAAGACCATTGATAAAAATGACAAAGAAAGGAGCAAAAGACCCAGTGGAGTGGGATGATGAAAGCATGTCAGCTTTTACGAAATTACAGGAATGTCTGTGTACAGCTCCCGCATTGGGAGTGCCTGACTACTCAAAAGAGTTTGCATTGTTTTGTGACACATGAGACAATTGTGCACTTTCAGTCCTGACCCAAATTCATGGTTTAAACAGACGTCCTGTAGCATATTTTTCCTCTACTTTGGATCCAGTGGCTGCTGGATTACCTGAATGTCTGAAAGCAGTAGCTGCAACTTGCATGAGTCTTGAACAAAGGGAAGCCATTATTATGGGACATCCTGTAACTGTGTATGTTCCACATGCAGTTGTAATTTTGTTGACCAGAACCAAAACTCAGTATCTCACACCTAGTCGGCTGACTAAGTATGAGAGAATTATTGTAGGTGCAGGAAATGTAACCATTGCCGGTGTAATATTTTAAATCCAGCTACCTTACTACCAAATTCACTCACAGCAGAAGTGAAAGGAGAAGTTGAGCATGACTGCCTTGATCTGACTGAGTATAGGACCAAACCACGCCCAGACATAAAGGAAGTGCCCCTAACTGACGAAGACTATGAGCTGTTTGTAGACAGCTCATGCATGAGACATGAGGATGGAGGCTTAAGTGCTGCTTATGCAGTATGCACTTTAGGAGGTCCAGTGGAAGCATCCTATTTACATGGCGTCAAGTCCGCACAAATAGCTGAATTGGTTGCATTGGCAAAAGCCTGTAAATTTGGGAGGAACATGAAAATAACCATATACACTGATAGCCAGTATGGTTATGGAGTTGTGCATGACTTTGGCCAATTGCGGCTGCAAAGGGAGTTTCTGACTTCTTCAGGTACTCCTATCAGAAATGGAAATTTTGTGCAAGAATTACTGGAAGCAATCCAGTTACCAAAAGAATTGGCAGTGGTCAAGTCTGCTGCTCACAAATCTGGCGATGAGAAAGTGACAGCAGGTAATCGATATGCTGACCAACTGGCCCAACATTGTGCAAAATACAAAATGGCTATTAATAAAAAGATGGGGGTAAACAGAAGCAGCTGCCAACTTCTGGTGCTTGAAGGAATAAAAACATGGGAAGAAGTGAGAGATTTGCAGAATGCAGCAGAACCAAAAGAAAATGAAATATGGAGAAAATGTGGTTGTAAGAGATGGAATGAGGATGGTGTCATTGTTTACCTTGATGATATGCCTGTGTTGCCAGACTGTTTGTTTGCTCCCATTGCTAGATTGATACATGGAGACACACATTTAGGAAGAGACGCTATGATCCGCATTTTTAGACAGACATGGTTCAACTCGAAATTCAGGAACATAGCAGAGGCACTCTGCCAAAGGTGCTTAGTTTGTCAGCAATTCAAACCTGGAAAGAAAACTGTAGTTTTGCCAGCAAAGATTGGAAAGGCAGAAGGCCCTTTCATAAGATTACAACTTGACTTTATTCAGTTACCCCCTTGTCGAGGAATGAAGTACGTCCTTGTCATTGTCTGCCTATTTTCAAAGTGGGTAGAAGCTTACCCTGCTCGCAGAAATGATAGCATCACTGTAGCCAAACTGTTACTTAGGGAACTGATACCACGGTACGGTTTTCCAGTCACAATTGAATCAGACAGAGGTGGGCATTTCCATAGCAAAGTAATAAGACAAATCTGTGAAGCATTCAAAATTACGCAAAAACTGCACTGTGCATATCGTCCAGAGGCTTCTGGAGTGGTAGAACAACTGAATGGCACTATCAAGTCAAGATTGGGAAAAATGTGTGAATCCACTCAAATGGAATGGCTAGATGCTTTGCCACTTGTTTTGATGGGACTCAGAAGTATTCCAGACCGGAACACAGGCTTGAGTCCCCATGAAATACTGATAGGAAGAGCAATGCGGCAAGCATGGGTGCCAGGATACAAACTGATAAGCATATCTGATGATTTGGTACTGGAATACTGCAAGCAACTGGGTGACCAAGTTCGTTCTATCTCTCACCAGATTGGGGAAGACGCCGTCGCCAGGCCAACAACTCCAGCACATGACTTGAACCCAGGTGATTGGGTCGTAATAAAGAAACATACTCGGAAGAGTTGCCTTGCACCGAAGTGGGGAAAACCAAGACAAGTAATCCTGGTTACCACAACAGCTGTGAAGTGTGCAGGTGTGCCACGGTGGATCCATGTCAGCCATACAAAGAAAGTGACTGAACCTGAGAAACTGAGGCTGAAGGTTGTGCAGCTGAGGGGTCTCCAGAAGTTGGTCCTGAAGTAGCTGAAGAAGAACAACCGAGCTCCAGTCAAGATGATTGGGTCCCAGTAATCGACCTGACTCTCGATCCAATAAGAACAAGAAGACAAACCTACTTAGATACAGAGTGGGATAGTGAGGACGAACAGGAATAGAAGAAGACGATCAGATCATCGGAATCCAAATCAAATCTGATGATGAGGAAGACCAGATAGGGAAAGAACAAATTATTGACACTCCTCCAAGAACTCCAGAGCCTGAAAAGGGACAGATAGAAATTAGAGCAGAAGTTCAAGCGGAAGAAAATCAAAAGTTCAAAGTGCTTGAACAGGATAAGGTAGAACTAGATAAATGTGTTCAGGAAGAAGAAATTGAAACAAAACAAAGCCCAATCCAGCATATACCTGAACAAGGCCAGGTTAGCGACCAGGCAGAAGAAGCTGAAATAAGACCTGGAACTAGTCAGACAGGGAAAGAAAAAGAAGACAATGAAGTAAAGGTGCCACAACTGAACGAGAATAAAAGAGCACTTGAAGAAAGCCAGATTACAGTGCCAGTTAAAAGATTCAGAAAAGGAGATAAAGTACTGAGATTTGTCAAAAGACTGAGACTGAGATTAAAGACTATTGACGAAGAACTTGAGCAAGAAAATCAAGACTCCAGTAAAACTGATCAGACTGTGATAAAGCCTAAAAGAAGAAGTGCCCGAATAAAAAGACTGAATAACAAGTATCAGAGTCCTGAATGGACTTATCTGGTGTTGGAAGACTTTGAAAACCTTCAAATAAGTGACAAAAGTGAAGAAGAATTGATTACTGACCAGACTGACGAAGAAGTGAAACCAACCTGAAAGTTGCCCTGTGTAAGCAACCTGTGCAAAGTGACAAATAGGGGTTGAAGCTTCTTTTGAGTCAAAATGTCTGATACCTCTGTGAATGGAAGACCGAGATAAAATTGTTGGAAAACATGCTGCAAAGTATGTTCATGTAGTGTAGTATTAGTACTTATATTATGGATAGGACTAACAATAACTATTCCTTACATGATGAGTAAAGATACTAATTTGTACCCTACTAAATCAGTGACAAAGAACACAGAAGAGCAGCAAACGAAAGATACACCACAAAGAGTAGAGACTCAAGAGAAAGCACTTAGCCTTAGACCAGAGTTCTTCAATCTGTGGGGCGCGCCCCCCTAGGTGGGGCGCGACACCATCTCAGGGGGGGTGCGAACTCCTCCCTAAAACCTCACCTTCATTGTTGTCCACTGCTACGTCGCAGGTACGTTTGCTTCCTGCATTTCTACGTTATTTTCAAACGGGGCTTTTCCATTGGAGCACAGCAACCAATGAGCACATATTGACGTCACCAATGACATTCCACCAATGAGGAGGATAGTATTGTCGATGGCAGGATGTGGCGCGAAATTTGCGGGCATTCAGCTTCTGAATACTGCTACCTTTTGGTAATGTGGCGCTTTTTCAATCCTGTCAATTCCCTTGTGCTTGCTACCGAGGTTATCCTGTTTTACAGCCTCACTGGGAAGGATTTCGCCTCGGGAACATTTTACGTTGTGAACAGGTAAGTGAAAAGGGCATTTTTACTAGAATGTTGCCCTGTGATTTACAGCCTTAGAGCACATATTCAGTGTTGCCCAGTTCTCGAAGTCCAAAGAGGGGGTAGGGATGGGGGAACCGATGGGGCACGACGTGCATACTTTTATAATTTAATAATTGTTGTCTTCTTTCTATGTAAAGCAGTGCAAGGTCAGTTAACATTAAACTGCAGAATGCTGCCATCTAGTGTTTTCCTGACTAATGACTGACTCATACCTTTATCATGCCCCTAGGCAGGCCGAGCTTTAATAATTGTGCTTTCTAGGAATCAGGCAGATATTATTTGCGACCTAGGCTATTTAAATTTTACCGATGGTCTGTCAATTAAATTACAGAAACAGCAAAACATTTGTTTAAAAAAGAAAAAGAACACCACTGCAGCAGTGTGAATAGCGCTGGTGCTAATAGCGCCACTATTGTTTGCAATAGCAAGAACTTTTCACATGGGAAGCAACACAACTCCCACCTGCACCAGTGACTGTGTAGACTTTGAAAGTGTTGAAAATGGCATGGTGGAACTTTGAAAGTGTTTCAAATGACTGTGCCAGAGACGTGGCAGGCTCAAAAGCTACAGGCTGAGGGCAACAGGAACTTATGTCTCGCAGTGTTTGAATTTTAGTGGAAGAGGTGCATGCCTCAGAAAATACTTATCTAACAGAGTGAGGTCTGAGACAGTGAGAATAATGGACTCTGCATTCTTTGCACCTCTGCATTCATGATCTAAGCATGTTCTGGTGTGAGATTAAGTGTTATACAGTGAGCTTGCAAACTGATATAATGTATGTTCAGCCACCAAGGTGTGACAACCCCCCACAACACCCAGCTGACACGATTATTCTGTTAGGAGAGGATCAGTGTGGGAAACATCATGTAAGGAGGAAAATGGAAACTTGTGGAATCCGAGTAACACAGGAGTGCATCGTATTCAAGTAGCATATTGAATGCACCTGTTCAGGAAACAAGTCCTAAAAAAAGTAGTGGGGCGACTAACCTAGTTAGGCAGTATGCAAGGGACATCTGTGCACACGACATCACACATGGCATCACAGAAAGTGGCATCACAAGCCACAAATTTACAGAATGTGGCATCACAAGAAGTGACATCAGATCTAAAGCCCTCACATATATGTTTAGCAGGTGTATCATGTGTAGGTTTGAGTGCAATGCGAGGCTAATAGCACAGCGAGCTATTGAAGATGATATGTGAGTGTTGATGTAAAGCACTCTTGACACCCTGCATTGGGATGAGTAGGGCGTTACAGGAAAAAATAGTGGTACTTAAATTATTTCAACGCCTCCTCAGGTGTAGAAAGCTCTATATAAATGCAATTTGCTGTGTGTAAATACTGGGAAAGACCAACGCATCTGACATTCTTACAGTGCATGCATATCTCCTAAACATGGACTGAACAAAGTGAAAAGCTGCCTCTCTTAAGTATGTGTGAAGTGCTAACCTTTGTTTCCCCTCCGCTTCATTTGCATCTAGGTGTGAGGCTCCTGACTATTTTTAAAGTATTTTAATACAGAGTTATTAATCACTTACACAAAGCAACTTTCCAAAGAATAGAGCTCCACGTTGCACAGGTTTTGTACAATTCTGGAAACCTTTGTTATTTGTCGAAAACAATTGTACAATCGGCAGGGCACGAATCACAGAAAAGCACAAGCAAAGGGCGGGGCCAATGGAGAGACAGGTGGGTTGTTTGTCCTTTGCATAATCATTCAACAGCTGCTCACTGCCAAATTTTGTGCACGTGCAGCACACTCACGGGCATGTTTGTGAACATTGTCAGCTGTTTGTTCAGTGACTCCTTTCAGTGATGCATAGCCCACAAAATACTGGCCAGAAGCCTTGTGTTTATATAGCGTTTACTGCTCCTGACTAGGCATTGCCTTGATAAATCACCAGAAGCCCATTCCACATTAATGGGAATGTCCATGCCTGCCCTTAATGTTCAGAGTAAGAAGGGTAATCTTGGAAAATTGTATTTTGAGCTGTGGAAAAAGCCTCTGACATTTAACCACACCCACTCACAAACCTGCCGTTAACTAAACACTCTTATTGTGTTGAACATTTAGCCGGATATGGCCCGGGATATGCATGTGGCGGTCGATTATGTAGTGTACCAGATTCCAGAAATTTCTGGAGGTGGGGGGGAGGGGGCCCGACATTTCAAAAAATTCAGCTGGGGGGGCTCAACCTACAAAAGTTTGAAGACCTCTGCCTTAGACAAACTAGAATGGACGTAGATGCACCAGACGAGGAAGCACTGCATTATCATAGAATCTCTCTGCTGCCTTCGATACGGTGCCTCACTCCCTCCTACTCGCCAGACTAGCTGATATTGGTGTTACCGGCCCTGCACTTGATTGGCTAACTTCATTCTTAGATAACCGCACACAACAAATTTGGCTGCCTCCTTTTGCCTCCACCCCTAAATTACTTTCTACAGGTGTTCCCCAGGGGTCCATCTTAAGTCCTCTACTTTTTAATGTTTATCTTCCCCCTTTGATTTACCTTGCTGAACAGTTGGGTGCAAAAATTATGGCATACGCCGACGACACGCAGCTTTTGTTTACCTGGCCCAGAGGTAATTTAGATACGTCGGTGGCCCAACATTGTTTGTCCTCTGTCTTTCAATGGTTAGCACGTGCCCAGCTGAATTGCAACGAAAGTAAATCTGAGATCTTGTTGTACGGCTCTTTCCCTGAGGACTTTAATGAGCGTCTCTGGCCTGCTGACCTACCCCCTCCAAAAGCCACATCTGGCCCAGTAAAAAACCTAGGAGTCTGGTTCAGTAAGAACCTTAAGTTTGAGGATCACATTAAGAAACTCACGGGGGTTTGCTTTGCCACCCTAAAAACTCTACGTAGGTTCTTCCCTCTCCTGCCGAAAGAAGCTAAAGAGACCGTTATTCGCGCTTTGATTCTCTCTAGGTTGGATTACGCGAATGGACTGTTTGGCGGATTACCAGCATACCTGATTCACCGCCTCCAGGTCATTCAGAACGCTGCTGCCAGGCTCCTATTCAATGTTCCTAGGCGTTCCAGTGCTCGCCCCCTGCTGTGTGCTCTCCATTGGCTTCCTGTTGCCCTCAGGATTCAGTTCAAAATCCTAGTGATGGCCTACCGAGCTATTCATCAAACTGGCCCTATCTACTTGTGGAAAAGGTTCCGTTTGTATGTCCCTAATCGCCTCTTGCGATCGGCCAACCTGTGCCAAATGTCCGTTCCCAAATTCAAATACTGCAGACTTGGCGGCCAATCTATTTCGGTAAGAGCAGCAAAATCCTGGAACACCCTTCCCCTTCACCTAAAAACTGCTTCGACTCTCAATGTTTTTAAGAAAGGACTAAAAACTCACCTTTTTAATACAATAGTTTAAACTGTTTTTCTTATGTTCAGTTATTAGCCATTAGTCCTCTCCCAAACTGTTCTGCCTTCAGCGCGCCAGGATACTATTTTTTTAGTAATAGAGCGCGATATAAAAGCCTTTAATAATAATAATAATAATAATAATAATAGAATAAAGAATAGAACTCATTTAAATGTATTTGCAAACCTTTTAGTACATTACGTAGAAGCAATGGAGATAGAAGACTGTTACATCTGTATGAAGCTACCTACTTCAGTAGCTGAGGGTGTGACCTACCATCACTTGCCACTAACATATGGATTTTCCTGTAGTATTTTAGCTAGTTTATTCTATAAGAGAGGACCCTTACAGTATTATTATTCTAATTCCGATGTGATATTTTCTGAACTCCCTATACGTGGAAATCTAAATCCTGTACATGCTAAGAGTGATGTAACACGTTATATGGGAGAATACTTTCTAACTATAGGCTCAATAGACTTAGGTGAAGCACATAAAGATAACTTAACATGTTCATTACATGAACAAGAGAAAATGTTTCTAAATATGGCAGAGAAAAGAAGTGAAAGTTTCCAAAGAAAAGCAAATGACAAAAGGCAGAAAACTCCTAAATGGGCTGAAAATATAGGGAGCACCTCAAATGGTGGAGCTAATGCTGCTATGTTGTTGGATTTCAAAAAGAAGGGGAAACGTTGTCTTCACAGAGAAAATACTAGTTACTATAATAACATATTCATAGGTTCCAGTGAATGCGAACAAAATTACAAGGTAATTGGAGGTTGGGGTTTCAAAAATGGGTCAGAACCTGTGTTTCCCGGAATTTATTATATATGTGGAACAAGGCTTATTTCAAATTGCCAGATCATTGGTATGGAAGCTGTTATTTTGGTATTGTCTTCCCAAAGATATACCATGTATATGAAGTCGCTGGAAGCAATGAAAACACTAATGGATTAATACGTAGTAAAAGAGAAAGTGTAGGAGAAATAATAGGTGATATATTCAGTGCATTGATACCTACAGTGGGAGTGGCTCTGAATACACACAGAATCTACAAATTGTCAACAGTAGTAAATTGGTTATCAACTGACACTGCTGGAGGTTTCCTGATGGTCAATACCGAATTGGTTGCGATCAGATCTATGGTTTTACAAAATCGACTTGCTCTTGACACCCTATTGGCAAAAGAGGGCGGAGTCTGTAGAATGTTGAAAGTGCAACATCGTTGCACGTATATTACAGACAAAAGTGTTGAAATTAAGAAGTATGTGAAAAACATCACTAATTTGGAAAGAGAGCTCAAACCACTGGAGGTTGATAGTGCCTGGAAGAGACTCACTGATGGTCTCTCCTCCGTAGGTAGTTGGTTTTCTAAACTAGGCAAAAGTCTTTTTTTTAAAAAAACAATTCTTTATTGCAGAAATTATAGCAAATTTCCATATTTTTGGTGCAGACATAGTCTGTTTGCAAGAAACTCATGTCGAGAGAACCCAGTCACACTTGCTAAAAACACTAGGATACAGGGTTATCACTGCTACAACTCAGCCCAATAAAACTAAGGGGTAGCTATCCTGGCACGGGGGGGGCGGAATACAGTTCGTAAAATCGGCCGCAGATAAATTTGGCCGATGGGCCATTACCGAATGCAAGTACGGAAAGGGGGTTAAACTTACAGTTTGTTCTGTATATGGCTGTGTCACAGATAATCCAGAACTATTAAACTTTTTATCAAATGAATTAGTGCATTGGCTCGCCCCACTGATTGTTTGTGGAGACATAAATTTAAATATCCCATCGAAGTGGTCCTCTGCACCAAACTTTAGCTATCAGGGGAGGAAATCTAAAACATTTAACGCCCTTAATGATCTTTGTAGTGCCCACGCGATCTCTGACTGCTGGGAGATGAAATTTCCAACCAACCCTGGGTATACTTTTTTTTCACATCCTCATCTTAAATTTTCCAGACTAGATTATTTTTTTTGTGTCAGATATCATATTACCTCTTTGTTCAGTAGCTCGACTACCAAGGGTTTTTTCAGACCATAATCCATTAATAATTACTATAGAAATGGGGGAGCAATCAAGTGTACGCAGTAATTGGACATTTGAAAGGGCTTTATTGACCAACGCTAAATATTGCAATATGATGGAAATATGGATCCCAGATTTTTTAAATAATAACTTAGAGAGTGCCCCCCTAGAGGTTGTCTGGGATACATTAAAGGCCGGAGTAAGGGGAGAAACCCTTAGATTTTTGATCAAACATAATCAAGAAGCTAAACAAGAATTAATCAAATTACAAAATAACCTTATCAGAAAAGAGGAAGATTTCATGACTGCTGTACAGAATGACGCTGACATAGAAGGAGCAGTAAGAAGAGTGGCAATTGCAAGAAATTTAATAACAGAAATACTTACTACTAAAACTGTATTAAAAGCTACTTTGAACAGAGAGAAAATCTATGAGCTCAACGAGCAGGTTGGACATCAACTAGCTGTCTGTACCAGACAACAGATTAGTAATAATACAATTACTAAAATTAGAGATCCCATTAAAGGCATCACCAGCGAACCTAAAG
Source organism: Lissotriton vulgaris (assembly GCF_964263255.1). Lineage (NCBI taxonomy): Eukaryota > Metazoa > Chordata > Amphibia > Caudata > Salamandridae > Lissotriton > Lissotriton vulgaris. The sequence goes on from NC_141694.1 coordinate 1,462,067,006, forward strand.
AGATTAGGGAAGCATTTCATAATTATTACGAGGATTTATACACCGAGACCGGGAAGAATCAATCAAAAATAAATGCATATTTGGAACGTGGCACAGGGATTCAATTACCTAAAACTGACAAAGAAAAACTTGAAGAAACACCACATTGGATTGAAATTCTATTGTCTATTAATAGCCTACCTGCTGGTAAAGCTACGGGCTTAGACGGAATTCCAACGGAATTTTACGCTAAATTTTATAAGCAATTAAAAGAAATTCTAACTAAACTTATAATACAGGTATTTCAGGGTTGGCATGCACCTCAATCATGGAATCAGGCCAAAATCATTGTTTTCCCAAAAAAGATAAAGATCCACCTGAACTAGGGGCTTATCGTCCCATTACCTTGATAAATAATGACGCAAAAATCTACTCAAAACTACTAGCTACTCGACTTGCCCCGGTAATCCATAAAATAATCTCTGTCAGGCAGTATGGATTCGTTCCTGGTAGATCCACTACAGATCATATTCAGAGGGTGATCACACTCTTTGACATGGCGGACGTAACAGGAGACCCTATTGCACTAATTCTTTTAGATGCCGAAAAAGCTTTTGATAGGGTCTCCTGGGAATATCTATGGAGTGGGATTGGGGAGGTATTTATCAATGCGGTCCGCATGATGTATGTCAACCCAAAAACCGTGGTTTCGATAAATGGTGAAAATACCGCTTCAATTAAAGTAACAAGAGAAACAAGGCAGGGGTGTCCGTGCTCCCCGTTGTTATTCGCTATTTTTATTGATCCGTTAATCCTCCGACTGGAAGAAAATGAATCTATAACTTCCATAAAGACATCTAATGGTGAAACTAAGTCCTTAGCTTATGCTGATGACATTGCTATTGTGACAGCCGACCCGAATAAATCTGTGGAGGAAATGGAAAAAGAAGCAAAGAAATTTGGTGAAATCTCGGGGTATAAACTTAAATTATAATCAATAATAAATGTAACTTTGCGGATGATAGAGTAACGGACAAGGCAATGTATCTGGGTGTCAATCTTACTGCTAATCTAAATAACTTGGTAAAACTTAATATGGATCCCATAATCAAACAAACCGAAAAAGGAAGATGTAATGCAATTAAAATGTTATATCTTCCCAAATTTTTATACTTTTTCTGCACTATTTGTTTGAATTTTGAACAATTATTAATTAAGGAAATTGATAGAATTTTCTCTCACTTTATATGGAATCATGGGAAAACCCGTAGAGCTAATAAATGTATTACTTTACCAATAGATAGAGGTGGCCTTGCACTTCCTAACTTAAAAATTTACTGGTGGGCAACAATTCTCAAATATAGTAGCCTGTTATTTAAGACTAACCATGAGGATACTATAGAGAGATCTGTTCCAACCCCTCAGGAACTTATTCTAGGTAATCTTGCGGGCGCACATCTGTGGCGACTGACGTATGACTGCCACTTTAAGAAAGTGCGGTTTAAAACTTTAAAGGGTATTTATGCTGCATGGAATCAGGTTCGTAAACATTTAGGGTTAGGCCGATTCTCGTACTATACGACTTTTATAACTAATCAAAACCTCCCAGAGATTTTCTCGGATTCATGTATGACACGGTGGATCAGACTTGGTATAGTTCAAGTCGGTTGTCTTTATCAGCCAGCCGTCTTCATGTCATTTGAATCTTTAAAAAATAAATATGGTCTAGAACACAGGGATTTTTTCAAATACCTACAGGTGCGGGATTTCATCATGAAAAAGGGGGGGAAGTGTGGCTTTGTTGGAAAATGAGTTAATAGAATTAGTGGTACAATGTAGTAATTTTAAAATCGGGGTACTATATAATATCTTAATTACTGGTTTTCCGGACGATATGGATAAAAATATATTTAAATGGCAGAGCAAACTTGGGCTACCAAGTTTAGCTATTCAGAATTCATTTCAAATGTCTCAATCGTTACTAATGTCCTCGAAACTATATGATCAATTTTATACAACTTTTTTCTCTTTATATCATACTCCTTATCAATTAGCAAAATGGAGTACCGGTAAAGGGACCTTCTGCCCCAGATGTATGATGCCAGAAGTAGACTTAATTCATATGTTTGCTACTTGTGGGGCATTATGCTCTATTAGACGAGAGATATCTATCTTTCTCTCTGAAGTACTGGAGATACAAATAGAAATTACAACAGCAGAAATAATTCTGGGGCTAGACAATGTGAACCATCCAGATAACATAAAGGGTTTTCTTTTTGTTTCTATGGCAGTGTTTCGAATATGTCTAGCATCTGGGTGGTTAGACAATGTTCCACCATCCTTTCAACAGTGGCGGGCTCGACTACTCTCGACTTACAGCCGGGAGAAAGCAATTTATGGTAGGAAAGGCTTAAAAAAAAAAGGAAGGGTCTAGAAATTTGGTACTCATTAATGCATTGGATGGATGGTCTATGATAGATGGCTTAATTTGCTTATTCATTCCTTTATTGTGATTATTAATTGTCTTGTTCATCTGGTGCCAACTAATTATTTAATATGTTTAGTTTAATTTTTTTCTATCGATATGGTTATCCATATCGTGTAATTAAGCCTGTATGGGGGGAATGGGCGGACGGTGGGGGGTGGTTGTTTCTTAAAAAAAAAAAAATAGGTAAAAGTCTTGTGAGTAAAATACTGATGCCAGTAGCGGGATTAGGTTTATTAGTGTTCACTATAATAATTTGCTGCTAATGTCGAAAGCACAAAAATAAATATACTGTCAATAGGAGAGGGATAAAAAGAAATGTTGAAGAACTCAAACTAGAAGAAATGAATAATCCAATTTATAAAAGAGTGAAAAATTCTCATCCTAATAAGGATGCAGAGAAAAAGCTAAATAGAAAGTTTGAAGAGATTGAAATGGGTGAAATGTGAAAAGTTGGCATCTGGTTCCATTAATAGTGATGATAGTAAATATCATCAAAGAGGGTATTGATGGAGCAAGGATTCGCACGTTAAGCGACTTGCTTGTATTCATGAACCTCGAATAACCCTAACTATGTAATCAACCCATTTTGTCTTACTAATCTGCCCCTTGTACAACATTTGGGTGTCCGAGAGACGCTTGCTTATGTGTCTATTAACCTTAATACGCTTGCATAATAAAATCGCCGCTGCTACGCGGGAATTTAGACTGCGCATGCGTCAGTCATAACCATGTGACCTGACGTATTCAATGTCTTGGAGGGAAAATAATTGCACATGCGCAATAATGCTAAAATGGCTGCTATGTGTTCTCACATGCTAAAAGCTTGCATTGCCGCTTTCGCAAAGCTGTCCGTTCTCCATAACCAATAATGCTATAGGTATTATAAAGTAATGGGTGAAGTATAGAAATTCATGGTATACAGTGAAATAATTTTTTCTATGTTTTAAAACTGTTTCTTTTCCATTTCATGTACACTTCGAAACTTGGCCCATTGAATTATGCTGTACCCCATTTTGAATGAAACTGCGTCTGCGCGAGATCCGCGAGTCTCCAGAGCAGATGACCTTTGAATAGCTGCCAAGGAGCAGATTGACTGAGAAGATGCTCTTGGGAACCTCACCTCACGAACTCTAAATTAAATACAATGTATTTGTAGGAAGAACATTTATTGTTATACAAAAAAATATGTCATGAGAACTTGGAATTTAAGGGGCGGGTACAGAAATTGAATATTAAGCCTGAGAAAGTATAAAATTAGGTGGTGGGATGACCTAACCTCCTTCTTTGTCCAATCAAAATTGGGGATCCTTACACTTGCAACATTGGGGGGTCGTAACTGACCCGGAAAACAGTATAACTAGCATAGGCTTAGCTAGAGAATTTGTCTGACTTGTCCGAATAGCTGACCTGTCACTGACCCAACGCACTCTATAGGTGACTGAATTCAGAGAGCTGCGAAGCACTCTGTTGGGAGGTTCGAGAAACCCATTTGGGGGTTTGCAGAATTGAAAGTGCTGGCGAAGCACTTTGCTGGGAGGTTCGAGAACCCAATCCAGGTTATTGGCAGATTCCTTGCATAGAGGGAGTAGCGCAGGCGCTGCAACCGAAGCTGCGGGTGTTGGTCATGACCTTTGGTGAACCCGGTCCTGATCCAAATTCTGGGGTTATCCTGTCCTGACTGTCCATGAGCTGCACCTGCTCCCCTACTGGCACCTAAGTCCTTGAGGGTTTCTTCCCGTCTTTTCCAACTGACTAGTGGCCAGTGTTGGTCTTTACTCTATTCTAGGTAAATATAAAGTCTGTGTGGGTGATTGCTTATCTATATTTGTATTTCAAATTCTCGAATATTGCAAAGCGTAAGTGCATAAGTTCCCTTTTCTTCCCTGTCCTTTGATAAATGAGATTTCATACATTACTTGTCTATTAGCATGTTCCACTTTTCAAACTACCTTTAGTCAATATAAATCGTTTCTATTTTAGTATATGTTCCTTATCTTACCCTCCCTTTAGGAGATAAGCTGAATTTAATAGTGTGTTCCAAATTTTACCTACCTTATAGTCTGATTAAATTGCGAAAGTCTTTTGTTTAGTATGTTCCCTTTCTTTACCCTCCTTTAATCATGATGCGAAAGATTGTTATCCAAATATAGTATGTTCCTTGTTCTTACCTTCCCATTCAGTTTAAATTCTTAAATGCTTAGCATACTTTATCTCTTGCATAGTTATACTTTACTCATGATTTTGAGTATAGATAGCTTAATATGTTTCAACTTGATGCTCATGACATATGATGAAGACGATTAGATAAAGTTTTGAACCTACCCAGAGCCTGTGGTTATTTCATTATACAAATGTTATAAATGTTTTTGACCACCTGATTTCAATCTCAACTCCCTGATCCTAGGAGTTTAGGTTCCTAGTATCTACATTTGCTAGGTTATAGATATAGGAATCAGAAGTGTAGAAATCTCAAGCTATACTGATGGTAGAGCGTGAGTTACCCAAGTGAATGTTAAGGTAAATAAAAAATTATGGGCCCAGGTGAGTATTAGTAAAAATATCCTAGCTGGGTGACCTGCGCGCTCTATCACTAGCTCTGCTGACACCTAGAGAAACCTGGTAAACCTATACATTTTTTAAAACTATACACACAGCGAAATCCAGGATGCAGTGACTTGACTGCCTCCCACCAGGTCTGTTACCCAGAATCCCTTGCAAACCTAAATAATTGTCAAAAAAACAAATTTTCCCCCATTTTTGTGGTGGAGAGTTTGTGAATCTGCGTGTATCCACAAATTTCCACTCACCCCGCGTCCCCCAAAGTCTTTCAAGAAATATGGTACCTGTTTTGTGTGGGTCTGCTTAGTGCCTGTGACAGGAAATGGCGCAAAACGCAACGTGGTAACACCTCAATTTTGCAGTGAAAAATTACCTTTTTTTTGCAAAGTGCCTAGCTGTAGTTTTTGAACCCTACCTCTGCCGGCACCAAGGGAAACCCAGCAAACTTGACTGCCTCCCACCAGGGTCTGCTTCACAGAATCCCTTGCAAACCTAAAAAATTGCCCAAAAAACAATTTTTCCCACATTTCTGTGGTGGAAAGTTCTGGAATCTGCGTGGATCCACAAATTTCCAGCCACCCTGCGTTTCACTAAGTCTTACAAGAAAAATGGTACCTCAATTGTGTGGGTCTGCCTAGTTCCTGCAACAGGAAACGGTGCAAAACGCAATGTGGTCACACCTCAATTTCTCAGTGAAAAATTGACCCTTTTTTGGCAAAGTGCCTAGCTGTAGTTTTTGAACCCTAGCTCTGCCGGCACCTAGGGAAACCTACCAAACACACACATTTCTGAAAAGTAGACACCTGGGGTCTTCCAGGGAAGTAATGCTTGCGTGGATCCCCCAACGTTTCCTTACCCAGAATCCCCTGCCAACCTCAATTTTAGCAGAAAAAATCACTTTTTTCAGAAATTTTTGTGTGGGAAAGTAGTGGCATCACCGGGCTCACACAAATTTCCTACCACCCAGTGTTCCCCAGGTCTCCCGATACAAATGGTGACTCAATTGTGTGGAAGGCCCAAGTACCCACGACAGCAAGGGCCCAAAACATAGTGAGGCGACATTAAAATTGCCTATCTCAAAATTACCTGGTTTTGCAAGAGGGGGTCACCTGGGTTTTTGGCCCCGTGCTCAGCGGCCATCTAGGGAAACCTACCAAACCCACACATTTATAAAAATTAGACACTCGGGGGCTTCCAATGAGATATGACTTGCGTGGATCCCCCAATGTTTCCTTTTCCAGAATCCCCTGCAAACCTCAATTTTATCACACATTTTTGTGTGGGAAAGTGTGGCATCACCGGGCTCACATAAATTTCCTACCACCCAGCGTTCCTCCAGGTCTTCCAATAAAAATGGTGCCTCACTTGTGTGGGAGGCCCAAGTATCCGCGACAAGCAAGGACCCAAAACATAGTGAGGCAATATCAAAATTGCCTATCTCAAAACCACCTGGGCTTTTGACCCCGTGCTCGGCGGCTATCTAGGGAAACCTACCAAACCCACACATTTCGAAAAACTAGACACCCGGGGGCTTCCAAGGAGCGGCAGGCACCGCGTGGTGCCTGCCACTTTGTCTATGCAAATGCATTAATGCATTTTTAGCATTGTGGCAGGCTGTGCTGAGATCACCACCCGCTACAATGCTAAAAATGCAGGATGTGCCCGCCACTGTGGTAGGATGACGGGCGGACATCCTAATAGGCCCCCTGGTGTCTAGAGGGCTTTTTGCCCCCCCCCCCCGGGCGGGGCAGATTGGGGGCTAAAGCCCTCAACTGCCCCCAGGGGTTTGAAAGTCCACTAGATGCCAGGGAGTTTTTTGGGCAAATTTAATTTAGGATGAGGGCTACCCAAAACAGGCATGCCAATGCCCCCAACCTAATTAAAATTTACCCAAAAAACTCCCTGGGGTATAGTGGGCTTTTTGCCCCCCCGGGAGCAGATTGGGGGCTAATGCCCCATCTGCTTTCTGGTGGGGCAGGAAGGCAGTCATGTTGTGGGGGAGGGGGTGGGGGCATGGGCAAGTCTGATTTGGGCAACCCCCACCCTAATTCAAATTTGCCTAAAAACAAATCCCTGGTGAGTAGTGGGCTTTTTGCCCCTCTGGGAGTACAGATTGGAGGCTATTGCCCCCATCTGCCCCCCAGGGTGAGCAGAAAGCCTACTAGACGCCAGGGATTTTTTTGGAGCAAATTTTAATTAGGGTGGGGTTTGCTCCTGCCCCATCTTCCCCCCAGGGGGCAGGAAGGCTGTAATTTTTGCGGGGCAGGGGGTGGGAGCATGGGCATGCCCATTTTGGGCAGCCCCCACCCTAATTCAGATTTGCCCCAAAATAACCCTGGCGTCTAGTGGGCTTTTTACCCCCCAGGGGGGCAGAAAGGCTGTAATGGTGGTGGGGGCTAGGGGCATTGGCGTGCCCATTTCAGTCAGCCCCACCCTAAAAAAAATTGCGTGAAAAAAAATCCCTGGTGTCAAGTGGGCTTTCTGCCCCCCCAGGGGGGGCAGATTGGGTGCTACTGCCCCACAGGGGGGTCAGAAAGGCTGTAATGGTGGCAGGGGGTGGGAGCATTGGCGTGCCTGTTTTAGGCAGCCCCCACCCTAAAAAAATGCAAAAACAAAATCCCTGGTGTTTAGTGGGCTTTCTGCCCCCCCCATGGGGCAGATTGGGGGCTGCTGCCCCATCTGCCCCTCAGAGGGGGCAGAAAGACACATTTTATGGCTGGGAGGGTGGGGGCATCGGCATGCCCGTTTTGGGCAGCCCCCACCCCTAAATAAGATCACAGAAAAAATCCCTGTTGTCTAGTGGGCTTTCTACCCCCGGGGGGTAGATTGGGGGTTACTGCCCCATCTACCCCCCAGGGGGGGCAGAAAGACTAATGATGCCAACAATTTTATGGGGGGACAAAAGGCCCTTGCCCAAGGGGCCACTCCCAAGTCCATGGGGCCTAGTGGGTGGATCCCTGCTTGGAGATTCTCCTCTTTCCAACGATACCTCTCCTGAGTTTCTACGTGTTCAGGGTGCTGAGATAGCCCCCTGAGCAGGTGGAAACTGAAACTGAAATTAGCCTCATGGCTCTTTTCAGTTTCGGTTTCACTGAAATTATATGCGCACTGAAAGTCATTTCAGGGAAACTAGGGGGCCTCAGGAGCTGGGGAAGCTCTTCTCCAGCTCCCGAGGCTTTGGGGGAGAAAAGGAAATTTGGTGCCCACACCAGAGGGATTTCCGGTGCTGGCTGTCATGATAAGCTGGGCTCCTCATGAGCACACGAGCACTGTGTGCCCTGACAAGCTCAGCTCGTCATGAGCATCCAAGGGGATAAAACAATTTTTTTTAAAGTAAGGTTGAATTTTAGATATATTAATGTTTTTTATTTTTGTTTTTATGTGTAAAATGTTACAATTGGTATGTTTATTAAATTATGCAAATGATATAATTCATTTTAATGTTTTATCAGAATGCTGTATTTTAATCGGAAGTTATAATATATATATAATTATTTTGATTTATTAATATTGTGAAGCATATTGTATAATTTGAACTATAAATGTAAAAAAATGTTATATTGAAAAAAAAATGTGTGGGTATTCTAGTTAATTTGTATATATGTTCACATATACATTGTTTTAATATCCTTAATTAAAAAAACATGTTTATAATTTAAAATATTTATTTTAGAAATTTAGAAAATAATTCAGGTATTTTTATGTAATGGAAAGTGTAATACAATGTATTAAAATGTTCACCTTAAATATGCAAATTGAATGTATATTATTTAATTGAAATGTGTTATTGTTGTAGTTATTTAATACAGTTAATGTTTAATAATTTAAAACCTGGTTAGTCTTTGTTAAATACAATACCCACCTTAATGTAGCATAGTTTTGAGTGGTAGTAGTGTATGTGCCATCTTTGCTGTCCTATTTGTAGTTTATTTTGAGATAGTTATAGTAAATTGGGACTCTTTAATGTCTTACACCTTACCCAAAATGGCTTAAATTAGACTGGGAATAGAAAATATTACCTTTTCAATGTCCAGTCATTCCCCAACATGGCTTAAATTAGAGGATGAATAGTACATCTGAAACCTTCAATGTCCAATATCTTGCCCAAAATGGTTTAGGTTGGAGTGGGGATAATATTTATGAACCATTTAATGACCAACACCTTGCCTTGTGAAGTTTACTTTAGTTTTGGCTGGGAATAGTAACTCTTACCTGTATAATGTTCAGCTCCCTCCACTAAATGGTCTACGGTGGAGTAGAAATATTAAATCTGACCCTTTCAGTAATCCATCGCCTTCTCCAAAATGGCTAGATTGGAGAGGGAAAATGAAATCTGACTCATTCAGTGTCCAACACCTTCCATGGTATAGTTTAAGTTGGGGTAGAAATAGTAAATCCCACCCCTTTTATTGTCCAATATCTTCTCCAAATTGGTTTACATTGAGGTGGAAATAGTAAATATGACCCCTTCAATGCCTAACACCTTCCTCAAAACGTTTTAGTTTGGAATGGGACTGATAACTCTGATCCCTTGAATCTCCAACACCTTCCCCAAAATGGTTTAGATCTGATCGAAAATAGTCCAGCACCTACCCTAGTATAGCTAAATTTGGGGTGGGAACAGTAACTTGTACCCCATTACCATCCAAAATCCTCCTCAAATGGATTTGTTTGGAGTGACAATAGTAAATCATACCCTTTCAATAGCCAACATGTTCCCCAAAATGTTTTAAATTTGAGTGGGATTAATAAATCTGACCCTTTCAATGTCCAACACCTTCCAGAAAATCAGTTTGATTTGGGTAGGAATAGTATATTTTATTCCAGCAATGACCAACAACTTCCCCAAAATAGTTTAGATTGCAGTAAAAATTGGTCATAAATCTGAACTATATGACCCTGTTGCTGGTCCACAGATAAGGTAAGACTGCTTTTTAGTTACTATGTGGGGGTTTCGGGGGCTGTGGGATGTGAGTAGCTGTAGTAAGTATAGACTAGTCTATGGGTTTGTAGTGTTTGTGTAGGTTTGTGTTAGGTTGTGTCTTGGTGTGAGGCTCTGTAATGCGGTGGGTCTTAGTGTGCTATTTGAAGTGTACTTTTATTAGTTATTTTTATAATGTGAGTAATGTTTGTAAATTAACATATTGTTCATAATATATTTGTGGTCTGTGCTATGTGACAGTGAGTATATTGCTTCTTTATAGGTTTTTTAGTCAGAGTAAAAGCTTTTTCTATTTTTGGAGGCATCATTTCAAAAGAAAACTATTTTGGCTACCTTTTAACCATGAATATTTTATAATATAATTTTAATTTTTCAAGGAACGTTGTGCTTTTTACATTATTTGTTTCTGGTTGTATGGTAGATCTGTGGTTTAATTTTGTGAATATATACTTTTGGGTTGTTTAATTTTTGACCTTTTTTTGCTTACTTTTTCCTTAGTTTTGTGGACTTGTTTATTCCGGACTGGAATAGGATAATGGACATTATCCAAAAAACTGCATGCTTTTTTAATTTTCATTTTTGAGTGGGATATGTTTTCTATCCGAAAAATTATTTTTTGTTATGTGTTTTTCCCCCAAATGCTAGTTGGTTTCAATGTTCTTAATTTTTTATACTTCTGTTTTATGATAGTTATTTATTTATTTATTTATTCATTTTATTTTAGATTATTTTTTTTTATCAACTGTATTGGATTGTGTTCTTATTATATTTCTAAAGTAGACTGTTTAATAAAGATAATTTCAGTAATATTGATAAATAAATATATTTTAGTGTGTTTGTTGCTTCCTGTTGGGTTTTGGTGTAAGTTGGATTGTAAGGTGGTTTATAGTATTGTTTTTTTTGTGCTTCCTTCGTGGCACAGTCCTTTGTCATTTAGAAAGAGTTTTACTTTGCATTGTAGCATTTCACATATTTTATGGGTTATTTTAGGTTTAATTTGGGTTATAGATTGCTCTATTCTTAGTTCTTGTTTTTTGTTTTTTGTTAGGATTTTCAAGAATTTGTTACAGGGTGGGGTGGCTTCAGCCTAATGTGGTTTGGAAGACGTTGTATCATCTTTTCACTGTGTTGTTGGCTGCCATATTACGATTACACTGCCGGGCTAGCAGTGGTGCGTCAGTGGTGCGACGGCGGCAGGATTTGGCTCATAGAAAGCCTGAAGCATATGCTGCTGCCTAGGTAGTGCCACTTGCACACTGGGTGCCCTGTGCACCATACACCATGTCATGTATGGCACACAGTGTACACAGGACAGTGCAATAGGACGTAGGGCATAACATGTGCAATAGGACGTAGGGCATAACATGTGCCCTCATGTTGTTTGCTCAATGGATGAAATTGCCCCGTGGCCCTGTTTGGGGCCCCTCCCCTTCCTTTCTGCCAACCTTTTCATGGGGGGTCCATGCCATGAAAAGGTCAGCAGAAAGGCATGTCATGATTAGGACGGTGGTGGCAGCATCAGCACTGCCTCCCATACCGACTACTTTCACCACCGCCGTGGGATCCAGGATCCTGGCACTGGCGGCAGTCCTCTGGCAATCTGACTGCCATGGCCATAATCGGGCGATTGGATCGCAGAGGAGGTGGTGGTCAGACTGTAACCATGAGTACAGCGGTCTTCAAACCGCAATTCTCGGAATCAGGCCATTCGTTTTTATTCATAAGGAAATTAATAAAAAACACTACCACCCTATCTCTCGCCTCCCTTTTTCGCTAAGAATCCTTGAAAAGCATATGAACACTGCACAATCAGAGTTTTTGCATGTTAATGGAATTCTGGATACAGTGCAATTCGGCATTAGACCAAATCACAGTACTGAGTTGGCTCAGGTAGTGGCTACCAAGGAGCTAAGAGCATTCTGGACACCGGAGGGAAGGCTGCAGTGATCCTGTTGGACTTATTCACAGACTTTGACACTGTGAGCCATTCTGTCCTACTGGAGCACCTTGCAGTGGGTTGTATGTCATTACAACGCATTCCGTTGCAAAGCATACTTTTACCACGCATGCGTTACAACACGAATGCCATTACCACAAATAACATTTACCACAAAAAAGCCTTTACCATGCATATCTTTACAATGATGTGCATGATAATGGCATATTCCTGGTAAAGCTTATTTTCGATCCCTGCCCCAATTCCATTTACTGCTCCCCTGCGCCCTCCCCTCACCAGCTCTCTTTTTTTTATAATACCCCTTCCCTGTACCCCTGTGCAACCCCCTGCCACCATTCCTTCTAATAAATTCCCCTGCCCCTAACATTAAAATGTTTGCCCTCTGCGATTCCCCCACCCACAAACTCTTTTTTCAAATTCTCCTCTCCTGTACCCTATTCATTTACCCCTTCGCTGCACATCCCCCTCATTTATTTCTTAAACTAAAATCCCCCTTACCTCTCTACGTCCTCTCTTCTCTGTAAGCTCTTCCGATCTGCGGCAAACGCCGTAAAGAGTAAGCAGAAGTGTCTTTCCATTTCCTTCAAGGATGCCGATTGCCTCCACATCGCAACAGAATCAGGTGTGTTTTTTTGTGGGGGGAGACCCCCCAAACCCTCCTTTTTGATTTGCATGCTTTTTTTCGGGGGGAGGCCCCCCAAGCCCCCTTTTTAGGTCTCGCCTCTCAATGCGCATGCGCATTGAGCGAGACTATAGGGGCTTAAATAAGGTTTACCTAGAATGGCGATTGACTGGCGATTTGATGCTGTGCCCATGCGCTTTTAGGTCAATGCGCAAGCGCATTGACCTAAAATGCGCGTGCACATCATCAAATCGCCATCTGTTCCCCAGCAGCACTCCTCCCACACCTTTGAAGTGAAGCTTAGCTTCACTTCAAAGGCCCCTGCTGCTTCACACTATGGCCGTGTCTCTCCCCCATCGCCGCTCTCCCCGCTCCGCCCCCTGCTGCGGCCGTGTCGCATTTCTCCTCCCCCCTCCCCACAGCAATGCCCTCTGTCTTGTTTACCAAATGGTCACTCCCACAGCCTTTTGCTTGCAGGGGCGTGCAGGCTGGCAGTTGCAGTCCTCTCCTCGTGGGTCAGGTTACATGCCCAGCACCGTGAGGAATTCCCGTGCCTTGTGGGGATCTTGTTTTCACTGAACTGGGTGATTTATGGACTTTCGGGAGTAATGTTACAAGGTCGGTAACTTAAAAACTTGAGCAACAAAATAAATGTGCTTTGCAGCAGGCACATTAACCCTCTGTGCTATGTTATAATGAGTCAAACCTTTGATTAGATAAAACATAGATATCTGCATTGGGTACATTAACCAACAGATTTAATTTGTCATTATCAGTAATCTTTCATCTCAGGCTGGGCATCAGGCCAGACGTGTGACATGAAAGCGCAGAAGAGGAGACTTTCTCTTTCAGACCCAGTCGCAGCCAGGCTTGACTCTCGTCTTAGCACCATTCACCCCGCTCACTGGAGCACGTGCACACACTGGGCATGCGGGGCAATTCTCTACAAAAGGGGCCATCATTGGCAGCTGAATTAGAATGACAGGCTCGCGACAGAACATCACCGGAGGATGCTGTCCCCAGTGACACAAGTAGTAACATTTAGGCGCACAGATTGCCATTGCGCCTTAATGTAACTCCTTCTGTCATGACTGTGTGTGTGCCCGTGTTAGCTTGCTACTGCCTCAGAGCGTGGGATGGAAGAGGGGGGCTACAGCCTGCCTATGGCAGGCACTCACAATGAGCATAGCAGCAATTGGCTATGCTCAGGAGACTGTGCGCACACTGAGTGCACCATACAAACAGACATTCATAAGGCACCAAACAACACGCACACAGAGCACAACCCAGCCCAAACATCTCTCCCTTGCGAGGTGATTTTTCTTTCCTCACACAAATGGGAAAAATGGCACCCATCTGTGTGGGAAATAGCCCAACCTGGCAACCCTGGGAGCTGCTTTCCTTCTTAGATGGCATCACATCAGCAGCTATTCCGGGTCCCTGCCACTCCGGGTCCCAGTTCAGGCCTTTCTTTTGCACGTCATTGTTTTCGGGCAAATTGGTCCAATTTTCATTAGGGTAGGGGGTGCGGGGGCACACTGCAGGTCAGCATTACATACCGCAAATCATTATGGCAGATGCAGTTCCTGTTGTTAGATGTGTTTTAACATATGTATTTGCACAGCCAATGCTTGATGCATTCCTGAACATGTGCTTCTGAGTTATTTCGCTCCGTCAACAGAAAGTTGCAGTCGTATTGAGATCAATTACAGTTCCTTCTTCCACGTGTATCTGCTGCTGTACATTTAAATGTATATCAGTTCTCCTGCAAGAAGTGTTGTCTTCCATACTATGCTTTCCAGATGACACCATATCATCAGCGATTCCAGAGCTTTGCTCTGGGCTTGCCTTTACCTTTTAGGGTGCATTAGTACATCTGTTATAGTTGAAATGAAACAGGACGACAACTCCCAGAATGCATTCGGCTGTTAAAAGGAAAGCTGAGCACTATTCTGTGTAGCTGGTATTGAGCTCTTACTTGTACATCCGTTCCTGTGCTATGAGCTGCTCCTGGGCTGTTAAAAATGCAGCAGTCCTACTGAGAATGTATATGGAGTCCCTGCTAATAATTGTTGCATCTCTGGCATTAAACAAGTCAGCTGCGCTGGGAGGGCTGGAGCAGCCATGCCTTAAACATATACCAGACTGACTGAGAAGTGTGCTAAAGAACAATATTACACTTACTATAAAGCCTGATTGGAGTGTCCCTACTGCACAATTAATCAAAACAATCTATGGACGATTAAACAAAAAAAACCAGAAATCTAAACTTTACAACTAAACAACGTCCTAAAAAGACAATGAAAATGTGTTTACCCTCGGCCTTAGTTTACACAACCCTGAATTTAAAATCAAGACATATGCCATAAAGCATTCAACCCATAATGCAACACTCAACTTAATATCACAATACCTGTACCAGGAATTGCATTTCCAAACTAAATGACTGAGTCACTGCAATATGGAAGCACACAGAGCACTGACTCTCTCACTCACTCACTCACTGACTCTCCCACTCACTCACTCACTCACTGACTCTCCCACTCACTCACTGACTCTCCCACTCTCCCACTCTCCCACTCACTGACTCTCCCACTCACTCACTGACTCTCCCACTCACTCAATCTCAACACATATTGCACTACAAATGCAATAGGTGTCACATTTGCAAAAGGAAAAGCTATTGGCATTGTAAATGACAATGCTATTAATGTATGTTTTCAAAACCAACACATAAAAAAGTGTCATTTACAATGCCAATAGCTCAAACTTTCTTCACTGCCTTTGCCAGTGCTTGTTGAATTGTGTCGTAAGCACAGTCCATTGCAACCGCAGAGCCCAACCATTTGAGGTGTTATTTTTTTCATAGAGGCATACTGTTGAATAATCATGGAAAAGGTAGTAAAGTTGTAATGTATTTATTAGCAGCATGGCCATCCATCCACAGGTTACAGAGTGCAGCTACAACTGATTTCTAAGACAGCAACATGTCAGTTCCACTAGCATGTGGAATGTAGAGCTCTGTTGAAAGGAAACATGTCGCATGCAGTGGCATGCGACAATGACCAAGCTTCTTAAAGAAATACTACCAGAAATAAGAATACAACACATACAGCCAAAGGGACCTAGATGTTGCTTCACACAGTACCAAGGCCATTTCACCCCCTCACCCACTCATCCTCACACACCCTCACTCACCCTCACACCCTCAACCCCCCTCACAACCCTCTCACCCTCACTCACCCTCACACCCCCTCACCCTCAGACCCCTCACCATCACACACCCTTACCCTCACCCTGACACACCCTGTCACCCTCACACCCTCACCCTCACACTCCTCACCCTCACCCCCTCACCATCACACCCCTCACTCGCCCTCACACTCCCTCACTCACCCACACACACCTTCACACCCCCTCACACACCCACTCACCCTCACACACCCTTACCCTCACCCCTCACCCTCACACACCCTCAGTCACCCTCACACTCACACTTCCTCACCATCACACACCCTCACATCCTCTCACCCTCAAAAACCCTCACCCACCCTCACCCTAACACCCTCACTCATCCTCACCCCCTCATCCTCACACACCCTCACTCACCCTCACACCCTCACCCCCCTCACAACCCTCGAACCCTCACTCAGCCACACACCCTCACCCTCACACACCCTCACACACCATCACACACCCTCACTCCTCTCACCCTCGCACCCTCTCACCATCACCCCCTCACCCTCACACACCCTTACCCTCATCCCCTCACCCTCACACACCCTCAGCCACCCTCACACCCCCTAACCCACACACCCTCACCCTCACACACCCTCACCCTCACACCCCCTCACTCACCCTCACCCTCACACCCTCACACACCCACTCACCCTCACCCTCCCTCACCCTCACACTCCTCACCCTCACACCCCTCACCCTCACACCACTCAGTGCTACAACACATATTGTGTTACAATGGGTGTGTCACATTTGCGAAAGATAAAACTATTGGCATTGTAAATGACAAAGCTATCAATTTAGCTATTTTAAAAAGCAACAAATAAATAAAATATTTGTCATTTACAAGACCAATAGCTCCAACTTTTCTAATGCGAGACCTATTGCATTTCCAATGCTTGTTTAATATTACCTTTAGCACACATGCTTTTACTACATATCTCGTAGTAAAGGTGTGCGTGATAAAGGCTTTTCGTGGTAACCAAACATGCGTTGTAATGCATGCGTGGTTATGGTTATAGGTGGAAACGGCCACATTGTAGTGTCCGTTTCCCCTTGCAGTGATCGGAATTGGTGGATCAGTTTTCAATCTCCTACTCTCTTTCCTCTCTGACAGGGAACAATCAGTCTCTCTGGGGGACTTCGTATCTAAGCTTTCTTCCTTGCTGTGCGGTTCCCTCAGGGGTCATCACTGAGCCCTACACTCTTTAACATTTATGTAGCCCCCCCGGCCAGGCTAATCAGTAGATTTAGCTTCTCATCGGGTGTATACGTGGATGATACGCAAATTGTTGTGTCAATCTCCAGCAATGTAACAGAGGTTGCGAACCATTGTAATAGCTGTATTGGTGCAGTTGTTAATTGGATGAGTAACAATAGCCTCAAGCTGAGCTCGGAGAAAACTGAGGTTCTTTTTTTGGGGCAAGGACACTTCCTTTTTGATATTAATCTTGGTGGCCTCCGAACCTGGACCTTCCTCCCACTTCAGTATCTGAAGTTAGACATTTGAGGGTGATCTATGATTCCAGCCTCTCTTTTAACAACCAGATCAATAAACTCACTCCATTTTGTTTTTTTCTGTTGCAAACTCTGAGAAAAGTCCTCCCTTTTATTCCATTTGACTTAAAGAAATCAGTTGTCACTGTGCTGGTCTTGTCCAGTCTGGAATATTATAATGCCCTATAAGTAGTCATTATCCAATAAAGACTAAAGAAGTTTAAGGTTTGCAAAATGCAGTGGCCCACCTCCTCAAAAGAATCCCCAATTTCAAGTCTGTTTTCGAGCCAATAGTGGGGCTTCACTGGCTCCCAATCCAAAAAAAGAATTAATTTTAAGGCACTCTGCTCGGTACATAATCCTTTGCATGGTGTAGGCTCAGAGTACCCCAAGAAGACATACTCCTGGTACAAGCGAGAAGAACCTTGCACTCTGCAATCTCAAGGCCAGTAAATGTTCCCAAAATTAAGAAAATGACAAGGGCGGTAGAAGTTTTGTTTACACCACCGCCAACTCTGGAACAGTCTTCTGGGACATCTCTAATGCCAGTCAAACATGTCCTGTTTCAGGAAACATCTCAAAACCTTGCTGTTTTCCTGTATCCTGTGATATGATCTTTTGCAAACTCCTTTTTGTGCAAGACTGTATTTTACAGATGTCAGTGCCGAGACACCTTCGGGCATTCGCACTCCATATCCATTTATTCAATATTCTTTTGTCTGGTAGTTCACTCTAAGAGAAGAGTACTTCTGTGACTGATACATTTGCTTTAGCTATTGATTCCTTTGTTTCAAAAGTGGATTGGCAGTTTGCTGCATATTTTACAATTAGAGAATATTTTTGGAGGTGTCTCTGAATGCTTCAGTTAAAATGTTAATAGCCTTGCGTGGCTGTGTGTGGGTAGATTTTCTAAATTGTTTGCATCATTACTTTTCTGAGTTTATAGTTTTTGGGGGTGATAGTTATTAGGTTTCATATTAATTTGGCTTAGTACTTTTTAGTATGTAGTACTTTGCTTGTTAGGAAGCGTGCATAAATTAGAGGTATATTACTGTTACGATATTCAAAATGTATGGTGTACATCTGTGTGATTTGAATGTGCCATCTATTATTCATGTTTGTATTTGGGTTAGACTAAGGAGGATAATTTATGATGCATAGAGTATTGTTCTCCTTTTGTTCTTATTCTTATCGTACATGAAGAAGTGTTCTTCACTATATGTAGTGGTTAGATTTTCAGGAACTGTTATGTCACGGATCTTCTAGGAGCAGTATGAGTTTCTGTTGTGTCCTTAGTTACATGCTATTTCTTCTTTTTAAATTAGGGCTTGCTGGCAGTTGTCCTGTAGTGTGTTTGGGAAATTGTGAGAGTATATTTTTTTAGAAGTGTTCTTGCGGCTCCCTGGGAACGAGTGCTTGCTTCTCTGAGGTCTTCCAAAATGTCTTAATTCTATGTCTGTTATATTTGAGGAGTAGTTGTTCACTCTAACATTAATTGCAACATCATTTCTAACAAGCATTAGTATAGTATGTTTTTTATTTACTATTTATATTCTCAGTGCTCTCCTGGTTGTCTGTATATCCCATTACCATTAATCATTGTTTGCCTTCCTGGGAAGTTATGTAAGTGACTCTTCCAATACATCTGTAAATGGTTTGGGATTCATTTATTATTTTATGTGAAAAGTATACTTTTATATACTGTGAACATTTTAAGATACATTATAACTTTTAGAAATTATAGTTACATTCTTGCTGTCCTTTTCACATGCTTCTTTCTCTCCTTCAGCTTCTCTCTAATTCTGCTGGAATGTGGGTCAGGTGGTGTCTCTTTCCATGTTGAATTTATAATGTTTTTTAATTTTATGTTTAAAATAAAGGTTTGCTTAGTTTTAGGGTTGTTGGGTGCTAGTTTTATTTTATCATTTAGGGCTTGTTCGGTCTTTCACATTTAATTAAATTCACTTAGAATTAAAGTTTCTCATTTGTAATCTTGATATGGAAGCTAAAGTTTGGAAATATACAGAGAAAGATATATTTTAGTGCTTTACTCTAAGTTATGCGGTACGCAATTACATTAGGGTAGTTTTAAGTTAGTGAGTTTGTATTACTTACTTTTGGACTTCGATGGTAGGTTTTGTGGAGAGTAGTTTATGGAGTTTTTGAGTGGAATCCGAGTGTTTTTTTCATCTAGGGCTAACATTTTTGCTCGAAACCTGCATGTGCGTTTTCTGGTCTTTTTTATCGCGGTAATGGAATTAGTTAAGAGAGTTTTTATTGGTTATGTTGTTTTATGGCAAAGTTTATTGGTTAGTCTGTGGTAAGTTGGATTTTTGTTTACATTTTGTCCCTTATTTGGTGGACACTAATCAAGGTTTAACCCCCAGGAACAACCTATTCTGCAGGCTTCAACGTCATAATGCCAATTGTTAGAATGGGTTTGCCAGATCTTTGAGTAATTGGTTTGATAACCAGACTGTAAACAGCATTGCAGTGCCTCTGATGAATCCCTCGGTAATAAAAGTTGATACAATAGCATTTTAGGTTCTTTGAAAAAAAAAATTTTGTGGCTCTGATGAAGCAACATATGTAATCTGCATTGGTCGCGAAACACGTGTTGGCCTTTCTTTCTTTCATTTTATAAGAAGTCATGAAAAAGGACAATTAGTAAAAAAAAAGATACTTTTTTAAAAAAATGAGTGCATAATAAAGTTTAGTTTTTTTAATGCACTCCCTTTGAGCTTAAAACATTGCCTTTATTTATCTTATCTAGATAGCTCTAGGTGAGGAAGAGCTATATTTGTTTCTAGAAATTTGTCTTCCTCATAAACCTCTTGCCTCCCCCTTTGTTGCTATTCGATTTGGCAAAAACTAAGGGTTATGTTTAACTGTTATTTATATGCATATGTATCAACATCATTTTTTTAAGTATATATCATTTTATAATTTAAAATATAATTTAGCAGTTAATGTTTTCTCTTTAAAAGTTACTTTATTAGTTTTATATTATTGTATGTGTTTAATTTATTGAATATTTATTTTAGTTGTCTTGTGAGTAGATATTAATTTGTGTTTCAATAGCAAGTAAATTATTTTACATTATTTTTGGTGTTTGGTTAATTCATCATAAAAAAAGATAGGATAGTCCGATCTTTTTATGTGTGGAGTTCTCCGCCGGCTGCGGAATCTCTGCACTCATAAACTTTTTATTCCAATGCCGTTTTCTGTATACTGAAAAACCATGAACTTACACAAACGTGCAAGTTTACCTTTGTGAATCAGGCCCTGAGTTCTCAATGTTTGTCTAAACCAATATCTAGACCAGCAGTAGGATTCACTCGGCCTCCCCGCTCTTAACTCCTGGACCTTGTGTGGTCGGGGAAGATACCCTGGCCACAGGTGAGTTGTGTGGCTGATCCACTCAATTTGAGCAGATGGGGATGTGCATCAGTATATGCAGGTAGCAACAGGCATGCAGCCCTCTTCCAGGCACTCAATGTCTATGACTGATGGGCTTGCAGATATTGAAGCAGGGCCTCCTTCCTCCTGGTCTAAGTGAGTCATCGATCCAGTAGCTTGGTGTTCCTCAGTACAAGCATAGATGCAGACCACTACTGCTTTCATGTCTGGGGTAGACATTAGTGACTGTTAGGTCTGATGAGGCACACTTATTGTTAGTGCTTTTGCCGCTGTCTGTTTCTCGGGTGCACAATGGCAAGTGCCTTGCATTCAATCGCACAGTGAATCCAGGACCTAAGTTTGTGTATACCCGGCGCTCTTAAGGCGGGAAAGCAAAAGACACACAAAAGATGGATGGAATGCAGAACAAGCCAAACATTCAGCCCCAGTCAAGAGATCTGGGTTAAATCCACCGTTCTTTGCTTACCATGCCACCCCAATTTAGACCCAGCTTATGCAAGTCAGTTTCACTCTGTCCCTCATGTGAACAGACCAGCCCGAAATGCCAAGCGAGTTCCTCCCTGTATCCTAGGACCGGTTTCGGGGTATCACCCCCTCATCAGCCAGGCTAGCTTGAATCTAGTGGCACGATGAGCTGGGGACGCATATCTGGACACGCCCGCATACTTAGGGCGAGAAAGCGAAAGACACAAAATTGATGATAGAAAGGAGAACAAATCAAACATTCAACTCTAGTCAAGACATCTGGTTTAAATCCATTGTTCCTTTGCTCACCATGTCACCCCAGTTTAGACCCAGCCATATGCAAATCAGTCTTGACCCTGCTCCTCATGGGAACAGTCCAGGCCAAACTGCCAATCCTCCCTATCTAGCTCAAATCCAGTGGCACAGTGAGCCCAGATCTGTTGACTAGGGGTGAATGTTTGTGTTGCTCAGCATTGCATTCATCGTCTGTTATTTTTGCATTTGTCACCCTAAGTGGGGAGCCTATGCCCAGATGTGGATCCGGTGCTCACTGTGCCACTGGATTCCAGCTAGTCTTGTTGAAGAGGTGGGATACCCCAAAACCGGTCCCAGGATGTTTGTTTGCAGTTCAGGGAGGACCTGGCTTGGGAGTTCAGGCTCGACTGTTCCTATGACGAGCAGGGTCCAAACTAATTTGTGTTTGGCTGGGTCCAAACTGGGGTGGTGGGCAAAAAAACAGTGGATTAAACCCAGATCTGTTTACTGGGGGTGATGTTTTGCATTGTTCAGCATTCCGTCCATCATCTGTTGTTTTTGCATTTGCACCTTAAGTAGGAAAGGTATACCCAGACATGGGTCTGGTACTCACTACACCACTGGATTTAAGATAGCCTGGTTGATGAGGGGTGATACCCCAAAATGGGTCCTAGGATGCTTGTTTTGGGTGCAGGGAGGACCTGGCTTTGCAGTTTGGGCTGGACGGTTCCCATGAGGAGCAGGGTAAAGACTGATTTGTATATGGCTGGGTCTAAACTGGATTGGTATGGTAAGCAAAATAATGATGGATTTAGATTTAATCTAGATCTCTTGACAGGGGGTGAATGTTTAATTTGTTCTGCATTCTGTCCGGCATTTGTGTGTCTTTTGCTTTCTCCCCTAAGTGCACCGGGTATGCCCAGACATGGGTACTGGGCTCACTGTGCCATTGGATTCAAGCTAGTCTGGCTGATGAGCAGGGATACCTCGAAACCGGTTATAGGATGCTTGTTTATGGTCTAGGGAGGACCTGGCTTGGCAGTTCAGACTGGACTGTTCCCATGAGGAGCACTGTCAAGACTGATTGCATATGGCTGGGTCTAAACTGGGGTGGCATGGTGAGCAAAAGAACAATGGATTTAACCAAGATCTCTTGACTGAGGGTCAATGTTTGATTTGTTCTGCATTCCGTTCATCATTTGTGCGTCTTTTGCTGTATTAATTTGTTTATTTTGAAAGTTTTGTAGAGCGCAAACAAGACCCTTGCAGGTATCAGAGCGCTTTACAAATATAGAAGTTATTTATACAACAAAGAGGTTACTTATACAACAAATAAAGCAGATAGATCAGGTGAACATAACATCTTGTGCAATGTAGAGCGAAAAGTGCTAGGCAATGAAGATCCAGTGAGTTAAGGCAATGATTACTATCGTGCCTCGGTGGTCTTGTTGACCATTGTCATAAAAGGAATACTGGGGAAGGTGCGATAGATCTCAGAGATTCCTTAGTCTATGATAATGTGAATTTTGCCATGAAAATTGATTTTACCTCCTTTTTGAAAGAAGCAGTGGAGGAAATAAGCCTGGTTTCTGGAGGTAGAGCATTCCAGATCCTAGGCGCCATCCCTGTGAAGGATCGTTTATATGTTTTTTTCTTGTTGAATCGTTGTGGTTTCAGTAGAAGGTTGTCTGCACTTCTTGTGGATCTAGACCCACCGGAGATTGTCAATTTCTGAGTGAGGTATCTGGGTGCATGTATGGCCTTATGCGTCATGCATGCAATTCTCAGGTGAATTTTGGCTTCAAATGTGTTCTGACCGACTTTTTCGGCCCTCCTTTGAGGGAGGATGATTGGAAGTGACTCCAGTCTATTATCATTCTAGTGCAAGGATTAGAACCATAGACAGGGCCTATTCAAAGGGCACAGTAATGCACTTTCGTACCCTTTTCCTTAGATCAGGGCTTATAAACTTATGTTAGGGGATAGATGCATTAGTATTAGTGATAATCCGTCCCTTTATAAGAGTGTTAGTATACCTTCTATGGAGTTATGCTTATTTCGGGCCTTGTAGGCCTCAAACGGGACAGACTCCATTTTGCTTTCTGCCCCGGCAGCTTGAGATGCTTCTAGGTCAAGTGTAATGTTTTAGTTTCGAAGTGTTGTTCACTTGGAGAGAACCGGCTCAGGCTGGCCCTTATCGAAAGACTGTATTTTTCTCCACTCCGAAGACACAACATCAGATCGGCCGACTGATAACGTGTCCTTGGTACGGGGAGGTACAAGAATTTGGTGGGCGGCGGGTTACTGGCCGTAACTTTCCATGAACGGACAAGCTTCCATATTAGCGAAAGCATGAGGCAGTGAGTTAGTCAGTCTGTAGGCGGCAGCTAGCCGTTAGCATCAATGCCATTAATTATTTCCAGGCAGACAGTCGCCATTTTGAAGTCCGAGGAAGATCAAGAAGCTGATACTCTCTTAGAAAGATTGAAGTTATTTCAGTTGGAGCAGCTGGCGAGCTTTGACCTATAAGATCAGAGCATTCCGAATGAAGCAGTTAGTCAGGAGAACGAATACCAGAGTTGTGGAAACTGATTTATAAGATCGAAGCCGAAAAGTGAAGATGGTCCGTGACTGAGAGGAGAGAGGAGTAGCGCAGAACAGCCAGAGAGAAAGCAGTTAATGAAAGGAAGGTTCCAGTGACTTGGAGGGAAGCAGAGAAGACAGAGCATAGCGGTGCAGACGTGTATCCGTGACTGCCGTAGTGTGACTTTAAGACGAGCCAAGGCACAGACGAGAAGGGAACCTAGATGACTGCTGAATCCAGACTTCACATTACTAAGGTGACGTCGACCTTTTTTCCATAGTGTGCACATTCTAACCTTTCACTTTCCTTTGCAGGATATATGTCATAGTATTGTATTGTTCTTTTTATGATCATTGTAATAAAGATACCCCAGTTCTTAGTGAACCAGCATGTGCCTCGTATTCTTGTTCAATCAGGGTAAACTGCTCTTCTAGTCAGGCATTATTTTCATGAACAGATGTAATTCCCGGTCTGGTAAGTGGTGACTGAGCAATGAGGGAGAGAGGGGCCCCTTGAAATGGAGAATAGATTGCACATCCTCTAATTTGGTAAGTTGTTGTATAATTCATCATATTGTAGTGTCATATCCCGAGTAGCCAATGAGAGATTCCTTCCAAAGGTATTCATAGGAAAGTGATCGTCGTTGGTAAGCGGCGTTAATGAGCACACCAGGCGGGAAACTGGTGTATAGGTCCGCCGGATTGTGGATCAGGTTGTGAGTGAGAGAACACCAGGGAGGACACTGGTGTGTAGGCATGCAGGATTGCGGATGTGCCGAGCGAGCACTGACTATGGTCAGTGTGTAATGGTAACTAATCAGAACTGCCCTAGGGTAGAGTAGTCTGGGCCTAAGTCGCCGCGAGACTAACCGGTATGAATGGGATATTGTAGAAAACCTATGCATGTATATTGCTAATTCCCCATCCTTAGGTACAAAGCATATACATACCTATTGTAAATACGTCCTATGGAGGGAGGTGATTACGTTCCGGCTGGGTTGGAGGTGCTCTGAGGAGCTGATCCTATCTGGTCCGAGAATCCGGCCGTTACATCTGGCGTCACAAACTGTTTACGAAGCCTGTGTGCGCTGTATTGTTTTAATTTTGTTGGTTTGCGCTCGGCTTGTACGTGGTTTCTTTTGTTTCTTATTTGTTAATAGTTGTATATATCTTTTTACTGTGTCACAATGTTTTCGCGAAAGTCAAAATCTACTTTTAAATTGCCTGTTGAAATTCCCAGATGGGAAACTACGCCTTACGAGGCCTTGGCCCGTGAGTGGGCCGATTCTACTGGTTTGAGTGAGAATTGGACTTCTTGTTTGGAGCTGGCGGAGCCGGCTGATGTGGTTTCTTGCTTGCAGAAAGCGCCAGTAGTGAAGGGTGATGAGCTTCCTATTTTAGGACGCAGAGGTTGGATTGCTTTGACTGCATACAGAATTCTTCATGAGAAATGTGTTAAATTGCAGCAACGATTTGTGGATGTGGAGGAAAAGTTTGTTGAGGTGCAGAATGCGCATACTCTTTTGCGATGTCAAAATAAATTGCTTGCCGACAAACTTGAGACTTATCAGACTATTGCCGAAAGGGCTGCTGTTCGCATTGCGAAATATAAGTATAGACACCGTCACGGTCATGTTTGTAAACGAAAAGTGCGTCTGGTCGTGGCGAAAGCCGGACTGGATTGGAACCCCGATGAATGGGATGGTAATATCTGGGACTCGAATGATTCTGGTTCCTCGGCTGAGGAGTCTGACAGGCGCGAGTCTTCTCGCTCCGGACGTGACTGTAAGTCTACTTCTTGTGATCAAACTGATGATTCTGGCGACCGTGGTCGCTTTTCCTGTTCTGATGATGTTTCTCGTCCTGATTGTTCCTCTAAATCTATGGATCGGGCGTCTTCGGATGCTCGTCCGGAGGTTTCTGCGCACCCGGTTTTTCGAGGCAAATTACAACAAGCTCCTGGTAATCCGAATGGTGTTGCTTTAGATAGCTTGGAAGACTTTACTCAACAGGAAGTTAGTGACATTTTACAACGATTTCGACAACGGCCTGGTGAGGCCTTACTTACGTGGATGGCGCGCCTTTATGAATTGGGCGCTGCAGGTATCATGTTAGATGCTGGAGATGCCTTGAAATTTTGCTCTTTGAGTTCCGATTCTACTGTACAGGATCATTTTCGAAATTTTAATGATGCTGGCCAGATTAGTCTGCTCCAGTTAGCGACTGATGGCTGTAACCATAAATATCCTACTGAATTTGACTGGCCTGTCAATGACAAGCCGTGGTATACTTTACGTGATGCTGCGCAGCGATTAAAAGAGGAGGTGATGAAAACTGCGATTTTTCTCAGTACTGCCGACAGGTTGTTGGATGGTTTATTAACATCTTCTGTGCGGAATCGCATTATCCGTTCTTCCCCTGTTGCTTATAAGCAAGTTATGATGACTTTGTTAATCAATCAAACTGGCAATGCTTTATCTGTGGTGCTTGAATCTGTTCGTCAGCTTGGTGAGTTGGGTGACTGGTTTAAACCTGAAAGACAATCTCGAACGGAGGGTCGTACTGCTGGTGATTATAAGTTCTCTAGACGTGATATGTTTCTTGCACTGTTGGATGACGGTGTGAAAAAGGAGGACATTGATGGTGAACCTAATGGGACATGTTTCGCAAGCGTGGTTTGGATCGTAAGGAGGGTACCCGTCGTGTGCGAAAGAATGATTGTGATCGTGGTTGTTCTGATGACAGTGGTGACGACAGGCGTCGTGTGGATTCTGATCGTCGTGGTGAACGGCGATATGAGCGTGATGTGTCCCCTCGTCGTGAAAAAGAGAGGGGGCGAGAGGGGGAAAGAGAAAGGGGGAGAGATGATCGTGTCTACAACAGATATAGAGATGAGAGGGATCAGTACCCTAAGTTGAGGAGAAGGGAGGATCGATACAGACTGTCCGATCGAAATTCACAGTACCATACAGATGACAGAAATCCATTTCGTAATGGAGATGGATATGAACAGGATGTTTTGATACCCAAAAAACATGAGAGTATTTATCCTGATTTGTCCTGGTTGACGGAACGCTGTAAAAATGACTAGGAAATAGGTCAAGCTCCAGTACGCAGGTGGGCTCACAAAGACAATAGACCCTATGTAGATATTGAAATTTTTTGGAAACATCGTAATATCCAAAGGGCCCGAGCATTGGTAGATACAGGAGCGGAGGCCACTCTTATTCATGGGAAATCAAAGAAATTCAAAGGCCAATTTTTCACAATTACTGGTTTAGGTGGAAAGGAAACTCCCGCAGTGCAAACTACACTTGAAATGAAAATAGGCAGAATTCCCCGAAAAGAGTATTCTGTATTAGTTGTACCACTTTTGGAATATATAATTGGAATTGACATTTTAAAAGGAATGACTTTGCATTTAGATGACGGCTGTTATCAATTTGGAACTAAACATTATATATCGTCCAGACCCGTACGGGTTGGTCGTTTACAAATGCCCCCATAAAAATCCCTCAGGCTACAAAAGTCGTTTCTTAGAAGCAATATCGTATCCCGGGTGGCCATGAAGAGATTAGTGCCACTATTCAGGACCTAGTTGATGCAGGAGTTATAACTCCGGTTACTTCTGCTTGGAATAATCCCGTTTGGCCTGTGCGCAAAAGTGATAATTCTTGGCGCATGACTGTTGATTATCACGAGCTGAATAAAAATACACCCCCTTTGACTGTTGCAGTACCGGATATTATTACTTTAATTGAAAGAATCCAAAAGCATCCAGGTACATGGTATGCATCCATTGATATTGCTAATGCTTTCTTTTCAATTCCGATTGCCCCCGAGTGTCAGGAACAATTCAGTTTTACCTGGAATGGACGTCAAATGACGTTTAGAAGTCTTCCTCAAGGCTATGTACACAGTCCTACGATCTGTCACCGGCTGGTGGCGTAACATTTGTCTGAAGTAACTGTACACCCGCAAATTCAGGTATGTCATTATATTGACGACATTTTGATTCAAGGTGAAACACAAGATCAAGTTCAGACCCAATTAGATCAAATCCTTGAGTGCTTACGTGAAAAAGGTTGGGAAATTAATCCCGATAAGTTACAAGGTCCATCCCAAAGTGTAAAGTTTTTAGGCATCAATTGGCATGAAGGTCACAAAGAGGTGATCCCACAGGTTAAACAAAAAGTTTTAGATTTTGCAGTCCCAAGAAATCGGAAAGAAGCCCAGAGCTTCATTGGCTTGTTCGGTTTTTGGCGTCAGCATATTCCACAATTGAGTCAGATATTAGCCCCTTTGTATCGAGTCACTCGTAAAAAGAATGTGTTTGAATGGGGTGAACCACAGCAAAATGCGTTTAATCTGGCAAAAGAAGCGATTCAGTATGCTTTGGATTTGTGGCCTGTGTGCGAGGGTGATGTGGATTTGAATGTGTCCGTGCAAGGTCTTTATGCAAATTGGAGTCTGTGGCAGAAACAAGGCAGACAAAAAGTACCATTAGGTTTTTGGACCAAAAATTTACCTGCGGCTGGTGAGCGTTATACACCTTTTGAGAAACAGTTGCTTGCGTGCTATTGGGCTCTGGTGGATACCGAGCAATTGACTTTGGGTCATGATGTGATTTTGAGACCTGAAATTCCTATCATGCAGTGGGTTTTGAGTTCGCCAAAAACTCATCGAATTGGACATGCTCAAGAGGCGAGTGTGATTAAGTGGAAATGGTACATTCAAGACAGGGCACGTGTGGGTCCGAAAGGTGTAGCATCTTTACATGAGCAAGTGGCGCAGGCGCCATCGATTGAGACTGGAAGTGATTGCTCCGTACCTGTAGTGCAGGAATCTCCTGTTAAGTGGGGTAAGCCATTTGATGATTTGTCCGTGGAGGACAGAAAACATGTGTGGTTTACGGATGGTTCAGCAAGGTTCATAGGAGAGAAACGGCATTGGAAGGCAGTGTCCTATAACCCGATCACACAGAAATTGTTGAGTACAACCGGTGAAGGTAAGAGTAGTCAATT
Organism: Lissotriton vulgaris; assembly: GCF_964263255.1. Classification (NCBI taxonomy): domain Eukaryota; kingdom Metazoa; phylum Chordata; class Amphibia; order Caudata; family Salamandridae; genus Lissotriton; species Lissotriton vulgaris. The sequence goes on from NC_141694.1 coordinate 1,462,096,034, forward strand.
CGCTGAATTATATGCAGTTTACCAAGTTTTGAAACAGGAATTGCCTGGCACATGTCATATTTTTACTGATTCCTGGTCCACTGCTAATGGACTGGCGGTTTGGTTAGCAACTTGGCATTCTCATAATTGGGAATTGCATTCAAAAGAACTGTGGGGAAAAGAATTATGGCAAGAAATTTGGGAAATGCTCCCACAGAGTACTGTGACAATCTTTCATGTGGATGCTCATACCCCAATAGACTCCCTTGACAAATTCTTTCATAACATTGCAGATGAGAAATCTAAAATTGCTGAGGCAGTGGTGGACATGCAAGATTCTGATTTGGCGGGATTGGCGAAATTGGCCCACCAGAAAGCAGGACATTTTGGAGAGAGAGCCACTAGCAGGTGGGCTGCCGATCGAGGAATTTATATTCCTTTAGATTACATTAAAGATACCATTTTGCATTGTCCCATCTGTCAACATTTTAGACGACGAAAAGTACCACAAATTGTTAAAGGTCATTTACATCGAGGAAAATTGCCCGCTCAAATTTGGCAGATTGATTATATTGGCCCACTCCCTATGAGTAAAAATTGCCAATATGTTTGTACAATTGTCGACACCTACAGTGGCCTTTTAGTGGCTTTTCCTTGTAAACAAGCTACCCAAGTGAATACCATTAAAACATTGGAATGGATTATACTTTATTATGGCGTCCCATTTCAAATTCAATCTGACAATGCATCCCACTTTCGTGGAAGATTGGTACAGGAATTTTGTGCGGAAAATAATATTGAATGGGTGTTTCATATACCATATTACCCACAGGCATCAGGCCTTATTGAAAGAATGAATGGTTTGCTTAAAGAACGATTGCGAAAATTGACTGACAACAAATATAAAAATTGGAGAGATTATTTTTTTCAAGCATTGTTAATTCTGAATAATCGTCCCTTTTTAAATGCTGAATCTCCTTTAATGCGTTTGTTTCCCCCAAGTATCGATGCGAAACCCAACACCATTGGCAATACTGTAATGTACTGGGAAATTTCCCCCGGAGCCCTGGCTCCATGTAGAACAACCCCAGGTTCCGCAGGCTTGGACCTGCATGCCATGAATGACACTGTAATTAAGAGTAAAGATTGAGCCATCATTGAAACCGGTGTTGGTGTCTGTATACCAACTGGAAATTTTGGACTGATTGCCCCTAGATTGGGCCTGGCCTTAAAAGGCATTCAAGTACTCGGAGGAGTCATTGACAGTGATTATCAGGGAGAGATTAAGGTTCTCCTGCTGAATAGCAGTGAGATTGATTTATCGATTCAAAGGACTGACCGAGTTGCTCAATTGCTAATCATGCCTGTTTTCAGTGGTGAAATTCAGAAAGGCACTGCCCCAACGTTGCTAACTGTACGAGGACAAAAAGGCTTTGGCTCTACAGATAACCCTGGAGCGAGATTATGGGTGCAATCGCCTAAAAATCCCCCTGAACAAGCTGAAATTATTGCAACCGGTCATGATAATACGATCCTTGTCATGAGACCAGGGAAAGATAGCTGGGAAGCTGTCCCGGCTGACAAATGTTACTTACGAGAATGAATAATGCCTGTATTTGATTTTCTTTCAGATCATTCTCTGGACTGCTGCTGCAGGATGTGCCGGCGTTGGACTCCTTTTGGTCTGCTACGTCGGGAGAGGAGAGAACCCACAGACTTTGGTTGATTGGAGAACCCGAGTACCGTGTTCCTTCGCTGCGTGGGATTCATCATCGAACTTTTGGACAACTTTAGCTAAACGAGTTACCAATTCCCCTCATTTTTGCTTGACACCGATGCGTTCAGTGACTGACATTCTAGCGACCTGTTTGGTTGCTGTCCCCGACTCCCTAGAGACTCTAAAGCATATTTTTAATATATCAAATGCCCGACCCAATGTCATTCTACGTGATTTTGCAGCACACGAGTACTGTCCCTTATGTACTATCCTTTCAGATTCAATGCCCCCGATTCATTCCCAAATCCCCACCTATAATATCACCCAGGGTGACTTGTGCTTTTTTCTTACTTGTGATCCCAATGCAATTACTGAATGTGTAAAGTTGAAGCTCAAAGCATCAACCTCTTTTTCGACTCATGAACGAACTTTGTGCTCCCGGAGACCTCCGAAATCATGTACTTCTGTTAAAAATAATATGACTTGTAAAAGCATAGTAGTTGCTCCTAGCCATTACCGTTCAATGTTGCTACCTTCTGATTGGCTGTTTTCATGTGGCAACACCTCTTGGCCCTATATTCCCGCAAATATTTCCGGAGGCCCATGTGCCATCACTAGATTGAGTTTGTTAATGTTTTCCTCACATCCTAATACCTATTCCCGTATAGTTTGTGATGCTATGATGTTACATGAGGACTATGATTCTTCCCTACATCTCTATTCCAAGTCCGAATACCTTAGTTTAGCTATTTCAATTATTGGTGTCCCAGCATTGGCTGTTTATAATGCCAAATCTATTGGGAAAATGGCCTGTTGGATGGTCAAATCAATTAATCATACTTCTACAATTTTATCTGATATGTTATTAGATGCCCAGGGTGAACGCAGAGCCATTTTGCTAAATCGTGCGGCTATTGATTACCTTTTACTGAAACATGGACATGATTGTTCTGATTTTGAAGGTCTTTTTTGCTTTAACCTCTCTGACCATACTAAATCTATTCAAGCTCATATTGACAAACTTCATGACTTGACTGAAGAGGTTAGAAAACACATTGACCAGGGTTGGTTTGACTGGCTCTTCAATTGGTTACCTGACTTACATTCCCTACGACAGATATTAGGGGGTATTGTGATTACTATTAGCATTTTAGTGGCTATTTGCTGCTTTATTCAGTGCATTCCTTCCCTACTCCAATACTGTAGATTCAGCACAAGAAATAGATTAGTTAGCTTTGTTTCCTATTATTCCTCCACAGATGTTAGTTCCGTATAACGAATGATTAATAGACTAAAGTCAAGGGTGAAGTGTTCTGACCGACTTTTTCGGCCCTCCTTTGAGGGAGGATGATTGGAAGTGACTCCAGTCTATTATCATTCTAGTGCAAGGATTAGAACCATAGACAGGGCCTATTCAAAGGGCACAGTAATGCACTTTCGTACCCTTTTCCTTAGATCAGGGCTTATAAACTTATGTTAGGGGATAGATGCATTAGTATTAGTGATAATCCGTCCCTTTATAAGAGTGTTAATATACCTTTTATGGAGTTATGCTTATTTCGGGCCTTGTAGGCCTCAAACGGGAGAGACTCCATTTTGCTTTCTGCCCCGGCTGCTTGAGATGCTTCTAGGTCAAGTGTAATGTTTTAGTTTCGAAGTGTTGTTCACTTGGAGAGAACCGGCTCAGGCTGGCCCTTATCGAAAGACTGTATTTTTCTCCACTCTGAAGACACAACATCAGATCGGCCGACTGAGAACGTGTCCTTGGTACGGGGAGGTACAAGAATTTGGTGGGCGGCGGGTTACTGGCCGTAACTTTCCATGAACGGACAAGCTTCCATATTAGCGAAAGCATGAGGCAGTGAGTTAGTCAGTCTGTAGGCGGCAGCTAGCCGTTAGCATCAATGTCATTAATCATTTCCAGGCAGACAGTCGCCATTTTGAAGTCCGAGGAAGATCAAGAAGCTGATACTCTCTTAGAAAGATTGAAGTTATTTCAGTTGGAGCAGCTGGCGAGCTTTGACCTATAAGATCAGAGCATTCCGAATGAAGCAGTTAGTCAGGAGAACGAATACCAGAGTGGCTGAAACTGATTTATAAGATCGAAGCCGAAAAGTGAAGATGGTCCGTGACTGAGAGGAGAGAGGAGTAGCGCAGAACAGCCAGAGAGAAAGCAGTTAATGAAAGGAAGGTTCCAGTGACTTGGAGGGAAGCAGAGAAGACAGAGCATAGCGGTGCAGACGTGTATCCGTGACTGCCGAAGTGTGACTTTAAGACGAGCCAAGGCACAGACGAGAAGGGAACCTAGATGACTGCTGAATCCAGACTTAACATTACTAAGGTGACGTCGACCTTTTTTCCATAGTGTGCACATTCTAACCTTTCACTTTCCTTTGCAGGATATATGTCATAGTATTGTATTGTTCTTTTTATGATCATTGTAATAAAGATACCCCAGTTCTTAGTGAACCAGCATGTGCCTCGTATTCTTGTTCAATCAGGGTAAACTGCTCTTCTAGTCAGGCATTGTTTTCATGAATGGATGGAATTCCCGGTCTTGTAAGTGGTGACTCAGCAATGAGGGAGAGAGGGGCCCCTTGAAGTCGAGAATAGATTGCACATCCTCTAATTTGGTAAGTTGTTGTATAATTCATCATATTGTAGTGTCATATCCCGAGTAGCCAATGAGAGATTCCTTCCAAAGGTATTCATAGGAAAGTGATCGTCGTTGGTAAGCGGCGTTAATGAGAACACCAGGCGGGAAACTGGTGTATAGGTCCGCCGGATTTTGGATCGTGTTGTGAGTGAGAGAACACCAGGGAGCAGACTGGTGTATAGGTCCGCCGGATTGTGGACCAGGCTGTGAGTGAGAGAACATCAGGGATGACACTGGTGTGTAGGCACGCAGGATTGCGGATGTGCCGAGCGAGCACTGACTATGGTCAGTGTGTAATGGTAACTATTCAGAACTGCCCTAGGGTAGACTAGTCTGGGCCTAAGTCGCCGCGAGACTAACCGGTATGAATGGGATATTGTAGAAAACCTATGCATGTATATTGCTAATTCCCCATCCTTAGGTACAAAGCATATACATACCTATTGTAAATACGTCCTAAGGAGGGAGGTGATTACGTTCTGGCTGGGTTGGAGGTGCTCTGAGGAGCTGATCCTATCTGGTCCGAGAATCCGGCCGTTACAAAATGGTAGCCAGTTTAAAGATTTTAAGTCTGGGGAGATGTGAGATCTTCTTTTTGAGCCAGTGATGAGTCTTACTGCAGCATTAATGGAGGCTCTTAGGGGTGCTGTTGTCGCTTTAGGGAGGCCACAGAGAGCTACACTTTCATACACTTTCATAATCCACCCGAGGGATAACTAGAGCTTGAACTGCCATTTTGAAGTCATTAGCGGGCAGGAAGTGTTTCAGCTTCCTCAATGTATTTATCTGGAAGTTTGCTCCCTTTGTTGCGTTGCTAATGTGTTTCTGCATATTGAGGTTGCAGTCAAGGATTATTCCTAATTATTTTACTGAGTCCACAATGGTTGGTTGAACGTTGAATGCAATGTATCTTTTTCAAGTCAAAATACTCCAGTTATTTCAGAACAAGGAACAACTCACATCATTTCAGAATACAGCAGATGTGGGCTCACCTCTGGGAAACTGGATGTCAGGCAGACAGCAGCCAAAGGTTGTGCAGTAGTTGTGCAGTAGTCCTCTGGGTACTCTGTGGAGCACCCTGTCTTTGGTCAAACCAAAGACAGAACTGGGCCAAGTAGTGGATGAACAGTTTCCACTCTTATTCAGGCATAGCAGACAGGGGAAGTGTAAGCACTACTAAAGGACACCGCACCAGTTTAGAAAAATATCCAATTTTTTTATAAACTTAAGACAAGACCAAAAATGATCAATATCCACAATACAGTACTTAAATCTCTTTGGTTATCAAAATATGCTTGAAAAACAGTTCATTGATGTTGATAGCCCCATCCGGGGCTATCACGGCATATTGAGCAAACAGATCCAAACAGCTCTGGCTGACCGCGGTGTCGTGGGCAAGCTACGGTGTAGGGAAGACCCGCAAACAGTACCTTTTAGAAATGCTGGGCGTCGGCGATCTCTCATTGAGGTTCCAAAAGCACGGCGTCCACAGGCTTCGGTCCCAGAGGTCGGTGCAGGAGTCGTCTGGGCTCTCAAAGTCACACGTGTATCAGAGCGATCTCCTCTCAGTTGGAGTCAGGAGCGCTGGTGTCGGCAGGCATGGGGTGCTGTGGTGTAAAGGGCAGCGGTGTGGCATGCGGTGCCCTCAGATGGCCGTGCAAGCAGCGGCTCTTTGGCGGCGTCAGATGGCGTCACGGATGAGACCAGGGTCGCAGTGTGAGGTAAAGACGGTGCTTGTCGCGGTGCTGACAGGTAACGGTGCAAGCAGCAGCGTCGTCTTTGCTGAAGCGCTGTTGTTGGATGACGAACTGGAGTCGATGGCTCCGGCGTCAGTAGGCAAAGGCTGCTGTGTGGGATGATAGCGGTGCGTCGTGTAACTTTAAGAGCGGTGCCCTTGAACCACGGCGCAAGCAGTGGTGACGTCGTTGCTGAAGCGCTGTCGCCGACTGACGAACTGGAGTTGATGGCGCTGGCGTTGGTAGACCAAGGCTGCGTGCGGGATGAGAGCGGTGCATTTTGTAACTTTACGAGCGGAGCCCTTGAACCAGGGTGCAAGCTGCTGCATTGATTTCGGTGTGGAGCAGTGTCCTCGGGGATACCAAGGCGTTGTCATGAAGCGAGGTGGTGCGGAGTGCGGTGCCCACAGGTTGCGGTGCAAGCAGCAGCTCGGTGGCAGCGTCAGCAGACTTAGTCGGTGAGACCATGGCCACGGTGCGGCATTGTGACGGTGCCTTCTGCAGTTCCTTCAGGACCCGGAGCCGGCAGTGGCTTCGTATATGTTGTTGGGTTGCTTTTCTTCTGATGCAGCAAAAAACACACAGTCCCCAGTGCTGAGGGCAGAAGAGCTTGAAGTATTTGCTGTTCCTGAGACTTCTTGAACAGGGCGCAAGCTCTACCTCAAGCCCTTGTGAAACTCACAAAGTAGATTGCAGAAAGTTTAGTCCAGTACTTTCACTGCCCAAGACAGAAGCAGCCACTGCAGGCCACCAAAGCAAACACACAGCAAAGTGGTAGTTCCTCCTAACAGCTTCTCTGGCTCTTCTTCTTGGCAGTCTACTTGGTTCAAAAGAGTTCTAAAGTTCAGGGGTCAGGGCCCCAATATTTATATCCCAAAATCCTTTGATCTCTTGGGCAGAGAGTGTCAGTGCCCATCCAGAACCAGTTCTGCCTTCTCTGGTGTGACTTCCTGGCAGGAGGTGGAGGCGGCATGGTCAGAGGCAGACCAGGCCCTTTGAGGTGCAAGAAAATCTCCTCTCCATTCCCCAATTGAAGTCCAGGTCTATTCAGCCCTTTCATGAACCCCCTAGACTCACTGGAGCCACTCATGCACCCCAGCCTGCTGTCATCCAAAACCCAGACATGCATTTCACATTCCAGCAGAGGCACAGGGGATGACTGAGCAAGAAAATACATACTTTCAAAAAGTGGTATTTTCAAACACAGAATGTAAAAATCACCTTCACTAAAAGATTAACCTTTAAATTCTGAGTTCAGGCATACTAAACTTTATTTTCCTACCTAATTCCCCAGGGCAGTTGTGTTTATAAGATGTTATAAACAAACTCCCCTATGGGGAACAGGTAGCTTTGCAATAGCAAAAACTGAAATTGGCTGTAATTCACTATCAGGACATACCACACACACCAGGGCATGTCCTACCTTTCACATGCACTGCACCCAGCCCGCAGAGGTACCTTGGGCCTACCTAAGCGGTGGCTGACATGTAAGAAAAGGGAAGGTGAGGGACTAGCGAGTGTGTGCACTGGCCTAGTCGGCATGGCTGTTACTAACTGCACGCAGACTCCGCAATGGCGGTTTTGAGTTACCTTTTCAGGGCTACTCACGTGGGTGGCACAATCAGTGCTGCAGGCCCGAATGTAGCATTTGATTCACAGGCCCTGGCACACTCAGTGCACTTTACTAGGGACTAACAAGTAAATCAAATATCCAATCATGGAAACACCAATCCATAACACAATTTACCACAGGAGCACTTGCACTTTACCACTGATCAGCAGTGAGAAAAGTACGCTGAAACACTACCCTTCACAAAATGAGCTACAAAGGGAACTAACGCAGGTCTCCCTCCACTCAAAACTCTGTCATCAACAAAACCTGCTTACACATTGGGATAAATATCATGAGCATACCCACAACCTACTCCTTGTTTAACTACTTAGGTACTAGCTCAGAAATGCTGTACACACTGGGTGCTCCTATCCCTTGCTTAAAATTCTCAAATGTGTCTGTCTCCCCTAGAAATTGAATTGTGTATGTTTCTCACACCCAACATTTTCCACATCATGCCCACCCAAAAATGTGTGAAGGATGTGGAGGCACCTCACGGAAACACAACCATGGGAGCTACTGATAGGTTCTCATCAATGTGCTCCAATTATCATCATTGGCAGCCTCCACACCACCCAAAAATCTGTGAAAAAGATGTGCACAACTAAATTGAAATGAAAATGTGAAAAAAGTAAAATAAGCACCTCGAAATGTGTTTGTGTGCCTATCAACCCTGACCCCCTACTATAAGAGCAATGGTTGCCCTCAACATGTCCCCTCCAGCTGAAAGTAGGGAGAACTACCCACCCTCCTGGGAGAAGTCTTCACTAAGGCGGAAGAACCTGGACAGACCATCTGCATTGGCGTTTTCCGTGCCAGGACGGGGTTACACAGTAAAGTCCATTCCCTGTAGGGAGATGAACCACCTCAGCAGTTTTGGATTCTCAGCCCTCATTTGCATCAACCATCTGAGGGGCCTGTGGTCTGTCTGAACCTGGAAGTGAGTCCCAAACAGGTATGGTCTCAGCTTCTTCAGTGCCCAGACCTCAGCGAAAGCTTCCCTTTCCATGGCACTCCACCTCTGTTCCCTGGGGAGTAGTCAACGACTATGGAAGACTACAGGCTAGTCTAGGCCCTTTTCGTTCAGTTATGAAAGCCCCGCTCCCACTCTACGCTCTGAAGCGTCAATCTGCATGATAAATTCCTTGGAGAAGTCAGGTGACTTGAGCACGGGTGCCATGCACATGGCGGACTTCAGGGCATCAAAGGCCTTCTGGCAGGACTCAGTCCAGATCACTTTCTTGGGCTGCTTCCTGGAAGTCAGCTCTGTTAAGGGAGCAACAATGGTGCCATACTCCCTAACAAACCTCCTGTAGTACCCGGTGAGTCTTAAGAAGGACCTCACCTCTGTCTGGGCCTTGGGGGGCTCCCAACCCAGAATGGTGTCAATCTTGGGTTGTAGGGCCGCCACCTGGCAGCTTCCTACCTGGTGTCCCAAGTACACCACCAAACCCTGCCAGATCTGGCACTTACTGGCCTTGCTCGTGAGGCCTGCCCTCTGCTGCACCTTCAGTGAGGTGCTGCAAGTGTTCTTCCCAGCTGGAACTGAACACTGCGAGGTCATCAAGATAGGAGGCATTGAAATCCTCCAGCCGAGCCAACAACTGGTTGACCAACCTCTGAAAGGTGGCAGGGGCATTCTTCAACCCACAAGGCATCACCCAGAACTGGTAATGTCCTTCTGGGGTTGAAAATGCTGACCTCTCCTTGGCCACATCATTTAAGGCAATCGGCCAGTACCCAGATATTAAATCAAACATGCTAAGGAACTTGGCAGCTCCCAACCGACCAATGAGCTCATCAGCTCTGGGGATGAGGTGTGCCTCAGTCCTGGTGACAGCATTGAGCCCACGGTAGTCCACACAAAACCGCAGTTCTGGAGTGGCACTGGGTGCAGCAGCCTTTAGGATCAAGACCACTGGGCTGGCCCAAGGACTGTTGGAAGGCTCGATCACCCCTAACGCCAACATCTTAGAGACCTCCTCTTTAATGCTGGCCTTGACCCGGTCAGTCAATCTGGAAATCTTGTGCTTCACAGGAGGGCTGTCACCAGCGTCCATGTCATGGGTTCACCAGTGAGTAACACCTGTGGTCAGGGAGAATAGTGGGGCAAACTGTCCCAACAACTGGCGACAGTCATTCTGCTGCTATGGAGTCCGTGTAGGGGAGAGGATCACACCTTCCACTGACCCATCATGCTTCTTGCTAGACAGGAGGTCAGGGAGAGGTTCACTCTCCTCTTCCACCCTATCATCTGTCACCAAGAGCATGCTCACTTCGGATCTCTCGAAGTGGGGCTTGAGGCAGTTCACGTTGAGGACCTTCAAGGGGTTAATTGGAGCACACAAATCCACCAGGTAGGTGAAATCACTTTTGCGTTCTACCACCTCAAATGGCATAGTCCCCTTGTCCTGCAACCCACAAGGTTCCACTGGGACCATGGCCCACACTTTCTGCCTAGGTTGAAATTCGACCAGAGTGGCATTATGGTCATACCACTTCCTCATTTCTTCTTGGCTTGCTTCTAGGTTTGCCTGAGCAAGTTTCCAGAAGCGGGCAGTTTAGTTTCTGAAGGCCAGTATGTAACTAAACACATCGAGGGGAGTTTTCCTGGGAGCTGCCTCCCAGCCTTCCTTCACCAAACTGAGAGGTCCTCTCACAGGGTGACCATATAGAAGCTCAAAAGGACTGAACCAAAGAGACTTGTGTGGTACCTCCATGTATGCATAGAGAAGGCAGGGCAAGAGGACGTCCCACTTACACCTCATTTATTTATTTATTTATTTTTGATATTTGTACAGCGCTCTGTTACCCGTGGGTGTCATGGCACTATTGGGTTCTGTTGGACCCTTAATCATGCCCTTCAAGGTCTGGTTGAATTTCTCCACCAGACTGTTACCCTGTGGGGGATAAGGGGTAGTAAACTTGTAGGTTACAACATACTCCTTCCAAAGGGATGTCATATACTTGGATATGAAATAGGTTCCCCTGTCAGAAACCACCTCTCGGGGGAACCCCACTTGGGAAAAGAGCCCCATTAATTCCCGGCCCACAACTTGCACCATTGCTGTCCTGAGAGGGATTGCCTCCGGGTACCGGGTGGCATAGTCCACCAAGACCAGGATAAACCTGTTGGCCATGGTTGTCTTGGGATCCAGTGACCCCACAATTTCCATCCCTACCCTTTCAAAGGGCATTCCAACCACTGGGAAACGTTTGAGAGGAGCTTTGACCTTCCTCCCACTCTTATCACTTGCCTGGCAAGTTTGCCAAGAAATGCAATGTCCATCTGGCTGCCTTCGCATTTGGGGCCAGAAGAAGTGGGTGACAAGCGAGTCAAAGGTCTTATCCTGCCCACAATTTCCTGCCAAAAGCACATCATGAGCCAGACCCAGTAGGGAGGTCCTGAAGCATTGGGGTACCACCAGCACACAGGCTGACCCAGGCTCAGCGACCTTAGGGTCACTGTAAAGAAGATCATTCTCCCAGTAGATTCAATGTGATCTGGACTGATCACCTGCTGTCTGATCTGCATCCTGCCTCCACAGACCCTCCAGAGAAGGGCAATTCCTCTGCTCCTTACAGAATTCCTCCTTGGTGGGACCCCCTTCTTGCTGCCAATGGGTCAGCTCAGATATGTCTCCCAGTTCAGCTACCTGCTCCCCTGTAGGCACAGGGGTGCCCCCTTCAAGATCTGCTTCCTCCTGATCCATGGGAACTTCAGGGGCTGGTTTACTGTGCCACTTGCCCTTTCTCTTGGCAGGGGCTTGGGCCACTGTTTCAGGCTCCAAGTCCTCTTTATCACCCTCTCTGGCCACCACTGACCGAGTGGACATGCATGCCCACTCTTGCAACCTGAGCATCTCCAAGTGAGACATGAGCTCAACATCCTTCCATAAGGACTGCTCCAGGTCGTTACCTAACAGACAATTTTCAGGCATGAAAGGGCTCACAACCACCCTCGAGGGATCTGAGATCCCCCCACTCGAAGGAAACCTGCTCCACCACACACTGGCACTCTGCATTGTCCACCACAATTACTTGGTGGAATGCCCCTGGAACTACCTGCTTCTCAGAGAGCAGGTGACACAGGTCTGAGGTCACACTGGCTCCAGTATCTCTGAGAGCCTCTACCCTTTCCCCATTGATGGTCACCCAGGTACTGTATTTCTTTGGGTTAGGGGGTACCGAGTTTCCTGGGACCATCTCACTGTCCCTAGTAAGACGAGGGTCATTTCTGCGGGATTCCCACCCTCCTGTGGGTGCCCCTCCTCCCCAAGCGCTACACTAGCCAACACCTTGGATTGCCACTGGTGGGTGGCTGGGCCCCCTTAGGGCACTTGGGGTCCCCCTTCATGTGACCCACCTGGTCGCATGCAAAACACTCACAGGGGGCGGTCTCAACAGGCTTTCCTGAAGAGACACCTTGTTTCTTATTACCCTGGGGGATGGGAACCATTACCCTTGGTGTTAGTTTGGGGCCCTCTAGAGAAATCCTGTGTTTTACCCTTGTCCCCCCACCTTTCTGCTGGGGACCCTGCCCACCTTTGGCTGAATCTCCCCCTTACCCCTTCCTGTGGGCCCTAGTACTCGCCCAGCAGTCCGCCTTCATAGCAAGCTTCCTGGTGTCAGTCATCTTACTATCAACTAGATGGTTGTGCAGATCTGCAAAACATAGACTAGACAAGTGCTCCCATACAATCAAATTGTAGAGCCCCTGAAAATCTGTCACAATACTGCCCTTCACCCAGCCATCCAGTGACCTGCAAAACATATCTACACATTCCAACCAAGTGTTGGCATCGGACTTCTTACTGGACCTGAACTGATACCTGTACTTTTCAGGAGTGAGACCATACTTAGTGAAAAGGGAATACTTCATTCCTGGATAGGTGAGGTAATACTCCTTACCCAAAGCTATTAAAGTATCCCTTGCTTCTTCTGGGAAGAGAGGCCACAATCCTGCCTCCCCAATTCTCCTCAGGGACCCCATTCATGTGCATTGCTGCCTCGTAATACTGAAACCACCTTGTATGTAATCCCCCTTCTTGAATTCCTTGCCTATATTCTTAGGGATGTGCACAATACTGTTTGTCTGTCTTGACCAGTTTCTGCCACCATCTGAGCTGGCTCCACTCCCCTGATCCAGCTCCTTTATCCTGAACTCATGCTCTAACATCATCCTTTTATGTTCCATGGCTAACTTAAGCTTCTCCAGTTCTACTGCAACTCTCCTTGCTTCCCTCCAGTCCTCCAGCTCTCCTGGGGACAGGAATAAGCATGGGCGAATTTTGCGAATCTGGCGTTCGCGAATTTTGCAAATTTGTGAACTCGCAATCCGCAAAATCCGCGAATTCTCGCAAATTTGCAGATTTTTTTTTGTGTGTTCGCAAGGATTTCTGCCAGTTCGCAAGGATTTCTGACAGTTCGCGAGGGTTTTGTAACAGTTCGCAATTGCGAACTTACATGTCGGCTCGCAACGGTCACGATTATGTTGTTTCTACATCTGGTTCATCATCACAGGTTCCCAGCACCCTCTGTTTCACCCCTGCCAACCTCTGTTTCACCCATGCCACCCTCTGGTACATCAATGCCTTATGCCACCCTCTGGTTCATCATCACTGTAGATTATGGGGGGGAAAAGCAAGCACACCTGCCTACTTCAACTGACATGAATTAATTTGGGGTTGATTTATTAATGTGTCACTGTTTTAAAATTCCAGTCTGGCACCTGCTTTCTTATCTGTAATTTGCTTTCTGTTGCAGTGCAATTTTTTTTTCCAGGACCTTTGTGGCCTACTTGTAGCTATTCTATGAGCCTGCTGTGAGGGTCAGATCAGGGTCATACTATTGTTGCAACTAGCAACTGAACTCTGGAGGGGCCCTTGTCAGGAAGCACTACAGGGAACGGTTACTAATGATGAGTTTGAACTTTTGAACCTGCTTTCACTTTTGCAAAACTCGTTTTTCTGCAGAACAGCATTACAGCAACTGTAATGCCCCACCAAGCTTATATGAGAAAGTTAATTTCTAATCCAAAAGTTATCCAAAGAAAATCAAAAGGCCTTAAATCCAAAAAAGTGCAGGCAAATGTCAACCTGAGGAGTTATTCTGATAAAAATCATCATTTTCAGAAGGTCTATGCTGCTTGCTAGTAGATTTCTTGTGTAGAATTGCAATTTTTGTAATTTCGCGAGTGCGAGATTGTTGCTGCCCGCCGCACCTACATGTTCACAATTGCGAACTTACACCGCAAAGAAAAAAAATCCGCTGCGTGTGAATTTGCGGATTTTGCGGGAAATTCGCGAATCTCGCGGATTGCGAATTTACCGAAAATCCGCAAAATCCGCGAACGTAACAGATTTTCCGCCCATGCTTAGACAGGATACTGCTGCCTGACCCAGAGGGTTCCCCCCTCCCAAAAGCACATCCACCCTAGGAATAGATTCCTCCTCCTCGCCAGTGAGATCACCAGACTGCTCTATGGCATGTCTGGCTGATACCCAGGCCCTCAGATCCATTTGCAGCTCCTCCTTCCTCGTGAGGCTTGTGACTTGGACTTTTAGGATTTAGCAAATTGGTTTTCAATTCCCTAACATTGTAGGATTCTACCTATCCTCCTCAAAGGCAATTTCCAGGGATGCAACAGATGATGCTCTTGATTCAGGCATGATGAAGTAGCAAGTTCAAACTGGAAAGATCAAAAATAGGCCAAAAAGAAAAATAACCAGTATGTGGCACTTAATGATCTGCGATATGATAGTAGTGCACACCAATCACTGTAAGTCAAGTGCAAACGCAAGCCCTATCCTCACCGCTGACAACTAATGTTAGAAATTGGATTTTTGGTAGGTTAGGGCATGTGCCAAAGCCAGGCAGAAACCACCATGCTAGTCAGGATAAGGGAGGTACACTCCTAAAATAATCCCTGCTCGCTCACCCCCTTGGTAGCTTGGTATGAGCAGTCAGGCTTATCTTAGAGGCCGTGTGTAAAGCATTTGCACAAAACCAACAGTAATACAGTGTAAGCACTACAAAAGGACACCACACCAGTTTAGAAAAATATCCAATATTTGTATATACTTAAGACAAGACCAAAAATTATCAAAATCCACAATACAGTATTTAAAAATCTTTGTTTATCAAAATATGCTTGAAAAACAGTTCCTTGATGTCGATAGCTCCGTCCGGGGCTATCACGGCGTTGTGAGCAAACAGATCCAAACAGTTCTGGCTGACTGCGGTGTCGCGGGCCAGCTACTGTGTCGGGAAGACCCGCAAACAGTACATTTTAGAAAGGCAGGGCGTCGGCGTCCTCTCATTGAGCTTCCGAAAGCACGGCGTCCACAGGCGTCGGTTCTGGAGGTCGGTGCAGGAGTCGTCTGGGCCCTCGAAGTCACATGTGTTGCAGATCAATCTCCTCTCGGTTGGAGTCAGGAGCGCTGGCATCGGCAGGCATCGGGTGCTGCAGTGCATAGCACAGCAGTGCGGCCTGTGGTGTCCTCAGGTTGTGGTGCGAGCAGCAGTTTGTTGGTGGCATCAGATGGCGTCGTCGGTGAGACCAGGGTCGCGGTGCGAGGTGAAGGCGGTCCTCGTCGCAGTGTTGGCAGGTCACGATGCAAGCAGCGGCATCGTTGTTGCTGAAGCGCTGTCATCAGCTGACAAACTGGAGTCAATGGCGCCGGTGTCAGTAGGCCAAGGCTGCGGTGTGGGATGAGAGTGGTGCATCGTGTAACTTTATGAGCAGTGCCCTCGAACCATGGTGCAAGCAGCAGTATTAATTTCGGTGTGGCGCTGCGTCATCGGGGACACAAAGGTGTCGTCATAAAATGAGGTGGTGTGGTTTGCGGTGCCCACAGGTCACGGTGCAAGCAGCGGCTCGGTGGCAGCATCATCAGGTGTCGTCAGTGAGAACAGGGTCACGGTGCGGCTTTGTGGCCGTGCCCTCTGCTGTGCCTTCAGGACACGGAGTCGGCAGCGGCATCATAAATGTCGTCAGGTTGCTTTTCTTCTGTTGCCATTATCAAGAATGGGATGACCCAGTGGTCCTGGACCTGGGTTATATATGGTGCACAAAACAATGGTCCTGGGCCTTATTCTGTAGATGAAGCAAATCATAAGCTACAATGGCTTAATGATATTGTTTCTGGAGCCGGTAACCTATTGGCTCATAGTAATTAATACAAAACGATATATTGGAGTGCAACAACCAAGGGATATTAGATTAACAGCAGTTTATTTCATCATAATGAATATTACATTTTATATAGGGTAGCTGCCCTAATTAGTTTAGGAGAGAAGGTGGGGAATGAGAAGTTGCTCCAAGGAACGTGCAAAAAGAGGAAGTGCTCTAGTGTAGGGAGGTGAAAGGAATTCATACAGTGTTATACAAGGAATGGTTACAATAGTTCATTCAATAAGACAGATTAAAACTTCTCAGTCTTTGTTCTACCTGGCCACATTCATATAGTATAATATCAATTTGTTTTTGATTCTTCGATACACAATGTAAATCTTGTGTGGTACGTTATGAACAGGGGTACGTGGACCAGGTGGGACGAATATGAACGTTGACATTTCGACCCGACTTGGGGCGGAAGGGGTGGTTATGGGCTTCGGTCTGCGGGTCTTCCTCAGGACGGTTGTGGGGCAACCTGGGTACAGATGTAGTGTCTGTGTCCCACACCTGTTGAATAGAGGGAGCGGGGTCATGGTTGTGCACAAGAGGGTGTAACTTATTTCTCACAGTAAATGCCATTCTGAAACTGGGCTTACCCGCTGATCCTGCGTGGGATGTAGGGGCACCTCCAGAAGAGTTGGAGAGAAAAGTCCTCATCTGTAATTAAAGTGCTAATTAGGGCATGAGGAGGTGCATCACTAACCTTCTGACTATATATTCAAAAGCCATGTTCTGTTGCAGCACAAAACACACAGTCCCAGTGCTGAGGGCAGAAGAGCTTGAAGTCTTTTCTGTTCCTGAGACTCCTTGAACAGGGAGCAAGCTCTACCGCAAGTCCTTGGAGGAACTCACAAAGTAGATTGCAGAAAGATCAGTCCAGTCCTTTCACTGCCCAAGTCAGAAGCAGCCGCTGTAGGCCAAGATAGCAAAGCACACAGCAAAGTGGTAGTCCCTCCTCATAGCTTCTCCGACTCTTCTTCTTAGCAGTCTTCTTGGTCCAAAAGAGTTCTAAATTTCAGGGGTCTGGGCCCCAATATTTATATCCCAATATATTTTGATCTCTTAGGCAGAGAGTGTCAGTGCTAAGCATGGGCTGAAAATTCATTCCGCTCGCGGAATTTGCGAATTTTCCGCAATTTCGCGATCCGCAAATCTCGCAAAATCGCGGTAAAATCCGCGAATCAGTGGGGTCGACTTTTCAGCCAAGCACTTACAGGGTTATAGCAGCAAGTGCAAAAGTTGAAGCTAATTTTTTGAAACCTTTTACAAAAGGGTTACAAAGAAATTAACTTCAACTTGGGCACCTGCTGCTGTAAGCCTGTAAGACCTGTTCTCAAGACACCCCCGCGCCGCATGGCACCAGCTGTGTGTGTGCCCCTCGCTGCTGCTCGCAGCCTCGTTGTGCCTGCCTCTCTGCCCTAGCTGCCTGCCTCGCTGTTCCCTGCCCCTCCGCCGTGTTTGCGTAGCATAAGTGTGGTTCTGTTGTTTATTTCATAGCCTTTTTGTCTTATCTCTGCTGTTGTCCCCCTGTGCCTGTCTGCGTTGTTGAAATAGCCTTTTTGTATTATTTTTACTGTTGTCCCCCTGTGCTTTGCCCACCCTGCTCCCCGCTTACCGCCGCCGTTCACGCGTCCACGCCCCCTTTTCGTTTTGTGTCCTCCCCGCCTCCCAGCTGCTCCTCCCTCCCACTTGTCCATAAATGGCGACCGCGCGGCGCAGGTGAGTGTGACCTGTTATCAGGACACCCCCGTGCCGCACGGCCACCAGCTGTGTGTGTGCCCCTCGCCCCTCGCTGCTGCTCGCAGCCTCGTTGTGCCTGCCTCTCCACCCTAGCTGCCTGCCTCGCTGTTCCCGGCCCCTCCACCGTGTTTGCGTAGCATAAGTGTGGTTCTGTTGTTTATTTCATAGCCTTTTTGTCTTATCTCTGCTGTTGTCCCCCTGTGCCTGTGTGCGATGTTGAAATAGCCTTTTTGTATTATTTTTACTGTTGTCCCCCTGTGCCTTGCCCACCACGCTCCCCGCTTCCCGCCGCCATTCACGTGGCCACGCCCCCTTTTCATTTTGTGTCCTCCCCGCTCCCGCCTCCCAGCTGCTCCTCCCTCCCACTTAGCCCTAAATGGCAACCGTGGGTCCCCGCAGCGGTCACGCACAGCGGGTGCGCCGATTGTGCGCCAAAGGTGCACCAAAGGCAAGCCCGTCTGCGCCCCTCCGCGCCTGGACCGCGCCCAGCGCCTGGACCCCTGGCCCCCACCGACGCTAGACGACCCGACAAACCTACGACGCCGCGGCCCTCAACGCACTCAATACCGGCCGGAACCCCACCTGCTGCCGGGCTGCCCCAAAACGCTTCCACGGACCCTTCACCTGCACAACCTGCAAGTTCACCTGCCTCCAAACATGCACCGCGCCTGCCAAGCCAAACTCCAGCAGCGACCTCAAGTGCATCCTGCTCAACACCCGCTCCGTCTGCAGACACGCCGTCGAACTCTGGAACCTCCTCGACACAACCTCACCAGACATCGCCTTCCTCACTGAAACATGGATGAACGCCTCCTCAGCCCCCGACATTGCCATCGCCATCCCAGATGGATACAAGACCATCAGGAGGGACCGCGTCAACCAGACCGGAGGAGGCATCGCCATCGTCCACAAAAACACCATCCGCATCACGACCGACGCCGACGGCACCTACGACACCGCCGAACACCTCCACTTCCAGATTCACACCGACCCAAAGACGACCCTCAGAGGCACCCTCATCTACAGACCCCCAGGATCACGCACACAATTCAGCGAAGACATCACGGACTTCATCAGCCCACACGCCTCCCCTCCGCGGACTACATCCTCCTTGGGGACCTCAACTTCCACCTGGAGAACAACAAGGACCGCAACACCCTCACCCTGCTGGACAACCTCGCCAACCTCGGACTCAAGCAACTGGTCAACACCCCCACCCACTACGACGGCCACATGCTTGATCCCGTCTTCTCATCCAGCAAGCACATCGCCTTCAGCCACTCCGCCGGACTTCACTGGACCGACCACTGCTGCATCCACTTCAGCTTCAGAAAAACCACTACCCACCACCACCCGCAACAGGTTCCTCACAGAAGCTGGAGCAAAATCACCACCGACCAGCTCACCACCTCCCTCAGCCAGAACCCACCTGCCAGCACACCGGACCCCAACAAAGCAGCCCACAACTTCACACAGTGGCTGACCGCCTGCGCCGATGACCTCGCACCACTGAAGAACCCTCACAGCAAACCCAGAAGCAAGAAGGCCCCCTGGTTCACCGACGAACTCAAAGACTCCAAGAAGACCTGCCGCACCCTCGAGAAACCCTGGCTCCTCGACCAGACCACTGACAACATGACCGCCCTCAAACACGCCACCCGCAAGCACCACCAGCTCATCCGCACCACCAAGAAGAAATCACTGAAGGATCGACTAGACAACAACGCCCACGACAGCAAGGAACTCTTCAGCATCGTCAAGGAGTTCTCCAGCCCCAGCACCGGCAACAACGACATCACCCCTTCACAAGATCTCTGCGACTCCCTCGCCTCGTTCTTCCACCGCAAGATTGCCGACATCCACAATAGCTTCGGCGCACCATCCTCGCACCCAACCGTCGAACCAACGCACCCCACCCACACCCTCCGCACCTGGACCACGGTGACCACCGAAGACACAGCCCGCACGATGAACACCATCCACTTCGGATCTCTGACTGACCCCTGCCCCACCACATCTTCAACAAGGCCAACTCCACCATCGCACCTCAACTCCGAGACATCATCAACACCTCCTACGACACCGCCACCTTCCCGAAGAGCTGGAAGCATGCCGAGCTCAGCGCCCTACTGAAGAAACCAACAGCGGACCCCACCGACCTCAAAAACTTCCGCCCCATCTCGCTCCTCCCTTTTCCTGCCAAAGTCATCGAGAAGATCGCCAACAGACAGCTTGCCGCCTTCCTCGAGACGAATGGATCCCTCGACCCCTCGCAGTCCGGTTTCAGAGCCAACCACAGCACCGAGACCGCCCTCATCGCAGCCACCGACGACATCCGAGCCCTGCTCGACAACGGGGAAACAGCGGCACTCATCCTCCTGGACCTCTCCGCAGCGTTCAACACTGTCTGCCACCGCACCCTAGTCCAACGCCTCAGCAACACCGGCATCCAAGAGAAGGCACTGAAGTGGATCATCTTGTTCCTCGCCGGAAGAACACAGAGAGCCTCCCTCGTTTCAATCCGAGGCCACCGAAGTCATCTGCGGCGTCCCGCAAGGATCATCACTCAGCCCTACCCTCTTCAACGTCTACATGAGACCTCTCGCTACCATCGCATGCCAACACAACCTCAACATCATCTCCTATGCCGACGACACCCAGCTGATCCTCCTCACCAGAGACCCCGACACCGCCAGAACCAGCCTGCACGAAAGGATGAAAGACAAGACGGAGGTCCTCATCCTGGGACCATCCCCCTCCGCCTGGGACGACTCCCGGTGGCCCCCAGCCCTGGGCACTGCCCCCAAGTCAACAGACCACTCACGCAACCTGGGCTTCATCCTGGACTCCTCCCTCTCGATGACCAGACAAGTCAACGCCGTCTCCTCTTTATGCTTTCACACCCTCCGCATGCTCCGCAAGATCTTCCGATGGATCCCGACCAAAACCAGGAAGACGGTCACCCATGCCCTCGTCACCAGCCGACTGCACTACGGAAACACCCTCTACGCCGGAACCACAGCCAAGCTACAGAAAAGACTCCAACACATCCAGAACGCCTCCGCCCGACTCATCCTGGACATCCCCCGACGCAGCCACATCTCCGGCCACCTGAGGGACCTGCACTGGCTCCCCGTCAACAAGAGGATCACGTTCAGGCTCCTCACTCCCGCACATAAGTCTCTCAATGACCTGGGCCCTAAGTACCTCAACGACCGCCTGACCTTCCACACGCCCACCTGCAAGCTGCGGTCTGCCAGCCTCGCCCTCGCCGCCGTACCACGCATCCGAAGAGCCACCGCTGATGGCAGATCCTTCTCCTACCTGGCGGCCAAGACATGGAACTCCCTCCCCATCCACCTTCGGCTGACCCAGGACCACCTCGCCTTCAGGAGACAACTCAAGACCTGGCTGTTCGAGCAGTAGCGAACCCCTCCCCCCAAGTGCGTTGAGACCCTTCCGGGTGAGTAGCGCGCTATACAAGTGTTATGATTGATTGATTGATTGATTGATTGTAAGTGCTTCCTGGTGCCTCGTTGCCTACTTGCAACTATTCTCTGACCCTTGAAGCAGGGTCATAGAATAGCTACAAGTAGGCACCTGTCATGAAAATTAAACCTCAACAGGAAGCACTGACAGATATAAAAACAAGCACTTGCAATGCAATAGGTCTCGCATTAGGAAAGTTTGAGCTATTGGTCTTGTAAATGACAATTTTTTTATTTATGTGTTGGTTTTGAAAATAGCTAAATTAATAGCTTTGTCATTTACAATGCCAATAGTTATAACTTTCGCAAATGTGACACCAATAGCATTTGTAATGCAACATGTTTTGTATTTACGTGACTTAGATGTATTGATATTACAAATTACAATGGCTTTTAATTTTTTTAAATAATTAATACTTAAATAAAAGTGATTTTAATTTATAATGGCAATAGCTTAAACTTTTGTAAATAACTTTTGTGAAGATTTTGTTCAGTGTATTTTATTGTGACGAAAATCCAAGAACAGAAGTGAAATATTAACATCTTTTTGTGACATTTTTAATGAAGCTTGAAACATTGAGAGAACATATTTGAACCAGTTGTTGTTGAATGGTTACGCAGATTGATGCTGGGGTGGCGTGAGTGGTGCTGTGGTGGTGCTGAGTGGTGCTGTGGTGATGCTGAGTGGAGCTGAGTGATACTGGAATGGTGCTGAGTGATGCTGGGGTGGTGCTGAGTGGTGCTGTGGTGGGGCTGAGTGATGCTGTGGTGGTGCTGAGTGATGTTGTGGGGGTGCTGAGTGGTGCTGTGGTGGTGTTGAGTGATAATGTGGTGGTGCTGAGTGATGCTATGGAGGTGCTGAGTGATGCTGTGGTGGCGCTGAGTGGTGCTGTGGTGGTGCTGTGGTGGTGCTGAGTGATGCTGTGGTGGTGCTCCGTCCATCACCACCCCCTTTTGTACCGCTTTTGGCTGCCATAAGTGTGGTAGAGTATGCTCAGACGTGAGTCCCTTGCTCACTTTGCCACTGGATTCAAGCAAGCCGGGCTGAAGATGGCTGGAATGCCAGAAACCGGTCCTCGGAAGCCTGTTTCCGGTCCAGGGAAGACATGGCTTGGCAGTTCGGGCTGGACTGTTCCCATGAGGCACAGGGTCAGACTGATTTGCATATAGCCATGTCGGAACTGCGGTGGCAGAGTGGGCTAAAGAACGATGATGGATTAAACCCAGATCTTTTGACTGGGTGTGAGTGTTTGATTGATTCAGATGCTCCGTCCATCACCACCCCCTTTTGTACCGAGTGATAATGTGGTGGCGCTGAGTGATGCTGTGGTGGCGTTGAGTGATGCTGTGGTGGCGCTGAGTGGTGCTGTGGTGGTGCTGAGTGATGCTGTGGTGGTGCTGAGTGATTCTGTGGTGGTGCTGAGTGATGCTGTGGTGGTGCTGAGTGGTGCTGTGGTGGTGCTAAGTGATAATGTGGTGGTGCTGAGTGATGGTGTGGTAGTGTTGAGTGGTGCTGTGGTGGTGCTGAGTGATAATGTGGTGGTGCTGAGTGATGCTGGGGGTAGCGCTGAGTGATGATGTGGTGATGCAGAGGGAAGAAAGGAACAACAAGCACTGGAAATGCAATAGGTCTCGCATTAGAAAAGTTGGAGTTATTGGTATTGTAAATGACATATGTTATTTATTTGTTGGTTTTTAAAATTGCTAAATTGATGGCTTTGTCATTTACAATGCCAATAGTTATATCTTTTGCGAATGTGACACCTATAGCATTTGGAATGCAACATGTTTTGTATTTACGTGACTTAGATGGCAGCTCTTGTCGTTAGGCCACATCTCTAGAGAGCAGGAGAGTGCAGCAGGGGAGAGAAGCACAGCAATGCAATAGGTCTTGCATTAGGAAAGTTTGAGCTATTGGTATTGTAAAGGACACATTTTTTATTTATGTGCTTGTTTTTAAAATAGCGAAATAATAGCTTTGTTATTTACAATGCCAATCGTTTTATCTTTCGCAAATGTGACACCTATTGTAACACAATATGTGTTGTGAGGGTGAGTGAGGGTGAGGTGTTGAGGGTGAGGTGTTGAGGGTGAGGCGTTGAGGGTGAGTGAGCGTGAGTGAGGGTGAGGGGGTGAGGGGTTGAGGGTGAGTGAGGGTGAGGGGGTGAGGGGTTGAGGGTGAGTGAGGGTGAGGGTGAGGGGTTGAGGGTGAGTGAGGGTGAGGTGTTGAGGGTGAGTGAGGGTGAGGGTGAGTGAGGGTGAGGTGTTGAGGGTGAGTGAGGCTGAGGCGTTGAGGGTGAGTGAGGGTGAGTGAGAGTGAGGGTGAGTGAGGGGTTGAGGGTGAAGGGTTGAGGGTGAGTGAGGGTGAGGGTGAGGGGTTGAAGGTGAGTGAGGGTGAGGGGTTGAGGGTGAGTGAGGATGAGTGAGGGTGAGTGTGGGTGAGGGTGAGTGAGAGTGAGGGTGAGGGTGAGTGAGGGTGAGGGGTTGAGGGTGAGTGAGGGTGAGGGTGAGTGAGTGTGAGGGGTTGAGGGTGAGTGAGGGTGAGGGTGAGTGAGGGTGAGGCTGAGGTGTTGAGGGTGAGTGAGGGTGAGTGAGGGTGAGTGAGGGGTTGAGGGTGAAGGGGTGAGGGTGTGAGGGTGAGGGTGAGGGGTTGAGGGTGAGTGAGGGTGAGGGGTTGAGGGTGAGTGAGGGTGAGGCGTTGAGGGTGAGTGAGGGTGAGGGTGAGTGTGGGTGAGGGTGAGTGAGGGTGAGGGTGAGTGAGGGTGAGGGGTTGAGGGTGAGGCATTGAGGGTGAGTGAGGGTGAGGTGTTGAGGGTGAGTGAGGGTGAGGTGTTGAGGGTGAGTGAGGGTGAGGGTGAGTGAGGGTGAGGGGTTGAGGGTGAGTGAGGGTGAGGGTAGGTGAGGGGTTGAGGGTGAGTGAGGGTGAGGGTGAGTGAGGGTGATGCTGAGGGGTTGAGGGTGAGTGAGGGTGAGGCGTTGAGGGTGAGTGAGGATGAGGGTGAGTGTGGGTGAGGGTGAGTGAGGGTGAGGGGTTGAGGGTGAGTGAGGGTGAGTGAGGGTGAGTGTGGGTGAGGGTGAGTGAGGGTGAGGGTGAGTGAGGGTGAGGGTGAGTGAGGGTGAGGGGTTGAGGGTGAGTGAGGGTGAGGGTGAGTGAGGGGTTGAGGGTGAAGGGTTGAGGGTGTGAGGGTGAGGGTGAGGGGTAGAGGGTTAGTGAGGGTGAGGGTTGAGGGTGAGTGAGGGTGAGGGTGAGTGAGGGTGAGGGGGAGGGGTTGAGGGTGAGTGAGGGTGAGTGAGAGTGAGGGTGAGTGAGGGGTTGAGGGTGAAGGGTTGAGGGTGAGGGTGAGGGGTTGAGGGTGAGTGAGGGTGAGGGTTGAGGGTGAGTGAGGGTGAGTGAGGGTGAGGGTGGGTGAGGGTGAGTGAGGGTGAGGGTGAGTGAGGGTGAGTGAGGGTGAGTGAGGGTGAGGGGTTGAGGGTGAGTGAGGGTGAGGGTGAGTGAGTGTGAGGGGTTGAGGGTGAGTGAGGGTGAGGGTGAGTGAGGGTGAGGCTGAGGTGTTGAGGGTGAGTGAGGGTGAGTGAGGGTGAGTGAGGGTTGAGGGTGAAGGGGTGAGGGTGTGAGGGTGAGGGGTTGAGGGTGAGTGAGGGTGAGGGGTTGAGGGTGAGTGAGGGTGAGGCGTTGAGGGTGAGTGAGGGTGAGGGTGAGTGTGGGTGAGGGTGAGTGAGGGTGAGGGTGAGTGAGGGTGAGGGGTTGAGGGTGAGGCATTGAGGGTGAGTGAGGGTGAGGTGTTGAGGGTGAGTGAGGGTGAGGTGTTGAGGGTGAGTGAGGGTGAGGGGTGAGTGAGGGTGAGGGGTTGAGGGTGAGTGAGGGTGAGGGTAGGTGAGGGGTTGAGGGTGAGTGAGGGTGAGGGTGAGTGAGGGTGATGCTGAGGGGTTGAGGGTGAGTGAGGGTGAGTGAGAGTGAGGGTGAGTGAGGGGTTGAGGGTGAAGGGTTGAGGGTAAGTGAGGGTGAGGGTGAGGGTGAGTGAGGGTGAGGGGTTGAGGGTGAGTGAGGGTGAGGCATTGAGGGTGAGTGAGGATGAGGGTGAGTGTGGGTGAGGGTGAGTGAGGGGTGAGGGGTTGAGGGTGAGTGAGGGTGAGTGAGGGTGAGTGTGGGTGAGGGTGAGTGAGGGTGAGGGTGAGTGAGGGTGAGGGTGAGTGAGGGTGAGGGGTTGAGGGTGAGTGAGGGTGATGGTGAGTGAGGGTGAGGCTGAGGGGTTGAGGGTGAGTGAGGGTGAGTGAGGGTGAGGTGGTGGTGAGAGGGTGAGTGAGGGTGAGGGTGAGTGAGGGTGAGTGAGGGTGAGGGTGAGTGAGTGTGAGGGGTTGAGGTGAGTGAGGGTGAGGGTGAGTGAGGGTGAGGCTGAGGTGTTGAGGGTGAGTGAGGGTGAGTGAGGGGTGAGTGAGGGGTTGAGGGTGAAGGGGTGAGGGTGTGAGGGTGAGGGGTTGAGGTGAGTGAGGGTGAGGGGTTGAGGGTGAGTGAGGGTGAGGCGTTGAGGGTGAGTGAGGGTGAGGGTGAGTGTGGGTGAGGGTGAGTGAGGGTGAGGGAGGGTGAGGGTTGAGGGTGAGGCATTGAGGGTGAGTGAGGGTGAGGTGTTGAGGGTGAGTGAGGGTGAGGTGTTGAGGGTGAGTGAGGGTGAGGGTGAGTGAGGGTGAGGGGTTGAGGGTGAGTGAGGGTGAGGGTAGGTGAGGGTTGAGGGTGAGTGAGGGTGAGGGTGAGTGAGGGTGATGCTGAGGGGTTGAGGGTGAGTGAGGGTGAGTTAGAGTGAGGGTGAGTGAGGGGTTGAGGGGTGAAGGGTTGAGGGTAAGTGAGGGTGAGGGTGAGGGTGAGTGAGGGTGAGGGGTTGAGGGTGAGTGAGGGTGAGGCATTGAGGGTGAGTGAGGATGAGTGGTGAGTGTGGGTGAGGGTGAGTGAGGGTGAGGGGTTGAGGGTGAGTGAGGGTGAGTGAGGGTGAGTGTGGGTGAGGGTGAGTGAGGGTGAGGGTGAGTGAGGGTGAGGGTGCAGTGAGGGTGAGGGGTTGAGGTGAGTGAGGGTGAGGGTGAGTGAGGGAGGCTGAGGTGTTGAGGGTGAGTGAGGGTGAGTGAGAGTGAGGGTGAGTGATGGGGAGTGGTGAAGGGTTGAGGGTGTGAGGGTGAGGGTTGAGGGTGAGTGAGGGTGAGTGAGGGTGAGTGAGGGTGAGGCGTTGAGGGTGAGTGAGGGTGAGGGTGAGTGTGGGTGAGGGTGAGTTAGGGTGAGGGTGAGTGAGGGTGAGGGGTTAAGGGTGAGGGGTTGAGGGTGAGTGAGGGTGAGAGTGAGATGTTGAGGGTGAGTGAGGGTGAGGTGTTGAGCGAGTGTGAGGGGTTGAGGTTGTGGTGAGGGTGAGGGTTAGGAGGGTGGAGGGTGAGTGAGGTGAGGTGAGAGGGTGATGCTGAGGTTGAGGGTGAGTGAGAGTGAGGGTGAGTGAGGTTGAGGTGAGGGGTTGAGGGTGAGTGAGGTGAGGGTGAGAGGGTTGAGGGTGAGGCGTTGAGGGTGAGGGTGAGTGTGGGGTGAGGGTGAGTGCGTTGAGGGTCGAGGGTGAGTGTGGGTGAGGAGGTGAGGGTGAGGGGAGAGGGGTGAGGTGAGGAGGGTGAGGAGGGTGAGTGAGGGTGGTGTGAGGGTGTGAGTGAGGTGAGGGTGAGTGAGGTGAGGGGTTGAGGGTTGAGTGAGGTGAGTGAGGGGTGAGGTGAGTGAGTGTGAGGGTGAGGTGGTGAGAGTGAGGTGAGGGTTTGAGGGTGGGTGAGAGTTATTGAGGGTGATGGGTGAGAGGGTGAGGGTGAGTGTGGAGGCTGACGGGTGAGGGTGTGAGGCTTATTGTGATGTGCGATGTGGGCTGTGAGAGGTGTGAGGTGAGTGAGGGAGTGTGTGTGTGAGGGTGGGTGTGATTGTGTGAGGGTGGGGCATGTGAGGGTGTGTGGTTGAGGTCATGAGGGTGAGTGAGGGTGTGTGAGGGTGATGAGGTGAGTGAGGTTGTTGGTGAGGGTGTGAGAGTGTGAGGTGAGGTGGTGAGTTGGGGTGAGTGATGGTGGTGAGTGTGGTGTGTGAGTGTGAGGTGTGCTTAGATGTGTGTGAGGGTTAAGTGAGTGAGTGTGTTGTAAGGGTGGGGGGGTGAGGGTGGGTGTGAGTGAGGGTGTGAGTGAGGGTGAGGGTTGTGTGAGGTGTTGTGTAGTTGTGTGATTGTGTGTTCTGAGTGTGTCTTGTGTGACTGTCCCATAATTATATTAAAGTATTTAAGTTATTGCGTTCTAGTTGTTATTTTGAATCCCGTACTATTTTGATTGACGTCCGTGTCAGCCAATGAGATTTCAAAATCCTCTCACGTTGCGTAACAATTTACTCGCGTCTAATTGGAAATCCCCATATTGTTGAAAGCGGGTCCCGTGTAAGGAGTGTTGGCTTCGTTGTCTGTTCCGTGCATCGTTCGACAGGTAAGTTGTTATTTGTTGTTTGTATTGTGTGTGTATAGTGTTATGACTTATTCGATTTGTTGTTTCCTATTAGTTTTATTGGCATAGTAGTGTCTTTGTTTTGCAACGAAGGATGTTTATTTCGAATTGTCGGCTCTTTATGTATGTAATGCATTGTATCCTATTGTTCAGATCTAATTTTTAAAATGGTTGCTTTTGGTCAGTAGTTGTGTTAATAATTAGAGCAGGTTTTTTTTGTGTGTAATTGTGTAGTATGTTGTATATCTGCGTGAATAATTTATATTGTTTCATCTCTACGTTCTGTTATTTCAGTTATTATTAAATGTATGTTTGTATAGCTTTTTATTTTGATGTGTATTTAAATTTCGTGCTGTGGTTTGTGATACTTCCTCTTCTTTAATAATTAATGCAATGTCTCCGCTTTGTGTTACGATGTATTTTTAAAGCAATATTGTCTTGTTATATATGCTTTCTCCATGTTGCTATCAGAATTTTGACTTATGTCCACATTACTGTAGAGTAGGGAATTTTTTTTTTTATATTGGATGTAATTTCCTGTGAATAAATGCTCCTGTTATATGCGTACGGCTTTTTGTGTAACTCTTGACAATTGTGTTTAATCCGTCCCATTCCCCGGGCGAATAATGCTTATTTATTCCCCCAATAAAAAGTAGGCTGTTTCACATTTGTGTTTGTACATCCTCGTCCTCGCTTCCTGCCAGATATTTCTTCGTTGTTTTGTTGGTGTCGGTTTTGAAAATAGCGAATTAATAGCTTTGTTATTTACAATGCCAATAGTTGAGGGTGAGGGTGAGGGTGAGTGAGGGTGAGTGAGGGTGAGGGGTTGAGGGTGAGTGAGGGTGAGGTGTTGAGGGTGAGTGAGGGTGAGTGAGGTTGAGTGAGGGTGAGGGGTTGAGTGGGAGGGGTCGAGGGTGAGCGTTGAGGGTGAGGGGTTGAGGGTGAGTGAGGGTGAGTGGTTGAGGGTGAGTGAGGGTGAGGGTGAGTGAGGGTGAGGGGTTAAGGGTGAGTGAGGGTGAGGTGTTGAGGGTGAGTGAGGGTGAGGGTGAGGGTGAGGCTGAGGGGTTGAGGGTGAGTGAGGGTGAGTGAGAGTGAGGGTGAGTGAGGGGTTGAGGGTGAGGGGTTGAGGGTGAGTGAGGGTGAGGGGTTGAGGGTGAGTGAGGGTGAGGGGTTGAGGGTGAGTGAGGGTGAGGGTGAGTGAGGGTGAGTGAGGGCGAGTGAGGGTGAGTGAGGGTGAGTGAGGGTGAGTGATGGTGAGTGATGGTGAGGGTGAGGGTTTGAGGGTGAGTGAGGGTGAGGTGTTGAGGGTGAGTGAGGGTGAGGGTGAGGGTGAGTGAGGGTGAGGGATTGAGGGTGAGGGGTTGAGGGTGAGTGAGGGTGAGGGTGAGTGAGGGTGAGGGTGAGGGGTTGAGGGTGAGTGAGGGTGAGGGGTTGAGGGTGAGTGAGGGTGAGGGTGAGTGAGGATGAGGGGTTGAGGGTGGGTGAGGGTGAATGAGGTTGAGGGTGAGTGAGGGTGAGTGAGGGTGAGGGTGAGTGAGGGTGAGGGTGAGGATGAGTGAGGGTGAGGGTGAGTGTGAGTGAGGGTGAGTGAGGGTGAGGGGTTGAGGGTGAGTGAGGGTGAAGGGTTGAGGGTGAGTGAGGGTCAGTGAGGGTGAGGGGTTGAGGGTGAGTGAGGGTGAGGGTGAGTTAGGGTGAGGGGTTGAGGGTGGGTGAGGGTGAGTGAGGGTGATGGTGAGGGGTTGAGGGTGAGTGAGGGTGAGTTAGAGCGAGGGTGAGTGAGGGGTTGAGGGTGAGGTGTTGAGGGTGAGTGAGTGTGAGGGGTTGAGGGTGAGTGAGGGTGAGGGGTTGAGGGTGAGTGAGGGTGAGGGTGAGTGAGGGTGAGTGAGGGTGAGTGAGGGTGAGTTAGAGTGAGGGTGAGTGAGGGGTTGAGGGTGAGGTGTTGAGGGTGAGTGAGGGTGAGGGGTTGAGGGTGAGTGAGGGTGAGGGTGAGGGTGAGTGAGGGTGAGGGATTGAGGGTGAGGGGTTGAGGGTGAGTGAGGGTGAGCTTGCACTCTGATGTTTATTTTTTCTCCGACTTGGCTTGTTTTTGTGTGGTTTTGACCCGTATGTGACTTGTTTCGTCGCTATGCTTTGGCCTTTTTGTTTTTTTATTGTTTTAGTTAAACGTATTATGTATGCACTGTGTTCCGTTTCGCCGTACGTGTTTTTCGGTCGCACTTGCCTTGTGTCTGGCATTTTTCTTGTTATTTATGCTATTACTGGCTCGTCTTTAAGTTGATTGTTGGCCATGCATTGACTAATGTTTACTAGTGTCTTCCTGGTATGCAGTTCCTGTAGTTTCGTTTCGCCTGAGCTCGCACTCTGATGTTTATTTTTTCTCCGACTTGGCTTGTTTTTTGTGTGGTTTTGACCCGTATGTGACTTGTTTCGCTGCTATGCTTTGGCCTTTTTGTTTTTTTATTGTTTTAGTTAAACGTATTATGTATGCACTGTTTATGTTCTCTTTGTGTGTTGTTTTTTTTTTCTCTACATTTCAGTGAATGAGCTGCTACGATCGACAGGTAATTACTATTTTATTTTCATATTATTAAAGAGTGCCTTTGTGAGTTGTTACACTTTTGTCTATGAATTTGCATTTTGTGATATGAATCTAATTATTGTTTGGGGTCTTGCTTTGCTCGCACTTGGTTTCTGTCCGGCTCCTTTCTTAAGAGTGTGTTTTTTCATGTTATCAATGGCTGCTATTTAGTTCGTTTTTTTGCCATGCATTGAGTTATGTTTGCGCGTGTCGTTTTGGTATGCGGGTCCTGTAGTGTACTTCCGTCTGAACTCGCCTCCTGTAAAAAAATATTTTTATGTTGCTGTTGGCTATTTTTTTTTTGCGTTTCGCCGTACGTGTTTTGTTTCGCCGCTTTGCATTGTCCTTTTGTTGTTCACATTGAAGTATTTTTATTGGTAGTATGTATGCACTGTTTATGTTCTGTTTCTGTGACGTTTGTCTGGTGAGTAATGTTGTAGTGCTGATGAGTGTTGGGGATGAGTGGTGCAGTGTCGTTGTAGAGTGTTGTCCAATGATTACCACCACAGTATAACTCTGCACCACAACAGTAGCACTGATCCTAACAACGGCATCACTGAGGTCCATTAATGCAACACGCAGCAATAGCACATTATCATTCTGCACCCCCACTGTACCATTGAGCAACATCAGATCATCACTCTGCCCCACTAGAGCCGTATTTAGCACACCCACAGTCTCATTGATACATACTACTGCAGTACTGTACAGCACCAAAGCATGCTTGTATAGCTGTAATTGTGTGTGCTACGTTAACCCCTTGCATGCTCATGACGAGCTCAGCTCGTCATGAGCTTCAGTGCTCCGGTGCTCATGACGAGCGGAGCTTGTCATGGCCATTAGAACAATCGCACGCTGGGATAATTCCCCTACTATGCTGAACGTTCTATTGAAACGGGTGTGGCTGTGACAAGCTCAGCTCGTCATGAGCACAGGAGCCATGCGCGCCCCCCGCCCCCAGCACAGCAGGAAAATTACCCCAGCAGCCAAGGGGTTAAAAAATGGTTAGAAAGCGTGCACTTACGGCCGGTGGTGTGTGTGACTGTTGAAAGCGTGGACTGATGCCTGTTTGTGTAGGTGTATGCCTGGTGAAAGGATGCACTGATGACTGTTGTGTATGTACGCCTGGTGAAAGCGTCCATTGATAGCTGTTGGTGTGTGTGCCTGTTAAAAGCGTACATGTTTTGATTGTATGACGTTTGTCTGCTGAGTAATGCTGTAGTGGTGATGAGTGGTGCTGTGGTGGTAAGTGTTTGTGTGTGGTTGTAGTGTGATAGTGTGTTGTTGTTGAATGATGCTGTTGTGGTGGTGTAGAGTGATGTTTGTGTGTTGCTGAGTGATGTTAGTGTGGCGCTTAGTAATGCTGTTGTTGTGATGTGTTGTTCTGTGCTGGTGATGAGTGGTGCTGTGTTGGTGTTCAATGATTACCACCACAGCATAACTCAGCACCACAACAGTTGCACTTCTCCCAACAACGTCATCACTGATGTCCACCAATGCAACACGCAGCAATACCACTTTATCATTCTGCACCCCCACAGTACCATTGAGCAACAACACAGCATCATTCTGCACCACCACATCCGTATTTCGCACACCAACAGTCTCATTCATACATACTACTGCAGTACTGATGACTGTTGTGTGTGTATGCCTGGTGAAAGCGTCCATTGATAGCTGTTGGTGTGTGTGCCTGTTAAAAGCGTACATGTTTTGATTGTATGACGTTTGTCTGCTGAGTAATGCTGTAGTGGTGATGAGTGGTGCTGTGGTGGTAAGTGTTTGTGTGTGGTTGTAGTGTGATAGTGTGTTGTTGTTGAATGATGCTGTTGTGGTGGTGTAGAGTGATGTTGGTGTGTTGCTGAGTGATGTTAGTGTGGTGCTTAGTAATGCTGTTGTTGTGATGTGTTGTTCTGTGCTGGTGATGAGTGGTGCTGTGTTGGTGTTCAATGATTACCACCACAGCATAACTCAGCACCACAACAGTTGCACTTCTCCCAACAACGTCATCACTGATGTCCACCAATGCAACACCCAGCAATACCACTTTATCATTCTGCACTCCCACAGTACCATTGAGCAACAACACAGCATCACTCTGCACCACCACATCCGTATTTCGCACACCAACAGTCTCATTTATACATACTACTGCAGTACTGATGACTGTTGTGTGTGTATGCCTGGTGAAAGCGTCCATTGATAGCTGTTGGTGTGTGTGCCTGTTAAAAGCGTACATGTTTTGATTGTATGACCTTTGTCTGCTGAGTAATGCTGTAGTGGTGATGAGTGGTGCTGTGGTGGTAAGTGTTTGTGTGTTGTTGTAGTGTGATAGTGTGTTGAGGGTGAGTGAGGGTGAGGGTGAGTGAGGGTGAGGGTGAGGGGTTGAGGGTGAGTGAGGGTGAGTGAGGGTGAGGGTGAGGTGTTGAGGGTGAGTGAGGGTGAGTGAGGGTGAGGGTGAGTGAGGGTGAGTGAGGGTGAGGGGTTGAGGGTGAGTGAGGGTGAGGGTGAGGGTGAGTGAGGGTGAGGGGTTGAGGGTGAGGGGCTGAGGGTGAGTGAGGGTGAGGGGTTGAGGGTGAGTGAGGGTGAGGGGTTGAGGGTGAGTGAGGGTGAGGGGTTGAGGGTGAATGAGGGTGAGGGGTTGAGGGTGAGTGAGGATGAGTGAGAGTGAGGGTGAGTGAGGGGTTGAGGGTGAGGGGTTGAGGGTGAGTGAGGGTGAGGGGTTGAGGGTGAGTGAGGGTGAGGTGTTGAGGGTGAGTGAGGGTGAGGGTGGGTGAGCGTGAGGGTGAGTGAGGGGTTGAGGGTGAGGGTGAGGGGTTGAGGGTGAGTGAGGGTGAGGGTGGAGCTATTGGGCTTGTAAATGACAAATATTTTATTTATTTGTTAGTTTTTAAAATAGCTAAATTGATATCTTTGTCATTTACAATGCCAATAGTTATAACTTTCGCGAATGTGACACCTATAGCATTTGGAATGCAACATGTTTTGTATTTACGTGACTTAGATGGCAGCTCTGGTCGTTAGGCCACATCTCTAGAGAGCAGGAGAGTGCAGCAGGGGAGAGAAGCACAGCAAGGGGTGTCGGAGGATAGAGGGGGCAGCTGGGGTTCTTGGTGCTGGCTTCACTGGCCCGGGACCGTGGGGGTCGGTCCTAGGCTAGCTTGTGGGTTGGTGATGGGCGGAGTAGGGGCAAGGGGTCTTGTGCTGCACGCAGGCAAGGACATCGCGGGGTGGCAAGTAATTGTGAAAGTTACAGTTTAAAGGGAAGGACGAGGCGGATATTACATGTGTAGCAACATCATATTGTTGGAGGTCACTTGTTGGTGAAGAGGCACGCAAGGTATACTGGAGGGATTAGGCATATATTTGTGAGTACGGAGCTGGTGGGGGCTCCCAGCAGAGGCGACCAGTAAATGGAGTGATTAAGGCATAGAATGTCATTAAGAGCGGTCCCAGTGAAATGTACGGGTGGTTGGGCTCGGGGTGATAGCAGGGTGCAGAAGAGAAACTGTGGTAGAAGGAAAGGGCGCCAAAGGGATTGGGGGGATGGGGCACCAACGCAGGCAGCCACAGAAGACCCGGCGTAAGGGGTAAGTGGTAGGAAAAAGGGGTCGGCAGAGTAAAGGAATTGGTAAGACAAGGAGAATAGGGAGGGCGCATCAGCTGCGGGGTGCGAAGGTTAGGGGCTCTGCTGGGAGGGAGGGGGGGCTCAGGGAGGGACGAAGGGGTGGGGGGGCAGGACAGGCAGCGATACGGAAGGAATGGAGGAAGCTCGGGCATAGAGGGGTCCAGCGGGCATAGAGGGGCCCAGCGAGGCTACCAAAGAGCAGAGGCATGCCGACAAGAATGGCATACACAGGCCGGCAGAGAGTGACTGACGAGAGCACAAGCAGTGGCCCGGAAAGTGAAGGGTGCGGGGCGTCGGAGAACCTCGAGGAGGGAAGGCAGATAAGGGGAGGGGGGAGGAGAAATGCGACATGGCGGGCAGGGGAGGGGGCGAGGGGGGAGGAGAAATGCGACGTGCGTGTGAGGGAAATGGCTGATGACATGGGGCCTTGTCTGCTAAATGTTAATGCAAATGAAAGGCCAAAGGTGAACCATAGCATGTAAGCAGTTTTGTTTCTTAGATGCGATTCACTTACTGAGAAATGTAAGCAAGTTTGTGTGAAATCGAAACAAAACGTTTTCTTGTTCTGTTTGTATCATGTTTATTATTTAAAAATGGCAAACTAGACTCCGTCATATTGCTAACTCTTTCCTTATAAGGACAATGTTTTGTCAAAAGCATGCCCTATTTAAAATGCCTACTTACAAAAACATACTTGGTAATGGCTGTCTGCCATGGTCTTTGCATTCCTGCACCCATAAACACGCACACATACACGCGCACACACACGTGTACACACACGTACTTACACGCAGTTGTTTGTGCTTAAATAACATGCATGCACACAAAGACATGTATACACACAATCCCACAAAGAGTAAAGGCACGTTATGACTTTAGCCTTACTGGTCTTCATAATTTAACTTATACTTTTCTTGTAAACACTATGTACCTGTGAAAACCATGACTAAAGCCTATTTTAAATGCCAGATTTACCAAAACACACTCTTTAGTAGCAGTGTGCCATTGTGCTTGCATACATGCATACAGAAACCTGCACGCATACATGTGCACACACACGTATACACACACACACACTTACACGCACTTGCTGGACCTTAAAATATGCATGCTCACAATCACATGTATACACACACAATCACACGAAGCTTACAGGCACATTGTGATTTTAATATTACTGAAGTCCATAACGTTACTACCACTGTTTACTTGTAATAATATATAATTGTCAACAGCACAGCCAAAGCTTATTTTAAAAGCCAAATTTATAAAAATAAACTCTTAAAAAGTACGGGAAGACGGAGGGCATTTCTGTGGGGAGGGGGGAGGAGAAATGCGACATACACGCAGTTGTTTGTGCTTAAATAACATGCATGCACACAAAGACATGTATACACACACAATCCCACAAAGAGTAAAGGCACGTTATGACTTTAGCCTTACTGGTCTTCATAATTTAACTTATACTTTTCTTGTAAACACTATGTACCTGTGAAAACCATGACTAAAGCCTATTTTAAATGCCAGATTTACCAAAACACACTCTTTAGTAGCAGTGTGCCATTGTGCTTGCATACATGCATACAGAAACCTGCACGCATACATGCGCACACACACGTATACACACACACACACACACTTACACGCACTTGCTGGACCTTAAAATATGCATGCTCACAATCACATGTATACACACACAATCACACGAAGCTTACAGGCACATTGTGATTTTAATATTACTGAAGTCCATAACGTTACTACCACTGTTTACTTGTAATAATATGTAACTGTCAACAGCACAGCCAAAGCTTATTTTAAAAGCCAAATTTATAAAAATAAACTCTTAAAAAGTACGGGAAGACGGAGGGCATTTCTGTGGGGAGGGGGGAGGAGAAATGCGACACGGCGGGCAGGGGAGGGGGCGGAGCGGGAGCCTGGAGTGCGAGGGGTTTTAACATATGGCTGGGGAGTTGCAAAGACCGTAACACGGAGGGGGAGGGGGGAGGAGAGTAGGGGAGGCACGGCCTAGCGGCCGTGCAATCAATAAGTGAGGGGGCGGAGCTGGGGGAGGCAGTGAGAGAGAGAGTAGGCAAGGCAGGCGGCTGGGGGCATGTGCACGCGCTTTTAAGCTCAATGCGCATGAGCATTGAGCTTAAATTTCTCGTGCACTGCAAGGAATCGCCACGATTCCTTGCAAGTTGGTTTAAGAGTGGATAAGCCCCCATAGTCTCGCAAGCTCGATGCGCATGCGCATCGACAGGCGAGACCTAAAAAGCAGTCTAACAAAGGGCAGAAGGGCAGAAAAACAAGGGGAAAACGAGTCTAACAGAGGGCAGAAGGGCACAAAAAACCAGTCTAACAGAGGGCAGAAGGGCAGAAAAACAAGGGAAAAACGAGTCTAACAGAGGGCAGAAGGGCACAAAAAACAATTCTAACAGGTGGCAGAAGGGCAGAAAAACAAGGGAAAAACGAGTCTAACAGAGGGCAGAAGGGCAGAAAAACAAGGGAAAAACGAGTCTAACAGAGGGCAGAAGGGCACAAAAAACGAGTTTAACAGGGGGCAGAATGAATTCCGCCCTGCGTGTTTGTCCACAAAGATGCCACCGTTTTGTGCAATACCTCTACTCAACTGGAGTACTTTCTACTGTCTAATCAGCAAGTGCTCCCTTGTTGGCTAAATGTATAGGGGCAGATTTATAATAACTGGTGCATCCCCAGTGATGCGCCAGTTATTGTGCGCCGTAGCTCCGCCACCCATGGTTTGCCGCATTGTAACGCCACAGATGCGTCACGCATCTGTGCCGTAAAAGCAGCGCATTGCTGGAGCTGCGTCTCAAGCACAACGCAGCTCCAGCAATGCTCTGGGGGGCCCTATCTCCCCAATGCTGCGTCAAGCCCTGCGCCTGCTTCAAGCAGGCGCAGGGTTTTGACGCAGCATTGGCCTAAAAGTGACTGAGTGAAATCTTGTAGATTTCACTCAGCCACTTTTAGGAGGCGTTCCTGCGCAGGAACACCCTCCCCTGCGCGGGAACGCCTCCTGATGGCGCAGGGCTTTACAACGTGATGCATCTCTCAGATGCGTCACGTTGTTAATACCCAGCACCATGGCGCATCTTTTGTGCTGCCGTTGCGTCACAAAAGTGACACAACTGCGGCGCAAAAGAGGCACAAGCGGCTTGTAAATCTGCCCCATAGTGCTTTCACTACACTGTAGCTGTGTAAAGGGCCAGAAGATGTGTCTCCAGTGACCATGTGTGCCTGTGCCTGTGTTACAAATTGATCTCAACTTTAGAAATGGCACCAAGTGCGCGTTCCACATCTGCCAAAACCCCTTTAACATGACAGATTCAAAAAATATATGTAATTCATCATCTGGGGCGAATTCGCATCTTGGGCATTTTGGGGAGGAAAGAGGGACAAATGTAGCTATTTTCATGGGGGTATACTATAGTCTGTAACGTAGAAATGGTTCTTTTTTAACGAGGCCGGTTTAACCAACTTATATAATGTCTGGAGAGAAGATTCATACAAATCGATGGCAGTGAACTCCAGGGCTGATGTGTTCCTAACTGCATGCTGTGGAGGAAGATCTGTATCATCAGCATCCAAAAGCTTCTTATACCAAAACCCAACCTTCTTTTTCATGAGGTTTGCATTCTGAAACCGTAGCTCAATTTCCCAGTTTCCGACAATAAACTCTTTCTCTGCTGTAAACCAGGAGGCAAGTTGGAAATATTTAAATCTTGAGAAAGAGCTTTCTATTTTAGATCTTAATACCTCCCAGGGGTGAAGTCCGTCTGAAGATATAAGATCAGAACAAGTCAGGATACCGGCTTTCTTAATAGGCAGTGCAAGGTTATCCTCAAGACATGCGGGTAACCCAGGGGTATCCCAGATGGGAGCACAGTGAGAGTAGTAGCCGATCCCCCATTTTTTTCTAACCCTGTACCATACATTTAAGTCTGCTTTTAGAACTTTCAGGCAAACCTTTTTGAAAAAGCTTGGAGCCCCAAACATATATAGGAAGTCCCCTCCTCCACCTTCATAGATAGCCATTTCATTTAATATCTTCCTCCAATTGGATCCCCCCATATTGATAAGCAATGTCCAAATGTTTTTAAACTGAAACGCAAAAGAATACCAGAGTATATCAGGGAGAGCAAGACCCCCTTTCAGCAGCTTGCACCTTAATTTCTTCAGTGAGAGCCTTGCATTTTTATTAGACCAAATAAAACTACCTATTTTACTTTGGATTTTACTAATATCTCTGCATGGAAAGTCAAGGGGGATGGTACTGAATAAGTAAGTAAATTTTGGTAAGATGAACATTTTTACCAGATTGACCTTGCCATATACTGTCAAAGGCAAGTTTTTCCATCTTACAAAGAGGCAGTCAATCTCTTTAGACACCTTCTTCAGATTAATTTGGGGGATGTTCTCTAAGTTATTAACTATGATTATCCCAAGATATCTAAATTCCTTACTTATTTTACCAGCCAAAATGTCGACATTCCAGCACATTACCTCTGCCTTGAAATAATTGGCAAGATAACCTGAATATGAACCAAATTCCTCCAAAAGGGCTTCCACTGTAGGGAATACTTCAACTGGATTATCAGTGTACAGCAAGTTGTCTGAATAAACGGCCAACTTGCTGCTATATAGATGGACACTAAAAGGGGCAATCGATTCATCCAATCTTATAGCTTGGGTGAGAGGCTCTATATATAGATCGAAAAGTAAGGGTGAGATGGGTCAGCCCTGCCTCGTTCCCCTCGTTATATTGAAGCTTGATGTTAACATGCCGCAGGTAATATCGGACATCGTTCTTTGTGGAATCAAGACACCGTTCCACTGTTGGTACCTGTTGGACTACTGTGTTAGTAGTATATAGAGCACTCCACGGTGTTGGGCCTCAGGCTGAGCGCTGTGTGCCTGTGTCGTAGTAGCCAGTGTTGATCTGAGGAGCCTTACGCGCTTGCAGACCTCCGCCCAGGAGCTTCTGTCGGCATGTGGTGGGCCCTCTTTCACATACAGCAGTGTCAAAGGTGAACTGTGCGGCATATATGCGTCGCAGCGACCATGAAGGTTTCTGAGTACCAGCAGGCTGAGAGCATCCTTCACGCAGCCACCTTCGCTCACGGCGTCAACCTCGTGGCGGTGTAAGCTGCGCAGACCTGGCAGACACGTTGGCCATTCCGGAGGAGAACCACACCCAGAGAAACGTGCCTTTTATTCATACCCCTACGCTAGCCTTGCGTACGCCGATCCAGCCCACTACGCTAAAGATTTGGGGGGGAGGGGGCACGGACGCGCTATGTTTTCGTAATCTTCCTTACAGACTGTACTATCCTGGTTTCATCCACTGTCTACTTAACTCAATAGACCATCAGTGTATGTTGACATGTACATGACTGTGCTCTGCATACTCAAGTCTGTCCGGCACATC
This sequence comes from Lissotriton vulgaris, assembly GCF_964263255.1. NCBI lineage: Eukaryota > Metazoa > Chordata > Amphibia > Caudata > Salamandridae > Lissotriton > Lissotriton vulgaris. Next base: position 1,462,135,288 of record NC_141694.1, read on the forward strand.
CCCTCAACACTTTGCATTGTATACTTTTATAAAAGAGAATCACTTGCCACCTTCACACATACTTTGCTCCCATCTCTCCCCGCATTCTGCATTGTGGTAGAGGTGCCATGCTATGTTTGGTTTGTGTACATGGCTAGTCACGGGTCCCACAGTACCTAGTGTTGTTGTGCCTGCTAGGTGTACATGTTGTTTGTCATGTTGTATGTGATTATATAAAGTAGCACATTTATTCACGAGCAGTGGTTTCTCCCATTTACATATCGCTGTCTTAAAGAGGATACAGAACTTTTTCTCACAGGTGAAAAGTGCGACCACAATGGCAGCCATTCACTACTATGCAAAAATGTCCAACTGCACGACGCTTCTAAGCTTACAGCCCCCAATCTTGCGTGCTTTCTTAAAAGCATGCCAACTCCCAGAATCAGACCAAAATTCACACAGCTTTCTAACTGTAGTTATCTGCTTCTCAAACACATGCACTCCTGCGGAATGTGAGCTGGCATACCGTATGTCCTTACTGTTTTAAACTGAGTATCTTCCTGTGGCAATGTCTATTCCCACCCACACAAAGTAACTCCCAAACTTCAACTTGGCCTTCAATACCTACTTTGAAAACAGATTTTATTAAACTGACCAAACTGAAAGCGCTTTTGTTCAGAACAGAAGTGTCCTTCACTTCTGCAAAAGAAATTCATCGACTGCAGATAGCACAAACTTCAAGTAAAATACAGGGGCATATTATCAAGGGCGCTAAAAGCCAAGAAAGCGGAGATAACATTATCTCCCTATTACCTAGCTGTCGCTAACACCAGTTAGCGACAGCTAGTAGGAGATAGCGACCATCTTGGGCCCCGCTTTGCATGTCAGTGATATTTATCACTAATGACATGCAAAGTGGGCGTGCCAAGATGTTAGCGACTGGAAACAGTCGCTAACATCGCTATCTCCTATTACCAACTTTTGGAGATATTCGCACTAAGCGCGAATATCTCTAAAAGCTAACACCTGCCCCAGAGCAGTTCTTAGCCATGTTATCCAATGGTAGGTGGATAACATGGCTAAGAGCTTTAGCTCGGTAATGCATGAATATCGCTGACTTTTCAGCGATATTCATGCATTTCGGCCGATTTTGATCGCTTAGGAGATATACCTTGATAATAGCAAGGTTCCTAAGCGATAAAAATTGCCGCAGCTAGGCGATAAAAATATTGCCGCTAAACCAACATAGCGATAATTATTGCTAGTTGTTGGTAATATGCCCCACAGTCCCTTTTAAATATGAACCTCCCATTACACTTTGTGAATTGTTAAACAATTTTCAACACATCTCACACTCAAGGTCTGGCACACTTTTTTAACACGGTTTCCTTTGGCCTTGTCACAGGGTTTCAAAGTGTTTTTGGTATAATACCAGACTTCATTCATTCGATCATCTCTGGAATAACAGGAACAGTGCCCATAATTCTTGATCTCTTTGCGGCCATCCTACTACTATTTTTGCTTGTAAAAATGGCTGTGCTCTGTGTGGTAACAACCATGTCTGACAGAATATGCCTCTACGCAAAGCTACATCAATACCGTGAAAAAATGGAACAACTTTTCGGCTGCCTGCCTCTAGCTATTATCGGAGCCAGCTACAACATGACATTTATTTACACATATGCAATTTGCGTGCAACCAACTTTTTATTGCAAAACTTGCCCATTTGATTGGCGAATGGGTCTATGCCTTGCCAACGTCCCAACAATCACTCCTGATACCCAGCAGGTAATGGAGTATTTTGAAATCCATGAACTTGATTGTTCGGGCAGTGGAGAATTGGCGGATGCAACCTACAAAGGTATCCTGGCGGAATGGGATATCTGCGCAGCTGCGAAAGATCTCCTGCAACGTGCGACCTTTCACAACATCACAGATTGCCTGCCAATTCAAATTGCCGCTCCAACATTCGAGGAACATTACTGTCCCTTTGAGGCTATGAATTGGATCACTTAGCTTTTCTCACACAATGGCAACAATGATATCTTGGAACATTATGCATCTTCGGGACTGCAATCTCCAAGATTTGTAAGAAATTCACTTTATTCTCAGATTGATTTTTTCCAACTTTTTAAACTTTTTCCTATAAATCTTTTTAATACACTTTATTTGAACTATTTTCATATTACAACTTTCTAAGTATGCTCAGGCATTTGAACTCTGTTTTCATTATTGCCCCTTAGGTCTCCAGCCTAACCAGGGATGGGTGATGTATGGCCTATGCAAATACGCTATTTACTTGCTAAATTAGCCTAAACCCGACATCCATTTTGAAACCATGTCTATTCTTTGTGCACACGTCTCTCTGCCTGACTGTTATCCACGAAACCCTTTCACACAAATTAACTCATCCTCAGCCTCTCCTCACGAACTAGCGCTCAAGATCAAAAAACACGACATTGTTTAGGAACTAGTTGGCAAGTGTGGTAATCGTATCCTATCTTTATTTTCATTATAGAATTTAGTCAGTCATGTCTAATAGCTATTGTTTTTGTCACATGGAACTGTAACATGTAATGTGGAATTCATTGATGCAGGAGCTTTGGTTTGAATACAGCAGAAGCGGTTGGAGTTTGCCTCAGCTCGATGCCTTAGCTCTTTGCACAAGAATGTTTTTTTGAAAGAGCTGAAGACAATATTGTATGGTTTGACAAGAAGGGTACCAAATGTGCTTCTCGGAAGCGCAATGTTTGTGTTCCTCCTCAAAGTTCTGATGTGGGTAGAACTATTACCAATTCTGACACGCACCAGATTGAATCTACTTTAGAAGAAATTGCTGGCTGTTCTACTGTTGATAATTTTGTGTTACAAAAAAGGAGTACCAGGGTACCTAAGAAGTTTAACCCCTTGCACGCTGATGACGGAACCGCTCCGTCATCAGCTGCGGGTGCGCTGTGCTGATGACGGAGCGGTTCCGTCATGGCCCGCTCGCCGGTCATGCGCGGTGCGAATTTCGCGTCTACGCTGAACGTTCTATTGAGCGGGGCGGGCCATGACAGAACCGCTCCGTCATCAGCACAGCTCAACCGAGGCTGGTGACGGAGCGGCTCCGTCACCAGTATGCGGCCGCCGCGCGGCCGCCCGCCCCCTTAGCGCTGCGGCGGAATAGCCGCCGCAGCAAAGGGGTTAATAATTACATTTTGCAATATTTTTTTGTTTTCTTAAAGGATACATGTTTATGTCAAATGGAACTGTAACATATAATGTGGAATTCACTGATGCAAGAGCTTACGTTTGAATACAGCAGAAGCGGTTGGAGTTTGCCTCAGCTAGATGCCTTAGCTCTTTCACCAGTGGGTCCATTTATGGCACTTAAATAAAGACACTTTTTATATAACTTTCAGACTCCATCGCTTTATTACACACAGCCACTTTCTTAGACGCACCTGAATTCACCATTTCTCTTCTATTGCAATGCAACATTCTGCATTATATTCTTCACAATTCCTTCTTTATTCCTGCTTACTAAAACACTGCATTCAAGTCTGCAGTAGGAGTGAGTAGTTAGCTTTCCACTCCCTGTATAGTATAAACGCATACTAACACTACTTACACAGGTATGATACAGCGGCCAGTATCCTACAGTGCCCACAGCACATCACTTTACAGCAATCAGTTCACAGCTTAAGCTCACGGTTTCATCCCCGAGTCTTCAGACCGGTACCAGTGAGTAGTTTGCTTCCCACTCCAGCTATAGTCTAAATGCATACTAACACCACCTGCACAGCTATGCTACAGCGGCCAGTATACTACAGCGCCCAGAGCACATTAGTTTACAGCACTCAGCTCACGGTTTAGGCACACGCTTTCATCCCCGAGTGTATCTGCACCTCACCTCAGCACCATCTCACTGTGGGCAAAACAGCACTTTCACACCGGTACGGGTAAATACTTCGCTTCACACTCCCTGTATAGCACACCGTAACCACCCCACAGAGCTCATAGCGCTCCTACCCTCCTCTTTCCTACTTTTTTTGCCCTTTGCCTTTTTTTCCCCTTACTCGCTTCAGCTGAAACACAAAATGGCTGCCAACACTTCCTAGTTGCAACCGTTCGCAGCCAATAACCAGCAAGCTTGTGCTCGTAACGCCTCAGCCAATCAGATGGCAGAATTCCCAAAGATCAATATCTGTAAATTTTGATATTTCTCCAAAACTACTGAACGGATTTACATCAAATAAACAAAAGCGTGTTTTCTAAACCAAGACCCTTCTTCCTGCCAAATTTGGGGTAATTCCGTTCACCCGTTCGACCTGTAGCCTTGTCTAAAGTGTCCTATGGAAATTGCATGGAGAAAAAACGTTTTGGGACCCCTGTTCTTTCTCTCCCCCTCCTTGATGAATGACCCCCAAACTGTCAACATAGGAGCTGATATAAACAAAGAATTAGTTTGGAAAATGTCATGAAGATTCACCAAACAACGCCAAAGTTATAAGCAAAACAAAAAATGCTCTTCCTATGGAAACTTGGTCCTAACTATAACTACCTACCGCCAGTAGGTAATATATATATATATATATATATATATATATATATATATATATATATATATATATATATATATATATATATATATATATATATATATATATATATATTCACAGAAAAAAACATAGGTTATAGACCATATATAGTTAGGAATTTGCATTTACAAAACCTTGAAAATTCAATGAAAAAACCATAGGTTATAGACCATATATAGTTAGGGATTAGCATTTAAAAAACCTTATTTTATTTGCACAAAACCATTGAAATTCCATATATAGTTAGTTGCACTAACTATATATCGCGGACCCGCAATCCACTGCTAATGATGTCACATATTACATCATTCATGACAGGGTCAGTGACATCACTGATGACATCACTGATGACATCTCAAATGACATCACTGATGACATCACTGATGACATCTCAAATGACATCACTGATGACAACACCCAGTGACTGTATGTTTCTGTAAAGTTAAAATATGTCTTACATATTGAAGAATGAGTGGATGTATAAGTGTCTGGATGAAGGATTTAGTAGGTGCATGACTGACTGTATGAGAGAATGATTAAATGTGTCTCACTGAGTGCATGGGTTAGTGATTAAAGTGTCTTAATTTGGCAATCATTATTTATGTTGTTCTGTAAACTGCTGCATGTTTAAATCAGTAGCTATATCAGAAACTATATGGGTTATTGAATGGTTGCCCAAGTATTTGTATGGGAGACTGAGTATGTGTGTAGGTGGCTGGGAGGGGTATAACTCTGTGCATAGATGTGTGAGCAGTTGATTCCCTAGGTGTATGGGTTCAAAAGTGCATGTAGAAACAGCTGTATGGACAGTTGACTGTGTGCATGAGTATATTGGTGAGTGAATGGATATCTCAGTGCTACATGTCAAAGTAAGTACATATGTAAAACACACTCCATGTGAGAGTTGACATATATAAATAACTGAACATAAGAGCCAGTGAATGTGAGAGTGGCTGTATGAATCATTGTGAACTTGTATCAAGGATTGTATAAGAGAGTAAATATGTGTTAGTATATGTTTGAATAAGTAAGGTGTGTATAACTGTATAGTTGAGGAAATGGAGATGTGATTGATTCTTTGCATGACTGACTAGGTGTGTGAGTAACTCCATGGATGTGTGACAGTCTGTGAGTGCCTGTTTACACTGAGTGTATCTATGGTTATATTAGAGTCTGAAGATGTATTATCACATAAATGATATCATCAGTGATGTAATCAGTAATGTCAAATGAGATGTCAGTGATGTCATCAGTGATGTCATTTGAGATGTCATCAGTGATGTCATCAGTGATGTCATCAGTGATGTCACTGACCATGTCATGAATGATGTAATATGTGACATCATTAGCAGTGGATTGCGGGTCCGCGATATATAGTTAGTGCAACTAACTATATATGGAATTTCAATGGTTTTGTGCAAATAAAATAAGGTTTTTTAAATGCTAATCCCTAACTATATATGGTCTATAACCTATGGTTTTTTCGTTGAATTTTCAAGGTTTTGTAAATGCAAATTCCTAACTATATATGGTCTATAACCTATGGTTTTTTCTGTGAATTTCATTGGTTTTTTAAAAGCTAATATCTACAGCTGTAAAATATATTCTTTATTAAGTGACGTATCACGTAGCCCGTGAGACGCCTCATGATGCATCGCATAACCGTGACGTATCGTCTCTGCAGCGCAAACCAAACCCAAAACGTAAGCGCGCCAGAACACGCTTAAAGATATATATATATTTTTTTAACCTTAATTAGACAAAATCCACACGTGCACATATCACAAACGTTCAAAAAACACAATATGTCGGACTCCCGTTACGCTGCCGGTTAACTGCCCGGTTAACGTACCAGGAAGCACCTTTACCGCGAAAAATCGCATTTTTTTTTTCTTTTGCCCCGCAGGGAACTTTAATAGCCCCCTCATCAATCCTAGGGGTTCAGGAGGGGTCTGCCTTACCCCTTTCATTCATTTACACCTTTTTTTTTTTCCACCTCTTGTCTCTCGATCCCACAGAGAGACAAGATGGCGGCCGCTCCAGACTGTTTACAATGATAACAGCCAATCAGCTTCTCCTCAGACTCCCGTTACACTGCCGGTTAGCTTCCCGGTTAGCTGCCCGGTTAGCTGCCCGGTTCGCGTACCAAGACGCGTCTCTACGGCGAAAAAATAGGATTTTTTTTTTTTTTTTTGGGCCCCGCGTGGCTCTATAATATCCCCCTCATCAATCCTAGGGGGTCAGAAGGGGTCTACCTTGCCCTCTTTCCTTCATTTCCCCCTTTGTTTTGGCCTCCTCTTGTCTCTCGATCCTACCGAGAGACAAGATGGAGGCCGCTCCGGACTGTTTACAATGTTGACAGCCAATCAGCTACTCCTCAGACTCCCGTTACACTGCCGGTTAGCTTCCCGGTTAGCTGCCCGGTTCGCGTACCAAGACGCGTCTCTGCAGCGAAAAAATCGGATTTGTTTTTTTTTTGTGCCCCGCGTGGCTCTATAATATCCCCCTCATCAATCCTAGGGGGTCAGAAGGGATCTACCTTGCCCCCTTTCCTTCATTTCCCCGTTTGTTTTGGCCTCCTCTTGTCTCTCGATCCTACCGAGAGACAAGATGGCGGCCGCTCCGGACTGTTTAGAATGTTGACAGACACCGGAGAGCCAATCAGCTTCGCATCGCAAAGTTCCGTTACGCGAAAAGTACGCGAACCGGAGCGCTGCCCGGAGCGCTGTTACAGATATATATCTTATTTTAAACGTTAATTTCTCAAAATCCACTGAAGCACATATATTGAGACCTAGCAAAGGCACATCGGGCTAACAGTCCCTACAATTTTGCCAAGTTTCGTGCAAATCCATTCAGCCGTTCGAGCTAAAAGTGAGGCCAACCGCCCTATGGAAAAATGAATGGGAAAAACGCGTTTTGGGACCCCCCTTTTTTCTCGGCCCCCCCTTGACGACCCCCCCCCCAAATTTTCAGGGGCTGCTCAGAAACAAAATGTGCCATTTTCCTGAAAATTTCAGCCAATTCCGTCCACAAACGCCAAAGTTATTAGACATAGAATTTTCAAAAGTTCCATAGAGAAAAAATCCTAACTATATATACCTACTGGCTATCGCCAGTAGGTAATATTCACTGAAAAAGACATAGGTTTCAGGCCTGATATATTTAGTAACTAGCATTTAAAGAGCCTTAGAAATTCACGGAAAAAAACGTACGTTTTAGGGGTGTTATAGTTAGCTGGACATTTCACTCGTACAAAACCATTGAAATTCCTCCGATATAGTTAGTTGTACTAACTATATCTCAAGCGCCCGCAATCCACTGCTGATGATGTCACATATTACATCATTCATGACATGGTCAGTGACATCACTGATGACATCTCAAATGACATCCCTGATGACATCACTGATGACATCATCCAGTGAATGTGGTTTGCTTCGTTATTTAAATATGTATTATATATATATAGCAATTTGCATTGAAGAATGAATGGATATATAAATATAAATATCTGGATGGAGGATTTAGTAGCAGTGTGATTGACTGTTTACTTGACTAATTTAAAGTGTCTCTCTAAATATATTGGATAGTGACTAAACTGTGTGAACATCTGTCTCACTTTGTCAGTTGTTGTAAAAACTACTTCCCCAGTTGGTTACTAGATATTTGAAAGTCTATATTAGTTATTGATTAGTTAACTGAGTATTTGTATGGGAGAGTCAATGTGAGTGTGGTTCGGTGGGATGTGTGTGACTGCCCAAAGATGTGTGAATAGTTGATTTAGTAGGTATATGACGTTAAGACTACATGTTATAACAGTTGTTTGGGTGAGTGAATATCTTTATGGGTGTGGTGATTTCTCTCTTAATGGTACATGTCCAACAAAGTAAAAAAATAAAAGGCAATGTATGTGTCAGTTGTTTATAAATAAGTATACATAAGAATCAGTGATTGTATGCGTGACTGTATGGATAACTGTGTACTTGTAATAGAGATTTTATAACACACTAAGTATAAGTTACTATCTATATGGATAGATAAAGTGGTGTTTGTATAAGTGTATAGCTAAGTAAATGTAAGTATGATCCATTATTTGCATTAGTGAATAGGATGACTTTATAAGGGAATAGGATGTGTGCTGGTGTGTAATGTCGATATAGGTGTATAAGTATATTTGACAGTGTTCTATTGATCATTGACTGCATGTATGAGTGAATCTGTAGGTAAGTGATTAGATGTGTGTATTGATCTAGGAATCACTGAGTGGGTTTTTAGAAACTTGTATTTATGTGTCAATGGATTCAAATATGGTACTCTGTATTTTACAGTGAGTGATGAAAGGTTATACTAGTGTATGAAGAGGTGTAACACGTGGATGATGTCATCAGTGATGTCATTTGAGATGTCATCAGTGATGTCACTGACCATGTCATGAATTATGTAATATGTGACATCATCAGCAGTGGATTGCGGACGCGGGCGATATAGTTTGTACAACTAACTATATTGGAGGAATTTCCATGTTTTTTTACGAGTGAAATGTCCAGCTAACTGTAACACCCCTAAAACCTACGTTTTTTTCAGTGAATTGCTAATTCCTAACTATAAATAAACATAGAGAATCCAACTCAAAGGAAGGAAGGGGGAGGAGTGATCGACGAATGTTGAAGCACTCAGTGTTCTGTAAAATACCCCTCACACACCAAAAGGCCCCTTGGTGTCATGCTTCATCATCGGGGTCCTCACATCCCTCTATCGGGATGCGGCGTGCTGCGACCTGCGACTACGCGGGAGCACTTAAAGAATTGACTATGTGTGGTGTGCGGTGTGTGGGGTATGTTGTTATAAGTGAGTGGTGGGATGTGGTGAAGGATTAAAAAGTACCTGGCACATGAGTGTAAAAGAAATTTTTTTTATTCCGAACTCTGGCTGGTACTGTTAAAAGAAGTGCAGTGTGAGGTCGAACCTGTTGATTTATGGAACAGGACCTCTGGTGTGCGTTGTCGACATGTTTCGGAGACAAGCTCCTTCTTCAGGACGGGGGCACAACCTCCCCACCTTACTCACCACATCCCACCACTCACTTATAACAACATACCCCACACGTCGATCACTCCTCCCCCTTCCTTCCTTTGAGTTGGATTCTCGATGTTTATTCATTGTGGAGCAAAAATCCAACCCTCTGCTCTACCTCCCTCCTGTGTTTTTTTGACATAATTCCTAACTATATCAGGCCTGAAACCTATGTTTTTTTCAGTGAATTTCAAAGGTTTTTTAAATGCTAATTCCTAACTAAGGGGTCGATTAGGATCGCGGATGGAAACGTGTTCCATCCGCCAAGGAAGGTGGCAAGATACTCCGGACCGGTCCATGGATAAACCGCCATAGCGATTAGGATAAGATTTGAACGAAACTCCGATCGCGGCGGACGGAGTACACCTGAGACCGCCGCAAGCGGACGGAACCGATGAAACACCGGCCTCCGCTTACGCACATGACCGCGTGAACAGCCACATCTCCCGCTATACCTGCGGAGGCTCCGTGTCCGCGATTAGGATAACTCCGCAAGTACCCCGGTAGGCACCGCAAGCCACGTCCGCTGCGGTAACAATGCAATGAGAAACCGTGCATCACAGCGGAAGGCCAACACGAACAACATCCCTACCATCAAACCAATGACAAAAATTGTGACGGAAGTAAATAGCAAACACTGGAAACAGAACTACCACCCACATGAAACTTCAAAACCAATCACAAGACACAATGACCCACCCCCAAGTACCAAGTAATGCACACAAGTCTACACACCCACCTAGCTCCTGACTGCCAATAACCATTGAGACAGGACCAAGACACAGACTATAAAATTACTCCCACCCACTACCACAATCCTTTGCATCACAGCATAGCTGCTAGCAAGAGGCCCAAGACTACCTGCAGCACACACCTATAGAAGAAACACAACCACCACCCAAACACAATCCCACAACACAAACACCCACCACACCATTCTTACACACCACACACCTGCACCTCCCAACTCACTCAAACCCACACCCTGAGCACCACACACCATGGCACCCAAAAAGAACCCTAAATTCACGGACACAGAGTTAAAGGTAATGGTGGATGAAATCATCTCTGTGTTGAACCCCACTTATTCGGGGCCCTAGTCCAGCAGACCACCGTGGCTAGAAAAAATCACATGTGGGACAGGATAGTTACTAGGGTGAATGCGTCAGGGACCGTGCCGAGGACTAAGCAGGAGATACAGAGGCAGTGGCATGACCTTAAAACCAGGGTGAGAGCAATTTGTGCCAAAAACCATCTCCGGGCATATCACACTGGCGGCGGAACCCCCCCGGAGCCCTTACCCTACACCGACTGGGAGGAAAAGGTACTGCACCCAGAGACCCTTGAAGAAATTGAGGAAGGAGATGAGGCTGGTAAGTACAAACCAAGCAACACAAGCACAACCACATGGTGTGCCACACACAACTCAGAAGACACATCTCCCAGGCCCCAAACCATGCATGCAGTCCACATACTCACCAACGTGTAGACCACTCCAAAAGGCCCCCATGTCCACAGGGAGGGCGGTGGTGGTGGTGGGTGGGGTGTGTGAGAGGTCACTAGTACAACTTCCAACAGGCCCCCATGTCCACAGGGAGGGCGGTGGTGGTGGGTGGGGTGTGTGAGAAGTCACTAGTACAACTCCCAACAGGCCCCCATGTCCACAGGGAGGGCGGTGGTGGTGGGTGGGGTGTGTGAGAGGATAGCACTACAACTCCCAACAGGCCCCCATGTCCACAGGGAGGGCGGTGGTGGTGGGTGGGGTGTGTGAGAGGTCACTAGTACAACTCCCAACAGGCCCCCATGTCCACAGGGAGGGCGGTGGTGGTGGGTGGGGTGTGTAAGAGGATAGCACTACAACGTCACTAGTACAACTCCCAACAGGCCCCCATGTCCACAGGGAGGGCGGTGGTGGTGGGTGGGGTGTGTGAGAGGTCACTAGTACAACTCCCAACAGGCCCCCATGTCCACAGGGAGGGCAGTGGTGGTGGGTGGGGTGTGTGAGAGGATAGCACTACAACTCCCAACAGGCCCCCATGTCCACAGGGAGGGCGGTGGTGGTGGGTGGGGTGTGTGCGACTGGACACTGAAATGTCATTAATCTGAAATGAACACGTAATGTCCACAGTACTGATCTGCACAATCTTTTCCCCCAGGTGATCGTAATCTCACTGGTGGAACCACCATCCGGCCTCAAGACTCGCCTCACACAGGACGATGCCACAGCCAGCTCCGGTGCGGAGGATGGTGCGGGCACAAGCGGGCTGCCACGGCCATCTGGCTCCCAGGAAATTCCAGCCCCGACTATTGCCGCCTCTGCAACTCCTGCTACACCGGCCACAGTGACCTGCACAGCCACCACCACCACCTCCACCACCACCAGTACCACCACTTCTGCCTCTGCCACCCTGCCTAGCCCATCGCACGACGCAGGGCCTACGACATCCGAGCCACGTAGGGAGAGTGGGCGTCAAACGAGAAAGCAGAGGCCACATCAGCCAGGCAGGTGTTCTACCCAACGTCGTGCAGAGGAAGGACACCCACCCCATGCTGTGGCACAGTCACTGGAAGCCCTAACCAGGGTGCAGGCTAACTACGAGCATGGCAAGGCACAGGCAGATTGTGCCCACCAGGACTCAGTGGACAACACCAACATGTTGCGGGCCATTGACAGCCGCCTTAGGCAAATAGTTGACATCATGGCCCAGCAGACAACAATGTGGAGGGGATGGATAGCCCGCAACACCCCCACCCCCACCCCCCTCAACCAACGCCAGGGGCAGCAACACCACCGCCACCGCCACTGCCACCTGCGCCCCTGCCGACGGATGTGGCACCGGAGCAACCTGCTCCCCTAGCTGACTCTGTCCCGCCTCCAAGACGGAGGGGCCGTCCGAGGCTGGAAGTGGGGGAGAGCAGTGGGGATGCTCCATCCGCACGCCCCAAGAGGGGCCGTCAATGACTGAGACACTGCCTGAGCCCGCCATTCACCCAGCAAACTATCCTGTCCCACATAGCCAATCATTGGCACAGGTCTGCTGGACTAGCCAGACACCACCCAATGTGGTGTCAGCACGGACATTTCATCTGCCATTACCTTCAACTCCCACTCCACCACCCCACACTTATTTGTAACTATGCACCAGCATCAATGCACAACCTGTAAATAAATACCACTTACTCACTCAATGATGTGCTGCCTCCATGTTTATTCACATGATTGTATCAGAAACAGACGTTACCAGGTGCAGGGATCCAAGTCGTACATAATCATGCTGCAGCGGGAGTGACCTAGGGAATAAAAGAGACAGCAAAGACACGTCAGGAAACAGAATCACACCCATCACAACACACTGCAGTGCAACATTCCACAAACCACACTCATCACCAAATCATTGGATGAGAGAACACACATCATGGAGACTTGCATGTCCAAATAAACAAACACACACACATGCAAACATCACATAGCAGAACACACAGATGATGCACACCACAACCACACAACACCAGCAAACATAGATAAGGCATAGTCAACCAGCGCAAGAGGTGGTCACTCACATTCAAGGGAAGTAGCGATCAATGAGCTGGCGCCTCTGGTCCACACCTTCCTCCTCACCACTATCCTAATCAGTCGACATGGGTGGGTTGGGAGGGCGAGGAACTTGTTGTTCTTCAGGGTCCAAGAGCAGTCCTATGTTATTGCGCACAGGCAGGTTGTGGAGCATGCTGCAGGCAATCACGATCCTGCATACTTTGCCTGGTGAGTAAGGCAGGGCCCCTCCGGTCTTATCCAGGCACCGAAACCTAGACTTCAGCAGTCCAAAAGTACGTTCAACCACTCTACGTGTCCTTCCATGGGCATCATTGTATCGCATTTCACCCGCTGTAGTTGGATTACGTATGGGACTCAGCAGCCAAGGCCTGTTCGGGTAAGCCGAGTCGCCTATGTTGGGGGAAGAGAGAGACAGGAATATCACTACCAGAATTGGTGGGCACCCCATGCCACACAGATATCACTCCAGTCCCCACAGCATACTCACCAACAAGCCACGCATGTGCTGGACGCAGATTTGCCATCAGTTGGGGGACAATGCTGCTCCGCATGATGTGGGAGTCATGTGCAGAGCCAGGAAATCTTGCACACACATGGGATATGATGTTGTCGGCCTCGCACACCACCTGCACGTTGAGGGAATGGAAGTGCTTCCGATTCCTATACACCTGCTCACGTGCCCGTGGTGGAATTAGAGCGATATGTGTGCCATCAATGGAACCCACTACGTGTGGTATCTGACCCAGTGCATAGAAGTCTGCTTTGACCGCTGCCAACTCTGCAGGCTGTGGGAAATGGATGTAGTCATTCTTGTACAGCATCATGGCTTTCAGAACATCCCGAAGTACCATGCTGAACATGGACTGTGACATCCCCCCGGCATGTCCAACTGAGTACTGAAAGGTGCCAGTTGCAAAGAAGTGTAGTGCCGCCATCACCTTTGCTGTGGGTGTAATGGAACCTGGATAGGTTCTCCGTGGCTGCAGGTGAGGAGACAACTGTTCTACAAGCTCCATCAATCTACGTCGATCAAGCCGGAATTTCCTGATCACCTCCTCGTCAACCATATCCTCCAGCACAGTGTATGGGCGATGGACATTTGGAGCCCTCCTGTGTGGGAGTAGATGGAATGGAAGTCAATTCACAAACAATGCATGGCTGTGCAACTCAGTCACATGTCAACAAACTCTACCAACAAGTAAAATGTTGTGGACAATTGTCATATGTGTGACATCTCTGATTGTCACTACAACATGGAGTGCCATAGCAACAATGTGCAGCCACTAGCAACATGATGTGTCTCAACATGTGCAATGCAACTTAGTCTCAGGTCAACATGACTGCCAACAAGACATGTGACATGACCCAAATGTGTAGATGCCACATCACATACACACATGCAAGTGCATGCACACAAACGATAAAGTTACACACACACTATCTCATCATGCACCTATGGCAACACCAATAATGGAGGGCATACGGACATTACATGCATGGTGACACAACAGACAACACACATACACTGAATACATGTGTACCCCCACCATAGTTTTTACCTCACATAAACCACACACTGACTACAGATTCAGAATGTGGCGATACAGCCGGGATGTACTGTGTAGATGTGAAGAACTACAAACGTGTGTAGGGAAATACCCGACATCGACATGCACATGTGTTGCACATTGTGTGCACACCGATGGCCATAGTATGGACACACATGGAATAGAGCATGACATATGAAGTCACGCAATCACGCACACAACCGTCAGAACGCAACTGCAGACTATACACCACGATGCATCGTCGGCAAATATACAATCATTGGCGCCGCCATGGCGGTGCACTGCTTCTGCTGTTTACGAATTGGCATACGCGGGCATGTTCCCTCTTCCTATTGTCTGCATGTGCACGGGCCGTCACGGTCACACATCGGCAACCGCATGTGCAAGCTTCCGGGACGGATGCCTCTATTGCAACAATGTACAATCACTGGCGCCACCATGGCGGGGCACGTATTCCGCGGGGGAGGTGCAAGCCAACACATCCTTTAGCTGATGTCAATGGACATGGCAGTTCATGACCCCCCTTACAGTCACATTGCATCATCCACCGCCGTGCCGGGCCCGGCCCAGGACCGGCGTGGCCGCCATGTCAACCACCGCCATTTCAGGCCCCGTCCACCACCTCCGTGCCATAGTATGGACACACATGGAAGAGAGCATGACATATGAAGTCACGCAATCACCCACACAACTGTCAGAACGCAACTGCAGACAATACACCACGGTGCATCGTCTGCAAATATACAATCATTGGCGTCGCCATGGCGGTGCACTGCTTCCGCTGTTTACGAATGGGCATACGCGGGCCTTGTTCCCTCTTCCTATTGTCTGCATGTGCATGGGCCGTCACGGTCACACATCGGCAACCGCATGTGCAAGCTTCCGGGACGGATGCCGTTATTGCAACAATGTACAATCACTGGCGCCACCATGGCGGGGCATGTATTCGGCGGGGGAAGTGCAGGCCAACACATCCTTTAGCTGATGTCAATGGACATGGCAGTTCATGACCCCCCTTACAGTCACATTGCATCATCCACCGCCGTGCCAGGCCCGGCCCAGGACCGGTGTGGCCACCATGTCAACCACCGCCGTTTCAGGCCGCGTCCACCACCGCCGTGCCAGGCCCGGCCCAGGACCGGCGTGGCTGCCATGTAAACCACCGCCATTTCAGGCCCCGTCCACCACCGCCGTGCCAGACCCGGCCCAGGACCGGCGTGCCCGCCATGTCAACCACCAACGTTGACATGGCCTGCACGGCGGTAGTGGACGGGGCCTGGCACGGCGGTAGTGGATGGGGCCTGGCACGGCGGTGGTGGACGGGGCCTGAAACGGCGGTGGTTGACATGGCGGCCACGCCGGGCCTGGCACGGTGGGGGTGGACAGGGCCTGAAACGGCGGTGGTTGACATGGCGGCCACGCAGGTCCTGGGCCGGGCCTGGCACGGTGGTCGTGGACGGGGCCTGAAACGGCGGTGGTTGACATGGCGGCCACGCCGGTCCTGGGCCAGGCCTGGCACGGCGGTGGTGGACGGGGCCTGAAACGGCGGTGGTTGACATGGCGGCCACGCCGGTCCTGGGCCGGGCCCGTCACGGCGGTGGATGATGCAATGTGACTGTAAGGGGGGTCATGAACTGCCATGTCCATTGACATCAGCTAAAGGATGTGTTGGCCTGCACCTCCCCCGCCGAAAACATGCCCCGCCATGGTGGCGCAAGTGATTGTACATTGTTGCAATAGAGGCATCCGTCCCGGAAGCTTGCACATGCGGTTGCCGATGTGTGACCGTGACGGCCCGTGCACATGCAGACAATGGGAAGAGGGAACAAGGCCCGCGTATGCCCAATCGAAAGTAGCGGAAGCAGTGCACCGCAACACCACGGCCAGTCATTGGCCCTTTTACAAACACGCATCCAGGGCTGACCAATGGCTGGCGACGTATGTCACTGACATGGCCTCAGGGCCCTATATATGTGTGAATTCCGAAAGCACATATTCAACGCTGGTAACCAGTGCTGCCTGTGACCATCACCTCGACCTGCTGCTGCTGAGCTGACCACCGACTGCTGCCTGTGACCATCACCTCGACCTGCTGCTGCTGAGCTGACCACCGACTGCTGCCTGTGACCATCACCTCAACCTGCTGCTGCTGAGCTGACCACCGACTGCTGCCTGTGACCATCACCTCGACCTGCTGCTGCTGAGCTGACCACCGACTGCTGCCTGTGACCATCACCTCGACCTGCTGCTGCTGAGCTGACCACCGACTGCTGCCTGTGACCATCACCTCAACCTGCTGCTGCTGAGCTGACCACCGACTGCTGCTCTAGTGCCATACTCCGTGAACTTGCCATGTCGAAAGTCAAAGAGATCCGGTCTCGTCCCTTCACCGCCGCGGAGCTGGATGTCCTCGTGGACGGTGTGCTCCGCAACTTCGGACGGCTGTACGGCGCCCCCGGACAGGTGGTAAGTGCAGTGGGGGACATGTTGGTGTGCATGAGGTGGTCAATGACTCCTGGACCCTGCAATCTTGGCTGTGTGCTGTGGGTCCAACACATTTGTCGGAATGTGCATGGCTGCTGACAGATACGTGTTGCCCCTATCTGTGTGACTGGCCAACTGTCCACTGACTTGCACCCTTTTGTCTCCCATCATGGTAGGTCAAGCTGCACCTTCGCAAGGACGTGTGGAGGAGCATTGCACGTGATGTGCGGGCAGTGGGGGTGCCCAATAGACGCCATACACACTGCCACAAACGCTGGGATGACATTTCCCGGCTGAGCAAGAATGTAGCGGAAGTGACACAGGGGATGATTCCAAGAACGCCACGTCTGGCCCGACGCTCCATGACCCCTCTCATGCACCGTATCATTGCTGTGACGCATCCTGACCTGTCCGAACGGCTGCGTGTGGATCATCAGCAAAGTAGCGGTAAGCAGACTGTCTGTGTATGTTACTTGGGAGTGCAATGCATGTATTGTTGCTCAGACACATTAGTGACTTCTGTGTTGCGTATGTATCGTTGCAATGGCATGTTGGTGCCATTGGCGGAGTCTAATGTGACTTCCAGGTCCGGCATGTTGAGACGCCACTTGCTTAGCAGTTGAGTGTTGAAGCACATGCCGTAGTGGTCCGTCGCCCCATGGCAAGACATGTGTGCAGATGTACGTGCTCCTGGCCTGTCCGCATGCTGTAAATGTTTCACGGCCAACACCGCTTTTTTCATATGAGGATGACTGGTAGGGGTGGGCCGTGTGCAGGTTGGGGCCTAGATGTACTTTGTCAGCAATGGCATTAGGGATTCCTTGTCCTACTGTACGTGAGTGTGCCCATGACTTACACCTCTTTTCTGTGCATTACAGCTTTGGCAGAGGGCACTCAGCCACAGACGGCGGAGATGAGTGGAGGCAATGCATCTGGATCAGAGTTCGCGCACACGCAGACTGACACAGAAGAGGGCAGCGCCGGAGAGGGGGACAGGTCCGTCCCTGAGGACTCGCATGTGGAGACACCATCGTCCTCATCTTCCGACAGTGTTGGTGAGTCAGCACTGTCGTCACAGACTGGGAGTGGGCAATCAACACCTTCAGTCACGACACAAAACACAGGGCCCACACTGCCGCAAACTGCACCATGTACTGTTCGTGCACGCAGGAGTAGGGGGAGCAGAGTGGCGTTCGGTACAGGCACCGCTGCCCCAGCCTCGGTGACCCAAAATGCACTTTGTGCTGAGGCTGTTGATCTGCTGCGACAGCTGTGTGTGGGGCAGACAAATATGATAAATGCATTCCAAGACCACGATAGGAAGTTGGGGCAGGTGGTGGCATTCATGGAAGGGTTGCATAGCGATCTTGCTCGTCTACACAGGACAGTTCAGTCATTGGCAAGCAGTGTGTCGTCTGCCATTGTACAGTCGCATGGACTGGGTGCTACTTCTGTTTCCCCATCTACACCACTGGATGTCTCAGGGGGAGTGAATATTCTGACCAGGACTCAAATACAGGTTATTGCACTAGGAGCAGCGTCAGACAGCATGTCAGGGCACGGAGGGCACAGACACCATCCCCTAGGTCAGCAAAATCTGTTCACAAAGACAACGTCAGATACACTGGAGTTCACACACAGGATCCACAAGTGTTGTTGGGGGAAATGCCTTCACATGCTACACAGGCATCCCACACTAAAGGTGCTCCCAAGGCAAGGGATACTCCCAGGTCCATGGACACTCCCTTGGACAAGGACAGTCAAAAGACAAAGGCACCTCAAAAGAGCAGGGACACTCACAAGGACAGGGACACTACTAAGGAAGGAGCCACTCCCAAGGGCAGGGACAAGGACAGTCAAAAGTCAAAGGCACCTCAAAAGAGCAGGGACACTCACAAGGACAGGGACACTACTAAGGAGGGAGCCACTCCCAAGGGCAGGGACAAGGACAGTCAAAAGACAAAGGCACCTCAAAAGAGCAGGGACACTCACAAGGACAGGAACACTACTAAGGAGGGAGCCACTCCCAAGGACAGGGACACTACTAAGGAAGGAGCCACTCCCAAGGACAGGGACACTACTAAGGAAGGAGCCACTCCCAAGGGCAGGGACACTACTAAGGAAGGAGCCACTCCCAAGGACAGGGACAAGGACAGTCAAAATACAAAGGCACCTCAAAAGAGCAGGGACACTCCCAAGGGCAGGCACAAACACAGGGAGAAGGTGTGTTCTGGAGACAGGTACACCACAGACGACAAGTCTGCTGCCAGGAACAGGGCACCATCCAGGGAACAGGGAAAGTCCAGAGACAACATTCCTCCTACAGAAAAGGAACATCCAAGGGGCAAGCCTTCTTCAATTGACACTGGCGCTATCAAGGACAGGCATACATCACCCCTGGCTGCACTGAGGCTTATATTGTTGAGGGAACGGAATACAGATGTCTCCGCGGTGGAGTCACCCCTTACTTTCACTCCCATCAGGGCCCCTCAGGAGCAGAGGAAGGTGGGCCCTGTTGTAGCATCCCCCATGACACATGTTGCAGAGGCTAGAAGGCAGCCACACAGCAAACGACAAGCAGGCTCCAGCACGTCCCCAGAGAGCAGACCGCCGGCAGCAGATGCTCCACCTATGGTGGGTGATATTTAATTTCAGTCCCAACCACTTGCCAGTCCTGTCCTGTCCAGGGTGCACTCACATATCCCTAAGAGACGTATACACACACATTGACACATGCCCACCCCGATGTCACTCAAGTGCAACTATCCCCAGCTCCCAGAGCCACCCTGCCTCCTGGCCCATACAGCCCTGTGGCTCATCATTTCAGTGGTCCCAGTTGGGCAGGTGCAGTTGACTCGCATGTGTCAGATAGTGGCACTGTGTCTGTTGTTTGCAGTCATGCATCATGTAGTAGCACTGTCACAGTTGTGCCCTCTCCTGTTTCTGGTGCTGGCAGTGTGTCTGGGTCTATGGCCCATGTGTCAGTCACTCGAGCTGTGGCTGTGTCTCACACTCCTGTATCAGGTGCTGGCAGTGTGTCTGGGTCTGTGACGCATGTGTCAGTCACTCGAGCTGTGGCTGGGTCTCACAGTCCTGTATCAGGTGCCGGCAGTGCGTCTGGGTCTGTGGCACACGTGTCAGTCACTACATCTGTGGCTGTGTCTCACACTCCTGTTTCTGGTGCTGGCAGTGTCTCTGGGTCTGTGGCCCATGTGTCAGTCACTCGAGCTGTGGCTGTGTCTCACACTCCTCTTTCTGGTGCTGGCAGTGTGTCTGGGTCTGTGGCTCATGTGTCAGTCACTCGAGCTGTGGCTGTGTCTCACACTCCAGTTTCTGGTGCTGGCAGTCTGTCTGAGGCAGGTAGTTCACGCAATCCACATGATAGTGTGATGTGAGGTGCTGTTCACTTCACTCACATGTCATTGCACATGGTGTGTACATTGTCCATTGTAAACTGACTTGCACTGTTGTGGTCCTTGGGACGGGTTGCTTGGAACACGTACTTGTGCTGCCTCTGATGTACCTTCTCTGTTGGCCACAATGCCCTGTTGCTGTTGTGATACTGCAGTCTGCCCTCTCATGTGCTGCCTCTGATGTACCTGCTCTGATACGAACACTGCCCTGTTGCTGTTGTGATACTGAAGTCTGCCCTCTCATGTGCTGCCTCTGATGTACCTGTTCAGTGCTATGGACTGTTGATGCACTTAGCCCCTCTCATGTGCTGCCTCTGATGTACCTGCTCTGATGCCCACAATGCCCTGTTGCTGTTGTGATACTGCAGTCTGCCCTCTCATGTGCTGCCTCTGGTATACCTGCTCTGATGCCCACAATGCCCTGTTGCTGTTGTGATACTGCAGTCTGCCCTCTCATGTGCTGCCTCTGATATACCTGCTCTGATACGAACACTGCCCTGTTGCTGTTGTGATACTGCAGTCTGCCCTCTCATGTGCTGCCTCTGATGTACCTGCTCTGTTACGAACACTGCCCTGTTGCTGTTGTGATACTGCAGTCTGCCCTCTCATGTGCTGCCTCCGATGTACCTGTTCAGTGCTATGGACTGTTGATGCACTTAGCCCCTCTCATGTGCTGCCTCTGATGTACCTGTTCAGTGCTATGGACTATTGATGCACTTAGCCCCTCTCATGTGCTGCCTCTGATGTACCTGTTCAGTGCTATGGACTGTTGATGCACTTAGCCCCTCTCATGTACTGCCTCTGATGTACCTGTTCAGTGCTATGGACTGTTGATGCACTTAGCCCCTCTCATGTACTGCCTCTGATGTACCTGTTCAGTGCTATGGACTGTTGATGCACTTAGCCCCTCTCATGTGCTGCCTCTGATGTACCTGCTCTGATGCCCACAATGCCCTGTTGTTGTTGTGATACTGCAGTCTGCCCTCTCATGTGCTGCCTCTGATGTACCTGCTCTGATACGAACACTGCCCTGTTGCTGTTGTGATACTGAAGTCTGCCCTCTCATGTGCTGCCTCTGATGTACCTGCTCTGATACGAACACTGCCCTGTTGCTGTTGTGATACTGCAGTCTGCCCTCTCATGTGCTGCCTCTGATGTACCTGTTCAGTGCTACGGACTGTTGATGCACTTAGCCCCTCTCATGTGCTGCCTCTGATGTACCTGCTCTGATGCCTACAATGCCCTGTTGCTGTTGTGATACTGCAGTCTGCCCTCTCGTGTGCTGCCTCTGATGTACCTGCTCTGATACGAACACTGCCCTGTTGCTGTTGTGATACTGCAGTCTGCCCTCTCATGTGCTGCCTCTGATGTACCTGCTCTGTTACGAACACTGCCCTGTTGCTGTTGTGATACTGTAGTCTGCCCTCTCATGTGCTGCCTCTGATGTACCTGCTCTGATACAAACTCTGCCCTGTTGCTGTTGTGATACTGCAGTCTGCCCTCTCATGTGCTGCCTCTGATGTACCTGTTCAGTGCTATGGACTGTTGATGCAATTAGCCCCTCTCATGTGCTGCCTCTGATGTACCTGTTCAGTGCTATGGACTGTTGATGCATTTAGCCCCTCTTATGTACTGCCTCTGATGTACCTGTTCAGTGCTAAGGACTGTTGATGCACTTAGCCCCTCTCATGTGCTGCCTCTGATGTACCTGCTCTGATGCCCACAATGCCCTGTTGCTGTTGTGATACTGCAGTCTGCCCTCTCATGTGCTGCCTCTGATGTACCTGCTCTGATACGAACACTGCCCTGTTGCTGTTGTAATACTGCAGTCTGCCCTCTCATGTGCTGCCTCTGATGTACCTGCTCTGATACGAACACTGCCCTGTTGCTGTTGTGATACTGCAGTCTGCCCTCTCATGTGCTGCCTCTGATGTACCTGTTCAGTGCTATGGACTGTTGATGCACTTAGCCCCTCTCATGTGCTGCCTCTGATGTACCTGTTCAGTGCTATGGACTGTTGATGCCCTTAGCCCCTCTCATGTACTGCCTCTGATGTACCTGTTCAGTGCTATGGACTGTTGATGCACTTAGCCCCTCTCATGTGCTGCCTCTGATGTACCTGCTCTGATGCCCAAAATGCCCTGTTGCTGTTGTGATACTGCAGTCTGCCCTCTCATGTGCTGCCTCTGATGTACCTGTTCAGTGCTATGGACTGTTGATGCACTTAGCCCCTCTCATGTGCTGCCTCTGATGTACCTGCTCTGATGCCCACAATGCCCTGTTGCTGTTGTGATACTGCAGTCTGCCCTCTCATGTGCTGCCTCTGATGTACCTGCTCTGATACGAACACTGCCCTGTTGCTTTTGTGATACTGCAGTCTGCCCTCTTATGTGCTGCCTCTGATGTACCTGCTCTGATAAGAACACTGCCCGGTTGCTGTTGTGATACTGCAGTCTGCCCTCTCATGTGCTGCCTCTGATGTACCTGTTCAGTGCTATGGACTGTTGATGCACTTAGCACCCTCTCATGTACTGCCTCTGATGTACCTGTTCAGTGCTATGGACTATTGATGCACTTAGCCCCTCTCATGTGCTGCCTCTGATGTACCTGCTCTGATGCTCACAATGCCCTGTTGCTGTTGTGATACTGCAGTCTGCCCTCTCATGTGCTGCGTCTGATGTACCAGCTGTGGTGGCCACAATGCCCATGCTCAAGCATACACTGTGATTATCCCCCGATTATGTGTAATAAAGCAAGTCAATCATGTGTCGTGGTTTGTCGTAGTCATTCCTGCGTGTGTGATACAGGTGTGTATTTGGAATTGCTTCACATCAGTGGGTTCAGATACATGACACTCCCCCTCCCAACGTCACGACCCTTGCAGGTACTCCCCTCCAGACAGCGAATGGTTTGTAGCATACCTGCGTCGTCCTCGATAGTGGGCCAAGACTAGGACGTGGTGGATCGCGAAGTGTATCGGGTAAGCGTGTAGTGCTGGGTCCATGTCGGCCAGCAGCTCGTGGTGGGTATCTCAGCTATGTATGGTATCTTCACAGTGGGGCATCCACAGTGTTCAGGCAGGTTGTTTTTCCGCAGCGCTTTTATGTGCATTTTCCGCCATCTTGATTGGGAGGACGGTCGTAGACGTCAGTCCGTACGGCGGAGTCTCTGGGTTGGTTACGTCCGCCGCGTGGTCGGGTATAGTTGGGCGGCGGTGCGTGCTCTTCCGTCGCGGATGGAATTTTGACACTCTTTCCTATCTTTCCTATCCTGATATGGCGGACGGAGTGTCCGCGGCAGGCGGACACAGAAAAGGCTTGTTCCGCATACTCCAGGGCGGCCCTATATTAGGCCTGAAACCTTTGATTTTTTCTGTGAATTTCAAAGGTTTTGTCAATGACAATTTTTAAATGTATTAATTGTTATATTTTTTATACTGATTTACTACATTTTTTAAACTATTTATTTTTAGATATTTTATTTTTTAAATTACATTGTAATTACATTATACATTACATTACAAAATATACTTTCTCAGAATGAATTACTTTAGTTTTAATACTTTGCAAATAGGCAATAGACTTTTAAGTACAGAAGTTTCAAACACAATGCAACATTGACCTCAATGTGTTTTTCTAGTTAAATGCAATCAGTTACTTTAAGTGTTTTAGTTACAGTAGTGATTTTTAAGGAATATTATTGTATTTTAAAAGTTGACACAGAAGTTTTTTCACATAGAATCACCAATGTTATCCCATGGGAGGAAATTTAATTAGCAGGTAAGTAGTATTATCATTACTTTTTCTTACTCAGTGGTGGATCCTGGTTCCAGCACTTGTGCATCACCTGTAAACAGTTGAAAGAATGCATTTAAGTCACACAGGTGATTTTTAAGGAATATTTTTAGTTTGTGAAAATAGACACTTAGGGCCCGATGTAGGTAAATCCCATTTACCGATTTTGAAATACCGAATCCTACCGATTCGGTATTTAAAAATCGGTAAATGGTATGTAGGTCCCAACATCTGGATTCGATACCGAATCCTTAGCAATTCTTTAATTACCGATTCGGTAAATACCGAATCGGTAATGCCCATTCATTCCTATGGGCTTTGAAGCCCATAGGAATGATTAGGCATTACCGATTCGGTATTTACCGAATCGGTAATTAAAGAATTCACAAGGGTGCAGGGGGTGTCACTTTGACACCCTCTGGCACCCCCAAAACAGGCACAGGTGCCATGTGGCAGGCATACCTGCCCTAAGGGCAGGTCTGCCTGTCACATGACATAGGTGTGCATGCACACATGTGCATGCACACCGGAATCGGTATTTTACCATGGATTTGTATTCCATGGTAAAATACCGATTCTGTAAGCCATGTGCAGAAGGTACATTGCCTACCTACATTGCATTTTCGGTAATTTTACCGAATCGGTAAATATTACCGAATCGGTAATTATTTTACCGATTCGGTACATATTACCGAATCGGTAAATTTACTGATTCGGTAATGATACCGATTCGGTAAAATTACCGAAAATGTGCCCCTACATCTCAATAGCCCTTTACCGATCGGAAACGGCCGAAAATCGGTATTTTCGGCCGATTCCGATCGGTAAAGGGCTACCTACATCGGGCCCATAGAAACTTCTCTGGTGAAAACCAGACAATGGATTCCTATGGAAGGAAATTCAAGTTACTGGTAAGTATGGTTAGAATTACTTTTCAGGATCAGTACTGGGCTCAAAGATGCAGCACTGAAGTCTCTCCTCATAACAGGTGAGTATTGGAATTCGTAGTTCGGCTGATTTTATAGGAATTTTTTAAAGGTCCAAACCTCCACACTTAGAAGAATTTCCAAATGAAATCAGTCAATGTTAGCCTATGGAAGGAAATTCAAGTTACTGGTAAGTACGGTTAAAATTACTTTTCAGGATCAGTACTGGGCTGAGAGATGCAGCACTGAGGTCTCTCCTGATAACAGGTGAGTAAATCGGAATTCGTAGTTCGCCTGATTTTAGAGGAATATTTTGTCAATAGTGAAGAAAGGGGGCGGGGCCTGAGGTGACATGTGTGCAAACATGCCCTGTAGCACGTTTTAAGTTGGGGAATTCATTCCTCTCCAATCCTGAGGTCCCCTGTGGGCCAACTGGCCCACCAGGTACCTCCAGTATGTGCCAGGGAGCTGCGTTGCAGAGAGGTGTTCAGAGGCAACGCCCCCTTTTTACAACACTCTGCAACGCAGTTCCGTGGCGCTTACTGGAGGTACCTGGTGGGCTAGTTGGCCCTTAGGGGACCTCTGGATTGAAGCAGAATTAATTCCCCAACTTAAAATATGCCACAGGGCATGTTTGCACACATATCACCTCAAGCCCCGCCCCCAATCCTTCTCCTCTGTGCAAACACGCCCGTAGGAAGTTCTTAGTTGGGGGATTAAGTCCCCTTACATACTGGGGGTCCCTGGGGGCCCCCCAGGGACCCTCAGTATTCAAGGGGAATTATTTCCCTCTCTGCAAAGGCACCAGGGGTACTATCACCTCTTTGGTGTTAACTCCTTGCTTGCACGCTTTACATTTGCCGCACTTTCTAAAGCCTTTCGGACTCGGTGGCCATGTAACAGGCTTGACCATAGTCGGTGCGTTGCAAACCAATTGGCTACGCATTGACTTCGCCTTCCTGAATGTGATTGAAGGTGTGTTACCATTCAATTGTCCTATTACAGGGTCATTGTGTACTAGTGGCCAGTGTTTTTGCAGAATTCTCCTCACATGATTGTGGTATGTATTGTATCCCGTTATCATCCTGGGGATGTTGGAAGTGGACTTAGATTGACTGTCTTTATTTGCATCTTTAGTTGCAAATAAAAGATCCTTTCTGTTCTTATTTTTACATTTGTGTTCTGCCTTTGCCAAAGTTTGTGGACTGTACCCTCTTTTGCCAAGCCTCTCAAATAAATTGGCTTTAGCCTTATCCGTGCCTGCTTCTGTGCTGCAATTGCGAGTCATACGCAGACATTCTGCGTAAGGGATGGATTCCTTAAGTCTGACCGGGTGAAAACTTTGTGCATGAAGCACTGCGTTTCTCGCCGTCGGTTTTCTGTATGTTCTGGTCTGTATCTTGTTCTGCTCTACATACAGTTCTAAGTCTAGGAACTGGATGGTCTCTGTATTCGTGGAGCATATAAACCTCAAATTAAGTGCGTTCTCATTGATTTCTGTGGCGAAAACCTGAGCACTCTCAACTGACCCTTTCCATAAGATGAAAATATCATTTATATAACGCTTGTAGAGAATCACGTGTTCTGTCATGTTGGTTGCCTGCGTGGATGCCAGTACTTTCTCCTCCCACCAGCCCATATGCAAATTAGCATAACTGGAGGAAAAGCAATTACCCATAGTCGAACCTTGTAGCTGTTTATAGTGCAATCTGTCAAACAAGAATGTGTTATTGTTTAAACACCACTCTACCATTTGTAATAACATCAAAGAGTGTTGGTACAGTGCAATGGGTCTTTTGTTGAGGTAATGTTGTAAAGCTTTCAGCCCGTCAGTGTGTCGAATGCTCATATATAATGACTGCACATCTAAGGTCATAAATACATATTCCTCATTCCACTCAAAATCATACAATTTTCGAAGGAAGTCCCCACTGTCTTGTACATAGGCCGGTAAGTCTTTAACATAAGGTTGTAGGAAATGGTCCACATATATGCTAGTGTTTTCGAACCAACCACCAATGGCCAAGATTATTGGTCTTCCTGGGGGTCGTGTTGGATTTTTGTGTACCTTCGGTATCAAGTATAGTTGGGGCGTGGTGGGATAGTCATTTAAAAAAAATCTAATTCTTGCTTGTTAATTAAGCCCATGCCTTTTCCACCTGTACAGTTCTGCGTGATACCGTTCTTGGATTCCAACAATTAAGGTGGGGCTCACTCTGCAATAACATTCGTGAACTTGCAATTATGTCATTGCTACCTCGTTGTACATCTTGAGCGGCCATAGCATAATGTTCCCACCTTTATCTGACCATCTCACTACAATGTCAGGTCTGGCTTTGTTTTTTGAAATCAGTGCGTTGTATTCTTGTCTCAGATTGCGATCTTTGGTACAAAAATTGCTCAATAGTGACAAGTCTTTTAGTTCCTTTATTATGTTTTCTGAAAACAGATCTAGAACATCTTTCAGCAAAATTGGCATAAACACGGATTTAGGTTTAACGTGAGTCTTCACCGTCTGGTATATGTTCAAGTTTGCTTGGCCTACTATTTCACCAGGTGTCAACTGGCTTAGTGATTCCTCATACTCCAGTGCATTCATGTCACCTAGAGTTGCCATGTCGGCGATAGTTAATATATTGTCAATTTCAGGTCCCGTCTCTTTTCCAGCAGTTTTTCTAGCACAATTCCAGAAATGTTTCTGTAACTTTAATTTTAATTTTCGTATGAACTGAAATAGGTCTATTCTTGTCTGAGCATAGTCAAAGTTAGTTGCCGTGCAGTATGTTAGCCCCAGAGATAGAATTTTTGTTTCTTGTGTAGTTAGTTCCAAATCGGTTAGATTAATAACCGTATTGTCCAAGTTTCTATTTAGTTCGTCATCCATTATCGTTTCCTGTTCTTTCTGTATTGTGACCTCCCTTGCTTTGCGGCTCCGTTTGCCCCGCGTCTGTCTTTTCTCCGTCTGCTTTTTGTTTTCTGTCTTGATTTGATTTGCCTTTGTTCCAGTCCTGTCGCGGGTTCCGCGGTCGTAAGGTTCTTAGGCGCTGTAAACGAAAAAAAGCTAGTTCTTGTGCTTGTTTTGGAATTGGGCCCATTGCGCCCAAGGAACTGTTACTGTCCGAGTCAGAATCCACTGATGTACTAAAATCCGTCCCACTTGCCACGGGTGTTGTATCTGCGGTAGATGCAAAGCCTGTCGCAATAGTAGTAATCAGAAAGAGGTCTAGTTATCGAGAGAATGTGCCAAATTTAAGATCCTGAAGCATGTCACTTGTCTCACAGATCACGCGATATATGCACTGAAGTGCCCTTGCCAGCTCTATTACATTGGTAGCACCAAACATCCGGCCAAAAAGAGAGTCCTTGAACACATGCGGGCTATCAAGAAAGGAGATAAGCAATACCCAATAGCGAGGCTCTTTGCCACACATCACAAGAGCAATGCCCATTTGCTTTCATTTTGTATTTTGGAAACTGTTCCTAGTAGGGAAAGAAGAGGAGGCAGAATTAAAGAAATGAGGAGATTAGAATCTAGACTTATAATTAAGTACAGAACCACACAACCAGGTGGTCATAACTTACATGAAGAGTTAGCCGTACATTTAGGCTAGAGTACCATACCTTGTCCTGTTAATATTACCGCTGCCATGCTGTCTTTTAATTTTGTTTATGAGAAACTGTTGTTGAAACAATTTAAATTACCACTGCACTGGGTTCACCTTTGATACTTGTTTTATCTTTTATGTTTACAGAACTTTTGGATGACCTACTGTGGGAATCTGTTCACTACTGAATTGAACGACTGCACATTTGAAAGAACCGTATGATTATGGATTTCACGCTCAATATGAAGTATGAGAGCATTTATAAGTTATTCTAGAACACCTAGGATTTGGCATCTGGATTGGCCGTCTACCGCCATGGGTGGCGTCTAAGTAAGCCGCAATGTGCTTTACGATTTGCCCACTGGGGCTACACAGACAATATCGCAACTTTACCCGTTGTGTATGGACTAATAAATCAGCAGCAATCACTGCCACCCTGGCCCACATGGGCATGATCTTATTTGTCTTGTTTTAACTTTGCAACATTGACAGATGCGGTTTGTTTTTCCTTTCACTTTGAGATTTCCGAGTGATGACATAACTGATATACACTGGTTGCACTAAGCAGAGCGCTTCACGCGGCTTGGTTTGTACCTCTTTAAAGTTTTTTGAAATTCCACTCGGAATGCTTTATTGTTCCATCTTTCCAGATACACGCCCCAGAGGTACTGTCAATGTCGGGTTGTCTTACCAATGTAATGCTTACATGTCTACTTTATTTGTAACGGCTGATTATTGAAAGCCATTTAATGCAATGTATCACGTATTTTACAAATTTTATTTTCTTTTCATGCAAGCCTAATAACGTGAAAAATGTGAACTCAGCCCACAGCAACATCAGCTAGTCTGTTGTTTATTACCATTGGTATGATGTGAATATCAGGTGACAATGTATTTAATGCACTTTACTCAGTTGACTCTTTCTCGTGAGAAAGCAGGTTTACCTGCGAAACGCGTCGAGAAAAGCCTTTTGAAATAAACACGCTTATGCAACTTGAAAGTGGCCCGGACATCTTTTCTTGAATGAAGAAAGTGTATGGTTGGAGATATAGGGATTCGCTATCCCGTCCAAGGCCCGCCACTGGAAGCGGCAGGGATCCCAAGCGAATTGTCACACAAGGTCCCGGAGCACACAGAGAATACAATGCAAAATTGCAAAAATATCAATTCAAATTCTTGACTCCACAGTATTGTTCTATAACATAAAGGTCTTTCATTCCACAAAGTCCACTCCTTGCGCCAACGCGTTTCGCCTAGGTTCAAGACACCTACGGCTTCGTCAAGGCTGGAAATAATGCAAAGAACTTATATTTGTAATCATTTCTTAAATTTTTTTGGTTATTAAAACCAACCACCAATTTGACAGGCAGACAGTTTCAGGACTGTAAACCACCCAAGTGCCATGTAATCATACATGCTACTAATCAGAACATTAGTTTAGCGTGAATTTGAACAGTTAGAGTCAGTTATAGACAATATAATTTTAAATATTGAAACACGTATAAATATTGGTGTCTAATAGTATTTCATAGACCCATGATGTACCATCAAATATATTTTTTGTACCACCCAAGTGCTCGTGAGAGAAAACAAATTGCATCAAAATGATGCCAGTACCTTCACAATGTCAGGATGTGCCCTGAAATCCAAAAAATTAAAGAAATCTAAAATGTTCCTGACCAAATATTCAAGTGGCATGTCAGTAAGGGTCTGGTGTGAAGATATAACAGGAAAATATGTCCTACCTTGACATGTGTCCCCTCCTGTGTGAATAACGTTGTCTGTCCGATATCAAAAATATTTAAGGAGTTGCGATATTTTCCTGCAGCTGACTCCTGTCTATTAACATTCCTGCCCAAGAATAAGTCATGTCCAAATTAATGGCTCCATGTAAATGTCTGATACCACATACAGAGATAATGTATTCTGTATGACTGTACTTAATATAATGGGGTTACGTACGCTTACCTCCAATAATAGAGGCTGGGTAAAGAAGTTCAAAACTTGTTAGGGATCAGGTGCCCGTAGTGGCTTGTATCCCAAAGGTCCGAAAATGTAAGTATCCCTGCGAACCCAAATATAGATAAGAGTTTAGCCAATATCCCATCAATAAGTGAAAGGCTGATAGAGTCTACCCATATTTGTCAATAAGAACTCTATCCGATTCTTACCGTGTCCGGTTGCGGCTGCTGCTCAATCCGCGGCGTCCTGCCCGTGTACAGGCAAGCGTGTACAGCTTCCGTGTATGCGCCGCAATATATGAAGACGTGGAGATAAAAAGAGGACAAGTTTCTAGTGTCGAAATATGTCCGCCATGATGGAATCACGCCAGCAGCATAGCTAGTGTATGTGCGTGAATATAAACGGAGGACCGCGTTGTGGTGTGAGCATGCATGTCTAAGAGTATATGAGAATTAACATGGAAAATACATTTCCTTTGACTCCCCTTTTCTTTGGTCCCGCTTGACGGATTGCCCCAGAACTTTCCATGCCCAACAAGAATCACTGGCACACTTTTTTGGGAAAAGTTTTAGAAGATTATATATATGTGTGTGTGTCTGTGTATACGTACTTATACATATTAATCAATATACAAAAGTAAATATATACAAAAGTAAATAAATATCAGGGAAAAAAGCAAAGGTTAAAGTGATGTTATTGCTAGATGTAGAAATCAGGTAACATTAAAGAACCAAAAAAACTTCTGAAATCCACTTGTTATAGTTGACTGAGATATGTATAGCATGCATCCCCGCCAAGTATTGCTTATGATCTCACATCCCGAGATGTTAAATTACTTAGTTGATGATATTTCACATGAGATATCAAATAACACAATTGAAGACATCACTTATGAAATTGCTGATACCAAAACAGTCCTTTATACTGTAGAGCTAATGAGTGTTCATGTGTGGATCTATAGCTTGGAGATAGTTAAAGCCTTGGAGGCGATCATAGTTGTGCATGTTGAAAGTTATATAGTGCATTGGAATGGATATAATGCTCCAAGTTAAACAAGGCTGGGACTTACATTTATAGTCTGTTTCTAAAAATCTGTAAGAAGGATCAAACCTTTTGTTTACAATGGATTATCTACCAGTGCAATAGTAGGGGTGTTATTACTTCCCTTAGACATTTATATACCTCCAAGGGTATGGCGTCAGGGCCTGCCGCCTTACCAGTTGCTAGATCCTGTAATGCCTCGGATAATTCATCTATGGTTATACTTCGTTCCAATATTTCTCTCTGATCAGGGGTGAGTTTAGTACCCATTTCCGGCCAATTTATACCCAGATCATCATTTTCCAACTCTTCCTTATATAGATCTTGGTAAAATCTTCTGAAGACATCAAGAATTTCATCTGACTTTTTATAAATTTGATCTCCTTCCTTTATTTCAGTTATGATATTTCTTGAAGCAACCTGCCTTATCCGCAAAGCCAAAACTTTACCAGCACTTTCCCCTGTTTCATACATTCCAGACCTGTGTGTTTGATATCCAGCTGCAGCTTTTTTTGCCAGTTGTAACTGGAGTTCAGCCTTGATACTATTCAGTCGTTCTAAGCTAAAGTTACCCTGACTCCCCTGACGTACATCTTTCCTATGCTGTTCCTCTGCATCTGCCAGTTTACCCAATAGACCTTCCCTCTCTATCTTGGCTCTCTTCCACATTTGACCAGTGTAGCTAATTGTCTCTCCTCTCAAACCCGCTTTAAAACTATCCCAGACAACGTTGCGGGGAGCACTATATCTATTTGCATCAAAAAATGACCGACACCAAGTTTTCAGATGTGAAATATAATTATTATCCAATAGGAGCTTCCTGTCGAAAGTCCAGGGTCTAACTTTTTTCCCTTGTTTACTGATAGCGATTGTTAACACGAGGGGATTATGATCCGATATTATCTTGGGTAACCTTACTATTTCCACATTAGGAAGATAATTAGCTGTTATCATGAAATAATCCAGTTTAGTATATTTATTAAACGGATGTGAAAAATACGTAAACCCTGGATTATCTCTCTTTAGACTTCCCCAAACGTCTATCAAACCATGGGATTTAATAACAGAGGATATCGCTTTATATACCCGTGGCTTCCGACCTGTATATACACTCCCATTTATAAAATCTGCTGAGATGTTCAGATCTCCACAGATTATCATAGGTGCAGACCAGTTAGTTAACTCCTGCTCTAAATAATCCATCACTGCTGGATCATCGAGGTTAGACCCGTATATTGAGCATATAGTGATACCTATATTCATTTCACATATAGCTCACCTTCCAGAAGTATCAGCCTTACATCTTTTAACCCCCCCCCAGTCCTGTCCTTCCAATGATTGCTACCCCTTTTATCATAGATGTTTGTGAAGAGCAGGATAAAATTTCGTAACCCCTTAAATTCAACCAATGTTTATTTTTCCACGGTAGATGAGTTTCTTGTAGGCAGAGGATATCGGCCCCTATTATCTTAATGTACTCCTCCAACCTACCTCTTTTTTTCCAATTATTCAAGCCACCTATGTTAAGACTTACTACCTTTAACTTAGACATAACCCTGCAGAAGTCGTAACCATTTGTCTATCCAATCAATTATTCTCCTAAAAACTTCAAATGGATGGAATAACATTAACATTAATGATCTTACATCTTCAACAATATACATCTTGACTGCGTGAACGTTCTTTTTTTTTTATTTCACCCCCCAATGTCCCGCCCTCCCACCCCGTGGCGCAACCCCCCCTGAACCCACCCCTGACCCTGGCCCCCACCCTGGAGGAGAGCGCAGACTGAGTCTGTGCGTGTGATGGATACAGCATGCAGTGGGCTCTAAATTCAAACAAAAATACATACTATTCTGGAAACACCTTGCCGCAGAAATTTTCCCAAAGCGATCGAAGGTAGAAGCCAGTTGATTACCTTATTTACCTTATATAACCAGTGAAAACAAACAAAACCAAACAAGAACTCAAGCTCAAGCCTTTGAAAGTCATTGAGAGTCATACATTGCCCTTAGTGACCCATATTAGCACTATTATACCACCCTAGGACTAAACTAATCAAAGAATACTACTTAAGCATTGACCAGACCTATACTGAATTTAGAAAGTCCCGAGCTTTAATTTCTGAGGGAAAATAAATAGTCTTTCCCTGGTGAATAACTTTGAGTTGAGCAGGATTAATGAGATACACCTGTATCTTTTTGTCCTGAAAGGGCTTGATTAACTGTCTTAATCTCCATCGCCGTTCCACAGTGGTATGGCAAAAATCTGGCCTTACGAAGAAAGAGCCTCCCTCGAAAGTCCTCTTAGAATCTGGTCTCGCTTTTTCTGCGATGGATTGACGCAGCAGGAAGTTCCCTATGTAGATCAAGATTGCTCTGGGCTTATCATCTGCTCTAGCATTCTGCCTCAGCCTGATTGGTATTCGATGTGCCCTCTGGATTTCAGTAGTCCAATTCCACCCTGCAACATCTGGAAAAGCCTTCTCGAAGATTTTCACAATAAAGGCCTTAGCATCTTGCCCCTCGCATCCTTCCGGAATCCCTAGTACCCTAAGGTTGTTTCTTCTTAGTCTATTTTCCAAGTCCTCCAGTTTCCACTGGACATCCTGTGCTTGTGTGTCTAGGGATTCCACTTTCCTTGTTGCAGTTGCCACCTCAGCTTCAGTAGTGACAATCCTCTCTTCCAGATTTAAGACCCTATCTCCCATGTTCTCACATACTTTTGAGAGCTTTCTGACCACCCCTTTCATTTTCCTCATAGTAGCCTGGGCCTTGAGGCTATCAGTTCTAGTTTCCTCGCGATGCGCTGTAATGCCTTGGTGGATTGACTCCATCATTGACATCATTGAGATCATTGAGAATTGTGTTGTATCCTGTGTTGCTGGTAGGGTAGCCTGATCCTGCACGTAATGTGCCGCCTGGTTTAAATTGCCCTGTAGCGAAGTAGTAGGGGAGTGATCCCATGCTAAGTCATCTTGACCTTTTTGACTTTTATGAGAATGCACTGTTTTGACGGTCGACGGTGGTTCCCCTTCTGGGTCACTTTCTGTTTCAACATTACTACGGTCAATATCTGAGCTATGGATCTCATCTTCCTCTTCGTCAGCTGACCAGTCAGCCTCCTCAGTCACTGAGAAAAAGCACTCACTGGGGGTTTTCTCTTTCTCCTTCTCCTTATCCTTATCCCCCTCAGTTAATCCATTCTGCATATTGGTTTCACCACTCTGAACTTGACCTTGATCTGAGGTTTGACCTGAAGTTTGATCCCCCGGGGGGTTAGCCACTGCATTCTCCTCCAGTGCGTCACCTGTAACCAGAGGGGGATGCTCATCTGGACTTGCTCGACTTGCTCGACACACATTCAGGCTGATATCTAAGGCTTGAGAAAGGCCTACAGGCTCAAGCTCGAATGGCTGCTCCATACCCCCAGCTGAAGCTATTATTACCTTTGATGTATTGAGCACTTTACCAGCTGTAGCACAAATCAAGGAACTCTCCTCCCCTTGAGCCCTACTATCAACATCAACATCCGCTGCAGCCAAGACAGCTGCGTCCTGACAAGATTCTTCCTCGACTCCCAAGTTCTCATCAATAGGCAGTGGTGTTAACCCTGCCGCGGAAGCCATCTCCACAGTTTTATTTTTCAGTTTTTTAACTTTCTCTTTCTCCTTGCGATTCATAAGTTCAACTACACTGACCGTTGCTGTAGCGGCGGCTGTAGCAGCAGCCTGTCTTGTTCTAGCTGCTAGGGGCCTCATACCCTTGGGAGTGCACACCACCGACGCCAGTTGTTTATCCGGGGCTCTCAAAGATAACTCTGCTACGTTTTTTTCAAAATTTTCAGTGTCTGTGATTCTTTCTGCAGCAACAGCTGCTCTGGCACTTTTAGACTCTGTGGGGCTTGTGGTCGTACAAACATTAGCGTTTCTCCTCCTCTTGGACGCCGGCTTACCTCCTGAATTCACTGTGGCCATACGCGTCAGAGACTGCTGCTCCGCTCGTGCCTGCTGACCGCTCTGAAGATTCTGAAAGCTCTGCAGACTCTGCAAACCTCGTAGGCTGTCACCGCACCACCCGGCTTCCGCGCTGCCTTCCACACCTCTGCCGCTACTGCCGCTGCTGCTGCGACTGACGCTGCTCACCTGGCCGGCTTTGGTATTGGCACGCCCCCTATGTCCGTGAGCTCTGAGGGCTCTAGCGGCCTCTCTGCAAACAAGCCCAATCCTTAGGAGCAGTGCCGCGGCAGCCCTCAGCGTTCCGGGAGACAGCGCCTTGCAGTAAGACGAGATCAGAGGCATCTAGTTCTCCACTGTTGTAGCTCTGTATGTACACAGCGTAGAACAGTGTAAAGGGAAGCGGAATGGAGTCTCGCTCGTTCCTTGACTCGTACACCTTTTTAGCTGACAGATACTCGTACTCACAAAGAAAGCCTCCGCTCGAGCATCATCGCTTTCTCAAACTTGAGCTGGCTTAATTTCACGGGGCGTTTCCTAAGACGATCCCGGTAGAGCCATCACTGCATCTCGCTGTAGCTCAGCCGTAGGTCACGGCCGCCATCTTGCTCCCCGCCCCCTATTTAACGGGGTTATTAATACTGGGGCTATCCCGGAATCCTGGACTGAAACAAATATTGTGGTCTTCCATAAGAAGGGGAAACCGAAAGAGAGCCCCGGGTCATACAGACCAATATCACTAATAAATAGCGATAATAAATTGTATGCCAAAATCATGGCTACACGGCTGGGTGGGATCATTGGGACCTTGATTTCCCCCTGGCAGCACGGTTTTATTCCAGGTAGAGGTACGACCGACCATATAAGGAGAGCCATCACATTATTTGATATACATGCTGCCGATGGGGGGAGAGCCGCGATGACCCTACTCGACGCGGAAAAAGCTTTCGACCGCGTCAGATGGAGTTTTCTGTGGAGGGTGATGAGAGACAGAGGTTTCGGCCCCAGATTCCTACAGGCAATTCGTGCTGTGTATGTGAACCCAACGGCTAGTATTCATCTTATGGGTGAGCATTCGGGGAAGATCCATATATCAAGGGGCACGCGACAAGGATGCCCGTGTTCACCCATTCTTTTTGCTCTGTATATAGATCCCCTAATAACTCTACTAATGAATAGCAATATTAAGCCAGTTGTCACCTATGGATTCCATACTAAGGTTCTCGCCTATGCGGACGATGTTGCTGTTTTAACCACGGATCCTGATAGTGCCCTGAATAAAATAGTCAGAATTACCTCAGAATTTGGTAGATTATCCGGATATCGTCTTAACGTAGCTAAAACGCAGGTTTTATGCACCAGTAACATAATTAAAACGGACAATAGATATCTGGACTCAGTAGTCTATTTAGGAATCGTAATCAATGCCCAGCCAAGGGACATCATTAAAGATAATTTTGAGCCACTACTGGTCAAAATCAAACAGGATTTAAGGAGAATAGACAAACTGCATTTATCAGTTATAGGAAGGGTTAATGTCATCAAAATGTCTATCTTCCCTAAGATTTTATATAAATTTAGGTCCATCCCTTTCAGGATAGAAGATACAATGATTAAGGAAATGGAGTCTATCTTCATGAACTTTGTATGGCAGTATGGCAAGGTTAGGAGATCTAATAAGCTTATGTCCCTTCCTCAAGAAAAGGGGGGGCTGGGAATACCTAATCTCAGGCTTTATAACTGGGCATGTCTCCTTACAGGGATGTCTGTGCTCATTTTCCCAGAGGATGCTAGATATAGCCAGCGAGACATCCCTACTATTTATCACCTAATTTCTAATTTAATTTAATTTCTAATTTAAAATACTTGTAGAGCGCAGCGTACACCTTGCGGTTTCTTGGCGCTGGGGGGATCGGCAACTGAGATGAAAAAAGACCAGGGAGAGATGAAAGGGATATTGAGGGAGTTTAAGTGGGGAAGGCCTGGCTGAAAAGGAACGTTTTCAGCTCTCTGCGAAAAGGGAGATACTGAGTAGCAGAGCGGAGATGGTCAGGAAGTGAGTTCCAGAAGGTTGGAGCTAGGGTGGAGAAATTAGCCCCGCCCCACTTTTTGCGAGTGAAGCGAGGGATCTGGAGGAGGGACCTGGAGGAAGACCGAAGTTCTCTTGCGGGTACATAGGACTTGATTAGTGAGGAGATGAAGGCAGGGGCAGAGCCCTGGCGGGCCTGGAAGACCATGCACCCGATCTTGAATAGAGCCCGTTCCTTTATGGGGAGCCAGTGGAGCTCCCTGAGAAGGGGGGTGGAGTGGTGATAGCGAGGGAGGCCGTACACAAGCCGGGCTGCTTGATTCTGGACGGTCTGGAGTCTACGCAAACTGTAAGCGGGGATACCGTGGTAAAGAGCGTTTGCGTAGTCCAATTTAGATATTACAAGTGCGGCCATAATGATCTTGAGTGCCTGGGGGGAAAAGAAGCGGGAAACAGTGCGGATAGTGCGGAGAGAAAGGAAACAGGAGGACACCACAGAGCTGATTTGTGAATGGAGA
Source organism: Lissotriton vulgaris (assembly GCF_964263255.1). Taxonomy (NCBI): domain Eukaryota; kingdom Metazoa; phylum Chordata; class Amphibia; order Caudata; family Salamandridae; genus Lissotriton; species Lissotriton vulgaris. The sequence goes on from NC_141694.1 coordinate 1,462,173,777, forward strand.
GTGAGTTGGCTGTTTATTTTGACACCAAGTGTTTTGACCGTGGTGGAGGAGGTCGGTGCAGAGCCAAGAGAAGGGGGCCAGAAGAGAGAGTTCCAGGGACTGGATGAACCACCGGTGAGAACCAGCTCGGTTTTATCCGGGTTCAGTTTAAGGTGGTTGTGGTTCATCCAGTCCCTGATGAATGTCATAGTTGACTGGAAATTGGAGACCGAAAGAGGAGAAGGGGACAGATCAAAGATGAGCTGGAGGTCATCCGCGTAGTTATAGACGGTGACCTCCAGCTGCTGTAGTGCAAAGATGAGAGGAAAGATATAAAGGTTGAAAAGTAAGGGGGAGAGCGAGGCACTGGGGGGGGAAGTACACGGGATATTGTCAAGGAAACATGACAAACGTTTCTTTAAAGCATCTGGCTATAAGATACTTGAAGATATCTGGGGGATATGGTCCACTATATGTAAAGATCAGGACATCCCAAGGTATAATCAGCATACCCTATTATGGAACTCAGATCTATTCCCGCATCTAAGTGATGATGACCCATGGAAATATTGGGAAAGACAAGGGATCACCTCACTAGGCCAAGTAATGACTAAAGACGTTTGCAGGCCTCTTGAATTGTTGAGGTCACGGTTTTCATTGCAAGGTGTTCAAGAATTTAAGTATATGCAGCTGGTTAACATTATTAAATCAAAAAGACTGAGTTTGAATATATCTAAAGGCTGTGCTCTATTAGACTATTTGAAAGGGGGAGGTCACAGAATCAAGGAATTGTACAGGATACTTATGGAGAGTCTCCCCGATGATCTGATCAAGGTGGAGGAGAGCTGGGCCTCCAAACTGCAGGATCCAGACATTGATCTTGATAGAGCATTGGTAATGGACAAAAGGTTTCTGAGATCATCAAATTTAAGAGCACAGCACTGTAAGACTCTTTTTAATTTATACTATACACCAGCTAAATTGTTTAAATGGGGCAAGAGACCAGACCATAATTGTCCTAGGTGCGGTAATGGGCCAGCAGATGTATTGCATATGTTTTGTAGCTGTGTAAATTTGGGACCAATTAAACATGAAATTGAAAAGTTTTTAGAGGGGTTGCTAGCTGTTAAAATAGACCTATCCCCTACTCTTTTAATATTTGGTTGTGATGCAAGGCTAGGTTTGAGCATAGAGATAGAGGTGCTGGTTTTTATATCGACTGCTGTTTTCAGGATATTAATTGCTGCTGCATGGAAGGATGTGGAGCCCCCAACTTTTCAAATGTGGATCTGTAGGTTGTTAGGGATCCATAATATCTAATCAGAACTTTATGCCCTCAAAGGAATTAAATCTAGAGAAATGGGGCTACGTGTATGGGCGCCAGTGGCTAGGTGGAGGAAGTCAAGGTGTGCGGTCCTATAGATTACATCAAGGGATGTCATGGTCTATGTTACGTATGTTTGGTTTTACTTCCTTTTTACATTTGTTTCTCCTGTTAAATATCGCTCCTGGTTAATGCCGCTTCTACTGTATTTATATCATTGTATTTACTACATCATCAAGTGCATTCATATATGTCTATATTTTATGTTGATATATTTATATATACTGATGATTTTAATGTACACTTTGCTGCTATGAACTTTCAATACAAATATATTTAAAAAAAAAAGGATTATCTACCAGTGGATATCTTGACATGTGTCCGTGCAAAATATGCTGGAAATACTGAGAAAAAATCTATGTAGCGAAAACTTTTCTAAGGTGTAGATCTTTATTTCAAGAATTTCACTGAAGATTTTGAGGCATTGGTTATTGATCAATAATGTAGGGCGCAATTCACAAAAGTAGTCTGAGACAAAATCCTAACTTTACCACTTTCGGTATTCACAAAAGGCATTGAGGAGTAGTAAAGTTAGGATTCCTAACTTTACTACTTCTAAACTGGGACAAAATCCAAACTTTACGACTTTCGGTATTCACAAAAGGCAATTAGGAGTATTAAAGTTAGGATTCCTAACTTTACTACTGCTAGACTGAGACAAAATCCTAACGTTATGACTTTCGGTATTCACAAAGGGCATTTAGGAGTAGTAAAGTTAAGAATTCTAACTTTATTACTCCGAATGCAATTTGTGAATATCGAAAGTCGTAAAGTTAGGATTTTGTCTCAGATTGCTTTTGTGAATCGGGCCCGTAGATTGTAGAGGTGTCCCACTTGGAAGTTTTTACATCTCTTAACAGTGTTGTAGGCATGGTTCTAAGGTTGTATGCAACTGTGCCTGTCTCAGGAATGTGTATAGTGTAATTTACCAAGCTAAAGAGGGTTGTATGTAAGGCTTCTTTGAAAGTGTAGTTCAATGTCAGATGTGTACCTGTCAAACTCTTGTAATTTCTGTGAAGTCTAAGTGAGTAATAAATACCATTAAGATAAATAGAAATAGTCCACTGACTGAGTGTTTTGAATTACGTGAAGACCATAAACCTTACTGGATGGAGTCACAATGCCTGTATGATGTCATTAGTGATGTTGTGTTCTGGGCCTCAAGTTAAAGTTATCTAAGTAAAGTATAACTGGTGAATTTCAGTTTTCTGTTAGTTTAAATGCTAGTTTTTACCTTATTTCAACACTTAACTATCATACAACTTTAACTTTAGGTTTTTTTTCAGTGAATGTCTGAGTTTTTTTAAATGTAAAGTAAGATCATTTTACCATAACCTAACTATAAAGTCACCTTAAGTTTTGTTTTGCCTATATATTTCTAGTTTTTTAAGATCTTATTACACTAACTATCCCCCACAGATAGCCAAGCCCCCATTGGTTCACAACCTCACATTCCTACAGTTTTTTTCATTGCAGCGCAGTACTCCCACAGTACCAAAAGCAAGCCTCACCTGTGTGATTAAGTTGGAACATGCAAGATTCAAATCTCCTGCTGCAGTACCACAGTACCTCACCACACTGGGACCACAAGAGTACGGAAGTACCTCAAGGGAGGGCTGCGATAAGTCCTACAGGAGTACCACTGTGCATGCCTTATGATTTGCTTATCTTTTACTTTACTCTGAGTCGCCTCAGTGAATGCCAGGGGGTCAGGGTGTCCCTGCCCAGTCCCCTTATATTATTTTTAACTTGTTCAGTGTACGGGGACAGATTCCCCATGTCCTGGAATGACAAACGCAACATTTTTCTTTGAGCTGCAGCCAACCAGTTAGATCTTTAGCTCCAGGTAACAGTAAGGCCTTCAGGAAAAAGCTCTCTCAACCAATCAGAAACCCTTACTTTTTTTAATTTAGAGTACTGTAAGACTCCAGTGGTACTCCCTTGGGACTAAACATCTAGATATACGTTTTTTTTCATGACCACCCTCTTTAAATGCAGATTTCCCAAAAACAACTGAACCGATTTAAGCCATATTAAAAAAATACCCTTTCTGAGTAAAGTTATTTCTGTCGCACTTTATGTGTTTCCATTCAGCTGTTTTCACTGTAGTGCTTCCCAAAATTTGTCACTAGAAGTGACAAAGCCATTTGTTGTTTTTACAGCAAAGTCTTTAAGCACTGAGTTGGTGAGTGCCATCCATCCACAGCTAAAGAGGGCAAAAAACTTTTACCATTCCAGCACTGTACTACAGCTTTGGATTTCAAAAATACCATCTAATCTAATCTAACCTAAAATAAATAAAAGCAGTTCCTGATACATGTGTGTCACTCATATTGAGCCTGCCCGAAAGGCACAGCTTTACCCAAACACAACTTCCAGTATAAGTCAAAACAAAGTCCTTTCAGGTTTAGAGTGCCACATAAATTATGCAGAAAAAAGAAGTAGTGCATTCTTGTAATTACCACGTTTAGCTGTTAAAATGGCTAACGACTTTCTTAGTTTATATATGTATTGCAAATAAAAAAGATAAGGAAAGAAATCAGATCAGAAATGTGCTGTTACTCACAGTGTAAAAGATCCAAGGCAATAGCACTGCTTGCATCCATGATAACTTTCAGCATGGGGCAATAATTCAGCCACCTCAGACTTTGGTTCTATTGCCCTATCAGTGACTAGATCTTTATGATCACTTGTAAATTCATTTGAAAATTAGTAGACTTCAGTGCCAGGGCTAATACTTCAGATTTCAGTTCCTTCCTATCATTTGTTTCCTTCTCGTCTTTTGCTTTTCATTCTTTTTACAGCATACTACAGCCCCTCAGACTGTGCTAACAGGATACTTGCTTCTGTTCATTTAACCTGCAGGGCACCAGATCCTTCCTGAGTGGGCCACCATCATGGAACGTTATTGTCAATTGTTTCACTGTTTTACCATTCCAAGATGGCCAACACATTGATTCTAAATGTGGCGGTCATGTTGGAAATTGTAAACAAAGAATCGCCATGTACAATACCATTGCAAAATGGCCAAATGCAGCGATCTTTAATTATATTTGTTATTTCAAGCATATCCCTATAATGCTTAGGTGGCAGCATTTTTCTTTTTCTTCTTTTCAATTTATCCTGCATATGTTGTTAAGATTGTGTGTGAATGTATTGTGTCTATTTAAGTATGTGGATGTGGTCCTTCGTCTAAACTGCCGATTTTGGTGCAGGAAACGAGGGTTCGAGCCTCGATGTGGCGTCTGCATTCTGTGATTCTGGGCAAATCACTTTATTTCCCCGTGCCTGAATATAAAACGCAAATACGGTGCTCATGTAAAGGCTCCAATACCTTCGGGTCGAGTTCGCGCTATATAAATATGCAACAAAAAAAAATGCAAGGATGAATTCGTGTGTAGGTGAGAGGATACCTGGGTGCTTAGATGAGTGACAGTTTGCATGCATGATGTTTTAGTAGTGAATAAAAACAAAAACATCATTGACTGAGGAGTCATTTTGAATTATAAAATAGAACTCTTTGCATTAACGATGCTTGGTAAATATGTGAATCGAGGTATTTTTTTATCATTCACAGCAATGTTTATTTTGGTGCTTTCATGTTACACTTTTCTGAACTCTTTTACATGCGGGGTATCAATAACTGAAGCAGACAATGGCCCGTTAAAAAACAAAATCAGAAGTATTAAATATTTACACTAGATGACTGGTTTGTCAACCATTTCAGTTTATAGGTATACATATTATGGATTAGTAATTTGTTTTATATTTTGATAAGGCTTAATATGTGTTTAGGTTTGCTATGCTGATATTAATGTTTCAATTGTCCTTTGCACTGTTACCTTATTTGGGTGCATTCAGGTTTGGTAGGGTGAAAAAGAGATCAAATTAGACGGAAAAATAACAAGATATATAGATAGACAGACAGACAGACAGATAGATCGAACGAACGAGAAAAGGAGAGCCAGAGAAAGGAAAACATAATGAGTAGTGCGTGTGAGAGAAAGGGAGAGAAACATTGCTCAATGTTCATCATCTTGTATAAAACGTGTTTATGGAATGTTTTGGAAAAGACTAACATTTTTTACGCAATAGCACTCTGCTTGCATCCATGATAACTTTCAGTTTTGGCGTAGTTTCAATTATAACTGACTTCAGACATCTGCATCCCATATTTTATGTTTTCTGTCACTAAGCATTCATAATTAGTCAACGCTTTTCATTATAACTGCTATATGTACTTTAAATCACAGTACATGTGGAAATTGATGTCATGTGTTATTCCACACGACAGTTGTTATATAGTCCCAGCGTCTGTATTCCAAGGATTTAAACTGTGCAACAGCAATGACGTCAATCGTCAGCTGGTTGGTCAATGCAGGAAATGGGGGAGTGTGTGTTTGTGAGCGAGAAAGCGAGAGAGAGCTAGATAGATGAGGATAGGAATGAGGGAGAAAAATAAATAATAATATAAAAGACAGAAGTTATAAAAAAAGGAGCATAATGGAGCATAATGGAGAGTACATTAGCAAATCACATTTTTCATGCCTTTGAAACTTGTTAGCTGACCTCTGCTGATGCTTGTTGCTGAACAGGCTTGGCAAAAAGAAAACAAACTGGTTTTTGCAATGTAATGAAAGAGCCACAATGAGAGCCAAAGATTAATAATGTATACAGTGCATGCATCACCGAGCATGCACACATATGCATCATTTTGCAGTTGAAGCCATTTTTTTACATTGAATTGGCCTAGTCCTTGCGTGATGAAGTATGCAGCGCGGTTAAATATTTTTTGGTTTTCTTTTAATTTGTCAGTCGAAGATGGTGGATGCCCAACTTGGATTGGAAAATGTAAAAAAATGTGGCACTGTTGGCCGCTGCATTCTTTACTAGACACATGCATGGTTTATGATATATGTGCATGCATGCATCACTACATATGCTATTTGGATCACTAAATTACAAAAAGTATTTTTAGTTCTTGAAAGTCTTTTACACTGCAGAGCAGTATAGCAATATTTTGCAGCTGCCGTTGAACCCTCTCAAATTGTGTTAAGAACGGTGAGGGGTTCGGTGACCAACAAATGAGTGGATGGGGAACTTCTTTGGGGGTGAAGCAATGGGCAGTCGTCCGGAGAGCAATGAAGGTGCTTGAACCTAGACCCAAAGGAGACCAAAACAATATGATAAACAAGCATTTGCAAAGCAATCGGTCGTGCAATTGTGAGAGTTAAGGTTATTTGTGTTGTGAATCAAAAGTTATTTTACCTATGTTTTATATTTGGAGTGTAAATGATATAAGTAAGTAAGTAAGAAAGCTTTATTTGAGTTGCATACTCATAAAAGCACAACATACATTTTAAAACTTCGCAATTGATAATAAAACATTTAGTCAAATACATGTTTATAAAACAGTTGTGCAAGTTTGATCAATATAAAAATTAGCACAGATTTAAAACAATAATCAAAACACATTTGAGGAAAGAGCTCTCCGCCTAATGGACCAGGCCCACCCCAGATACTTAGCTATTCCCATAACAATAGGCTCCTCCGTGGTGGTACAGATAATTCTCTGAGCCTCAACAGCACTGGATGTCCCGAGGTTCTTACAAACTGGGGCTAACCATACCCTTCTTGGGGTGGCATAGGCGTTACAAGCAAATAGGAAGTGACCCACACTTTCATTAATTGCGCCACATGCTGGGCAGCACAGGGTATTCAGACTCTTCCACCTGCCTGTTAAATGTCTCAGGGGGAGGGAGCCAGATCTTAGCTGGAAAAACAACTTCCTGTCCATAGGGACAGTTATGCTGTCCCAATACTGTTCTAATACAGGACACATTTTGCTTTCCAAGAAACAACCACCCATCGAATCAGATTTTACCCCCCTCCAAAGCCTACCATCTATCCACTCCCAATATAGAGTTTTAAGTGTGTTTTTGCTTGAGAAAACTTCCCCCGCGGGATTATCATAGAGGTTGAAAAGACCCAGTTCACCTAACATTACCCTTAAGTTTTTCAACCATGGTATTTTATGGAAGGTGTCCATTTTAATTATTGCCAGAAACCCATCTGCATAGTGCTTAATCTCGGGAGTGGACCAAAGTCGTCTCCAATATAAAATGGGACGCAATCTAGCTCGATCGCTGACAGATCTTCTCCCCAGGTCAAGACTAAGAGGGATTAGTGGGGTGCTCTGGGGAAGTCCCGTAATTCCCCTAAGGAACCTGTTCTCTGCTATCTGTAGGGAAGTAAACTTTTCAAAACCCCACAGTTCAGCCCCATATAGGGCCAACCCTATTGCCCTTGCATCATATACAGCAAGGACAGGTTTTATGTGCTTTGTTTTTGATCTTTTTTGCTCCACCTGTAGAGCCACCGAAATTTGGGCAGTCGTCCGGAGAGCAATGAAGGTGCTTGAACCTAGACCCAAAGGAGACCAAAACAATATGATAAACAAGCATTTGCAAAGCAATCGGTCGTGCAATTGTGAGAGTTAAGGTTATTTGTGTTGTGAATCAAAAGTTATTTTACCTATGTTTTTTGTTTTGAAGTGTAAATGATATATGTGGTGTGTAGTGGAATAACATGAGTTGTATTGGAATAGTTAGTTGTGGAACTGTGTGGGAGGATTTTGTGGTGTGGAGTATATTTGTGCAATGGAGTTATGTGACATGGTGACTAGACAGTGCTGAGAGCTGCACAGAATAGATAGAAAGTAATATAGAGAGGGATAGGTAGTTTTTGCATGTAGTGGTGAATAAACTTGAGACAGAGGAGCAGAAAGTGTGTGGGAAAGAGAGAAGGGGAGAGCAAAAAGAGGAAGTTTTAGTTGGAGACTGGGTTTGTGTTAGGAAGTTGGAAGTAGTGGCGCTCTGAGCAGTATGATATTGTGGCTGAGATCGGTGTGCAGTAGGCATGCAGTGCAAAACAGGACAGGGGAACACAAACCCTTCGGGAAAAGCACCCCTGAAATGGTCTAGGTAAGCCTGGACCAACTGGAAGGAGAACAGATCCTGTGCACACGCACGTATGGTGGATAGTCCGAGTATGAGGACTACGTTTTCTACTCATAAACAGTGATTGCTTGAAAAAAAGAACATGGAATGTCAAAATTCGTGTAAATCAGGTTTTTATAAGTCATACAGTGGACAGTACAGTAAGGAAGTAGCCAGCCGACACGTGTTTCGTCACACCGTGAAGGAGGTGTAACTCATCAGGGCTGTAGGGCTACAAGGTTGGCGGAATCGTAGAAGTAAGGAGCGGCGGAGAAAAGACCCCGTCCGTGTGTGCAATGAGTAAAAAAAACACCAAGTGGATCCACTACCCGGATGGCGGTCTTATTCCTCTAACGCACTTATCGCGTGTGCTCCTTTCCCATCAGGCAGCCACTTATCCCAGGACGCCATTGGCCCTGCAACCCTTGCCTGACCTGGTAACAACTCCTTGGCGTTTTTTTGCCTCATTGCACAGCCCTGATGAGTTACACCTCCTTCATGGTGTGATGAAACACGTGTCGGCTGGCTACTTCCTTACTGTACTGTCCACTGTATGACTTATAAAAACTTGATTTACACGAATTTTGACATTCCATGTTCTTTTTTCAAGCAATCACTCTTTATGAGTAGAAACCTTAGTCCTCATACTCGGACTATCCACCATACGTGCGTGTGCACAGGATCTGTTCTCCCGCAAAAAGAGGAAGTGTCTGTGTACACAGAAGACACCCTAAAAGAGGAGAAGAACGTGAGTTTGAGGGACGGAAACCTTGAAAAGGCACAGGAAAGAAAATGTGTTTAGTATCTGTGAGCAGGCAGTATAGAGAGGAGAGACGAAGTGTGAGGGAGGGATAAGAGGGGCAGTGGGACTTTGACATGAGAAGGGGTAGTGGCAGTCTGAGGGAGAGATCGGGGCACTGAGTGTGTGAGGTAGAGTTAATAGGGTTGTTGGAAGCGGAAGGAAGAGATGTGTTGGATTGGAATTGTTTGAAGTGAAATTGTGTGGTGTGGTATGAGGTTGTGTAGTGGAAATATGTGGTATGTCAGAAAACATGGGTAAAGAGTGACCACTTCCCTACGGACTCAAAAAAGTACAGGGAAATCCACTGACACATTATACAGCTCCTCGAAAGTTACTCCATAAATTCACTTTCATCTTCATTTATTTATTCGTTTTTTTGCTCAATCCTTCGTTCTGTTATACAAAATCGTCCAATTTTAAAAGAAAGTTGTTTTGATCAGAAACAATTGGTATAGAAACGAAAGTGATGTGTGCAACTAAAGTCAAACACACCACTTCCGTGATTTACACATTGTCAGCCTTTCAAATGAAACTGCTATTCCTGTATGTCTACTCCAAATTTTTTCTAGATGCAACTAAGAGCAAAATGTAATTTAAGCAACACTAACAAACGTGCATGTTGCCTAAAACTCGTCCCTTTCTCTTCGCTTTGGTCCTGGTAGCACTAATAAACCATATGTGGTGTGAGACGTTCACTTTATAAGCCCTATTGACATAACATTTACTGCAGCACTTTCAATTAACAAGCTAAAACAGACAATCCAACATTGAGAAGTAAAAAGTTAAGGGCAGATTTATGTTAACTGGCGCATCCCCAGGGATGCGCCAGTTAACATGCGCCACAGTGCGCCACAGCTCCGCCAGCCATGGTGCGCCGCTTTTATAATGCGGCGCACCATGGTGCAAAAACGGCACAGATGCGTGACGCACCTGTGCCGGAAATGTGGCGCATTGCTGGAGTTGCGTCGCAAGCGCGACGCAGCTCCAGCAACGCTCGGGGGTGCCCCATTTTAACAATGCTGCGTCAAGACCTACGCCTGCTTCAAGCAGGCGCAGGCTTTTGACGCAGCATTTGCTTAAAAGTGACTGAGTGAAATCTCATAGATTTCACTCAGCCACTTTTGCGAGGCGCACCTGCCCCGGAAAGCCCACCCTGCGCCAGAACGCCCACAAGCGGCGCAGGGCTTTACAACGTGACGCATCTGCCTAGATGCGTCACGTTGTAAATCGTTCGTAGGGATGCGCCACGTTTACGCCGCCTTGCGTGACGCAACAGCGGCGTAAACGTGGAGCAAGGGCCTCATAAATCTGCCCCTTAGTTCTTTTAATGGAGTCCTACTTTTTTTAACACTCACTTAGAATAGGCAAAGTAGAATGTAGATATGCTTGAGGAATGAGGGTGGTTTTGAAATATATTGTTATTTTACTTATTGAATGACTCCTTTAGCTATAAGAGAGTCAGTGCAGCATTTTATGCACAGAAAGAGAATAAAAATAAACTAACCTAATTGAATAACTACCCATTCATTAAAACTTTGCTTGCAAAGAGACAAGTCCGTTTGTGGTTTGGGTTGCAAGGCGGCAAGTTGGATTATTTAAATTTAACACTCACTGCTGCGACATGCAGTGTTCTGCAAGTAACATCTGTTAGTTATAGAGTATATATGTTCTTTCTACCTCTTTTCTGTTTCATTTATATCCATCATGCCTCCTCAGATACAAACACACAAACACGCTAAACGATGCTGTTAACATATTTCTGTTTGGAAACGGCCTGAGAAAAGAAGTAATTATGTTGCCTGGAGGTTTGAAATGTGCTTCTGTCAGACGTGTTTACACATGGACGTGATTCAGAAAGTTAATATTCATGGCTGTGAGGACCACAGTGTGTCGCAGAGTGTGGCCCTCTGCATATTTAGTCAGGAGGCTGCCTTTATGGGATAACTAGTCATGCAGTTCCAGTAGAGTAGCGAAATCAGAATGAGACAATGTTTATTATGGCAAGGTCTTTGTTGCTTCCAAAATAAAAATGACTCCGATAGCATTTGTTTTCCCAAGCTAGCCTGGGGGCTTCAGACTGTGCCTGCATGGAACTAGATAAGAGAATAACCATGAGCTGATTCGAAAAAGAACCTAAGCAACTCCAACACATAATGTGTTTGTGTCAAGTTACTGACTGTTCTGTGTTAAAGTTATCTCCTTGTGTTGAGTGAGGGAGTCAAAGGTCTTTGCAAAGGTGTTTTGACTGGGCCCTTTTTGGCTAAAGTTCACTAAACTTTTTGTTTTTCCCCTAGACCTTTTTTGTGACGTGTTGCCAACTTAGATGCTCTGGACACTTTGCCACTGCTAAACAGTAGCAACATGCAAGTGTTCCCTGTGCAAAGTGTAATGGTGATTGGTTGTCCATTATTGGTATGTTTGCTTTACTAGTAAAGTCCCTAGTGAAGTGCACTATGTGTGCCAGGGCAAGTAATGCAAATGCTACTGATGGGCCTGCAGCACTTATTGTGCCACCCACTCAAGTAGCCTTGGAAAGGGAGCTCAGGCCTGCCATTACAGGGCCTGCGCGCAGTTTCCTAAACTGCCATGTTGTTCTGGTAGGTACATGCACTTACCAGACCCTGCCCTTCCCTTTCCATACACATCAGGCACCCCTATGGTAGGTCTAGGGTATCCCCTGGACAGGGTGCAGTGCATTTGAAAGGTGGGACATATACCACGGTGTGTACCATGCCCTGACAGTGAAATAATCTCCATTTCGTTTTCACTGCTGAAATGCTGAAAGCCATCTTGCCCATTAGAATAGAATGGGGAGGCTGTGTAATATGTTTTCCAGCCTATCTCACCAAAGGCTTAAGATGAAAGGTGAAGTGTAGTATGCCTGATCTCACAATGCAATAACACATCTTTTTATGAAGATGTTTTTTGCATTGTGTGTTTGTAAGCCACCATTTCAGAAGTGGCTGGGTTTTGTGCTTTAAACATTTCTGTGTGCCTCTGCCTGGTTGTGGATTGACTGACTGGATTTGAAAGCAATAGGATCTAGGGAATATTGTGACCCAGGGGAGGAGGTGAGACCTCACAGGCTAACCTGCATCTGGTGTGTAGGAGGAGGGGGAGGCCTAGAGGTGAAGAGGCCTGGGCTGGAGCTATATAACAATTGTCCCATCTCCTGCTGAGTGATTGAGAATCCAGACCCCACTAATCAAAGGGAGAAGGTGTCACTGGTAGGGAGGCACCCAGAACTGGTTTGAGCAGGGGTCAGTGCCCCCTGTAACACAAAGACTTCAAGGCCATTGAGGGGTATAACTATGCAAGCTGAAGCCCCTGAACTTTGGAGAATGGCTTGATCAAGTATGAACAAGACTGGAGCTACTTCGTGGATGGAGAGGAACCTTTGCCAAGGAAGAAACAACTGAATAGACTGCTGGATAGGACTGCTCTTGCTGTGTGATCTGGGGCCTGCAGTTGTTGTTTCAACGAAGGAAAGGCTGTAGGGGCTTTGCTGTGTGCTGTGTCCCCATGCTTGAAGGACTTTGCTGTGTGCTGTTTTCATGAAGTAACTATTCCCAAGGTCCGAGGTGAGTTGGCCCCCTGTTTGGAAACACAGGATCACTAGAATTTCCAGAAAAGGCTCTCAGATACGCCGTGGGTGCATGTGCTCTGTCTAATCTGAGACCTTCTCAAGTTGTGCCCTGTGATTTTGGGCACCTGGAGTTCCAAATGAGACTCAAAGATGCAGTGTGCATGTGCTCTGTCTAACCTGAGTTCTTCGAGAGGATCGTCATGTGAACGTTTGTACAGAGGAGCCAAGTAAGTCTCAGCAACGCTGTGTGTGTGTGCTTGGGGGTAGCCTGAGACGTTTGTGTGGATTGGCCCATGATTGTGTGCACCAGAAGAGCGAGTGTGCCTCAGTGATTCTGTGTGTGTGTGCTGTTCATGGCCTGAAACCCTCGCTGAAGGTTCCCTGTGATCTTGGGCACCCGGAGATAAAGTGCGTCTCAAGCGACGATGTGTGCATGTCCCTTCTACTGCTGAGACCTGCACAAGAGGTTCCCTGTGATCGGGGGCACCGGAGGATAAAGTGTGTCTCAGCGACGTGGAGTGCGTGTGCTTTCTACTACCTGAGCCCTGCGCAAGTTGTGCCTGGTGATTGTGGGCACAAGAAGATCAAGTCTGTCTCAGGGATGCTGTGTGCGTGTCGTGCGTAGCCTGAGACCCTCGTGAGGAGTCTTCTGGTTATCGTGCACCCAGAGTTCCCTTGAGTCTTAGTGACTCTGAGTGCGGGTGTAGTGTGCAGCCTGGGATCTTCCCATTGCCCGGAAAGTCAGAGCTTGCATCGGAGGCCCAAGTCGCTGGACGAGGAGAGGAGAGTGGGTTTGCGCCCTCCCAGGTAACGTCTTTCGACTCTTGGGGTGGCGCACGGGCGCAGAGGGAGACGCTCTCGGCCTCTCTCTCTGTTCTGCAGGGCGAGCCTCTGCTTCGGCTCGGATTTAGGTCCCCGGTGTGCGAGGGGAGTGGCAGCAACGGGGCCTGAGTGCGAAGCTGCATTTACTGTGTTCTATCTTACCCGTGTGGGGGGGGGGCAACTGTGGCCAGAGGCTAACCGCAGGCCAGCACGAGTGGCGGAGAGACCGCCGGAGGCACCGTGAACGGTGCTGGAGTAACTTACGTATTGCATTACTTCTGCTTAGCGGAGTATCTGATGATTGTATAACGCATTGCTTTATATTGAACAACAGACTGCCTGTTGTGTCGTATTGCCTTTGCATTAGTTTGCATAATGAATTGCCAGATAGGTGTGTTACGCATTGCACTAGGTTTGCATAACGAACTGCCTGATAGATGTGTTAGCGCCTTGTCTTAAACCTGCATCACAATCTGCCGGATTGTCGTATTACACATTGCATTAGTGTTGGATACCTAACTGTGGCATGTATATGTTCCGCATTGCATCTGTTTCGCATAACAAACTTCCTGATAACTGTATTACACGTTGTATTGCTTTTTTCCTAACAGAGTACCTGAAGGGGGACAGTACGCATTGCATTATGGGGGAATAACAGTTTACCACGTTGTTGCTTTACACATTGCATTACAGTGACAGTACAAATCACCAGATAACCGTACTACAATCTGCATTATTCTTATGTTGTGAAGTGCCTGACTGTTGCATATCGAACTGCATATTACGACATTAGGATTACATAGGATTGTTTAGTTTAGCTCAATATTAATAGGCCAGGGGGAACATTACCCCGGCGCATATGTTGGTTTATTATTGTGTGGTCGCATAGCATATCGTTTTATAAACATACTAGCAGCCCGTCCCGACGTTGTCCGGGTATGAATTGCTGCCGGCCAGTAGTATATTGTTTTGTAGGATTTCGTTTTGATAGCATTTCTTATCTGTGACGGGCCTGTGAAACGCTCCGATTTACAGTGCACTGCTGATGCACTTAAGAGTGCGCGTTCAGTAGTGTGTGAACTCGAGTTTCCCTTCTTTATTTGTCCTTGCAATATTATATAGCGCTAACTCGACAACACGGCCTGAGCATAATTTACATTACAGAAGAACACATTCATTTGTGGTAGGCACGGCGAGACAAAGGGATTTGCCTGGAATCACAGGATGTTGAGCTGATGCCAAGATTCGAACGTAGCTCCCCAGCTCTAAAGTTTGCAATTCTAGAACTTGTGGCGGGAGGTGTGTCTAAAAGTGTATGTCGGTGCTGGCCATCAATGAGAGAGACCTGTGCATTTTTCAAATCGGTGGTGAAAAAATATGAGTATGTTGCTGGAGATGTGGGCCGCCGTGCCACCAATGTACGTACCGGGGGAGGGTAAACACCCATTATTCCGCAACTTTCTTTCCGCATACCATCACTCCGCATACTTTCATTACGAAAGTACCATGACTCCGCAATGCCATTATAACGCATGGCATTACATTTAATATGCTTTTACCACGCATACATTTACAACGAAATTCGTTGTAAATGCTTGAATGGTAAAATCATGTTTTTTTAAATGTTTGAATAAGGTAAGTATGGGTATAGGGGTATATGTTTTGGGGTACTGAGGTATATATTTTGGGGTGTTTGGGTATTTTAAGGGTTCAGATATAGTTTTGGGTTATGGGGTTTAGGGGTAGTTTTAGGGTTTAAGGATAGGTATGGGTTTTGGGGTACAGGGGTATTTTTAGGGTTCAGGGCTAGGTTTGGGTTTTGGGGTATAGGGGTATTTTTAGGGTTCAGGGGTAGGTTTGGATTTTGGGGTAAAGGGGTATTTTAAGGGTTCAGGGCTAGGTTTGGGTTTTGAGGTACAGGGGCATTTTAGGGCTCAGGGCTAGGTTTGGGTTTTGGGGTACAGGGGTATTTTAGGGTTCAGGGTAGGTTTGGGTTTTGGGGTACAGGGTTATTTTTATGGTTTATTGCCAAGTTTCGGTTTTGGGGTACATGGGTATTTTTAGGGTTATGGGTTAGGTTTGGGTTTTGGGGTACCGGGGTATTTTAAGGGTTCAGGGCTAGGATTCGGTTTTGGGGTACAGGTGTATTTTAGGGTTCAGGGGTAGGTTTGGGTTTTGGGGTACAGGGGTATTTTTAGGGTTCAGGGCTAGGTTTGAGTTGTGGGGTACAGAGGTATTTTTAGGGTTCAGGGGTAGGTTTGGGTTTTGAGGTACAGGGGTATTTATAGGGTTAAGGGCTAGGTTCGGGTTTTGGGGTACCTGGATATTTTTAGGGTTTAGGGATAGGTTTGGGTTTTGGGGTACAGGGTATATTTATAGGGTTAAGATGGATTAGTGTTTAAGGGTGTTGGGGTATTTTAAGGAGTAAGGGTGGGTTATGATTATGGGGTGCAGGGGTATTTAAAGGGAGCAGGGTGGACACCCGGAGCTGGAATGTACAGAACTATTGGGCACAACGCTCACTTTTTTTTCCATAATCCCGCGCCCGCACATGCCCACGCCCCAGCACACGCCCACAGCACACGATATGAGACATGGCATGAAGGGTGGAATGTACCACACGCCCCCAGCGTTTGTCACGCCCCCAGCACACGCCCACAGCACAACGCAGACACACCTAAAAGGGACTACTTTGCTGGCACGGTTCTTTTACCTTTTAAATGTATATGGTGGGCGTCTGCATAGCCTATGTCCTTCTGCTGCAACTGCCCTTTCCAACGCTGTATTGGGTGTTGTGATTGGTGCTGTGGTTCCTGAGATTACGCGCCTCAAAGGTTTGGGCTCTCTCTTTATTATATTAGTATAGATATAGATACTTGTTTTCTATGAAACTCGTGTGGAGTCCATTTGTGGCGTCATCATTGGATTTCTGTGAGTGTAATTGCAAATACTTTACCCATTAAGCCTTGAAGATAAGCCTGGCTGCTCGTGCCAAGCTACCAAGGGTGTGGAGTGGGGGCCATCTCTGGAGGCGGCCTGTCTTTTCACAAACATTAGGGCTCAGGGGTCCCTGCTTGGCCTGCGGGACCTACCTCAGCCAACCAGGGATCTTGGGGATTCTAACAACTGGACTGAAAAAAAATCTGTTTGAAATTTCGCTAAGAATACAAGCATTGGAAATGCAATAAGTCTCATATTTGTTTAAGTTAGAGCAGGATGGCGCATCCTTGCCTTACCCTTGTATATTGGACCTCTAAGGCTGAACTGAATTAAAGTAGTGCTGAGAAGTGTGCAAAGCCCCGGAGGCTTCTGGGCACTGATTGGCACTTCACTTTTAAAGCAGTCAGACAGAGACACAAAGGGGTTAAACATTCTCGCAGTGGGGAGCAGAGAAAGCATCAGTGTGACCACAAGCGCTGCAGACATGGAGTAAGAGATCAGCAGACTTCTAGGGCCTCATTTATGAAGGCCTTGCCTCAGTTTTGCGCTGCTGAGCATCTAGGTAGATGCGTCACTTTTTAAACCCCTGCGCCACATTATACCTGCGTCAGGTATAATGTATGCAGAGGGGGCGTTCCCCCGCAAAAAGCCTCGTAATAGTGACGCAGTGAAATCTATGAGATTTCACTGCGTCACTTTTAGGACGCTGTTGCGTCA
Organism: Lissotriton vulgaris; assembly: GCF_964263255.1. Lineage (NCBI taxonomy): Eukaryota > Metazoa > Chordata > Amphibia > Caudata > Salamandridae > Lissotriton > Lissotriton vulgaris. The sequence continues at coordinate 1,462,191,005 of NC_141694.1, forward strand.
AAATCTTGCCCTTGCCTCACAGCAGGCGTAAGACTGACGCAAGCCCTTTCACATGGGGCTTGCCCCATGTGAAAGGACGCATTGCTGGAGTTGCGTCACTTTTGTGACACACTCCAGCAATGCGTCACTTTTGCGCTTACAGATACGTCAGAAATACTGACGTCTCTGTAACTCCTTGCGACATGATGCGTCATACATTAAATATGACGCATCAGGAATGTCGAAAGGAGTGCTCAGTGAAAAGGGACGCATCGCTGTTTTCACGCAGCGATGCGTCACTTTTCATAAATGAGGCCCCTAGTCCTTTCAGAAGCCAACAAGCCTCTGCTCTTTGAGGCCTCTGCATACACTTCTGGGATGTTAAAATACGCTGTTCATTTTACCTGCTGTGCAAAAATGTCACAATTCTTCAACTGCGGAGAAATACAAACAAATAAGTAGAAACAATGCAATTTTTCGCCCTGCTGAGCGGGATTTTTCTAACCGAGGTTCCAGAATCAGTTGGTTATAACATAAAAAAGCGAGCCAAAGGTAGAGTTTAAGTTGCTCTTCAGCCATCGGCTGATGGTGATTGGACTCAAAATCTGAGTTGATTAACTAAAGTCACTGAGAACCGCTGCCAGAAGAAAATACTTTTATCGAAGTGCGTAACCATATTGTTTGTGAAGATTTACAATACAGCCAAGTTATTGTTCTGCAGGGGAATAGGATGTGGTAAACAAAGAGGGGACAGCTGTATTGAAGGCTGTTTCTGGTTTAATCTGACCTCCTCCAGTGAAGGAGCAGTTGTGGTAGCTTTATTCATCCATTTACGTATTAAAGTGAAATAAAGGCAGTGTCCTTATTATATACATTTTTGTGCAGTTTTATTATAGCGTGATTTCGAACCGAAGGTATTGAAGCGCTTTCCGTGAGCACCAGCAGTTACATAGCGGATAGACACATTCATTTCTTTGAGGCACAGGGAGATTAAGTGATTTGCCCAGAATCACAGGATGTGGAGCTGATGCAGAGACTGAGCCCGGTTCCCTTGTTCCGAGGCCTTCAGTTCGGGCTGTCACCCCACATTCTCCCATACCCAAAGCATGCACATGTTCTTCTTATCCAGCTGCTTCATCAGCGGATTTGCTCTGAATCTTATTAAAAAAAACTTTAAGGGGGGGGGGGGGGGGGGGGTAAAAAAATGCACGCGTTGGTTTACACTGGTGAAACAAGTGAGGCCACTTCTACTCTGGCCCCCTGCCCCCGCTCAGTATGTGCAGACATTAATGGGCCGGCCCGTGAGACAAAGGGAGTGATACCACTGCTAAACGGAGGTAATAATCACCCATACGCCTCTAGAAATGCCACTCAGACCCCTACTGGGCCGCTGTCTGTATCAGAAGAACTTAGACAGCGCCCAAATAGCCCCCCAGACTGATCAAAAAAGCAGCCCACAGCAGCCCACGGACACCGGCCCCTCGGGCATTGCCCGAATGCCCGTGTTACCAATCCGACGCTGACGATAATACATCGTCCACTTGTCCGAAGAGGTTGCTGAAGTGGAACCTGTGATAAAACTACTGTGCTGCCAGGGCACAAGTCCCAGCGAGCAGGGATGTAAAAGCAAGGGTTAGTAGATGCTTTGCACTGATGGGGGCTTCCAGATGGGGCAACCCCAGGGCCACAAGCGCCGGAGACGTGTTTGTACACTGACTAGCCTGTAATCTAATAGACAAAGGGGGTAGGGTGGGAAACCGGATATCACACAGCTTCAGCGTCACTGTTGCCAACTCCTCTTGGCCAATGTTTCTTTCTATTTATAATGCAAAGTTGATGGCGTCAGTGATGTCAGTCAAGACCTGCTCAAAGGAATGTGAAAATAGTTCTTCCAAACAACAGATATGGCCTGAAAGTGGAACAAAACTGTACTCAGCCGGTGCTCGGAAGCCTTCAACGGGAGTGCCATATTGGCTGCAGAAACCATTCAGAAAGCAGCAAATAAAATTGAGACTGGAGTCAGCGTATGGTAAGTAGTAGGTGGGAAAAAAGTGGTTCTATTGCAGACAGCGCATGCGCGCTGATGCTCGACCTAAAAAGGAAGAGTGGGGTAAAGAATGCAATGGAGAGCTTGGGAGGGATGAGGGAACAACAAAACAAGCAAGGAGGGTGTGTCTGGGGGTAGCAACACACAAGAAAGAGAACTAGAAAACCTGTACACTCTCCGAGAGTGCTATAAGAAAAAGAAAAACGTAGTTGCCTGAATGTGAGCAGTGGAAGAATAGAAGTCATCCAATCCAGAGAATGGTAAAGAAACCATGTCCCATTGAAGGGACCATCACAAGAGGCAGGCAAGTCAATCGATGTTGACAATAAGGTCAACCAAAGGTAAGCAATGGGCGATCTCCAAGCCCACTGTAGATGTTTGGTATCGGCCACGAGAGACTTTTGTCTATAAGCAGTTAGAAACTGTTGGGAAGTAAGAGCTTAAAAGTAGTTCCCTGGTGTCAGCTGAGGAAGGTTATTAAAATGATGGTAAAGAGGGTTCCTTCAGAGGGACCATCAAAGGAAGAAGGAAAGCTATCTAACAGGAAGCACACACATGACATTTTTAAATAAGTTAACCAATGATGCAATGGGCTCTAAGTATTGATGTTGTACATAATGGGTCATTTATAATAGAAAACTATAAGCTGCCTGTAAGTGAGAGCTAACAAGGAAGAAAGGGGAAAGAGGTAAATAGAGAGTCCTTAGCTCAAGGGTCAATAATGATATGCACATAAAGGAATTCATAGAGTGGAAGGGTAAATGAGATCTGGATACAAGAGAGGGAAATAGTGGGGCAAGAGAAGTGAGAGAAAGAGAAAGGAAACAGAACTAATAGGAGTACGAAAGAGAGGGAGTGAGAGAAACAAAACTGAGAGTGGGAAACAGAGATAGAAAGAGAGAAGAAAGTAGTGAGTTACAGTGAGGACGTGACAAAGGGAGAGAAAAAAATAATTAATATAAGGAAACATAAGGGAAAAAAATAAAATAATGTAGCAAACACTTTATGACATAAAAAACAAGTAAGGGAGCAAGGGTATATGATGTAAATGAGCAATGCACAGAAAAACAAAGAGAAAGCCAGGCAGAGCAAAGTATAATCTTTTGCATTTAACAATGGGAGAAGGTGTAAAAAAAAGAGAACATAAAACATAGCAGCCCAGTAATGCAGGATCAAAGAGAGAGAAGGAGGCAAAACTAGAGGGTAGAAGGAGCAATGTGAGTAAGTAAAAGCGATTGAATAAGTGAAATAGCCATCTAGTAAAATGTAATATGCAAAATGAACTCTAGATTCTAGGAACTTTCCAGGCCTTGGAAATGGTAGGGGTGTACTAAATAACACACAGTCTGTTCTATTTGTACTAATCAAATATGAATAATCACTCAATATAACGCTGCAATTCCCACTTCAGAGTTTTTGTGGCCAATTCACAAAGTCATTCAAAAGCACTCGAAGTACTAGTACTGTAGTGCCGCTCCGCGTACTCATAAAAGTCATTATGAATTAGTCCCTTACTCTGACCATGCTCAAATGATGTACACCATTGACATCCATTGAATGAGAGCAGCTGTGTAATCAAGCAGTAGACCAAACTATGACAAGAACTGTTTGCCGTGTGCCTTGGTGCAAGTGAAAGTCTGCCATGAGACGGTGCATTGCTATAGCATCCTTTCCAAATACAGGTTGCATTGCCATTTAGTCAAACACATCTTGGATAAAACTGGAGATCTTGACACACACACCTCGAGATGTGTGCTATCAAGTGCTTTTATGAATTCCAGTCTGTATACCCTTTGCAAATCCATATTTTAAGATGTATACTACCCGTGTTATTCTTTCTAAACTGATTTAAAATATCTTAACTTATGTGGTGGTGTTTGGACCCTCCAATTCCATGGTATTGAACTCAGTCATGGACCAAAACTGCGTCTGTTCATACTCAGACATAAAACAAAGTGGAAATATTTAAACATTAATGATGTGCTCTATTTGCAGAAAATAATGGGACCTTTACAAGTGTTTTGACCATCCAGATTGGCCAAACTATTCTGTACCCACACATTAACCCTGCTGAAAAATGTTAAATGTCATCTCTTCAAATATGTTTTAGCAAAAGGTTTTACCAAATTGGGTTCTCACATCATTTCCACACATCAATTTCCACAGTCGCTTTAGTATTCTGTGTCAAAATATGTCACCCTTTTCTTTCACTTGACGTTTGTCCAAAGCAGTCTCATGGAGCAATGAGCATACAACAATCTCGGAATAGATGCTACTATTTCGTCTTTCTTGCCTCTACATTCATTTTGATTTCTTATTCCGTTCCTTCTTTGCATTACCTTATTCCTTTCCCCTAAGCCTTCATTATTACTTCTCCCTCTCGTTTACAATCTTGCCCACTACCCCATTACACCCTTCAGTTCCACTTTTACTTGAATTGAATTTGTGCATCTCAAACTTTTAGTAGCCCCACGCACAATTGTTTTAACGGGTGTAAATCCTCAGATTCGGTCAATAGGAGGGGTTGAGACCGCTAAAACACTTTTTGAAGTGAACTAAAACTAATTAATGATTCTGAAAAGATTTTCTGAACCGTTTAATGTTTAGGAAATAATAAGGAATTAGTATTTGGAAAGGGGTGTGTTTAGGCCCTTCCTTCCAAATACTGATTCTTTAGGTATGTATTACTAATTAGCAACTGAAATCTGGTCACAAAACATTAACATTTGAACATCAACGCAAAAGAGGTTGGTAACCCATTTGCAAATGGGAAAGGGTCCACAAGGGACTCCTTTTGCTTTGTAAATGTTAGTGTAAATTTAATTTTTCAGAAAAACAGGCTGCATATAGCAGCTTAGAAAATGTATACTCATTACAGTGACATCATGGGACTGGGTTTAGCTATCATTCCATTCCATTAATAGCCTGTGCCTTGTTTCAGGGATACTGCACATATACAGAACTACGCACAAGAAACCAGGACCTTGGTGTACAGTGGTGTACCAACCTCCCACCTTAGTGCCCGGAACCCCTAAACAACTAGCTACAGTGTCTCATTCATTCTCCGTACTACAGCGGAGCTATCAATGATTTAGACATCCTAGAACATGTAACTCAGACTCTCTCAGTAATCGCAGGAGCAAGAACACTCTTTCATCAACTCACTCATACTTGTCCGCAACATGAGTAATCCGAGACACAGTATAGTTTAAAATGTTTATTTTAACTAACAAGCTCTATAATGCAGTACACAAGCCAATACTAGCAGCAAAATGCATAAACTCGATATAGTGAGCATTGTTACAACTCCATAAAATATGAACGGGGAGATCATTTTATAAAGCTAGGTGAAATTAGGCCTAATGTGCCTTGCCCCCTCCCTATGCTAGAAACTAGTTTATTATAACTATAGAAGACCTCTGGGTTTTATCAGGGGGATCCCATACCTCCAGGTTTAGATGCTAAGGTGTACATCTCCGGACAAACACAGCTCTTCTCTTCAGAAGGATTTCCTTCAAGTGTCTTAACATGCCTACAATGAAATGTAATGTAATGTAAGTCGAAAATTGTAAAGCGCAGACTGTCCCTCTGCAAAGAGTATCCTGGCGCTGGTGAATTGGAGGTGAGAGGAGGTCCTAGACGTGATAGGTCTTAGCCATGCTAAATCAGTGCTAGACAGAGTGCATTGCAATATTAAAAGGACCCAATTTTCAGTAGTGCACCTGTGGCAGTATTATGTCTATCGTGCGTGGGACTGACCAACGCAGATTACCGGAGCACACTGTTTTTTTTTACCTTGAACACGCTGTGCAGAAAGAGCCTCAGAGTTCAGAAAGAAAAGTGCAAGGTATATGGTTCTCATGTATGCGAGCACAAGCAAAGGATTTGTGAAAACAAATTCATTTAGAAACGTGTGCAAAACGAGGCTACATCGCAGTCAAGCTTATACTACTTATGCTAACTTAGCAATGTACGCAGTGGATCCATAACCTCACTACACCCTCCCCTTGGTAAGTCCATTGCATGTAGTCATAGGACGAACACTGAGTTCAAGAAGGATGAGGATGAGCAGAGTTCAAGAAGTTTGAGCAGAGTTCAAGAGTGTCTAATATCCATCAAATTTTAGAGGGATGGGAGAAAATAGAAGAACTTTGTAGTCGGGCTTGTACATAGACGCAAAAAATAATAATATACGTTATATGTAAAAAAATATGCAAACACAACAGGTGATGGACCTAGTGTGGATCAATGTCACACACTCATCCCAGTCCAAAGATCTGGGCCCAAATCCATAGTTTTTTGCACTCCACACCACCCCGGGTTAGACAATGGCGATATGCAAATCAGCTCTGACCCTGTGCCCCATGGGAACAGTCCAGTCCGAACTACAAAAGCCATGTCCTTCCCAGAACGGAATCAAGCATCCGAGGACCGGACCGGTGTCGAGGTAACACCTCACATCAGCCCGGCTAGCTTGACTCCAGTGGTGTGGAGTGCCTGGGACCCACGTCTGGGCATCCCCAGCGCACTTAGGGCGGAAGATGCAAACACAACAGGTGATGGACCGAGTGTGGATCAATGTCACACACTCATCCCAGTCCAAAGATCTGGGCCCAAATCCATTGTTTTTTGCACTCCACACCACCCCGGGTTAGACAATGGCGATATGCAAATCAGCTCTGACCCTGTGCCCCATGGGAACAGTCCAGTCCGAACTACAAAAGCCATGTCCTTCCCAGAACGGAATCAAGCATCCGAGGACCGGACCGGTTTCAAGGTAACACCTCTCATCAGCCAGGCTAGCTTGACTCCAGTGGTGTGCAAATTCCGCCATAAGTGCGCTGGGGATGCTCAGACGTGGGTCCCAGGCACTCCACACCACTGGAGTCAAGCTAGCCGGGCTGATGAGAGGTGTTACCTCGAAACTGGTCCGGTCCTCGGATGCTTGATTCCGTTCTGGGAAGGACATGGCTTTTGTAGTTCGGACTGGACTGTTCCCATGGGGCACAGGGTCAGAGCTGGTTTGCATATCGCCATTGTCTAACCCAGGGTGGTGTGGAGTGCAAAAAAACGATGGATAAGGGCCCAGATCTTTGGACTGGGGTGAATGTGTGACATTGATCCACATTCTGTCCATCACCTGTTTTGTTTGCAAATTCCGCCATAAGTGCGCTGTGGATGCTCAGACGTGGGTCCCAGGCACTCCACACCACTGGAGTCAAGCTAGCCGGGCTGGTGAGAGGTGTTACCTCGAAACCGGTCCTGTCCTCGGATGCTTGATTCCGTTCTGGGAAGGACATGGCTTTTGTAGTTCGGACTGGACTGTTCCCCTGGGGCACAGGGTCAGAGCTGATTTGCATATCGCCATTGTCTAACCCAGGGTGGTGTGGAGTGCAAAAAAACGATGGATAAGGGCCCAGGTCTTTGGACTGGGGTGAATGTGTGGCATTGATCCACATTCTGTCCATCACCTGTTTTGTTTGCAAATTCCGCCATAAGTGCGCTGGGGATGCTCAGACGTGGGTCCCAGGCACTCCACACCACTGGAGTCAAGCTAGCCGGGCTGATGAGAGGTGTTACCTCGAAACCGGTCCGGTCCTCGGATGCTTGATTCCGTTCTGGGAAAAACATGGCTTTTGTAGTTCGGACTGGACTGTTCCCATGGGGCACAGGGTCAGAGCTGATTTGCATATCCCCATTGTCTAACCCAGGGTGGTGTGGAGTGCAAAAAAACGATGGATAAGGGCCCAGATCTTTGGACTGGGATGAATGTGTGACATTGATCCACATTCTGTCCATCACCTGTTTTGTTTGCAAATTCCGCCATACGTGCGCTGGGGATGCTCAGACGTGGGCCCCAGGCACTCCACACCACTGGAGTCAAGCTAGCCGGGCTAATGAGAGGTGTTACCTCGAAACCGGTCCGGTCCTCGGATGCTTGATTCCGTTCTGGGAAGGACATGGCTGTTGTAGTTCGGACTGGACTGTTCCCATGGGGCACAGGGTCAGAGCTGATTTGCATATCGCCATTGTCTAACCCAGGGTGGTGTGGAGTGCAAAAAAACGATGGATAAGGGCCCAGATCTTTGGACTGGGGTGAATGTGTGACATTGATCCACATTCTGTCCATCACCTGTTTTGTTTGCAAATTCAGCCATAAGTGCGCTGGGGGTGCTCAGACGTGGGTCCCAGGCACTCCACACCACTGGAGTCAAGCTAGCCGGGCTGATGAGAGGTGTTTCCTCGAAACCGGTCCGGTCCTCGGATGCTTGAATCCGTTCTGGGAAGGACATGGCTTTTGTAGTTCGGACTGGACTGTTCCCATGGGGCACAGGGTCAGAGCTGATTTGCATATCGCCATTGTCTAACCCAGGGTGGTGTGGAGTACAAAAATGATGGATAAGGGCCCAGATCTTTGGACTGGGGTGAATGTGTGACATTGATCCACATTCTGTCCATCACCTGTTTTGTTTGCAAATTCCGCCATAAGTGCGCTGGGGATGCTCAGACGTGGGTCCCAGGCACTCCACACCACTGGAGTCAAGCTAGCCGGGCTGATGAGAGGTGTTACCTCGAAACCGGTCCGGTCCTCGGATGCTTGATTCCGTTCTGGGAAGGACATGGCTTTTGTAGTTCGGACTGGACTGTTCCCATGGGGCACAGGGTCAGAGCTGATTTGCATATCGCCATTGTCTAACCCAGGGTGGTGTGGAGTGCAAAAAAACGATGGATAAGGGCCCAGATCTTTGGACTGGGGTGAATGTGTGACATTGATCCACATTCTGTCCATCACCTGTTTTGTTTGCAAATTCCGCCATAAGTGCGCTGGGGATGCTCAGACGTGGGTCCCAGGCACTCCACACCACTGGAGTCAAGCTAGCCGGGCTGATGAGAGGTGTTACCTCGGAACCGGTCCGGTCCTCTGATGCTTGATTCCGTTCTGGTAAGGACATGGCTTTTGTAGTTCGGACTGGACTGTTCCCATGGGGCACAGGGTCAGAGCTGATTTGCATATCGCCATTGTCTAACCCAGGGTGGTGTGGAGTGCAAAAAAACGATGGATAAGGGCCCAGATCTTTGGACTGGGGTGAACGTGTGACATTGATCCGCATTCTGTCCATCACCTGTTTTGTTTGCATATATAAAAAAATAGCCATAGATGAGCGCCAGCTGTTTTAATCCATCAGAGTGTACGAGCATTAAGTTGCAACGGCTTTCAACAGGAAATCATTGTCTTCAGTAGAAAAAAGAGATGCCACCCAGTTAAGCAAGGAGAACGAGCATTCATGATCTTCATAGGTGGGTGCATCTAGCACCATCGTAGTACAACTTGCAAAATATTCAATGTAGCTACTGTTGCAGGGATTCTGCTCCTACACAGAACTATGCATAGAGACTTGGAACCTTACAGCTGCATGCATCATTGTAGGAATTTGCGATTCCTAAATTGCGAAAATTAAGGAATCGAAATTTAGGAATCGCAAAATCCTATGCATCAAAAAATCGCAATTTTTTTTGCGATTCCCTAATTTTCCTTATTTGCGATTCCTTAATTGCGAATCACAAATAAGGAAACGCTTCATTCTCATTTTGCGAATTCGCAATTAAGGAATCGCAAAATGAGAATGCAATTTCAAGGGTGCAGGGAGGGGTCCAAAGGACCCCCACCTGCACCCCTGGAATGTCATGTAAGTACATTTTACTCACACACATGTCCCAAGGGCATGTGTGTGTGTAAAATGTAAGTTTCAAAAATGCATTTATTTGCATTTTTGAAACTTTTCGCAAATTACCATGAAGGTGTACATCATGGTAATTTTCCCTTTAAAATTGCAAATTCGCAAAAAAAATTAATCATGCATAGCATTTAAGAAATCACAAAATTTGCGAATTCTTAAATGCTATCGCAATTTGAGAAATCGCAAAAAGTTGCGATTTCTTACATTGCGAGAAATGGGAAATGAATGATGCATCCCAAAAAGTGATTTTGGAATCGCAAACGGCCGAATTTTGCGATTCGCACCGTTTGCAATTCCAAAATCGCTTGATGCATGTGCCTGTTAGTGAGTTAGGTTGTGCCAAAACTCACCTTAGTAGCCAACATCCCCTACCAGACTAGCATCAGTGTCTCATTGGCTCTTCCAAAATACCAATGATTAGACAACCCTGAACATGCGACTTAAGTTAACTCAGGCAATGTGGAAAACATACCAGTCCAAAACAGGGAGTAAAAGAAAACATGTGCAAGTTTGAAATATTTATTTCTAACGCTGTGTTCTCATGCGCTTCTTTAGAAAATGCCGCCCCACTTCTTTTTGTTTGCTCTTAATTATAAGCAACACATCACTTTTAATTTGATATGTTAGGTATATTTATTTTTACCTTTTCTTTCAATTCTCTTTTTCAGAAAAAATCTTTGATTCTATGTCAGAGAAACAACACAAAACGTATAACATATATATACATCAACTTATACACAACATTTACCAGAAAAAGAGAACATCATTACATCAAAGTATACAGTACATTCACTATACACAACATGGCATATATATCTATTTTAGACTGTTCCAAAAGGCAAGTCTCAATTCCACGCCTTATTAACCATCAGTGATTTGAAATGTAAAGAACAGTAGTAGACAAAGTCACAATCAAAAGGAGATATCACAAAACATTAATTCTGTGAGTCAGTAGTTATTAGTATTTCTAAGTTTTATCTCCTCTCTGCCGACGCGTTTCGAACTCCATACAGCAGTTATGGGTTCTCCTCAGGGCCTTGTCACTTCTATCTGCATGTGTGTAGGGAAAAAAGAACACTGTTTCAGTGTCAATTCCCATAGCCTCATGTTCTCACTCCGTTATCCTACGTTTAAAGTCCATGTTACCTTTAATGTAGCTGTAGTTATCCTATGTCTGATTCTGGGTCTTTTGAGCTGCAGTCTAAAGGATATTAAAAAATCCCATTAGAGCCAAACTCAATTCTAGCCCTACGGTCACTTTAGCAAAAACACTGCAAGACATACCTTATGCTGTCTTTTAGATCCCCATTACGTGTACCAGTCTCTACGTTCACAACTCAACCCCTCTTCAGGCTCTCCTCACCTTTGTGCAGCTTGCTGTCGCTAAACCTTCGTTCACTATGGAGGGCGGCCATCAGGAAGTAAAGGTCCGATTGACATTGAAGACACACTCCTTAGAAAAGAGGCATACCTGATTCTTATATTTATTATTTATTTTATTTTTTGCATTTGTAATGCGCGCAGATACCCACAAAGGGTTTCCCGGCACCAGGACTAAGAACCAAACAGCACAGAAAGCAAGACGGCCAGAGACCAAATTATTTATTGAAAAGCCAGGTTTTAACGCTTTTCTTAAAGCTGGCAAAGTTTTCCTCCTTTCGTATAACTGGGGGAAGGGAGTTCCAGAGGACTGGTCCCTGATAGGAAAAGGATCTCCCTCCCACTCTGGCCAGTTTAAATCTGGGTACCGCAAAGTTTGCTGCATTTAGAGAGCGGAGATTGCGTGCAGGAAAGTAGGGCCTGACTAATTTTTCCAAATACTTTGGTGCGGTTCCTGCCTTTATTTTGAACATATAGCTCAGGGCTTTGAACTGAACCCGGTTCTCCACCCTGAGCCAATGCAGGTCCTTAAGGTACTTAGACATCCTCGCTGTCCTGGGGATTTTACACAGCAACCTGGCTGCGGAGTTCTGGACAAGCTGAAGCTGTCTGATCACGGCTAAGTTGGAACCCAGGTAAAGGATGTTACCGTAGTCAAGCCGTGATGTAATGAGGGCGTTGACCACGGTCTTCTGGGTATCAGCAGGCAACATCCAGATAATCTTCCGCAGCCATTTGAGGATAGTGAAGCAAGTACCAGCCACTTTGTTGACCTGGGATTTCAAAGTTTCCAAAGTAATGGGTGGCCAGGAATCAAGCCGGCACCCTGCTGACCAAACTGGAGGCGGATCCTCTCTGCCATCCCTCGTAGGAGGATTGATATTGGCAATGATGGTCTCAATCTTTCCCACAAAATAGGTGGCAAGGTCTTGACATTTTTGGGTGGTGAGGGGGCATGCAGCAGCCATAGAGTTTGCTCCAGCTAGTTCTTTAACAGTATTAAAGAGAGTCCGTGCTTTATTAGCAGCAGTGTTAATGGTCTCCGTTACGTAACAGGCTTTGGCTCTCGTACAGGCCGAGTGATAAAGGTTTCTGGCCTTACGGTAGATCTCTTTTTTTAGAGGGTCATAGTGTTTGCGCCATTTCCGTTCAAGTGCCTTACAATTAGTCTTTTCTAATTTAAGATCCTCAGTGTACCAGGGAGCAGGTGGGCGATGTACATTTCCTCTACACCTGGCAATAGGTAGACAAGTGTCAACTGCCCTCTCCAACCATGTATGGGTTTCAAACGCATTTTTATCCATATCGCAACCCATGACAGGGGGGGATGTCTTCAATGCATTCTGCAGCTCCGTCAGATCCAGCCTTTTCCAATTTCTCATGAGGATCGGAGGCCGGGTGGAACATCGATAGTGTGTCATCGATGTGCACCCCTAAGTTTCTGACCTGGGTAGCTGGAATACGGAAAGCGCCCAGGGATGGCGACCAGTGAGTATCCTGCCAAAGGTCTCTATTTTTACCTAAGAGAAGGATCTCAGTCTTCTCTCCATTTAGCTTCAGCTGGTTCGTTGACATCCAGGTGAAGACTTCATGAAGACCTAGTTTCAGCGCAGAAGGGGATGAAGGATCCGAATTAGCAAGAGAAAAAATAATCTGCGAATCGTCCGCATAGGTCATTAGTTCTAGACCAACTCGCTCCGCTAGATCGGCGAGAGGGCGGAGATACAGATTAAAAAATAGCGGACTCAAAATTGAGCCCTGAGGCACGCTATGGGGCGAACAAAAAGTGTCTGACTGGGCCTGTGAAGACGAGATCTGAAACGTCCGGTTGCACAAATAGGATTCAATCCATTCCAGCGCTGCCCCTCCGACACCATCCTCACTCAGTCTGGTAAGCAGTCTGTCGTGTGAGATGGTGTCGAAGGCCGCACTCAGATCGAGTAGGACAAGTGCAACCGTTTGCCCATCGTCCATGAGCCCCCTAATCTTCTCGGTGACTCCCAGGAGGGCGGATTCGGTGGAATGGCCAGCCCTGAAACCTGACTGGGAGAAATGGAGCAAGTTGTTGTTCTCCGTAAATTTGGTAAGTACACCGTGAATATGTTTCTCCAGAATTTTTGAGAAAGCAGGCAGCAGGGAGATGGGGCGGTAGTTGGCTAACACCTCAGGATCAGCAGAAGGCTTCTTCAGCAGAGGGCTGACCATGGCGTGTTTCCAGGACCCTGGAACTTTTGCCAGATGAATAGAGGCATTTAATGTCTCGAAAATGATATTCAGAGCAGAGTCATCCAGTTGGCTTAGAATGCTGATAGGGAGAGGGTCACATGGGGAGCCTGACTTAATAGAGGTAGCTAGGGATTTCAAAGTTTCCAAAGTAATGGGTGGCCAGGAATCAAGCCGGCACCCTGCTGACCAAACTGGAGGCGGATCCTCTCTGCCATCCCTCGTAGGAGGATTGATATTGGCAATGATGGTCTCAATCTTTCCCACAAAATAGGTGGCAAGGTCTTGACATTTTTGGGTGGTGAGGGGGCATGCAGCAGCCATAGAGTTTGCTCCAGCTAGTTCTTTAACAGTATTAAAGAGAGTCCGTGCTTTATTAGCAGCAGTGTTAATGGTCTCCGTTACGTAACAGGCTTTGGCTCTCGTACAGGCCGAGTGATAAAGGTTTCTGGCCTTACGGTAGATCTCTTTTTTTAGAGGGTCATAGTGTTTGCGCCATTTCCGTTCAAGTGCCTTACAATTAGTCTTTTCTAATTTAAGATCCTCAGTGTACCAGGGAGCAGGTGGGCGATGTACATTTCCTCTACACCTGGCAATAGGTAGACAAGTGTCAACTGCCCTCTCCAACCATGTATGGGTTTCAAACGCATTTTTATCCATATCGCAACCCATGACAGGGGGGGATGTCTTCAATGCATTCTGCAGCTCCGTCAGATCCAGCCTTTTCCAATTTCTCATGAGGATCGGAGGCCGGGTGGAACATAGCTGCATGGGTTCTCTGAGGGTAATGCTAAAGAGAGTTAGAAAGTGGTCAGACCAGCAAATGGGGTCAGTTTTAAGCCATTTTAACTCCTGTATGTTTGATATAATAGGGTCCAACAAATGTCCTGCTCTATGAGTAGGGCCCTCATTGCGCAGTGTCATATTCAGAGCGGTGAAATCCTCCAGGAGGTTCATAGCTGTACTATTTGATTTGTCCTCCAAGTGGAGATTTAGATCACCCAGTATAGTATTCTTAAATTTAACAGCACGCAAAATGAACTAAACACTCTTTCTGAGGTGTCTAGATTGTAATGGAAGAATTGTGTGGGGCTCCACGGGGATCTGGTAATACCCCTGATTGAAGGGCATAGGAATGGTGAGGCCATGCGGAACATCGTTGTTCCCGAAACGTGTAGGGCTAGATTACAGAGAGCCGTGTCATTACGCGACTCCAATGTCATATAAACTACAAATCCCAGAAGTCTAACGGTCATGTGACCGCCTTAAGTAACCAGGCAACCTGGCCGCCGCCCTCCATAGTGAACGAAGGTTTAGCGACAGCAAGCTGCACAAAGGTGAGGAGAGCCTGAAGAGGGGTTGAGTTGTGCACGTAGAGACTGGTACACGTAATGGGGATCTAAAGCGCGCTCCGGTTTGTCTTTTAAACAGTGTGTGAACCGGAGAATAATACGGCAGCAATCACGCGGCGCACATAACGAGAGTCCCGAGGACCGTTTTTAACAAGGTTGCCCGCAGACATAAAACAAGTGGATCATGGAGTGAGACGCTCCCAAAGCCCGCGGTGAACCGAACAAGGTATGATGGTGGCAATAAGCTGTCTAACACGTTTGAGAAATGACATGAGCCCCCTAGTAGTAAACTAACTTTGCATTGCCCCTAGGTTAAAAGTATTACTGTGCCATAGGGAGACGCCCATACACGGACCCAAAAGACAGCATAAGGTATGTCTTGCAGTGTTTTTGCTAAAGTGACCGTAGGGCTAGAATTGAGTTTGTCTCTAATGGGATTTTTTAATATCCTTTAGACTGCAGCTCAAAAGACCCAGAATCAGACATAGGATAACTACAGCTACATTAAAGGTAACATGGACTTTAAACGTAGGATAACGGAGTGAGAACATGAGGCTATGGGAATTGACACTGAAACAGTGTTCTTTTTTCCCTACACACATGCAGATAGAAGTGACAAGGCCCTGAGGAGAACCCATAACTGCTGTATGGAGTTCGAAACGCGTCGGCAGAGAGGAGCTAAAACTTAGAAATACTAATAACTACTGACTCACAGAATTAATGTTTTGTGATATCTCCTTTTGATTGTGACTTTGTCTACTACTGTTCTTTACATTTCAAATCACTGATGGTTAATAAGGCGTGGAATTGAGACTTGCCTTCTGGAACAGTCTAAAATAGATATATATGCCATGTTGTGTATAGTGAATGTACTGTATACTTTGATGTAATGATGTTCTCTTTTTTTGGTAAATGTTGTGTTTAAGTTGATGTATATATGTGTTATACGTTTTGTGTTGTTTCTCTGACATAGAATCAAAGATTTTTTCTGAAAAAGAGAATTGAAAGAAAAGGTAAAAATAAATATACCTAACATATCAAATTAAAAGTGATGTGTTGCTTATAATTAAGAGCAAACAAAAAGAAGTGGGACAGCATTTTCTAAAGAAACATATATATAAGGTCCAGCCATTCCCACATTTCAAGGGCCTAACTCCTTTACACTCAAAAGTGTTCTCATGCGCAGCATCATAGATAATGCAAGCAGACATATTATCAGAAACAAGATTGTCAGCATAGTTATTATTCAATAAAATACAAAGGGAGAAAGCATGTTATAATGCTAAATGGAAACAGGTTTAAAATATACCTATATTTCACCCTCCCTTGCTAGTAGTTTTTTTTATATCTACAGAAGGTCTCTTGGGATTACATAGGCGGCTCCATAGCTCTGGTATTTAGCAGAAATGGATCACATCAGATTCTGCACCAGCTCTCAGCATACGAATGTTCTCCAAGTATGTGTTATCATGCCTATGCAGTGCATTATTAAACGGGCCAATCTCAGAGGTGGCCACAGCTGCATTTATGTTATGTCTAGAACGTGTGCTGATCAGTCTGAACAACACCCACTGTGTTGAGATAACCTTGAGAGCCGTGGCACTCACTGTTCAGACTAAGCTTACCAAGCAAGGCTGCTAATATAGAAAAACATGTTATTCTCGTGTGAAGCAAAACACTCTGCTAAACTCTAAACATTTAATAAATTGTCTGCCGTGTGCAACAGGCAGCAGAAAGGAAAAATGGCGTTAAAATTTCTAATAAACTCATGTCAAGTTAACACAGTGTAAATTCAAGGCTCAGCCCCACGACACTACATTATAAAAGATAATGCACCGCCGCACGGATATCCCATTGTCCCAACCCTCCAAGCGCAGCCGCACATGCCATAAAACCAACTCCGGAGCATTTGTGCTAATGGGCCACTAAGGAACTCATCAACAGGTCGTAATCAGGGTCGGGTGATGACGTATTGGAGAGGCAGAGATCCAACGCCCATTCAAACGAACATTCCAAGCATGAAAAGACAGGTTGCACGCAAGTGTAGTACACAAAGCGGAAGGACAGTCTATATGCAATGCTGAGTATGGCCAGTGGCAACGTGCCATAGCATTCTAGCATCCAGTAGTGCAGCAATTGTAACCGATCATGGCAATGTAGAACCACAAGGGGTGCATCCATAGCGGAGCAGGAAAATCAATAAAAGAACTCCAGCGGCTATAGTAAGCAACAGAGGTAATCCCCCAAAGATGCTGGAAAAAATAGAATGAATAAAGTACCAGGCCATGTGTATCAGACGCATTGAAGATACGATGAGTTACTTCACCGAAATGTTGTGGGAGGTTTGTATTTAAAAGGGCTTGAATCTCAGAATTTGTCATCGCTATCTGCAGGACAAATGACTCGGGCACAAAAGTGAGCGGTACCTCCTGTTGGAACAATAGCACTTTTATTCTGCTCAACTTATTGAAGTCTGTTTTTAAAGTTGGGTTGAAAGGCCAAATTGAGGTATCAAGACTCCCATGCGGAGGTAGGAAAAGCTATTTTTTACAACAAACCACGCGGTGTGAAACGATTACAATGTACAGTATGCCAACTAGCAAGCGCAACATTCCTCACTATTCAAAAGAAAATAGCTACCGTTAGTAAGCAGGGTGAAAGTGGGTTTTATAGCTGGTACCAGAACACCCTTCAAAATAAAGGCAAGATTCGGGGCGGTAACACTGCAAGCCCCATGTAACTGTATGTTTTTACAGAGAAGGGAACGTCCCAATGTAGAGTAACAAAATTCATCGGTTAGGTACACTTCTCTGTCATCGCGCAAACATCTATATGTGAAAGGCAAGGACTCCAATTTATGTAGGAAAGCGCTGCACATGGGTTCATAACGACCTATTGGGCAATGCTTCATGCACAATATAAATTTAAACAGAAAAAATGGTAAAGAGATAACCCTGTGGATGAGCCAGACAGCAGAGTCAGTCTCGGCCACGGAGAAGGGTAAAGGGTTCATCTTTTCAATATGTCAAATTGTGTACATTGCATCTTTCATGGACATAAACTTTTGTTTGTCAGTTAAATTAAAAAGTAAAAATAATGCAGTAGAGTTCAAATAATCCCATGGCACTTTCCCCATCTTAAGTGTTTGCAAAGTCCATGCAAACTGCATAACAGAATGCAACTGATTCTGACCATGATACAATACAGATACATTATCTTTTACAATATAAACAACAGACAAAACAATATTATCCAAAGTGTAAATGCGGGAAGACAGTGTGTTAACCCCTTAGTTGCGGCGGCTAATCCGCCACAGTGCTAAGGGGGAGGGGTGGGCCGCGCAGCGCTCCATGCACGTGACGGAATGGCTCCGTCACGAGCCTCGGGTGGGCTGTGCTTGTGACGGAACGCTCAGCGCAGGCGAGGAATTCGCGCCGTGCAGGCGCGGCGAGCGGGCCGTGATGGAATCGTTCCATCACCAGCACTGCCCACCGAGGCTCGTGACGGAACGGTTCCATCACGAGCACGCAAAGGGGTTAATACTATTGTCAACAACTGCAAGAACCTTTTCTAGATTAGCTTGATCTATTTCCCTCAAGCGTGATGACGCTTCAATTTGAGAAAGCTTCCGAATTTCATTGTAAGCTGCCTAAAGAAATCTTTTAGTTCTGGGAGCCCTTGATAAAATCGGCCAAATCAATATTACTGGACAACTGCGACAGGTGTTGTTTAACTGATGACAGGGATGAGCGTTGTAACCAAATTTGACACAAGTTTCCCACAGAATATATGGTAACTGAGTGTGCAGCAGCAAAACATGGATCTAATCTATCCTGTTTGTAACCAGGGATCCTACAATGAAAATGTAATTGGCAAACATCAGCAGTCGTTTGGGAAACTAACCATCCCGCTGGGTGTAAGCTTGGGACATTAAACGTAACATTCTGGAATAAAGCCCACAGCTCCTCAATGGAGTAATTAGTATGCAAGCTCCAGTTAAGATATTGAGTCAGAGTTGGGGTGGTAGGGGCATTCATCTGTTTTGTAGTTGCTAGGCCAAGACAGGTTGTTTGATATATGGAATCATTCAAAAACAGCATTTGTGTCGGGATGAGGCACGCACGATGCAAAGCTTCAGTGCTGCAAACCTGCCAGGATCTAGAACCCCAGACAGATTTCAAATGAATGGTGGCCTTCCAAAGCTATTTATAAATGAATTGGAATACAACAATTTTGTGTGAGTCCTTATTACTTAGGGATTAGATGAAATGTTTAATTTAAAATAATAGTACTCAGGGTTGAATCTATCAAAACATGTAAAATATTTACATTTCTTTAACAGGGTTTGAGAGCTGCCTTCTAATGGTGTTATATAGGATACCATGTCCCACTAGGTATCAATGTCAAAGACAGTTTGAAAATTGCATACAATATGTATAACAAGGAAGGAAACACAAGGAGTCTCAGTACATTTGTGAGAAGGTTATTAATCACCAATTTATCGGAAATGGGAAGCACAGTTAAAAAGCAGCACTGTACATGAAAGACATTCATGAAGCAACCCAAATAACACTTGGTGAAAAGGTGATGGCAAAGTGAAAGTGACGACGCAAGTGAACGTGGTGAACAGCGTGGTCGGCGCAAAGTGATTAGGAACATTCAGAAATAGGCTTCACATTGAATATACATGATTAAAATGTTCCAATTTGGCACAGTTATGTGCCTAGAGGTAGTGCGCCAAGAAACTCGCGCTGTGTTTGTCGACGGCGTTACGATCCTCTGCGATTTGGGATCCTCTTCAGGACAGGGTTGACAATGATTTTGGAGTGCTGCATGGGGAAACAGTTGAATTAGGAGATCGGGCATGGAAAGGCAGTAGCCTAATTAAGGGGCACAGGTGTGAGCCGAGTGGTAGGGCAATTCACATAAAATTGAAGAGCCAGATTAACAAAAGGCCTATCAGTGTTGGCGGTGGTAGGGCGCATGCAATTACTTGGAGTGAGTATGGAAAACTGGGCTAAGGTGGAGGACTGGGACAAGGAAGGTAAGGGGTAGCAGTGGCGAACCTGAAGTAAATGAGCGTTGACAGTGCGGGGGGGGGGGGGTCAGTCGTCCAATGATTGTAGGTCCAGGCGATCAGGGGTGAAGCAGTGATCTTGGCCGGGGGGTCCAGGTCTCATCGTATTGAGCCGGTATGGCGCCTGGAAATAAAGTCTGGATTAGGACGTAGTGAGAGATATCGGGCATATGAAGACTGGTGAGATGCCTCCGATATGGTGGTGGATCGGTAGGGGGTAGGTAGTTTACCTGAGTTAATCTGGCGCTGGAGCCGAATAAATCCGTGGCGATGGGTTCCCGCGAAGGAACACGGGTTGAATGCGGTTGTCAAAGTAAACCAGGAAGTAACCATTGGGAGGGGCGGGCCACAGGGTATGGGAGGGCGTGGGAACGGGGAGGGGGAGGGGAACAATCATAAGGGCAACGCCCATGGGCTGTTTCTGGTAACGTGAAGGAGTGGAAGGGGACGTGGGGTCGGTGGGGGAAGGGGAGGGAACGCTGCGCTGTGGACTCATGATTAAGGGAGAAGTAACAAGTACACGTGTTTTAAACAATCAAGGTCACAGTTAGTTAACATATGTTATAAATGCATCAAGAGTTGAAGGCGCAGTGAGGTATGAGTAATTGCAAGAAAACCGCACAGGAGGTCGGTTAGTGTCTTAATAGGGCCACAAAATTAAACTGGTGCTTTCAGATATCCTGTTGAACTAGGCATAGGTCAGGTTCCGGAAGTCTGAATGAAGATTCAAGTGATGACCGTGCTATTCCATTCATCAAAGGTGTTAAGGCCCCTGTTTACAGAGTCTGCAAGTGAGATCCATTTACATTCAGCTCGGTTTAGGAGAAAGTTTATGTTGCCACCTCTGGTAGGGAGTCTGAGATGTTCAATTACCTGCCACTGTAGGTCAATGTCTCGATGGCCTTTTTCAATGAAATGCGTTACAAGGGGTGCTGAAAGAACTTGGCAATTGATTCGGCATTTGTGCTGAATGATGCGCTGTTTCACCATTTGGGTAGTCTGGCCAATGTAGAGTAGATCGCATGGGCAGCGAATGGCATAAATCACGTTGGTAGTTTTGCAATTGGTGTGACAAGTTAGTTCATGTCTTCTCCCATTATATATAAACTCTTTGGTGTTGTTAGTGAGTTCACATACACTGCATCCTTGGCATTTGAAGTGTCCACAAATTGGTGCCAGGCCCCAGGCAGATGTGATGGTATTTTTGTCTTTTGCTGTTTCTGGCCACGCAATGGCATGTACCAAATGGTTAGCGATGTTGTTGCCACGTTGGTACGAAAAGAGAGGTGGATCCTGGAATTGTTTTTCGGATCTTAGCACTGCCCAGTTCTTTTTGATGATGGCACTTATTTTGTTGCTGTCTGGTCCAAAGGTGGAGACAAATGGGATTCTTGTCATTGATCTCTTGGTTTTAGGGACCAATAGATTTTCACGATGGTAGTACCAGGCGCATTTCTTGGCTCTGGTGACCAGTCTGCGGGGGTATCCTCTATGTATGAGTTTGTTCACCAGGATGTCTGCTTCGCGGAAGTAATCTTTTCTCCATTTACAATTACGTCTAATGCGTAGAAATAGTCCAAATGGCAATCCATCTTTAAGGCCTCTGGGATGATGGCTTGAATAGTGCAACAGGGTATTGCGTTCTGTGGGTTTCCGATAGAGAATGGTGCCCAATGTGCCTTCCTCGGCATGTATGATCACATCCAGGAAAGGTAGATCGTTTGCTTTATATTCACTTTCACTTTGCCATCACCTTGTCACCAAGTGTTATTTGGGTTGCTTCATGAATGTCTTTCATGTACAGTGCTGCTTTTTAACTGTGCTTCCCATTTCCGATAAATTGGTGATTAATAACCTTCTCACAAATGTACTGAGACTCCTTGTGTTTCCTTCCTTGTAATACTTATTGTATGCAATTTTCAAACTGTCTTTGACATTGATACCTAGTGGGACATTGTATCCTATATATCCTCTATACCCAGTCCCAGTTTGGTTTATGGGTTTCACTCCTGTTCTCTTTCACTGTCTAATGGTGTTAGGCAATGTTCTCAATGTGTGTATTTAAAAACATTTCTAAATGTATTAGCTTTATGCAGATAATGATGTCCAAAGTGCTGATAACAATATAAGTCGGCATAATTAGCAGTATTCAAATACAAATCCTCAGCATTAAAGGTAGCATAATACTTCAATTCTGAAAATAAAGATTTTATTGCTTTCACATCCCAATCATATGTTCTGTTTCACCACTTCTCCCATGGAAACACAAAGTACATTTGGAACATTAATAATCTCTGTTG
The DNA here is from genome assembly GCF_964263255.1 of Lissotriton vulgaris. Classification (NCBI taxonomy): domain Eukaryota; kingdom Metazoa; phylum Chordata; class Amphibia; order Caudata; family Salamandridae; genus Lissotriton; species Lissotriton vulgaris. Next base: position 1,462,213,102 of record NC_141694.1, read on the forward strand.
GCCCATGAATCTGGAAATCCACAGCATCCCAAACAATGCCTTTAGCGACTGGAAAGGCAGAGATGTTAACAAAAGTCTGGTCTCATTTCATGATGTGAGAAGACGAGTGGGGCGCTAGAGTTCCAGTCACCAAATGAACAGTAGAACAAATAATGTCCATTGATGAATAAGAAAAAAAATAGTCACAAAGCCAACAGACATGAACATAAAATCAGGACGAGCACCAACCAGGTGTATGTCTAAGGAGGGACCAAATAAGTCTGTTTAAACCAGGATATAAAAATACTACATTTTGTTGGGCCAAAAGATGAGATGGAAGTCGAGTCAAAAGAAAAACGTGACTGGCTATGGGTAGTTGGTTGCAAACCAGGCAACGACTCGCTTGTGGAATAAACATATTCAGTCTCATCAGTACAGGTGGAGACTGGTGGGGTTAGCAAGAATTAGTGACAGAGTTCATCCTGATGGCAATGTCACACTGTGTGTCCTCAGATGCGCCAAACACAGGATTCGTGGAATTTGTTGGACACAAAGCAGCTGGTGTTATACTATTCAGAATCAGCCAGATGTTGTAGCTTGACATTGTCCACTGAGATGTATCTAATATCTTTGCCACCAGGAAGCGGTGGTAAAATGACTGTACGAGTATCCTTCACACCAAGCACTGGAACCGGTGCACGATAAGAGGGGCCAAATTCTTTCCTATTCTCCACCTTCTCTCAGACCAAATCTTCAACCCTGGGTAGCCAGCCAGCTACTGGAGTCTGTAGTGCAGCATCAGTGGCAGAGGGTACATGGTCTTTCGCTAGACTGTCACAGGTTTCTTGTAAGTCCTATAACACAGTAGAATGATTATCTACATTAAAGGGTGCAGCTGCCACCGCCATGTCTAGACCATCAAGGTCCGGAACAAACATTTTTATGCCAAAGAGCATTTCGTATGGGGTCCGCCCACCCAGAGATCTTCTAGGGAGATTATTCAGTGCATGTTGCACACTGTGCCAGTGGGCTAGCCAGTGTTCCTGTCAGTACCTAAGACTCTAGCTGTCAAGGATTGCTTTAAGTCATGGTTAATTCACTCCACAAACGAATTGCCCTCAGGCCTGTACGGAGAAGAAAATTTCACCTGCACCCCCAAAGACTTCATAGCATCCTTGTACGCCTTAGAGGCGAATGCTAGATCTTAGTCAGAATGGTAGATGCCGCATGCAAAAATTCCCACAAAGACATGCAAATCCCTAATGACATTGTGAGCATCAGTACTATGTTGTGGCCAAACCCACACGAAATGTGCACAAATCAACTACAAATAGGATGTATTTATAAGCAGTATCAGAAGAAAAAGGACCACAGTGATCAAGATATATACAGCCTATAGGCTTATTAAAAATGCACAGTTGTGTTAGTGGCGGTCGTGTGACAGTAGAGGGTTTAATCTGTTGACAAATGTCACAAGAAAGCTAATAATTACGGGTCTGTTTATACAAACCAGGCCACCAGTAACGTTGCTGTAAAATGGAAACCGCTGCAGACACTCCAGCATGTGCCGAAGCCATGCCCTTGTGGGTGGCTGTTATCAAAGAAAGTCTGAGGTCAGCGTTGGGAATTAACCTGTCACCAACTGCATTAATTCTCACATATGGAACCTTGTCAGGACTTAAATGATAAGAGTATTTTGAAGGGAACCCCTGAGGGGAATTACCACCATTCTCCATAGCAGCGATTGGTGCCAAGATGTCATTATCAATCTGTGTCATGGATCTTGTAACGGCTGCAACTAGACACGTGGCTACTGCTAACTTGGCTGCTTCATCAGCCAAGCTATTGCCGACCGTGTGTTTCCCCACACGTTGGTGGCTAAGAGTATGTATAACATGCGTGAGCAGCAGACGTTGTTTAAGATCCACCACTCGAAACCAAAGCACTTTATGCTTAGTGGGCTCTCCTTGGAATCAGAATAGTCATTCTGAGACCAAAAGAATAAGTTGTCATTGAAAGCCTGAACAAAGTAATAAGAATTACTCACAATTATAGTAGTAACCTTAGGATCAGCAAACTCCAGTGCAAGCACCAAAGCGCGCAGCTCAGCCAAATGGGCGGTACAGTCCCCCCAATGCCTGTGTATGCACAACACTGGATTTGAACACACCTTTCACCATGGCACCTGCCACAATTACACAGGCCGCCGAATACGCATGCCTAGAACCTGTTGCTGGTTGTGCTGAATCATCGGTGTAAATGATACAATCGAACTCCTCAATGGACGCATAGACAGTGGAGGAGGATGAACAAATTAGGTATGGGCGGAAAATCCGTTTCGCTCGCGGATTTTGCGGATTTTCGGGAAATTCGCAATCCGCGAGATTCGCGAATCTCCCGCAAAATCCGCAAATCCGCGAGCAGCGGATTTTGCTCGCACTGCTCGCACTGTTCGCGGCTTCCCAGTACAACTTCGCGCCCCGCGAATAAGTGCTAAATTGCAGAAATACGATCTTAGCAAAACAGAAACTACTTGCCAGGTTCAAAAGTTCAGGCTCATCATTAGTAGCCATTTCCTGTAGTGCTTCCTGAGGGGCCCCTCCAGAGTTCAGTTGCCAGTTGCAAATATTATGTGACCCTGCTCTGAACCTCAGAATAGTTACACATATGCCACAAAGGTCCTGAATTACAGCTAAGGGAGACAAGCAGGAGCCAGGCTGGAAGTTAAAATCCATTAATCAGCCCCTAATTCATTATTGTCAGTTGGGGCAGGGCAGGTGTTGTAACTAATTTTGCAACAATGAAAGCACTTAGCAAGTGCAAAAGATCACTAATCAGGGCGCACTAAGGAAGCCGGTGCCAGCTAAAAAAATATTCTGTGACACATTAATCAGCCCCAAATTAATTCAGGTCACTTGAGGCAGGGAAGGTGTGCTTTGCTTTGCCGAAAATAATGTACACTGGACAACCAGAGGGTGTGGTGATGAAACAGAGGGTGGCATGGGTGGGCCAGAGGGTGGCATGAGTAGTCAGAGAGTGGCAGTGGTGACAGAGAGTGGCAGTGATGAAGAAGAGTGTCCCAAACAGGCTGGACACGTAGAAACAACAAGTTCGCAAAACTTGCGACCCGACAGGTAAGTTCGCAAATTGCGAAATTGTAAAAACACTCGCGAACTGGCAGAAACACGGGCGAACACAAAAAAAAAAAATCCGCAAATTCGCGGGAATTCGCGGATTTTGCGGATTGCGAGTTCGCAAATCCGCAAAATTCGCGAACGCGAGATCCGCAAAATTCGCCCATGCTTAGAACAAATTCATACTGCAAAAACTCCTGTGTCTGTAGCAAGGAGTCAAAGATAAACGTTACATCGGGAGATGTCAACAAAGTAGCCCACTGTATCCAATCTGGATGCAAGGCCTTCGAGTTTGGTACACTTGGCTTTGTCACTGTTTCAAGTGCAGGGTACAGCGTCATCACCAAAAGGCGTTTCTCCTGTGCCAGTGCGTGCTCCTTGGAGATCGCCATCTGCACAGCTGTCAAGACTTTTTCAACATTGGAAAAATGTATCTCGGCACAAATGTATAAATGAGATTTGTAAGCAAAAGGTACTGTGTCACCTTCATTAAACGTCAAGTAAGTGAAACCCGCAGCACCTGGTACGATTTGTATCACCAGGTTTGTGTGATTATCACGTGTTAACAAGTATTTCGATTCAAGAAGATTTGTCTGCAATGATGGCAGGATAGTTGAATGTTCCAGTAGCCAGCAAGCTTTTGAAAAAGTTGGTTGCATCAAGGCATAAAGAGGCTTGATACCTGGGCATATTCAGGAATGTATGTACGTCCGAAGTTCAAAAATCCCAGCAAAGATTGTAGTTTTTTCAGGGTTGTTGGAGGTCACAAACGTGCGCATTTCTCCAGGAAGTGAGGCACTAAGCCTCTACCTTCATTATTGAGCTCATAGCCCAAGAACAACATGGTATACTCTGCAATGTGTGATGTGGCAAAGTCAAATTTGTAACCGTAGTCCGCAAACAAAACAAACATGCGTTCGACCTGGCAGAGATGCAGCCATAATTCGTAGTCTGTGAGATAAATAATATCAACGTACGGGTACGCATCTGGGTCTATGCCGTCTAACAAAGAGACAACACGGGCGGCGAAAACACTGGGGCTGTTTTTATAGCCGATAACTAAATGCTGGAATTGCTTTTGTTTATCACCGGCTGTAAAAGCGGTCCAGATTGTGACTGAAAAATCCATTGGAAATGTCAAGCATAGTATTATATTTCTTACGAACAAGACTATCTACAAGAGCAGAACTATGGGTATTCTGTACCGCAAAAGTGCGACAATGACAGTTCAAATGACGGTAATCCAAAACTATGTGGTATGACCCATCGGGTTTGGTGACAGTAAAAAGAGAGTTATTTATCGGTGACACACATGTCTCAATCACTCTTAGAAAAAGGAACCCCAACAGCGGGTCCATCAACAAGTGGAAACCCCCAACGTAGAGAAACTCTCAAAGAGAAATTCATCAAATTGGAAAGGCTTGAAAAGACTGAGAACGCCAGATGGTGGGATAGTGCCACCTTCAAACAGTATCTCAGGTTAAACAGAGCCCCTAGGGAACTGCACTCCCAGATTTCTTCTACATTCGATGACCTTGATGACGATCTGTTAGGCTAATGGGAAGAGGCACTCACAATTAACTCAAACACACTCATCCAAATCCTAATTGAGAACGCCAAACGAAAGGTAATCAAATCACAAACAGACATTGCACAACTACAGTCAGAAATAAGGATTCTAGAGCTCAAGTCAGCTACCGAGAAAAACTATACTATTCTGAACGAGGTACTGAGCAGACACCAGAATGAGATTAAAGATATGAAGAGCAGACAATTAAAATGAGACAAGGCTGATTACAAAGAAGGGTGCATGTTCACATTCACGAGGAAATGCGATCAACTAGTTCAAACCAAAAAACACAGTGACATAACAGAAAGAGCTATTTACAAAAAGGGGTGGTGAGGGACAGAGTCTCTGAATTAAGCAGAAAACTCTCACCCAGTCAAAAGATCAGGGCTAGATCCAACACCGTTTTTTAGCTCACTGCACCATCCCAGTTTCAGAACCCGGCTGTATGCAAATTAGTCTGTTCCTGTCCCAGTGCATGATGGGAACAGGACAAACCAAACTACAGAAGCCAATTCTTACACTGGGAAGGAAACAAGCTCCCGGGGACCGGTTTCTGGCATTACAGCCGTCTTCGGCCCGGTTTGCTTGAATCCTGATGGTGCAATGAGCAAGGGTCTCACATCTGAGAATACCCTTCCACGCTTAGGGTGGACAAAAATATTTACAACAAGGGGTGGTGAGGGACAGAGTCTCTGAATTAAGCAGAAAGCTCTCACCCAGTCAAAAGATCAGGGCTAGATCCAACACCGTTTTTTAGCTCAGAAAGAGCTGACACATCCTCCATTTCCACCAGCTCGTCGTCTCTCAACACACTCCCTAGTCAGGGGGACCCCATACCTCCAGGTTTAGATGCTAGGGTTTACATCTCCGGGCAAACACAGCTCTGCTCTTCAGAAGGATTTTCCTCAAGTGTCTTAACATGCCTACAATGCAATATTAAAAGCACCCAATTTTCAGTAATGCACCTTGGCAGTGTTATGTCTAACATGTGTGGGACTGAGCAATGCAGATTAACTGAGCACATTGTTTTTTTACCTGGAACACACCGTGCAGACAGAGCCTCAGAGTACAGCAAGAAAAGTGCAAGGTAGACAGTTCTCATGTGAACGTGGACAAGCAGAGGATTTGTGAAAACAAATTCATGTAGAAACGTGTGCAAAAGGCGGCTACATGGCAGTCAAGCTTATACTACTTATCCTAACTTAGCAATGTACGCAGTGGATCCAGAACCTCACTACAGCCCAGGACAAAAAAGACTGTGACCAGGACTGTTTTAAAGAAGCAAACAATTACTTCAAAGAACTGTTAAAAATGTATGAAAAATATTAATATCAATAGCTGATCTTACCCGCCAAAGCAGCCATGGCCGATGAAGGTAAGAGCGGTGGGGCAAGGTGAGGGGGGATTTTGAGAGACCATGAGGGATAATAAATATTTATTTAATTTTCCTTTTTTATCGACTCTTGAAATCCCCCCTCACCTGACCCCACCAACCCACCACCCCACCACTCTTATCTGCATTTACCTGCAGCGGCTTGGCTGCACCAAAGATGTTTCTGGTGAATCAATGCCACTCTTCACCAATAAAACCATCCCACTCAGAAAGAACATTGATACTTCTACACTATCCAACCCTCCCATCCAATTAATTCCAAGACTTTAACAAGCATTGAATATGTTCACACGACATAGATTTTATTTCTAAATGCTTTGGGATATATATTTACATCAATCCTTAGTACGCAATACATACACACCATGTGTTATTCCGTTTATGTTGACCATGTTAATGTGGGCCTCAGTTTAAAGTGACTCACGCTTAAGTTGACATGACTGTCAATCTGAGGTGTGTTTTTCCCCTTTCTTGTTGCAGGAGCCATGCTGTACCAGCCAACATTAAATAAGATGTATCTCTTGTTTAGTTTTCAGGGGAATGCTTCTCTGTGTATGGAAACTGGAGAGTAAAATATTGAGCCCAATACATGTACATGCGAACGAACTGACAAAATTTTATTAATCCACTACAGAGATCCAGTTGAAGGCAATGCAGCTGAGACTCCATTGTGTGGTATCTGGAAATAAGATTCAAATCTTAATTATCGAAAAATGACCGACCCTGATTCGTTCTCTTCATTGAAATAATAGGAAGCTGAATCTCTCTAAGCAGGCATGATTCTACAGGGCTTTTTTGAGTTTGTAGATTCATATGCCCTTTCCATTCTCCTTAGAGGAAGCACTTTCCATAATCTCACTCAAAAGAGTTAGACCCATGGGCTAATCCCTTCCCACTAACTTGATTGAATATTTATTTGATTCTGCCTTTAGAGGCTTTATTTTTTGACACTTTCTGCCTGACTTCAAACTTTCCCGACTTTGCTAACTCAGCAAATTAGGGAATTTCCCTTTAGGGGCAACTGTGCTTGCTTTGGTTTACATTATGACAACTTTAAGCAGTTTGGCCTTGTATGTGCCATTGATTCGAAATATATTGACTAATGCATTAATGTATTGATTTCTGACATGGCTAATTTGTATATTTGAGTTTATAACATGCTAATCTGTTAATAAATAGTACTGGTTTGTAAATGTACCACTCTCCATCATTTTTGTGGTGCCAAATGTGATGCAGAATATTAAATGGTGTTGATATGTTGTGTCATGCCTCAGTCCAAGACTACAGGTTCGTCCACTTGAGTGTGACTTATACTTGAGTTTACACCAGATATCGGCACGGTGCAATTTTGCTGCAACAAAAGCCCGCCCGCTTTCTAGACTTTCACCAACATTGAATATGTCCACCCAGTAGTGGACTCAGGCATTGCCAAGATCTGAGCCTTCTAAAAGTGTTTCTATAATTTCTGGCATTTGCAAGTCTGGTACCAGACTACTGTAACACAAAAAGTTGCAGTCAGAAATGAAGCGTCCTTAATACAGTTTATCCAAAATATCATTTATAAATCGGATCGCTTCATTGGACATACTAATAGAAAGTCTACAACCAATGGGACAATATGTTTGTTAAAGATATTTAGGACACACTAGTTCTGTCTGACTCTATTTGTTAATTATATTCCGATACACAACCCATTTGCAATGATCAATTTGATTTGGGTCTACCAGCTTTAACCTCAATATATCAATGCCTGGCTCTCCAATCATGATATTTGTCAAAAATTCAAATTTGATTATATCACTCTTACCATTGAAAAAAATCCAGATACGTAGCCCAGTTTAATTAAATACATTTCTGGTGTTTTTCTTTTATAACAAACCGCTGCAGATTGTGGTCACACTTGAAACCAACAACTTACTGAGTGTTTTCCAGTCTGCGTTTAACCCCTACAGAAACCACCTTTATGAATATTACAAAGAACTAATAAACACAGGAGAGAAAGTTCAAGTGTGTGCATATATATATTCAAACTTTAAATAGATTCTTATTATGCAGGAAGTCTCCTTTATTAATTGAAGCATGATTCAAGGCATGAACAACATCACATCATCGTGGTCTTCAGATCGTTACACTGGGCAGTTGATAAAATAAAGCTGTTAAATCTGTTGGACTTTGCAAGACACCAGTCACCCCAAAATTGTGGCAGAAACCATGTCTTCACATAGCACTTGCTGTACTAACTTGATGTGTACCCTAAACCCAAGAACTTAGAAATACTGAAAAATGAACGCAATTAGTTTGTGGCTGCATGTATTTAAAACAAAGCCTATAGGTCTGGCAGGCTGCTTGCACCCCTTCACTTACTATTTTCTCTCAACAATAAAGTTAATTCGAGTCCAAAAGTACAAAAGTTCTTGGAAAAAGCATACATTAAAAGTTATTTTCAGATGTGAAAAAACAAGTGATAGAATTATTAAAACATTACTTATAAATGGAAGTAAAGGCCAGCATTTGCTTCCCCTGTGCTGTTATTCATTAGAAATCTTTGCCCTGTTATTACCTCTGCAACTTCCAATCTTGCGAGCCAAGTCAGCATTTATGTGTTTGAAAGTACTGCTACAGGAGTACTCTTTCATGTATTGTATACTCTTTTATGTACTCTTATTTGTCTTTGTGAATCGGCCCTGAAATATCTAACTAAAAATGCAAAGAGTGCAAAGTACATTCTGCTTGTACTATTTGTACTAATGGTATCTAAATATGAGTTTACCAGTCAAAATGTATTCCCATTTTGATGTTTTTTAGGGTCGATTCACAAAGGCATGTATCAATACGCAAAAGAGCACTATATTACATTTGTGAATGAGCCCCCTGATGTATTTTTCTGAAGACAACAGTGCTACAGTACCTCCCCAAAAACAAGGACATCCGGAAGATGTATCAGCATAGGTTCCTGAACGTCTTTTATAGAAAATAAATAAAGCAGTTCTGTTAAAAAACATTCAGTGAATGAGCACAGTCGTCTGTAGAGGTCTTTGCCCTCTGCACCATGTGCAGCAGGTGACGATAGTATCAATGCACAACAACCTTTATCAAAAGCCATGCGATATGAAACTCTATCATGACCTGCAAGGTTAACTCAAACTATTGAGATACACGTATTATTAATAATCAATTCCGCGAAACACAAAAGTACAGCGAAAATGGTCATTTTGATTGCACTTGCTCACAATCTAACATATGTCAGTACTACCATGGCCTGACAACCCACTGCACACACTGGTGTTCTCTGAGTTGGCAAAGGCAGTTCCACAGTTTTCTTTCTTTTTTTTTTTTACCAGGGAGAACGAGGAGAGCATTTATAATGTTTTCCTACCCGGGTCTGCCAAGCCTCCCATGTCTGTCCTGGATAGGATTTGCATGTTTTGGACGGCCAGTCCTAAATCGGGTCGCCCTTACACGCTAATAACTTACAGGTCTATTGCAGATGGGCTACTGCGTTATCGGTTTACATCGATGGAGCCAACTTTAGCTCATCTATCAGAAACCCAGCAGTTCCTCCCATGGGTTTTGTTGATTTATGGTTAGGCTCCCTCGTTGCCAATGCTAAGTGAAGCTCAAGGTGTATATGATCCTTTTGTTAGGCACCACAAACAGTGTTTTATGATGTACTGCTTCTGATAGAGGAACACAGTCCTCCATGTCCGTAAAATTATTATGAAAAGCACAGCATGCACAATCACTTACTGAACACACACAGTAGGTCTTGAAACTCTCCCTTTTAAGTTATATTGTGTAATTGTATTCAGTTGTGTGATTCTTTACTAAATCTTACCACATTATTGGCTCTGCCATTGCTCAATAATCCTAGTTACACTGGGCCCGATTCACAGAACTAATTTAAGACAAAATCCTAAACTTTTGGTATTTACAGAAGGCACTTACTCTTTTTGGTATTCACAGAAGGCACTTACTCATTGATGAGTAAGTGCCATCTGTGAATTCCAAAATGAATAAGTGCACTTACTCATTTTGGTTTTAGCAGAAGGCACTTACTCATCAAGTAAGTGCCTTCTGTGAATTCCAAAATGAGTGAATGGTAGTAAGAGTAGGATTTTGTCTTAAGTTAGTTCTGTGAATCGTGCCCTCTGTCTATAAACCAAGTAGTTTGTTTGTCGCTTTTCACATACCGGGACCTCAGTCCAAACTATTAACCACAATATCCTCACCATCCCTTGAACATATTATGATGCAATGCAAGCATTCAGTCATAAAAAGCTCAATTAAAAATTGACCTTTCTAATTAGTTAGCAACAATTAGCAACATCCATTGCACCGCACTGCTTAACTTCTTGCCGAGACACTATTATACATGATTATTCCATTAGATCTCTTCAGTAGGCAATTTAGATAGCTCCATATCAATTATAGCATAATAAGCACAGCTTCCTATCATGTGTTTCTGTACAAGAAGGAATTCATACACAAACATCGCTGTATTATTTTCAATGTCCCTGATGGTATCGGTGTGTCACGAATTTAAATAGAAATAAAATGACAGATAAACTATATAATAAGAGTTAAACACTGAAGTAATGTTTTGAGGTCATAGACATTATAAATAGCACTCCCCTACCAAAACAAGCCAATCTTTGTCTAGTAGGCATTATTTGTATGTTCTCTTATCCTCCTACAAACTTAAACATCAGTAATAGAGCACGTGTTCCACTGGTCAGAAAAATACAAATGTACGTGTAAGTCACAAGAGACACATAAACACAAACACAGAGGCACGCAAGCGTACACACAAGTGTGGCTTCTTTCAGTTCCAAAAGGCTAGCTAAATAGCATAAAAGAGTTTAATAAATGCCGACAACTGAACATACAATTAATTGGAATCTGTTTGGGTTGTTAAAAGAGTATTTTGCCTTATTACAATCCTAGTCAAAGAGTTTGCATTAGTACCTGCCAGAACATTGCATATGTCATGCCTAATGAAGAGCTCCCACAATAAAAATAAAAAAACACAAGGGGACCCCCAGAACAATTTTATGACTGTAATTGATTCTAAGTGAAAATTGTATTTATTCACTTTGCATTATTGGGTCATTTCCCTATTGGACTAATGTTTGTAAATAATAATATTCTGAGAAATGCACTTTCTCAGCTTCAAAAATTGAATCTTTTTATTATCTATTCATCATGAGGAAAAAAGTTCATTCAACCAAAAGCTCCATTCAACAACGCTTGATTCAAAGATATGAGAAATACAAACAGTTTAGCTGAACCGCTGGCCAAGTCCCCTCTACATCAGTCTTATGCAAATGTTGGTTCTGCTGCTCCAATGGGGACCATACCTCCCAAGCTGCAAGGACATGTCCCCTCTAGAAAGAAGCAAGAGCAACCTAATACTGATATCAATCTTGTTTGGCCTCATCTTTAAGGTGCAGCTTGAGTCTTTTGGTAAAGTGATCAGAGGACCTTGCTTTTAATATCTTTCAGGCATAAGGCTTGTTACTGAGGATAACAAAAAAAAACAATGGGTGGAAACTTGAAATTAATATCAGCCACTTGTTTTTAATCTTAACCGCATTTCAGTCCATAACAGTTTAGTTTCCTGTGCTATTGCAGATAGGGACTAGCCTTATGAAATTCAGACAATGTTATGTTCCATATGGAACATACCAGCCCAAACTGGCAGACTTCCTCAAATCTGATGGGAACAAAAGGAACCCCAGATCTATTTCATGTTGGTCCATGTTGGGGCTCATCATTAACATGCAGTTTGAGCCAATGAGACAACAAAGCAACCTGAGATGGGTTATGAGTTATTACCTTTCTATGTCACATCAATGAGGTGCAGTTTGAGTCTAATGGTACAACGAACACAGGAACCATGTCTGGGAATTCTAATCACACCTAGGGCATCTCACTGACAATAACAAAAAGTTACAGATGGAGTGCTTTAAATAATCTCAGGCACGGATTAATTTAAGCACCCCATGTTTGAGTTGTTTAAGTGATTGAGAGAACTTAAATCAAAACAGGAGTTACTTACACCGTGTCTTACTTTTTAAGCTCCAAATTTACAAATATTTTAAAGATACTGGGCAAAATAAAAACTGTATTTGCAGTGCAAAATAGTATTGTTCAGTGGATTCTCTAAAGGGACAGTAACATATTCATGCAAATTCAACACACAAATATGCTAGTTTTATTATAATGCACAGTTATAATATTTAGTTAAACGTAGGTGTGAGCTCACACCCTAATATTTTCATGTGTTTTTCATTATCCACATGCTTAAATAATGGATTGTAGGGGTGCTTTCAGGCTCAATGAAAACGAAGGGTCCTATGTTTGTAAATATTCGATGTGGAAGCAAATATTTTGTTCGTCAGTTATAATGTAACATTTATCATATTGATATGTATGGCTCTCATAAAGAGCCTCTGTCTTTTACACCAGACTCTAAATCTGGTAACTCACTGCTGTGATGTAGAAACAGTTGATAACATTTTTTTTACACACTGTTGCTACTTCATAAATGCCTTAAAGGCCAGGCTGACTGGGCTCTCTGAGAGTCTGTCCGCACAGCACGGTTTGTCTGCTTTGACTTAAAGCACAGCTGCAGGAGGGGAAATAAAGGCAGAGAAGGTGGTGGGGGTTGGTTGAGGATGGCAGGTAACGCATTCCTTTTTTCATTTTGGTCAGGGATGAGCGGCCATGTAATGTATGGCTCCCTCTTCCCTCCTCTGCCCTTGCGTAGCAATTGGGAGCAAGGGCAGATGATTTTGTAGGACCTACATAAGATAAATCCTAGATGGGTAAAAAGTGAATCACAGGGGTATTTTTCTCCTCATAGACTTGAGCTCCACACTCTTTATCTATTTGATGTCATTTAGAACCCCGTCAGTGAAAAACATCTCCAAAATTTACTGTTACTCATCTCTCATCTCTAATATTTTATATTTGGGATATATTTTTAGTTTATTATGGAATAGTGTTTTAGAGGTTTCAAATCATGAACTGTAATGAGAATTGCATTTTGCCAATTTAATATAGTGTAAAATATCAATACTAAAAATATTCGGTTCTTATTCAGTTCCTTATGTAATTGATATTACATAAGGATAAAATCCGCTGGTTATAACTACAATTATTTTTCAAAGTAGTCAATAAATGTGCACATCTATGCAATTAAAATTTAGAAGCATTTGTGTATCTGTGCTTAAAACAGTTTGGTATATAGAGTACTACTCGATTTCTTTTTGATGGCTAATGAAATATGTTGGTTAATCGTTTACTTGTTTAAAGTGGTAATTTTGTCCACATTGCACTAATGTTTATTCTCACAACTGGTATGTCATGATTTGAACTCTCGTCCTTTACACTGAGAGTACCGCAGATCCATTTGATCACTTAATTATGGTAGAGTTGAGACACTAATTTTAATCTGTGAAACTATCTTAAAATGTTATGACTTATTGAATAAATGAAATCTATTACATAGTTCAGTTTTGCAGTGAGAATCAATAAGGGATTTGTAGTATATTGTATTGAAGTATATTGTGGATGCATTTCTATATTTTACCTCTGGTGGGGTGTTTAAGCTCTTAATGGCAGGCAGCAAGCTATTCCGGAAGGCAATGTTAGTGTGGTGGTTATTAGTTATTGTTAGTTATATTTGGTTATTGGGATTAGTTTTGTGCTCTCTGGAAATTGTTCCATGTCTTTCCTCCAGCTCCTAGGTGGTAGATTAGGTCAATAGTAGTTAGGTGTGAATATTAATGTGAATTCATGCAAATGGAGGATCGGATTGGTAGGTAGGTTAGAGAGGGTTATCGTTTGATTGTAGGGAATGGTTCCAGAGAATGAGAGTTTTCGATTGATGAAGAGAGATGTGGCCAATTTGCAGAAATACAGTGGAGAGTATGGCAGACAGGCATGTGACAGAGTAGGCAATTTTAACATATCGCGAGACATATAGAGGACTGAGGATAAGGGGAGAGTCACTGATAGAAAGGAAGAATACAGAACAATCATTAGATTTAGTTCAGGTGAATTATAATTTAGGGTTTTAGAAATATCGTGGGAGGAGCTGATTTGAGATAGCATATAATCTGAGGAGTTATGGTCTATAGATCCTGTATAAAGAAGGGTGGGTGGTTGTCACCCGTGGGCAGGTGCTATCAATAGTTGTCTTGTTTGGCAATGATGGGGTTGAACAGTTTATCCTTTGATAGGCTGCATTATTATCAAAGATTATTTCTGTTCTCTCTGACTTTGTACTTGACTTTTTCTAATGTGAAATACTGTGTTGTATGGTAAACACTGGTGACTGGTCCTTTAGGTTTGTCAAGTATGGCTTGGAGAAGTGGACAATCTCTGTGATTTACATGCATCCATTACATCCATCGTTCTTTTATGTAATTTTGAAACAAATGCATTGGTGGTATTTGTTTAGGGGGTACTGTTCTTCCCTGATAGTAAGATAGATTGTGCTAATTTAGTTCTAACTTGATCTTAGAGGGTACTACATTGGAATCTGTTTGTAGGCAAAGAGGGCAGAATGTGCAAAGGCACTCATGAAGTGATAATTTCGTTTCTGAGATGGATAATGCTGGGAATAACCTGGTCTAAACTCTTCTCTGAAGTCTGAGTGATTTTCAAAGGCTCTAATCTATGCAGGTAGGCATAGTTTGGCAGCTTGAACAGAGAAGGTAGCACAACCAATATTTTCTTTTTGTATACATGTGATGCCAGCCTTGAACGCAAGTTTCTTGGTTGGAAGTATTTGGTGAATTGTAATTGAATTGTGTTTCCTTGCTGTTTATCACTCTAAGAGTGATGCATATTAGTTTCAAAAAGGATCTTCTTGTAGGTGGGAGCCAGTGTAGAGTGTTCAGGACTGGAGAGATATAGGTTAATATATTAACATTTAGAAGTAGTCTTGAATTCTTTTCAGCCTTATCATGTAATGCTGTGGCATAGTCCATCAGCGTAATCAGGTTTAGAGAGGGTGAGTGATGGTGTTGCTTGTTTTTTTTTTTGTAAACAGTTTTTATTAAGAACAAATCAGGGCATAATTCAGACTTACATTGCATATAGTTATGATGATTGTACCTCATAATTAATAGCATTACAGCAGACATTACAGTGATAAAAAAATTCAGAAATACATGTGTCTTATCACTCAGCTCGGTGTCCCCAGCCCCTCCCCCTCTAATCCGAATCATCTTTACCTTCAGACGATGGTGGATCACATAAAAAAACCCTATATTCGTTCCAGGACCCCCAGATTTTGCCCCACTTACGAGGACACCCTCGGTTCGAATACACCACTTTTTGGCCCAGCATCGCTGCATCAAGATCCTTGCACCCGTCATTAACCACCGGTACCTCCACAGATCCCCAGTATTTGGCTATGTTCCTTTTTGCATACATTATCCCCAGTGTCGCCCAGTCCTGAGCAGGGTGGGAAAGGTCGTTTGGGTCCCATATGTTCAGCAGGCAACACCTCGGTTCAGGCGTCACGAAGTCTTTCACTACCTGTGACACAGTTCTCATGACCCTGGCCCAGTACGCCTCTATCTCAGGGCATTGCCATATAGTGTGAAAAAAGGTTCCTTCCTCTCCACATCCCCGAAGGCAGAGACGGTGTTCCGCCCTCCCCATGAAGTGCAGAGTGACCCTATTGTAGTATACCCTGTGGAGTATTTTTAGCTGCACCAGGTGCAATCTGGCGGGTATGGCTACTTCGCGCGGAGAGGACAGTGCTGTCTGCCAGACCGCCTTATCGAAGTCTCCCACGTCAGTGGACCAACTGTGTCACAGTTTAAGTGTCAGGTCTGGCAAGTTATTAATTATTTTACGATATGTGAAGGAGGTCGCTTTTTTGAGCATAAGTTCTGTAAGTAGCCGGTCCTTTAAAGGTGTGGATTCAGGCACTTCAGTGCCAGGTGGGAAGACAGACAGCAATGCATGACTAATCTGGAGGTGTCTGAACTTTTCAGTGGGCGCTAGGTCATACATTTCTTGGAATTGATCAAATTATATTACTGCACCTTGTTTCCATAATTCACCTACTGTGGAAATGCCAATTGTGTCCCAGACCTTGAATCCTTTACTATTACAAAGTTTACCCAGCTGCCGTGTGCACCAGAGCGGCGTCATTTGAGTTATTACATCTTCACATTTAAGGCGACCCTGGGCTTTGTACCAAATACCTACCGTGTGTGCCGTGGGGCCCAAGAGGGAAGAGGTGCCTCTCCTGTCATATAGTGCAGGGAGAACTCCTGCCTCTCCCAATTTGTATCTGTCTGCCTGAAATGCCGGCTCCGTCTGGGGTGCATGAAGCCATTGGTTAATTATTTTTAAGTGGGGCGCCCACCAATATAGCTGTATATCCGGCAGAGCTATACCTCCGTCGTACCAACCCCTGACTAACTTGCCATGTGATATGCTCGCCAGTTTATTACCCCAGAGCAGGCCTGAGACCAATGTGTTTACAGTTGTGAAATATTTCAAGGGGACCAAGAAAGGGGTATTTTCAAGGATGTATAGCAGCCGAGGATGTGTCATCATTTTATAGAGGGCCGCCTTGCCCAACAGGATCAGGGTCAGTACATGCTTTGGCGTCACCCACACACCCAGGTACTTAAAGGAATCTTTCGTTACCCGTAAGGGGCAGTCCTCCGGAAGCAGCGGGGCAGGTCCCTTGAGAACAAACAAGACTGATTTAGACCAGTTGATGGTATAGCCAGATGGGCGCCCAAAGATTTTAAAGATATCCAGCAGCACTATGAAAGACCGCCTGGGGGATGTCAAATATAGAAGTACGTCATCTGCATACATTGAGATGCGGTCCTCCCAAGAGACCGTCCAGTTCAATCCCTTAATCATGGGATCCCATCGGATCCAGGCTGCCAGCGGTTCGAATGCCAATGCAAAAAGCAGGGGGGACAGCGGACAGCCTTGACGCGTTCCCCTGCTCAGTGCGAAATCACGGGAAATGTGGCCGTCAGCCACCACGTGTGCCAGGGGGTGTGAATAAAGCTACTTCACCCAGGCACAGAATTTGGGACCAAACCCCAAATGCCTAAGAACCGTGAACAAATATGTCCATTCCACCAAATCGAACGCCATGCGAGCATCCAGAGCTAGCAGTACTGCAGGCTCTTGTATACACTGCTTGCGGGCTATCACTGCATGCACCCTCCGCAAGTTAAGAGCAGTGCTTCTGTTGGGCATACACCCAGATTGGTCCGGGTTGGATTAAAGTACTAAGATGAGGTGTCAGGCAGGAAGCAATCAATTTGGCCAGGATTTTGGCTTCCTCATTGAGTAGGGATATGGGACGGTACGAGGAACATTCGTCTAGGGGCTTATCTAGTTTAGGTATCAGGACTATGGTGGCCATACTTTGGTCTTGTGGTAGTTCCTCCGACTCCAGGCTATTAAAATACATCGCCAGGAGGTGAGGGGCTAACTGGTCAGAAGCACGTTTGTATAATTCCCGATTGTAGTGAGTGGATGGGTGACCGAACCTCGTCAATCGTGAAGTCCGCCTCCAAAGACTGTGTTGCTTCCTCGGACAGAGTCAGCATTTGGATATCCTTAATATATGTTTGTGCCTCTTCTGTTGTCATGTCGGAGTCCGAAGTGTAGAATTGCGTGAAGTAGTCAGCTAAAATGTCTATCCCTTCAGGAGTATTAACAATTGCGCCAGCTGGGGTGCGAATCTGAGCTATAGTCCTTTGCGCTTTTTCCCTCCTGTCCAGCCACGCTAACAGTTTGCCCACCTTATCTCCCACCTCGTAGACCCTGTGTCGTGTAGCCTGAATGTGGAGTTTAACCTGTTGACTCTGGCTTTCCCTGAGTGCGGTCTGTTTCAGATGCAGGAAATGTGCTGTCTCCGGAGATAGGCTTTGCTCATGCTGTTTTTGGAGCACAGCCAGCTCAGCCTCAAGCCTCTCTAGGTCGCCTTGTGCCGTCCGCCTATGGCCAGTTATGGAGGCGATTGCCTGCTTCCTGATCACAGTCTTATACGCCTCCCACAGAATACCAGGGGATTGCACAAAGTGCTAATTTTCTCGAAAGTAGTGTGTGGTGGCTTTAATGATTTCTTTTACAGATCTTGGGGACCTGTAGGTAACCTGTGTGATGGGAAAAATCCTTTTTCTAGCCTTCGTGTGCACAGTGTAGGTCAAAATAACAGGTGAATGGTCTGATATACCACTGGAACGTATGTCAACCTCTGTCAAATGCGAGAGCCCGTCAACAGAGAGGAAGAAGTAATCTATGCGTGAGAGGCTATTGTGTACCCCTGACTGGAACGTGAAGTGTTGCTCTGTGGGGTGCTTGTGTCTCCAGGCGTCAGTGAGACCCAGTGCGTCTATGAATCCTGACAGGCTGGAGCTGCCTGCCGCCACCAGTCTACTTGGGTAACGATCCCTGGCGCCATCTACAACGGCATTAAAGTCACCTTCCATAATCAATTCTCCCTCTGGGGGGCCCAATACGAATGTGCTGAGTGCTGGAAGGGCCACAGAGTGCAGGGCAGGAGGGATATACACAGACACAATATTAAACTTTCTCCCCTCCCATTGACAAGAGATAGCCAAAAACCTCCCCTGTGTATCTGTCCAGGTATTCTGCACGATCAAGGGGAATTGTTTATGGATCAGGATGCCCACCCCTCTAGAGCCCGATGAAAATTCAGAGTGAGCAACCATTTTATACCCCCAACGATCCATGGCTTTGCATGCTGAGCCCATGAGGTGTGTTTCCTGCAACAACGCTATCGCGGATGCAGTGCGCCCTAGGTATTGCTTTACAAGCCCCCTTTTGATTTTATCCCCCAAACTATGGACTTTCTAAGTGAGCAACGTTAAGGGGACCACCGGGGCCACCAATGGTACATCTGTACCGGCGCTAGGGCCAGCCAACACTGTATTCTGTGCCATAAGCAGAGTCTCTAAGTACACCGTTCTTAGTGCAACGCACCCTCACAACACCACTGTATGCAATGTCCAGCCGTCTTCGCCCCACATAAACAACCTTTAAACTTTGGAAAACACCTGGAAACTTACCCATCCGAACCACCCCCCACCCTACTCCCCTGCTTGACGGTAGAAAAACAACCCACCACCCCAACAAAGCAGAGTGCTTAGTACCCGTCCCCATTCTGTAACGAGAAGAGGGGAGAGAATGACATTCCAGCCCCCATCAAGCCCGGTACCTCAACATTGACCAGTACCCAGGGTCTCAATCTGAGTTCAGTAAATCTGAGTGGAAATGATCATCTCCGATGTGTTCATCATCAGCATACCGGCAAGATTATTCCACAACTTTAGACTGCAGAGGAAAATTACTTGCGTGTAACCACTGCAACCATGTCTCGACACTCTCTGCCATCCTTCCAGCCAGTCCTCTACCTCCTCAGGCATGAGGATAAACCATACCTTGCCACCATCTTCTACTCTCAACTTGGCCGAAAACAACAAAGAATATTTTATCTCCCGTTCTCTTAGGGCTTTCTTCACTTCTGTGAACCCTCTGCACTGCTTTGAGACTGCCGCTGTGTAATCCTGGAATATGTTGATGTTAGCATTGTCAATGCGGCTCTGTTGAGCACTGCGAGCCGCCTGTAAGATGGCGTCCCGGTCCCAAAAAATAAATATTCGCGCCAAAACAGGGAGCGGCAGGGCCCGGGCTTCGGCCGGCCTGCGGGGACCCGATGTGCTCTTTCCACAGAGAAGAAGTTTGATAGCCCTTTCGAGTTGGAGATGGACCGTCACTAATTCCTCCACGAAGAGGTCCAGGGCAAGGTTCCCCATTCCCTCCGGCACGCCAACTAGGCGTATGTTGTTCCGTCTAGAGCAACCTTCCTGATCCTCCAGGCGTGCCTTTAAGAATTTGTTGTCTTCTTCCAGTTGTGTTACCTGCTGGAGGGTCTGAGGAAAGGGCAACCGTGGTAGTCTCCATGTCCGATATTTTGGCAGACATTTTGTTGAAGTCTGCGTATATTAGGGCCATGTCGACCGCGAGGTTTCCAATTCTGGAGTCCACCTTGTTTAGTGTAGCCATAATGTCCTGCAGCGTGACCTCTTGCGCGGCTCCCCCTGACCTCCCAGCCGCCGCAGGGCCCTCCTTATCTTGTGCCTCACCTTGTGATTTGGTGAAGGCAAATTTGTCCAGTTTGATCTGATTTGCCCCTTTTGCGTTCCTACCCGACATGGCGGCAGTGTACTGCCCGCTCCCCGCCACGTGGTATTCAAACACGGGGTGTGCACCAGGCAAGTTATGGCAGTCAGCCGCCGAATGTGCTGCTAAGCCTCCGCTAGCGTTTGAGGGACCCTGGGGCTGGAAAATTGTCAGATTAATGACAGGATAGTCTGGGCTTTAGTTTGGGAGCATGGAGCCTCTCTAGGCTGCGGTCATGTTCATCAGCTGCAAGCCACCCCTCTCGTTGCTTGTATTTTTTGAGGAAATCCCAGACATTAAAAGATGTGTCCAAGTGTTCTCATTGTTCAGAAAGTATTTTGATACAGCTCTTCTAATTGAGTTGAAGATAATTTCAAGATTTTGTACTTTTTTTTAGCTATTTTCGGCAGAGGTCCCACTTCATCTGGCCAAACAGATAAAGGGACAAAACTTTTCCATTTGCCTCAGGTCTGTATTTCAGTTTTTTCAGCATTTAACTTGAGGTTTTGAGTCTTGAGGTTCCTCGGTCTTAAGGTTTTTCCATTTTGAGAATTATCAGGGTGACTTCCTTGTAATTGTAGGAGGTGAGTTCAAAGTTGTTGATAACGTCTTGTAACGTTCATGCATATATTGAAAAGTAGAAGTGAGTTGATAGATTTGAGTGATAAATCTGCACCAATTTCTCTGCATCTAAAAATGAAGATATCATGGTGTATTCTGTCAAAATCTTCTAAAAGGCCTAGCAGCTACACCTTATTTCTCAACTGTATTGTTTAGGTCATCCCAAATTGTGATTAGGGCTGATTTGGCCCCTCTAAGAATTATACTTCTATGAATTCTGCAATCTGGTTAAATGATGCACTCTTCATAAGTATGCCAAGGAAAAGTCCAGTGGAGATAAGTCTATATTTGTTAGTTTCTTGTGGGTCCATATTTTTTATTTTAATTGTAAGTATGCTTTCTCCAATATTTATTAAAGAGCTATTGATTATATTTTAACTAGGAAAGCTGTGCACGTTGGTAGGAGATTCTTTTTGAACAATAGAGGATAGGATTCCAATGGGCAGCCTGCTGGGCAGGCTGCTGCTTTTACCAGGCCTTCAAATTCAGGGGTTGTTATTTCCTTAAAAGATAATTAAATAGATTGAGAGTGTTGTTTTGCAGCAATTGCTTTAGGTTATATAACAGAGCTACAGCTGTTCCTCCTGACCATTAAACATGAATCCACTGTGTCTACTTAAGTTAAATAATTTATCTCTAGATTGTTGCAAAAGTGCTGTGAAAATGGGGTGGAGATTCAACAGCTTTCTGAAAAGCAAGTGCCTGATAGAATTGAATGGAATTGCCTGCCTGGGCATTGGCATTATTGATGTTGCTTGAGTAGTAGATTTTTTGGCCTTCTTTGGGAAGGAGTTGTGCATTTTGAGCCTGATTCACTCGCATTTTTATGTATTTTCAATTTTTTTGTATTCGGAAACTATGAGTTTAATTTTACTAGTAGTAATTTTACGTCTGCAGAGACTCTGCACTCATGGCAGAGACTCAGCATATAGATTGATACCACTGTATTTTCATATTATGCGTGGAACTCTCCAAATCGTACAGTTGTACAATTACTAATGGTAGAATTAAACTCATAGTTTGTGATTACCAAAAAATAGTAAACATACAAAAGTGTAAGTTTACCTTTGTGAATTAACCGCCTGATTCATCATGCTCCCGTTTTGCGAGGCCCTAATAGCGATTCATAGCGAATCGCTATTAAGGACTCGCAAAACGGGATTCAAGTAGGAATATGCAATAAAAATGCAATTCCTTACAATTCCTTATTTGCGATTAGCTAATTGCTAATCGCAAATAAGGAATAACTCGCCATTCATTCCTATGGGCCAAAAGGCCCATAGGAATGAATGGGGAGTATTCCTTATTTGCGATTAGCAATTAGCTAATCGCAAATAAGATTGCGATTTGAAGGGTGCCAGGGGTGTCCACAGGACACCCTGTAGCACCCCTAAAATGAAATTTCACACAGGTGTTGCACACACACATGTCCAAAGGACATGTGTGTGCGCAACATGCAACTTAGAAAAATGCTTTTAAAACATTTTTCTAAGTTTTTGCTATTTACCGAGAGGTCTGACCTCTCGGTAAATAGCGGCCCGAAATTGCGAATTAGCAATTTAAAAATGGTTGATGAATTGCATTTAAGGAATCTCAAATAGAGATTCCTTAAATGTAATTCCTCGCAATTTAGCGAATTAGCAATTACCGATTTCTGCATTTGGGATGATGAATCCCAAATGCAAAAATAGCGCTCGCAAAGGGCCAGATTCTCAGAATCTGACCCTTTGCGAGCCGATTTCAGCTTGATGAATCAGGCTGTAAGCCCTTTGCATTGATGGTTTTTGGAATTGAGTCTTCTCCATTAAAGCATTGTGATATGTCATTTTATCCTTCGCAAATCTTCATTCATCCACATATCATTCTTCTTTTAGTATTGTTTTGACATTCCTTTTGGGATTAGTTTGTCAAAGGGTACTGTCACCCAATCATAGAATTTCCTTACTGAGTCTATTGTCTCCAATTGAGTGTTCGCGTTCAGGTGAGATTCCAAATCTTGCAATTTTAATTTGTCCATATATTTTTGTGGTTTGGTGGATTAAGTTGTTTTTTTATTTTGGGATCTTTATTGAGATGATGATTGGTTAATGTGACTCATAGCTATTGTTGAATAGTGATTAGTTCTGGGTTGGAGAAGATAACATCCAATGTATGACCTGCTACATGGGTGGTTTCAGTGAATATCTACTGTGGGTTGTATGTGCTTAGCCCTGATGTAATGGCCTTTAAGTGAGGCACATTTAGTTTGTCAAACCAAATGTTAAGCTCACTAGATATACATATGTTGGGTAGGTTTGTTGATATATCTAATACTGTATCCAAGAAAGCATCTATAAAGTGTCTGTTGTTGGGTTACGGTCTGAAGAGTAGGGTAAGTTGTTGGTGAAAGTAAGCCTTGACTTATATTTACTTAAGAAGGCTTTAGGACCTAGTATTGGTATTTCTTACATCATAGTGACTGAAACATTGTCTTTAAAGATAGTAGTTAGTCTACTTCCTCTGTCTCCTTGTAGATTGGATTGTGTGTAACAGCTTGAGATTCATATGGAATAACTTCATGAAGTACTGGAACCATGTCTGTTCCCAACCAGGTTTCTGTGATGAATATGTTTGGAAGGTTAATGTATAAGGAATATTGGGATAGCCCATCACTTAAGCACATTTCATCTACGTATTATCCTCAATCTATATAAAACGTAAACCATGGTTATTCTAAAAATATTGTGTGCACTACTGTCTTCAACTAAAATTAGTTTAAAAATGAGATAGGATTTAAAAAAAATAAAAATAGAAC
The DNA here is from genome assembly GCF_964263255.1 of Lissotriton vulgaris. Taxonomy (NCBI): domain Eukaryota; kingdom Metazoa; phylum Chordata; class Amphibia; order Caudata; family Salamandridae; genus Lissotriton; species Lissotriton vulgaris. The sequence continues at coordinate 1,462,236,801 of NC_141694.1, forward strand.
CTGTTCTTGTAAAGCTTTTAATATGCGGCATGGGCACACTGTGAATGACCTCCTTCTCCGAATCTCTCTGGAAGTGATGACAAGTCACACACCTGAACAGAGAAAGCTGACAAACATGGCAGGTGAAAATAAATACCAGCGCCCACTTAGTACAAAAGGCTCAGGTAGGAAGGTGGTATCTAAATTGCAGAAACTATTTCTGAGTCTAGGGGGTTATGATTTCATCAATTGTTTTTTCATACACTGGGAGCATTTTAAAGTTGGTAAATTCTATAGTTAAGGTGTTGCTGCTACTACGACTAGTTTCTACAGATACATACTCAGAGTAATCCAATTTAATGTCCTTTTTATAATTGGAAATTTACTCCTCTGCCCTAGCCCAAAGCTTCTCCAACCCCAACTTCCTTAATGTACCTCTAACATGCATTAGCCATGGTATTTTGTGTGCACCAGGTATGGGCAACCAGAAAATAGAAGTGCAAGTATTCACTCCCAAAGACACTTGTCTGTTACGAAGAGGTCCCAGCTCTCTACAATTACAATTATTGCACACCTGCCAAGAAGTACAGGTATTCTCCCATTTATATTAAAGATGTGCACCATTCTTTTGTTCGTTGTGAACCTGAGGATGCCAAGCATGGCTCTAGTTTCTTATGGTGTGAGCAAAGAATATGGATTAATGGATGCAACTGAAGAAGATGCATTGTTGATTAATCCGATCTGGTTGTAGTGTGGTGAGAGATTAATATATAACCTACCAGAACAATGTTGAACATATGTAAAAAGGACTGCTTAATGTGTTCAGCAGGGTTTTTTATTGTTATTTCATGGTCTTAGGTGTTGTTGGTTGCATTGTGATGGCTAAAGATAAGGCAACGCTGTGCAGTGTTGCATATATGTAAGATATTATATCAAGTATTTTGTGTTTTGGGATTTTTCAGTGAGTAAAAGCAACAGTCATTTTGCATCTGTAGGACCTGTCAGCCATAGGGGGGTATTTCCCAAACTTTTCACCTTTCCCTCCTATTGTTCTTAAATAGTTTTTGCTGGCATTAAGAGTCTGTGTACTGTATGACTAGTAACAGTGCTAAAGCGCTTGTGATCACTGCCTAAAGCATGCTCAGTTTGGCTGACACCTGACTGACATGTTTAATTTACTTAGGTGCCTAGTAAAGTGGTATACCATATACTCAGGCCTGTAAATTAAATGCTACTGGACCGATAGCACTTATTGTGCCATCCACTTAAGCAGCCCATTAAAACAAGTTCTATGTCTGCCACTGCTGCCTGAATTCAGCATTAAACTACCAATTCAACTTGGCAACATAACCCCCACGCAAAGCCTTAAAAAACTCTTTTATTTTTATCTATGCCATCCTAAGTAGGCCCTAGGTAGCTCATAGTGCAGAGTGCATTGTAATTAAAAGGTTACACATGTCCTTTTAGGTTTGACAAGTCCTGGATGTGAATACCTCATAAATTCACTTTGCACTACTGTGATGCCTACCTCTCAAATAGGATGACATTGGGTTGCCTTAGTAAATTTAATAAGTGCTATCTTTTGATTGGGAACAGGTAAACATTTCATGTTTGGTGTCTGAGAAATTGAAATGAAAAATATTTAATGGAAAAGTAGGATTTTATGTTTCAATTCTTTTGAAAATTCCCTTTTTTTTAATTTAGCTTTTTCTGCCCTAGTCATTTGGTACCTGCAGTCTGTTTCTGGGTCAGGTGACTGGTTATATATGACAGCTAGACTTTGTTTATTCTCCCCAGACAGCCAGACATTAGACAGATTTGGTGTGCCTAGATAGGACATCACTGGCAGGAGGGGGGGGGGGGCGGAGCTGGGCACAGCCTCATTAACAACTGAATAGACTGTGCCCTGCCCTCACATAAAGTCCTTCCAGGTGCGGCAAGCTTGGAGCTAGGCAGGAGAGGCAGGAAACTTCAAGCATTTCGATGTGAATTCTCTAGAAACTTCTCCTACTTTAAAGAAGGCACCAGGTATGAAAAGAGGACCTTCAGACCCACTCTTCAGTTCACTTTCTGGTCCTCTGGAAGGATATTCAGAGGACTGCCTGCTGCCGTGGCCTGATGGGTACTTCAGAGGATTGCTTTGCTGCACCTGGAAGGACTGCTTTGCTGCCTGAAGCCTGCCTTGAACTCAGGATTATAAGAGTCATTTCAAAGACTCTAGGTGGTGGTGTTAAAGGTTCCCAGAGGGCCAAAATCCCAAACTTGGGGCTTAGAACATTTTTGGCCTAAATTCTGCTCTGAGAACTGAGAGAAGACAGGGACCAAACTTCTTGTCTATCCGCACAAGGTGTATCACATGTCAGCCAGACTTCCTGGCAGCTCCTTTTACGTTATTCTCCGCAGCAGCAAATCTTGTTCATCTGTCTTTCGCCAAAGGTATATCCTGCCTTATGGAACTCTCGTCAGCTACAGACTCCAGCTTTATGATTTTCAACTTCCATCAAAGAGACTAAGCCTGAACCTGGAAATCTTCACCATGACTTCGTCCAGTCATTTCTCGATGCTCCTCCTCAGACACCACCTGCAGCCTTGCCCCATTGAACTTTTTCTACAAATTTCTTCTAAGTCCGAAGGTAAGTGCAGACAGGGCTGAATCCACTTTTTGTATCTGACTAGTGCTCCTTTGTGGTTGGCCATATTTTTATACTTTGACCAAGTCTTACACAACTAGATGTCCGTGGTTGGCAATTTGATCTTTTAGGTACTAGTCTTTACCTTAAACTTTAAAAATTCAGAACATCAGTTCTTTTGACGTCAAATAATTTATTCAAATTTACTCTAGTTTTCCAAAATGTGTGGAATGTTTCTTGTGTTGTGGTTTCACTTTATTACTGTTTGTGTGCTGCATAAATACTTTACCCATTGCCTCTGAGTTAAGCCTAACTGCTTTTGTGCCATGCTACCAAAGGGTTAAGCACAGGACAATTTTTTGACTTTTGTGGTTCACCATGACAGGTATTGTGGCTGTTTCTTGAGTAGGGGGTTAAAACCCCACTCAACCAACAACCCAATTACTCACAACAATCATACACAGATAAATTGCATGTGATAAGACAAAATATTGAATCAAGTTAATTGAAATACTACCTTCGCATTTACATTATGAAAGGGCAGAAGAGGTGTTTTTGGCATTATTGATTCATGGCACTTATGCTCCCAAAACAGCCCTTCTTAGCATCAGTTTCCACATAACATAAGCATGTGTTGTTCCAGTTGGTCAATGAAGATATTGTTTGTGGCTGAGTCAGTGTTAGGAACTTGTGTTAGCCTTATAAAGGCTGATAGGTTGTGAGTGCTATCACAGCAAAATTCCCATGTCTTAGTATTTAGCTGTCATTTTTCGCTGGATAAATATTGACCAGTTTGACCTGGCAAAACGTATCTTAGGGAAGTGATTTTTCTCCCAAAGCTCATAATTTCAATTTGTATGGTAACGGCGGTTGCTAAATATTGGGTATTCAATGGCCTACTTATATTGAGCATCTTACAGTGTTCCTTAGAAAATAATTGCATTTGAGAAGTCAGCCCTAATGTGAAATACAAGGAACATAATTGGTTACTCAATTTACAAAAGATATTTGTGAGGTCAGTACGGATGCGAAATTATCATGGATCTAGAGGGCTACAGAACTATCTAAAATGTGTTTGTATTTGTATTTTGGAAGTCAGCAAAGGTGCTTTTTACAATGGTGTGGAGTTAAACACTTTCTCAGACTAAATGCACTAGGTTAACCAAGATAAGATGCAACAAAGGACACAATGCTGCACGGGAGAACAACGAGGCAAATGAAAAGGAAATGAAGGGTGCAAACAGTCTGCCGGTGGTCAATCTTTCCTCACACACTTTGGCTCCCCAGGAAAGTTCAGTTCTTGAACTGCGCCTCATGTTTTTCCCCACGGTAAACCTGAATCACTGCAGAACTAGAATTGAAATTCTTCTTTTTATCTGCAAAATGAGGCTGAATAAAGATTTTATTCAGAATCCCCCCCAAAATGAAGCAATCTAGTAGTGCTGCACTAGTCCTGGCACATGACTCTGTGTCTGATGTTTTGCAACTTCAGGATGTCAGAGGCCTCTCTACTTTAGTAGATCTAGAAGGGGGTACAACTAATTGGGCCACCAGAAGAGATTTTCTTGAATCTCTTAATCTAGAATTGGATAGGGGCATCCCCTCCCCTTTCAAACCTAAATCACTGTACAATCCAGCCACACCACACATCATGATAGACATGATAGACACTTTCCATGAGGTTGTCAAAAGAGATCTTAATATGCATACACCCTTAGCAGAGACCAAAGGAAAGCCCTCAGAACACTCAGGGAGGATCGTTCAGTTGTCATAAAACCATCAGATAAAGGGGCCAATGTTCTCCTATGGGATGCTGCTAAATACTGTAATGAGGTATTTAGACAGTTAAACAACATGGGCTGATACCAAAGAACCACTTTTCTAGCATTCAATCAAGCTGTCCTCACATATCATGTCATGCTACGGTATTGAGACAGGGGGCTGATATGCAGCAAAAAATCTTTATTCTTGTGGGTAAAACAGCCAGTAGCCCCCTGTTTCTACATTCTCCTTGAGATAGATAAAGACAAAGAGAATCCACCTGGGAGAATGATTGTCTCCGCCAACAGTAGTTTCCTTGAACACACGTCCATGTTCCGTCATTTCTTTCTTCTTCCTTATACCTTGGCACTACCATTATACTGCAGAGACAGCACTAATTTCCTCACCAAAATGCAAGACATTCCCTGGCAGGTCATTACATTCTTATTACCCTGGATGTGGTCTCCGAATACACTTGCTTCAATCATGATTTTGGAATCCATACATGTAGGTACTTCTTTGGGAATAAACCACTGAGTCAACATTATCATTATAACATGTTGTTTGAAATGTTATACTTTTGATTAAATAAAAACTTTCTGTATTTAATGACATCTGGTTTTGCCAGCTTACAGGTACAGCAATGGGAAGCTGCTTTGCACCTACTTATGCGGGGATCTTCATGGGTTGGTGGGAGGCCAATCATGTGTGGATTGATGAAATTGAATATTGGACAAAGTATATTACTTAGTGCTTAAGGTAAATTGACAATCTCGTTGTCATTTGGGAGGGTCCCAGGAAGGATCATGATGAGTTTGTCATGCACATGTCATGCAATGATCTGAATCTGCCATTACACGCAAAATACACCCCAGTGAGATTGATTTTGTGGAGGCGAAGGTGGAGGTCAAGGAAGGGAGGATGACCACAAGACTACATCAGAAAGACACTGCAAGTAACAGCATCCTACATGCATAGAGCCATCCTCCACGTTATATCAAATGCAGCATTCCATGTGGAAAACTGCTCCATGCTAAGCGTAACTGTAGCACGGAGAAGACATTTGCAGAAGAGAAGGACAAGATGTTTGACAGGTTCAGGCCCTGGGGATACCCCAGATGTGTCTTGGAGACAGCAAGGGATACAGCAGCAGGCAACATACAAGACTCTCTACTTACTAATAGACCAAAAAAGAAAGAGGATAATGCAATACAGTTGGTCATCACAAACAATAACGAATGTCAGACAGTCAAAAAAATGATTGTAAAACTCTGCCATCTGGTTAGAAGTGATCCCATCATAGGCAACGGTGATGTCTCCCTTTCCACAGATTAAATGTGGGTGATGCAAAGCCTGCAAGAAGAGTAGCAATGTTAGAACTTACAACAGAGGCAGAAAACAGAAGATCAGTAAATTCATAACATTCATTAGTGACTACTGTATCTATGTTCTGGTGTGCCTGTGTGGGCTTAGGTATGTAGGAAGCACAATTGTCCCAGTCAAAAATAGAGTGCTGGAACCTTATTGGGCCATAAAAAGTCTTGATGGTGCCTGCCCTTTTGCACGCCATTGGGTGAAAGACACCGGGCAGGATTCTAACCATCTTGTCTTTTTTGGCATTGACAGAATTGAAATGGAGCACCAGAGGGCTCAAACGTTGGAGCCAATAGGAGAACGACTGACTAGAGGTTCCAATGGAAAAGTAGATACTATTTAAGTTGCCATTCTTGCCTTATTTCTCACTTTACAATTTGAATTCGAGAGGGAGGATTGCGGTGTTTATCCAGAAGGAGCAGAGAGGCCAAAGTTACCAAGAAAGGTAAGCGCTGCGGTTAACGTGACACCTGTGCAACCTAGCCTTCTGCTCGAGATGAAGTAATTTGACTAATGCCAAAAACAACTAGGCTTATATAGTTGACAACAGAGAGATTTGAGAAAATGTAACAATGTTATATGTTCACGAAGATTGTTACTTTTATCAGCGACGATGGTAATTAATTGTATCTCGGGCGGGACTCAAAGAAATACTTACTCATGAGTTCCGCTAACTAGATCAACAAATAGCCATATTTCAATGGATTTTCTAAAGAGTCATTCCAGTGCTAGCAATAATAATGACGGCGTACTTTAGGCGTGATATTGGCTCATACCAGTGAAGATACTCTGTGATCTTCGGGTAATATAGTCAGCAAAATACGGAGGAATGTCGCCAATACAGCCGAACAAAACACTGTGCCCTCCATGTGTTTAGATCATATAATTGATAGACAGGAGAAATAGAATAGAGGTATTTTTAATTATAGACAAGAATAATACACATTAGGCACCAAAATATATTTTTTTTCATTAACCGCTTAACATAAATTTATATAACAATCAGTTTTTGACTTTCAATGTGGTAACCTAGTAGAGATATTCTATACATAGATATTTCTTCTATATTGCAGACTGTGTTTGTACGTTGAACAACACATAAGGGAGGACAATTCCCTTAAACTTCATGCCGCTAAAATAAGCAGTATTCTATGCATGCCCTTCACCTTGGTAAGTTCCACTGGAGGCCTTTGGGAATGAATACCATAGTACAGAATATGATGAGAAAGGTAATACTTGTATGTACAATGTCTTTCCCTAGAATATACCTGGATGATTAAGATACCCTATTGGTGGCTCCTCTGGACACCCTTTACCTTCACTCTACTAAGAGAGGTTTATTGATAATAATTATGGTAAACAATATAGAGCCTCTAGATGGTAGTATACTTACCCAAACATTTATTTCTTAGCAGGTTAATTTAATGACCTAGTGAGGATCAGAATCCCATTATCCCTATTTGGGCACTGATACATTAAAGAAACGAATAGAAGTTAACGAAGTTATCTCACTGACTAAAAGATTTAACGTTGAGGTATGCTTATAATTATCATGGTTCATCTTGGGATTGCACATTTCTAAGCATGGGCGGAAAATCCGATCCGAGATTCGCGAATTTCCCGCAAAATCAGCGAGCGGAACGGATTGGGTCAAAAGTTCAAGCTGACTTTTTGTAACTATTTTAGAATGGCGCCGGCAAGCTGCCAGAGCCTCTAAAATAGTTACAAAAGTCAGCTTCAACAGGAAGCACTAATAGATCAAGTAAAGCAGGTTCTAGAGTTGAAGCTCAAATTCAGTTACACAATCATTAATCACCCCAAACATGGGGTGATTAATGACTGTGTAACTTAATTTGACCTTCAACTCGAGCACCTGCTTTACTTTTTCTATTAGTGTTTCCTGTTGAAGCTGACTTATGGCTGAGGGCAGAAAGTGGGACAGAGGGCATGAGTTAGGCAGAGGGCAGAAGGGCACAGAAACCAGTGGGGCAGAGGGCAAAAGGGCACAAACAAGAGTGGGGCAGAGGGCAGAAAGGCACAAAAACAAGTGGTACAGAGGGCAGAAGGGCATAAAAAATGAGAGGGTGGCAGTGATGAACCAGGCAAAAAAAAACCTGCGAACACGCAAAACGCCCCCCGAACACGCAAAGCTCCCCGCGAACACGGAAAACTAAAAAATCTGCATATTTGCACAAACTCGCAAATTTTGCGGATTGTGAATTCGCAAATCTGCAAAATCGAGGATCGCGAATTCGCAAAATTCGCCCATACTTACACATTTCAGCAATTATAGATTCGAGTACAGCTTCGAGATTTAATGTTGGTAAATTATATATATATGTATTTATTTGTGTATAGTCAACTATATAGATTACTTAGGGAAAATAGGGATGCCATAACTATGCAAGAAAACAATGAAATGTAAAACTGTTAAAAGAATGCCACTAAATTGATACCTGTCACAACATATACCTTGTACCATTATTATTGTTTTTAATTGTATACATCTGTATTAATTTAGAACTGTCCTGAAGAAGGAGTTTTAATCTGAGAAAACCGAAACGCTGCGTCGACAACCATCTCATACGAACATTTTTTTTCGTCATTTGAATTGGACATGTGAATGCATAAACTGTGCTTTTTTAATGTTTTTAATATGTTTGGATTTAATCCAATTTTAAATGAATTTGTGTGACCATTGTATGAAATAAATTCTATTTAATATTGGAAATGACACGCATAGTCTTGTGATTGCTGTTGTGATTTATGTAGAAAATGTATTGAGCACGCTCTTATATGTGGCATTTAGCATCCTTTCCCTATAGTGTATTGTTATTAGATTGTGATCAATATCTCTCATTAGCACAATATAGTCTTTTGTGCTTAGATTGGGACATACCTCTCTGTTTTGCACCAGAGGTGGCAACACGCAGAGGCAGCGAAGACAGAAAGAGTCAAAGTACATAATCTTGCTGGGGAACAAGTTCCCTGGAGTACTAAATGATAGCGAGAAACTTCATATTCATATCAGCTGATGTGGTAGCATTCTCTTCTGTGTTTTTTGCCACAACTCTCTCGAGCGCATGGATTTTACTTCTACTTAATCTTTACTTTCTGTTTTTGATCTCAACTCTTCCAGTCTTCTCTATTTATTTTTATTTATTTATTTGAAAGTTTTATAGAGTGCGAACATGACCCTTGCGGGTATCAGAGCGCTTACATATGTTAAGGTTCCTTATACATTAATTAAAAGCGAGTTAAAGAGGTATACATAGCGTCATAGAGCAGCGGAGCGGTACAGTAAAACAAAGAACAGTACAGTTGGGTCGGTGCAGGATAGAAATGATGATTAGTAAGTCTAATGGGCCATTGTTATAGTGAGGCATAGTAGTACGGGTACTTATGGTATCAACATTTCTTTAGGTTATGATCAGGAGAATTTTGCCATGAGAATCAATTTTACTTCCTTTTTACTCCCCATTTGTCCTCTCTCTGATAGACAGCTGCACTCTGTATATTCATTTCTTCACCATTGACATTTGGTAAAGTGCATTTTTTTAACGTTCCTCTGGCTTATTCCTCTTGGCTCCTTATGAGATGATTTAATGGGCTACGTTTTGAGGTACATATTGATTTTAACATTACACATGGAATGTCACATGCTCTAACTGAGGAGAAGAACTAGGTGTTATTAAGGAGGTTTGAAGTGGATGACAAAACTTTCACATGTTGGTTCCAGCTTATTTTGACATCAGCCACTTGGCTTTAATTAAAAATATATACATTCTCAGATGACATGCTCGACCCAATGCGCTTACGTTGGTCAAGGAAGCATGGTGATTCATCAAACAGAATGGGCCACAGGGCCACTATCTGTAGAAGATCAGAAGACATATTAAAACACTCCCATCCCCTCACTCTTCTTTTGATTTAATGAACAGTCTGTCATTGAAGATTGTGAAAAAGTAATTTTCTGTTAATGGAGGCAGAATTATGTTGTTATATACTTTACAACTTTTTTTAGTTGTATTTCGTCTGATTAGGATCTGTTAAAAAGTTCAGAAATTATGACACCTTGAGAATGAGAGCCATAGCATATTATACATTTCCTCCTGGCACTAGTGTATTGTAATTAAGTATTTGTTCAATTTCAATCATTGCATCTGCTTTTGAGCATAATTGAATCCAGGCTGTGATGAGGACCCTTTTGGGTTGAAACGCTTTGCCATTAAAATTCTATGAAACTGACATGCAGTGTCCAGACTGCTCATCTTGTGAAATTGACAAGGTTGGCCATTCCTCAAAATTTAAACAAGTTAATAAAATACATTTTATATAATGTAACATATACATTTTAACTAATTGTTTTCCTGTATATATATATATATATATATATATATATATATATATATATATATATATATATATATATATATATATATATATATATATATATATATATATATATATATATATTACCTACTGGCGGTCGCCAGTAGGTATATATAGTTAGGATTTTCTCTATGGGACTTTTGAAAATTCTATGTCTAATAACTTTGGCGTTTGTGGACGGATTCGGCTGAAATTTTCAGGAAAATTGACCATTTTGTTTCTGTGAAAAAGGAAAAACCTGTGCTTTGTGGTGAACTAAATAGAGTCAGGAAAGCTGACTGGAGCTAGACTATACTAGGGGAAAACTGATTTCTAAAGGTGAGTCATCACGATATTATATGGTAGTGATTAGAATATCAAGCACTGTCCATTTATATAACTCCACACAACATTATATTTAATAAAAAAAGTATAACAGGTAAACACACTAAGATAAAATTTGAAAGGTATAAACACAATTTATTTAAATGCCTCCCGATGAGGGTTACAATCTAAATAAAATCCAATAAAACATTCACAGAAGTGAAGTAAATCTTAAAAAAAGGAAGGAAAAGGGGGTCAAAGTACAAAGGTCGACGCTACGTTTCGTGTTCGTTTATATTTTTTTACACCTTCTTCAGGACACTTTGACGATTCACAATTAATCTAGGAATTGAGAAAACATTTTTAGATATATATTCCTTCAACACATAATCATTCATAACTATACAGTGTTTACCATCCTAGCTAAACTACATTGCAACATACAGTGTTTCATATTATACCTGTTATCTGAAAAAAAGGGGGAGGGGGACGTGCTTATGTGAGGGCCTATTGTGGCTTTCCGACTGGGCATATGCTAGCAAGCTCTAGTTCTATACACATTTTGATGATGAGGTGTGAGTCTTTTAAAAGGAAAAATAGTCTCAATCATATTAAGGGAGAGTACCTGATATTGTTAGAAGTTTCTCTTTTAGTCATTAAGAAGACCTCTTAGTCAACCAGATATATATGCATCATCGGATATGTATGCATTATCAGTTTCTGCAGTTTGCACTGTGACCTTAATGGGGGAAATTAACAGAATATTAAATAAGCCGTGGGGTTCAATGTAAATTTATCAATTTTGCAGTTTTGCATGCATATTATTTGAAAGATACCTGTTTGTCAATTCAAGGTACACAGTAAAGAAAATATCGTAACATAACCAACTATCTGTAATCTTACATAGAAAGCATTTAACTCTGATGCCCCCTTTAGAATAATCGACAGGTCAGTCTCACTGTGGGCAGTTATGTTACGATATACGGAGCTGTATTAGTGCATCTCAATTAATTAGGAAAATGAAAATCAGGAGAACTACCGGTTTTGATTGTTCCAATAATATCAACCAAACGTAAAGTAGAATAATAGATTATACTATGTGTCCTGTATTAGAAAATGTTCGTTTCATCATATAACACTTGAATCCAGATATTAGAAGTATCAACGCCAAGGTAGAATGTTTGTTGTTTAAAACGAGAATGTTAAAAGTATTGAGAGCGTAATAAAATTAAGTTCTTGTGTATATTTTATGTTAGATCATTTATGTACGAAACATGCGCAACAAGCACACTATGTCAATGATGGTGATACATTCTGTTTAAATTATTGGCTGTTATAAATTGTAGATGTTAACTCAATGAAAATGCATTGCACATACATAGGATAATATAGAAGAATATTATTGTGCTGAATCAATAAGTATATTACGATCTTTTCCCAATTGAAGATGGCCGCCACTTTGAGCACGATTTGAGGTTATTATGAAAAAGCGTCCTAAAAAAGGCACTTAATAGAAGATCATATGAGAACACTTATTACGGTAGGCTATGTGTTCACCCCATCCATACGAATGTCTATAACAGACTGAGCAACGGATATTAGATACCGAACAACGTAAATAATGTAAACTCTGTATACTGTCCCCAATCCAACATGGCCGCGACTTTAAAATGAGTGAAACATCACTTCTAAAATCGTTCGTGATACATTATATTTGAAAATGCCCGTAACGAAAACCGATGTGGGTTGCAATATCAATATCCACACTGAGGACCTAAAGAATAATGTCAATCCCAAAAATTTCGATCCCGGGATGAGAATTTCCGGCTTTGGGAACTTGCCAATACAGAGTAGATTATACATTGATAATAATGCCGTTACCGGCGAAAATCAGCTTATAACCACAGCGAGATCAAAATATTATGTTATTATAACAATAACATATACTCTGTGAAGATATTGTTATCCACCCGATGTACTTCCGGGTCAAATAGGGAAGAGACAGTATTTAAACAGCCCCGCGTCCCGATTATCATTCTTTCGGATGACGCAGAACACGGAGGAGCAGGGAGGCCGACCCAAAACTTTCAGGTATGTTAACCAGGGCGGGTAACAAGTTTGAGTGAATGTGAGTACAACCCCGTGTTTATAACCAGGGCGGGTAACAAGTTTGAGTGAATGTGAGTACAACCCCCGTGTTTATAACCAGGAAACGCTATCCATGTAACTATAATTTGGTGTATAGAGATGTGGTTGCAAGTATACCATGCCTGCAGGATTGCCACCAGCGATAATTTAAAACTCCCTTCTTCAAATTACTGGCACCTAGACTAAATGCACAGAAGGCTGCGGGACATACTTTCACCGCCTTCAATAATATGGTTTTAACAATGCCTACAAAGATATTATGTCTTTCAGCATTACGCCTTATACCTACTAAAAACCAGGAGTGACATGTTAACAAGTCCATTCTATTTAATAAGACCCCTAAATACACTCGCTTTCTTCAAACAGGTGATGAACCTCTGCTATTCAAACATATACACCGTTTGAAAAAAGGCCATATAAGTGTGGTAAGTAAATGAAACCTTTATGTCCCATTTAAAAATCTTAGAACGAAAGTATAAGAAGCTCTAAAACGGAGTGATATTATATATACACATATATGCCCCAATCTGCAGGGATCTCAAAAGTTCAGAAAAGGACCCAAGACTGCACCACATAGACTACGATTGAGAGAGAAGTCCGGTGGCTCCACGGTTGTTTCTTTACTGTGTACCTTGAATTGACAAACAGGTATCTTTTAAATAATATTCATGCGAAACTGCAAAATTTATAAATTTACATTGAACCCCACGGCTTATTTAATATTCTGTTAATTTCCCCCATTAAGGTCACAGTGCAAACTGCAGAAACTGATAATGAATACATATCCGATGATGCATATATATCTGGTTGACTAAGAGGTCTTCTTAATGACTAAAAGAGAAACTTCTAACAATATCAGGTACTCTCCCTTAATATGATTGAGACTATTTTTCCTTTTAAAAGACTCACACCTCATCATCAAAATGTGTATAGAACTAGAGCTTGCTAGCATATGCCCAGTCGGAAAGCCACAATAGTCCCTCACATAAGCACGTCCCCCTCCCCCTTTTTTTCAGATAACAGGTATAATATGAAACACTACATGTTGCAATGTAGTTTAGCTAGGATGGTAAACACTGTATAGTTATGAATGATTATGTGTTGAAGGAATATATATCTAAAAATGTTTTCTCAATTCCTAGATTAATTGTGAATCGTCAAAGTGTCCTGAAGAAGGTGTAAAAAAAGATATATAAACAAACACCGAAACGCAGCGTCGACCTTTGTACTTTGACCCCCTTTTCCTTCCTTTTTTTAAGATTTATTTCACTTCTGTGAATGTTTTATTGGATTTTATTTAGATTGTAACCCTCATAGGGAGGCATTTTAATAAATTGTGTTTATACCTTTCAAATGTTATCTTTGTGTGTTTACCTGTTATACTTTGTTTATTAATTATACCGTTGTGTGGAGTTATATAAATGGACAGTGCTTGATATTCTAATCACTACCATATAGTATTGTGATGACTCACCTTTAGAAATCAGTTTTCCCCTAGTATAGTCTAGCTCCAGTCAGCATTCCTGACTCTATTTAGTTCACCACAAAGCACAGGTTTTTCCTTTTTCACAGTACTCTACCCCTACCTGTGTTTAATTACCAGGGGAACCTTCCATATATTTTGGTACATTTTGTTTCTGAGCAGCCCCTGAAAATTTGGGGGGGTTTCGTCAAGGGGGGGCCGAGAAAAAAGGGGGCTCCCAAAACGCGTTTTTAACATTGAGTTTTCCATAGGGCGTTTGGCCTCACTTTCAGCTCGAACGGCTGAAAGGATTTGCACGAAACTTGGTTAAATTGTAGTGACTGTTAGCCCGATGTGCCTTTGCTGGGTCGCAATTTATGTGCTCCAGTGGATTTTGAGAAATTAACGTTTTAGAAAGCAGATATATCTGTGACAGCGTCCCGGGTAGCGCTCCGGTTCGCGTACTTTTTGCGTAATGGAACTTTGCGAAGCGAAGCTGATTGGCTCTCCGGTGTCTGTCAACATTCTAAACAGTCTGGAGCGGCCGCCATCTTGTCTCTCGGTAGGATCGAGAGACAAGAAGATGCCAAAACGAAGGGGGAAATGAAGGAAAGGGGGCAAGGTAGACCCCTTCTGACCCCCTAGGATTGATGAGGGGGATATTAAAGTGCCCCACGGGGCAAAAAATAATAAAAAAAAAATTGTGATTTTTCGCCGTAGAGGGGAGTCCCGGTACGCGAACTGGGCAGCTAACTGGGCAGCTAACCGGCAGCGTAACGGGAGTCTGAGGAGAAGCTGATTGGCTGTCAACATTGTAAACAGTCCGGAGCGGCCGCCATCTTGTCTCTCGGTAGGATCGAGAGACAAGAGGTGGAAAAAAAAGGTGTAAATGAAGGAAAGGGGTAAGGTAGACCCCTCCTGACCCCCTAGGATTGATGAGGGGGCTATTAAAGTTCCCCGCGGGGCAAAAGAAAAATTGCGATTTTTCGCGGTAGAGGCGCTTCCCGGTACGCCAACCAGGCAGCTAACCGGCAGCGTAACGGGAGTCCGACATCTTGTGTTTTTGGAGCGTAGCGTTCCGGTAAGCGTAACAAGGGGAAAACCAAGAGAAACAGTAAAATAAAATTTAAAGGAATAGATTTCCACCAAACTTGGCAAAATTGTAGGGACGGTTTGTTTGATGTGCCTTTGCAAGGCCTCAAGATATGTGCACGTGTGGATTTTGTCTAATTAAGGTTAAAAAAATATATATATATCTGTAAGCGTGCTCCGGCGCGCTTACGTTCCGGGTTTTGTTTGCGCTGCAGAGCCGATACGTCACGGTTATGCGACGCGTCATGAGGCGTCTCACGTGGCTACGTGATACGTCACGTAATAAAGAATATATTTTACAGCTATAGATATTAGCTTTTAACAAACCAATGAAATTCACTGAAAAAACCATAGGTTATAGACCATATATAGTTAGGAATTTTCATTTACAAAACCTTGAAAATTCACTGAAAAAACCATAGGTTATAGACCATGTATAGTTAGGGATTAGCATTTACAAAACCTTATTTTACTCGCACAAAACCCTTGAAATTCCCATATATAGTTAGTTGCACTAACTATATATCGCGCACCCGCAATCCACTGCTGATGATGTCACATATTACATCATTCATGAGATGGTCAGTGACTTCACTGATGACATCACTGATGACATCTCAAATGACATCACTGATGACATCACTGATGACAACACCCAGTGACTGTATGTTTCTGTAAAGTTAAAATATGTCTTACATATTGAAGAATGAGTGGATGTATAAGTGTCTGGATGAAGGATTTAGTAGGTGCATGACTGACTGTATGAGAGAATGATTAAATGTGTCTCACTGAGTGCATGGGTTAGTGACTAAACTGTCTTAATTTGTGCATCATTATGTCTGTTGTTCTGTAAACTGCTGCATGTGTTGATCAGTAGCTATATGAGTAACTATATGGGTTATGGGTTATTGATTGGTTGCTTAAGTATTTGTATGGGAGACTGAGTGTGTGTGTGGGTGGCTGGGAGGTGTATGACTCTGTGCATAGATGTGTGAGCAGTTGATTCACTATATGTATGGGTTCAAAAGTGCATGTGGAAACAGCTGTATGGGCTGTTGACTGTCTGCATGAGTGTATTGGTGAGTGAATGGATTTCTCAGTGCTACATGTCAAAGTAAGTACATATGTAAAACACAGTACATGTGAGAGTTGACATATATAAATAACTGTGTATAAGAGCCAGTGAATGTGTGAGTGGCTGTACGGATCATTGTGAACTTGTATCAGTGATTGTATAAGAGAGTAAATATGTGTTAGAATATGTTTGAATAAGTAAGGTGTGTATAACTGTATAGTTGAGGAAATGGAGGTGTGATTGATTCTTTGCATGACTGACTTGGTGTGTGAGTAACTCCATGGATGAGTGACAATCTGTGAGTGTCTGTTTACACTGAGTGTATCTAAGGTTATATTAGAGTTGGAAGATGTTCATCGTATTATCACATGAATGATATCATCAGTGATGTGATCAGTAATGTCAAATGAGATGTCATCAGTGATGTCATCAGTGATGTCATTTGAGATGTCATCAGTGATGTCATTTGAGATGTCATCAGTGATGTCATCAGTGTTGTCATTTGAGATGTCATCAGTGATGTCACTGACCATGTCATGAATGATGTAATATGTGACATCATCAGCAGTGGATTGCGGGTGCGCGATATATAGTTAGTGCAACTAACTATATATGGGAATATATATATATATCTATATATATATACATATATATATATAACGGACCTCCCAGCCTGGGGACAACCACCCCCCGGGGCTTTGAAGAAGGTCGTAGGGGGGGCCACACGGCCCCCCTCCTGGAGCCCTCGAGTGCCCTGGGGACCACCACCCCAGGGCCGGCTCCTGCAGTGTCCCATGGTGCCCACCCCGGGACACTGTTGTTTGCTATGGCAGGGCGGGAGCCTCGCGGCTCCCACCCTGCCATAGCAAACTGCTTTGCTATTGGGAAGAGAGAGCAGGAAACCTGCTCTCTCTTCCAAATAGCAAAGCAGATTGCTTTTCCACATGGGGAGCAGCATGTTAGCTGCTTCCCGTATGGAAAAGCAATGCCGGCTCCCACAGGAGGCGGGGAGCCGGTGGGACCGTGGGGGGATTGGGGACCCCCCCACCGTCCCCAACGGAGAGGGCCAGCCCGGGGG
Source organism: Lissotriton vulgaris (assembly GCF_964263255.1). Taxonomy (NCBI): domain Eukaryota; kingdom Metazoa; phylum Chordata; class Amphibia; order Caudata; family Salamandridae; genus Lissotriton; species Lissotriton vulgaris. The sequence continues at coordinate 1,462,254,095 of NC_141694.1, forward strand.
GTTGGGGTCCCCAGGGCTACAAGTGGCCCAGGAGGGGGGCCACATGAACCAATCCCCAAAATGAATTTTTAAAAAAATAAAAAAATGCTGGCCCTGGGGATGGGGTCCATAGGGCCATAAGTTGCCCGGGAGGGGGACCACAAGGCCCCCCTCCCCAATAGTTAAAAAGAAAGGCCATGCCCCGGGGATGGGATCCTATGGGCCAAAAAAATAGCCCCCCTTCCTAAAAAAATAAAATAAAAAAAGACCGGCATCGTACCGGAAGCCACGCCCCCTCTTTTCATCACTCTGCAAACAGCCCCCTGGCGTTTGAATTCCTCTTGAATACTGGAGGTCCCTGGGAGCCAACTAGCTCACCAGGAACCTCCAGGATGCGCCAGGGGGCTGCGTTGCAGAGAGATATTCTGAGGCCATGCCCCTTTTTACACCTCTCTGCAACACAGCTCTGTGGCGCTTACTGGAGGTAGCTGGTGGGCTAGTTGCACCCCTGGTACCATCATATAAAACTTGCCATGGTGCGCGTTTGCAAAGTGGTGAAGGAAGGGGGCGTGGCCTGAGGAGACATGTCTGCAAATACGCCCTGTGGCGCGTTTTGAGTTAGAGAATTAATTCCTCCTCGATCTCCTTTCCTTCACCACTGTGCAAACACGCCCCATGTGCGTTTTAAGTTGGGGAATAATTCTCTTTCAATACTGAGTGTCCCTGAGGGCCAAAGAGCCCAATAGGTATCTCCAGTATGCGCCAGGGACCTGTGTTGCAGACAGGTGCTCAGAGGCCACTGCCCTTTTTACACCTCTCTGCAACGCTGCTCTGTGGCGCTTATTGGAGGTACCTAGAGGGCTAGTTTGATCCAAGGGACCCCTAGGATAGAAGGGGACTTAATCTCTCAAACTTAGAATGGCCACAGGGCATGTTTACACAGAGGTGAAGGGAGGGGACGAGGCCTGAGGTGATGTGTGCAAACACGCCCTGTGGCACGTTTTAAGTTGGGGAAAAAATTCCCCTTCAATCCTGATGGACCCTGGGGGCCAAGTAGCCCACCAGGTGCTTCCAGGAAGCACCACTGCGCTGAGTTGCAGAGAGATGGTGCAGGCCATGCCCCTTTTTACATCTCTCTGCTACGCAGCTCTGTGGCACTTACTGGATGTACCTAGGGCATTGGGCATGTATGTGTCCCACATGGGCACTCATGCACATTTCAGGGGTTCAGCAGGGTGTCCTTTTGACACCTTGGCACCCTTGAAATTGCATTCTCAATTTACAATTCTCTAATTGAGAATCGCAAATTGAGAATGTCTTCCCATTCATTCCTATGGGCCTCTAGGCCTGAATGGGGAGGTATTCCTTAATTGTGAATTGCAATTTGAGATTCACAATTAAGGAATATGTAGGATTCTCAAAATTATTTGCAAATCCTACATACATAGCATTTTACGATTCTTAAATAGCGATTCTCTAAAAATCGCTATTTGAGAATCTCAAAATGTAACTTTCATAGATATGGCCCAAAATATCTAAAAATATTTTTTTTAAATGCAGTAAATCAGTATAACAAAAATTAAATGAGACAATTAATACATTTAAAAATTGTAATTTACAAAACCCTTGAAATTCACTGAAAAAACATATAGGTTTCAGACATGTTATAGTTAGGAATTAGAATTTAAAAAACCTTCAAAATCCACTGAAAAAACCATAGGTTTTAGACATGGTATAGTTAACAATTAGCATTTAAAAAACCATGAAAATTCACTGAAAAAACATGGGGCATATTAGCAAGGGCGATATCGCCTCTTTAGCAGGACTTTTCCCCGCGAAAGCAGCAATATTTTTATCGCCCTATTAGCAAGCTGTTGCTAAAAGCAGTTAGCGACAGCTTGTAGGCGATAGCTACAGGTTTGGGGCCCGCTTTGCATGTCAGCGATATTTATCGCTAATGACATGCAAAGTGGGCGTACCCAACCTGTTAGCGACTGAAAGCAGTCGCTAACACAGCCATCGCCTATTAGCAAGGCAGGCGAAGCGATAAAAAAACTTGCGCTAACCGCGATTATCGCCAAAACCTAACGCCTGCTCAGACCACTTCATAACCTGTATATCCAATGGGAGGTGGATATTCAGGTTAAGTCCCCATTAGCTATGATGCCTGACTATCGCTGTATTTCCAGCGATATTCACGCATTGAGCCGCTATTATATCGCTTTGGAGATAAACATTGCTAATAGTACGTAATCTCTGCGATAATATCTGGCGATAAAAAAAATGCGCTAAGCACATTTAGCGATAATTATCGCTATTTGTTGCTAATATGCCCCCTTAGGTTTTAGGGGTGTTATAGTTAGCTGAACATTTTAGTTTTACAAAACCATTGAAATTCCTCCATTATAGTTAGTTGTACTAACTATAACTCGCGCGCCCGCAATCCACTGCTGATGACGTCACATATTACATCACTCATGACATGGTCAGTGACATCACTCATGACATCACTGATGAAATCTCAAATGACATCACTGAGGACATCACTGATGACATCATCCTTGTGATAGAGTGGCAGACCTCCAATCACCCTAATATAACATTTGATACACACATCCAAAAATAGAAATTACAATTTTCAAAACAATGGACATACCAATATCACTTACAACACACCTATTCAGTAATTCTAACATCTACACACACTCATACATGTACTCACTCATCACATGTACTCATACACCTATACATCCTGTTAAACACCGCCACTCTTCCATAGAGTTACTCATACACATACTCACCCATGCTAATAAACAATAAAACATCCATTTACTTTCATACACAGTTACACACACACTACCACACGTACTTCTATAGAAACTTAACATATTTACTCTTTTAAACAATGATTATAGAAACACATACTTATTCATACAGGAAGTCTTCAAATCTCTCACTCTCACATATACTCACTTATATACACCAATACTCATATATACTAGTTTAAAATATATGTAGTTATTTATAAAGACACTATGGAGACAGGCATTCACTCACTAACACACCCATACACACACTCATCCACCCATACAGTCCTGCAATCATACTGTCTTCAAAACATAGAAACAGTGACTCACTCATTTATGCACTACGTAATACCACCCACTGAACCATACAGACACTTAGACACTCATACTCATAGGCGAAAAACCAAATAATAACCCATATAGACACTCATGTAGCTGCTCACGAACCTATGCAGTCACTTATACACAAAGTGAGAGACTGATGTAATATGGGACGTCATCAGAGGTGGATTGCGGGTGCGCGAGTTATAATTAGTACAACTAACTGTAACGGAGGAATTAATGGTTTTGTACGACTAAATGTCTAGATAACTATAACACCCCTAAAACCTATGTTATTTTCAGTGAATTTCAATTTTTTTTTAAATGCTAATTCCTAACTATAACATGTCTAAAACCTATGTTTTTTTCAGTGAATATATACATATACATATATACACACACATATTGACATATAAATATATAGAAACACACCACATATGCATATGTTGGGTTTGTGTTTATATGAGTATACATTTATAAGTATTAGCATTATTTTATCATTATATTATTATATTATAATATACTTTCATAGTATATTTTTATTATATTATTTTATTTATTATTATATATTATATTATATATTATATTAATATTTTATTTATATTAATATTTTATTTTTACAGTTTATTCTTTAGTATTATACATGATTAGGGATAATGTTTAAGTGTTAGTGAAATTTCTTTAATTGACATTATATTAATGCTATATACTAAGGGGCCGATTCCGATGTAGGATTGACCAGAGTCCGTCCCACATCAGTCAGTAACTGGAACCGAACAACCTCTTGTCGTTGGTTCCAGACCTGCATGGAATGCATACACACACTGTTAAGTGTAGAGTTGCAGTTCATCCCCGCACCCCTATGTGCCTGCCACCAGACGCAGGGATCAACAGAGGGGCACCATCGGTGCTCCCTAGGCTGCCGCACCCATGGGGGCCCTGCTAGGGGCCCCTAAAGACAATTTCCCACTGTCTTTCTGTGTCGGAAATGCCGGCACAGAAAGGTTCAAGTTCAAGTTCAAGTTCAGGAACTTGTATAGCGCACTACTCACCTAGAGGGTCTCAAGGCGCTTGAGGGAGGGTGGGTGCGTTACTTATCGAATAGCCAGGTTTTGAGTTGCTTTCTGAAGGAGGGGTGGTTCTGTGTAAGTCGGAGGTGAGCGGGGAGAGAATTCCAGGTTTTGGCCGCTAAGTAGGAGAAGGATCTTCCTCCCATGGTGGATCTGTGGATGCGCGGATTTGCGGCGAGGGCTTGATTGGATGATCGTAGTTGGCGGGTGGGTGTGTAGAGGGGCAGTCTTGTGTTGAGGCATTAGGGTCCTAGGTCGTAGATGGCCTTGTGTGCGTGGGTGAGGAGGCGGAACGTTATTCTCTTGTTGACGGGGAGCCAGTGGAGATCCTTCAGGTGGACGGAAATGTGAGCATGACGGGGAATGTCCAGTATGAGTCTGGCTGAGGCGTTTTGGATGCGTTGGAGTTTTTTCTGTAGTTTGGCTGTGGTCCAGGCATACAGGGTATTTCCATAGTCCAGTCGGCTGGTGACCAGTGTGTGGGTGACTGTTTTTCTTGTTTCGGTCGGGATCCAGCGGAAGATTTTTTTGAGCATGCGTAGGATGTTGAAGCATGAAGATGAGACGGCGTTTTTTGTCTGGTCATTGAGAGGGAGGAGTCTAGGATGAAGCCCAGGTTACGTGCGTGATCTGTAGGTATGGATGCTGTACCTAGGGCAGGTGGCCACCATGAGTCGTCCCAGGCAGAGGGGGATGATCCTAAGATGAGGACTTCCGTTTTGTCTGAGTTGAGTTTTAAACGGCTGTTTTTCATCCATTCGGCAACTTCTTTCATTCCTTCGTGTAGACTGGTTTTGGCGGTGTTTGGGTCTTTGGTGAGCGAAAGGATCAGCTGGGTGTCATCAGCGTAGGAGATGATGTTGAGGTTGTGTTGGCGCCCGATGAATGCGAGAGGACTCATGTATACGTTGAAGAGGGTGGGGCTGAGTGAAGATCCTTGTGGTACATCACAGATGACTTCGGTGGCCTCTGATTTGAATGGGGGTAGGCGGACTCTTTGAGTTCTTCCAGCGAGGAATGAGATGATCCAATCCAAAGCTTTTCCTTGTATTCCGATGTTGTTAAGGCGTTGTATGAGTGTGCTATGACATACTGTGTCGAAGGCAGCGGAGAGGTCGAGTAGGATGAGGGCAACTGTTTCTCCGTTGTCCAGTAGCATTCGGATGTCGCTGCGATGAGGGCGGTTTCGGTGCTGTGTTTGGCTCTGAAGCCAGACTGTGAAGGGTCGAGGGAGTTGTTGGATTCAAGGAAGGCAGCAAGCTGACTATTGACGGCTTTCTCGATGACTTTGGCCGGGAAGGGGAGGAGTGAGATGGGGCGGTAGTTCTTAAGTTCAGAGGGGTCCGCTGTGGGTTTCTTCAGAAGGGCGCTGAGTTCGGCATGTTTCCAGCTTTCCGGGAAGGTGGCGGAGTTGAAGGAACAGTTGATGACATCACGGAGATGGGATGCGATGACGGAGTCTGCTTTGTTGAAAATGTGGTGGGGACAAGGGTCAGTTGGCGATCCCGAGTGGATGGAGTTCATCAGGCGGATGGTGTCTTCAGTCGTGATTGGGTTCCATGCGCAAAGGTTGTGAGAGCGCTGTTTTGGTTCGCAGTTGGGTGGGGTGGGTTGTTCTTCGGACAGGTTTACAAAGCTGTTATGAATGTCGGCTATTTTGTTGTGGAAGAAAGATGATAGGGAGTCGCAGAGGTCCTGGGAGGGAGTGATGTCGTTGGTGACGGCGGTGGGGTTGGTAAATTCTTTGACGATGTTGAATAGTTCCTTGCTGTTGTGGGCGTTGTTGTCGAGTCGATCCTTGAATGCTGATTTCTTGGTGGATCGGATCAATTGTTTGTGTTTGTGGATGGCGTCCTTGAAGGCGATCAGGTTGTCAGTGGTTGGGTTTTTTCTCCATGTTTTCTCGAGGGTACGGCATAACTTCTTGGATTTCTTAAGGTCATCGTTGAACCAAGGGGCCCTTTTGTTTCCTTGTTTGATCTGATGGTGTTTAAAGGGTGCTAATTCGTCAGCGCTGTGGGTGATCCATTGTGTGAGATTAGTGGCAGCTTGGTTTGGGTCCAATGGTATGGCGGGGGGTTTTGGTTAAGCGATGTGAAGAGTTGGTCGGTGGTGATTTTGTTCCAGTTTCTTCGAGGGATAGGTTGTGGTGGGATGTGGGTCGTGGTCTTTTTGAAGCAGAAATGGACGCAGCTGTCGTCCGTTCAATGGAGAGCTGTGGTGCAATCGAAGGAGATGTGTTTGCTGGAGGTGAAAATAGGATCAAGCGTGTGTCCGGCAAAGTGGGTGGGGGTGTCAACAAGTTGATTGAGTCCGAGATTGGCAGGTTGTCCAGAAAGGTGGTGGTGTTGCTGTCATTTTTTGATTTCCAGGTGGAAGTTGAGGTCTCCCAGTAGAATGTAATTCTCGGAGGTGAGGGCATGTGTGCTGATGAAGTCGGTGATGTCTTCGTTGAATTGAGTGCGGGATCCTGGTGGTCTGTAGATGAAGGTGCCTCTGAGTGTGGTTCTGGGGTCGGTGTGGATCTGGAAGTGAAGGTGTTCGGCGGTCGCGAGGTTATCGTCAGAGCTGGTTGTGATTTGGATGGTGTTCTTATGAACGATGGCGTTGCCTCCTCCTGTTTGGTTGATGCGGTCCTTTCGGATGATCTTGAAGGCGTCCGCGATGGCTATGGCGATGTCGGGTGCAGATGAGGCATTCATCCAGGTTTCTGTAAGGAAGGCGACATCCGGTGATGTAGTGTCGAGTAGGTCCCAGAGTTCAGTGGCGTGTTTGTGGACCGAGCGGGTGTTCAGCAGGATGCACTTCAGGTGATTAGAGTCGGAGCTGTGTTTGGGGGGGAGGATTTGGCATGGGTCCTGATGCAGGCGAACTTGCAGGAGTGGCAGGAGAAAGGACCGTGGGTGTATCCTGGGGTAGCTACGCAGCATTGTGGCTTGCGACCGGGGTTGAGGGCAAGGAGAGTAGCGGCGGTATATGTTATGCGGGCGGGGTGCCTAATGCGGGGACCAGGGGGTCTGGCGCTGGGCGCGGTCCAGGCGCGGACGGGCATAGACGGGCTTACCTTTGGCGCACCTTCGGCGCGCATGGGGCACGTCCGCTGCACGTGAACGCTGTGCACAAATGCATCTGTCATATGAGGATGGTGGAGGGGGGAGGGGCAAGGGAGGATCAGCTGGGAGGCGGGGCGGGCTGTAGAGGACGGGCTCCCAGGCACAACAACAACAAAATGGCAGCGAAAACGAAACTACAGACAGGCACAAAGACTAATGAAATATTGAGACAATGTGTGCAGAAAGCGCAACAATGAACGGTTTCCAAATCAAGCAATGCAATATCACACAAATAGCGTTACAACAGCGTGAATTAAAGCACAGTGCTAAAGTCGGCAAAAAAAGTTAAAATTAATTCTAATCTTTGCCAATGCTAATCGCGCTACAGCGTTATGAAGACAGGGGCCAGCAGATTTGATAAGCAGCAGGTCTTAGTAAGGAGCGCAACACAACGATACCAATGAGAGCAGGGAGCGTGGGGATCGACCGCTACCGACAGCATCAGGACGGTCACAACGCTTCCGAGTACGGGAGCAGGCAATGCAGTCAGTGGGAGGGAGGATCTGCTGGGAGGCGGGGCGGGCTGTAGAGGACGGGCTCCCAGGCACAACAACAACAAAATGGCACCGAAAACGAAACTACAGACAGGCACAAAGACTAATGAAATATTGAGACAATGTGTGCAGAAAGCGTGAAACTGCCATCGTACTCCCTCGACTAGAAAGAGCCGGCCGGAAGGGTACTGAAGGGTTTCCGGAAGAAGGAAGGGGCTCTCCGATCCCGTTGGAATCCATCCGCAAAACCGAGTTAGATTCCTTTCTGACCGAACCCATCGGAATGGCTCGGTTGGAAAGGAATCCAAACGGGCAGGTCCGATACGGTTAGGATGGCTCCGACTGAGGGTCATAGCCATTCCTAAGCGCATCGGAATGGGGCCTTGAATATTTAAGATTTACTACTTTAAACCCGATATATTATTAAGCTTATATTTTGTATGCTTTTGGACGATATTAGTGTAAAACAATATTTAATTTCCTATATTTTTGTACCTACCATTATATATATATACAAATATAGGGGCACAATATTTTGAATAACAATTTTTTGGACAGAATATTTCTGTCAAACAATAATATTTTCTTTGATATTATGTCATTGATCCGTACATGTGATGAGACAAAATGCTGTCTCCCAGACTGCAAGAAAGCCAATGGCTGAAATCGACTGACTTAATGCCCCTTTTTGTATACTGTGGAGTGCAGAAACAATATGTTCAATGACTGTTTAACCGACCAAAGTGCTTTCATCTATGTTTGCATTATTTCTTTTCACTTTTGTTTATTACATAATGTGCACATGAGATAAGACAAAGTGTTGTCACTCACAGTGTGAGGGAGACAATGGCTGAAGTCGACTGACCTATTGTTCTTTGCTGCAGCGTTTAATTTATGCCAGTGTTTGCCTGAGCACAGCACCGGCACTTGTTTACAATCACCGGCACTTTTTATCATAATAGTCCTCCATGTGGGAGTGCTTTCTGACTTTTAAAAGACCAGAATGCGTTTCACAGTTCCATATATAAACAACATAATGAACTAGTGCGTCTTATCTATTTCTACAACTTGATTTAACTTGAAATAGTTGAGAATGTCACACATTGTTAGTATCAAATGCTGGAACTGCTATTTAGTAGACCTAGTAGGGGCAGTGGATTGTTTGAGCCCTGGCGGCTTTCTGAGAAATAGGATTGCCTTGATACTTGATTTTTTACAAATTTACCACTTGGCCCAGCACTTAATATTTTACAAATTAAGCTCTGCCTTGCTGTGTGTTGTGGAGGGTGGGAGCAAAGGGGAATGAAAGTTGTAGGGACCAAATGTTGAAGAGTGTTGTCTCACAGTTCATCTATATATTTATACATCTGTGTATTTTTTTAATGTTGTGCATAAGGCTGGGGAATCAGTCTCTAGACTAGACCTAAAAATAGCTACTGTCGTGGTATAGGAGCCCTTTTTACAAATCACTTTGGATAAAGCCATTCCTTCAAGGTCTCAACTAGTGGCAAGAAAGGTTCTACAGTGGAGGAAAAGACAAAGAAAGTTAATAATGCAAAAGCAATGTTTCAATAGGCAGCACAAATTAAGATTCAACACAAAAATAGGAAGCATGTAATAACAGGGCATGTGATGTCGAACACACAGGAAACTCAGAACCCTCGTTATCTATACTTTAATCTTTGTGAATCACAGGCATCACAGGCATCACAAACATCACAACTCCTTTACTTGTGCTGGCATAACTAAGCTAACGCAGAATCCAATCCAAACATAACATTCTACAACTGACATCACTGTAATTTTCTAGTACTGACATCACTATAACCATGTCACTCATAATTTTACATTTCCCCTTCTCTTTTTTGGAAAAGAAAAATACAAATCTATGTGGCGCTTGAGAGAAAGAAAAATGAAACATAAAAATCAACACTACGCAATCCGTCATTTGCATTTTTTTAAAACCAGTGTAGATCTAAGTAACATATACAGCTTTTTCCAGCTGTCACATAGGTATGATCAAGTCTCTTCAAGTATTGTCTCATTCTGCTGACTTTGTTGTTGTTTTTGAACTGGATTAATTCTGCTCCTTTAAATTTTTATTAAAAAAATATTTCAAGATCTGCAGGCCTACATTTCGTGAAGAATGACTTATTCCTGGTTATTACCCTGTTTTCATCTTGTGTTGTGAATTCCATTTCACTTATTTACTGGAGAAGGATGAAATTTACTTTATGACATCCCCACTTCTCGTTGCATAACCAACAATAAATCTGCAATTTAATATCTTTGTTGTGGTATATATATTTTCTATCTTCATAGTCTTTCAATTTTCTGTCATCCCTATCTTTCTTCATAATATCTCAAAGTCCCTACAGATACTCAACTGGATGGTAAACGAGAATGTCAAGACAGTCCAAACATTAACTCTGATGTTCAATTGCCTGTTGATATATGTCGAGTATTTCTTTAATCTTGTAACGGTTAGTACATCTGGTAGACTCCAAGTAGAAAAAAGCATTGGCAAAGCCAGAGTGTCCCTCCTTTTAAACTTATTGGCTTCACCAATGCAGTTTGCGGATCCTGTGTACTACAGGGGGGTAGGCAATGGGGGAAAAGGTGGGGGAACGTTTCTGCGCCAAAAACGATCTAGCAGCGCTACCTGCTAAGGGACATCAAAACTGGTGTTATTGTCAGCTGTTTGAAGCTTTTTAATTGAAAAATCGTCATTTTAAAAAAAATTGTTATTTTCATCCTGTAATGCAGACAGCACACCCCTAGGCCTCCTGCACGCATTTTCGCCAGGATTTTACGGCTCTAGCGGCCGTTTTTGTGCTTTATTGGGCTTTCTTTGGGGATAGTAAAATCTTTACACGGCGGCCATCTTGAGTGTGGCCATTAGCGGTGAGAGCGCTCTAGTGGACCCCATAAAAGGAGCCCTGTGTCAGCGCTCGCGAGATTCTGCGCCAAAAACGATCTAGCAGCGCTACCTGCTAAGGGACATCAAAACTGGTGTTATTGTCAGCTGTTTGAAGCTTTTTAATTGAAAAATCGTCATTTTTAAAAAATTGTTATTTTCATCCTGTAATGCAGACAGCACACCCCTAGGCCTCCTGCACGCATTTTCGCCAGCATTTTACGGCTCTAGCGGCCGTTTTTGTGCTTTATTGGGCTTTCTTTGGGGATAGTAAAATCTTTACACGGCGGCCATCTTGAGTGTGGCCCAGAGCGGTGAGAGCGCTCTAGTGGACCCCATAAAAGGAGCCCTGTGTCAGCGCTCGCGAGATTCTGCGCCAAAAACGATCTAGCAGCGCTACCTGCTAAGGGACATCAAAACTGGTGTTATTGTCAGCTGTTTGAAGCTTTTTAATTGAAAAATCGTCATTTTTAAAAAAATTGTTATTTTCATCCTGTAATGCAGGCAGCACACCCCTAGGCCTCCTGCATGCATTTTCGCCAGCATTTTACGGCTCTAGCGGCCGTTTTTGTGCTTTATTGGGCTTTCTTTGGGGATAGTAAATACTTTACACGGCGGCCATCTTGAGTGTGGCCCAGAGCGGTGAGAGCGCTCTAGTGGACCCCATAAAAGGAGCCCTGTGTCAGCGCTCGCGAGATTCTGCGCCAAAAACGATCTAGCAGCGCTACCTGCTAAGGGACATCAAAACTGGTGTTATTGTCAGCTGTTTGAAGCTTTTTAATTGAAAAATCGTCATTTTTAAGAAATTGTTATTTTCATCCTGTAATGCAGACAGCACACCCCTAGGCCTCCTGCACGCATTTTCGCCAGCATTTTACGGCTCTAGCGGCCGTTTTTGTGCTTTATTGGGCTTTCTTTGGGGATAGTAAAATCTTTACATGGCGGCCATCTTGAGTGTGGCCCAGAGCGGTGAGAGCGCTCTAGTGGACTACATAAAAGGAAGCGGACGCTCTACTGCGCTAGCAGGCGCGTTTGCGTGAGCACCATCTCCAGCGCCGGAGTCTCGCCAGAGTCCTGCCCGTCTGCGCCCGTCAGCGTTCCGGCAGCAGACGGGGCAGGATGGCTGGCTGGCACCTTCCTCTGGCTGGTACCTTACTGCTGTCAGTGTTAGCTATGTGTATCTCATATTCGTCAGAGACCCTCTCCAATCTCCGTCCTCCGGTAGGTCGCTGCCACTCTGTCTTTTTGGGCCGTCGCATCCTCAGAAAAGGATGCAATGTCTGTGGTTGGCGCGTTCCTATATATCACAAACCAAAACTGACTCATCCTCCGATCATCACCACTTGCCTACTCCTTAATACACGCTCTTTAGGCTGTCATGCGCTAGATATATGGAATTTGCTCGATAATTCCGATATATCCTGGCTTTTTCTCACTGAGACATGGCTTAGTGATACCTCAGCCCCGGATTTAGTCAACGCCATTCCACCTAATTATTCCATCATTAGGAGGGATAGAACATCTGGGCGCGGGGGTGGTGTGGCTATTATAGTTAACAACCAGCTGCACTGCACTACCTTCCTGATAGACAATATTCAGGACACCGAGGCACTCGGCTTCACTCTTCACTTGTCTCCCCATCAAGCATGCACCGGTATTCTTGCATATCGTACTCCCGGTCCATTAGGCTCTTTTCTGGATGAACTACAGGTAGCACTTTCAGTCCCATGCCTTAAATCTGAACATTGTCTACTCTTAGGCGACTTAAACATACACATGGACGAGGCTACAAATCCTGATACAACGAAACTCATGGAGGTCACAGCAACATTAGGACTCACACCTTTCATCCATGATTCTACGCACAATAAGGGCCATATTCTAGACCAAGTTTTTTCCACCGTTCCGATCAACGTACTTGCTCCTCAACCGGTATTATGGTCGGACCATTACTTAATCACTTTTAGCCTATCAAGCGCTCCTCCTCTTAGATCTAATCCCACTATCCCTACTAAACGTCTTTCCAGGCCTTTTCATCTGTTATCTAATGAGACGCTACTACAGGCCATGGCACGTTCACCTTGCACTTTGTCAGGTAATGTGGAAATCGATCTAGCTCGCTACACGGAATGGCTCTCAACTATATTGGCGGATCTCGTGCCCGAGAATGCCGCCAAACTCGGAAACAAACGTGCTTCCGCTCCTTGGTTCACATCTCAGCTTAGAGAAGCCCGGCAAAACTGCAAGAGAGCAGAAAGAACCTGGAGGAAAGACTACAATCCTCTTGAGAAAGAAAAGTTTAAAAACCTAACTAAATCCTACCACAAGATGATTTGGAGTGGAAAAAAATCCTATCTTGAACGTCGGATAGACGAATCTGATAATTCCTGTAAGGAAATTTTTAAAATTGTTAAGGACTTCACTTCTCCATCCCTAGGCATCTTGGCTCAGTCTCATTCAGAACTTTGGTTGAATGAACTCGCACATTATTTTGTAGACAAAATAACATCCATCCAAGCCTCTCTTGCTACTTATTCCAAACAGCCTCAGGCGGCTGATCTTGATGCCCCCTCCTCCTTACAACCCACCCTCTGGGAATTTCCACAGCTAAGCCTTGTTGCCTCATTAGACCATCTGACAGGCTTGAAATCAGGCTCTCCTTTAGATCCCTGCCCGGTCTCTTGCCTCAACAAAATAGCCCCTTTGCTAAATGGCCCCATCAATTCCATTCTCAACTCCTCATTGTCTTCTGGCATAGTCCCTCAGGCCTGGAAGAGCGCTCTCATCCTTCCATTAGTAAAAAAACCAACTCTAGATCCCATCTTACATGCCAACTATAGGCCTATCTCTCTCCTCCCCGCTCTGGCGAAGGTGGCGGAAAGACACGTGCACAGATCTATCTCTGACTTTATCGAGAATAACAACTTGTTGCACACTACTCAATCTGGGTTTCGTGCGAATTACAGCACAGAGACCGCGTTACTTGAAGTCACCACCGCTATTAGAGAGGTTTTAGATACTGGAGGAAAGGCCATGTTGGTCATGTTAGACCTGTCGGCGGCGTTCAACACCGTTCCCCATGATACCCTCCTAACTCGACTCTGGAATTGTGGCCTCAGGGGGACGTTGTGGAACTGGCTTCAATCATTTCTAGCCAGCCGTCGACAAACGATCTGGGCACCACCTCACTCCGCAGCTATGGCAACCCTGGAAGTGGGGGTCCCTCAGGGGTCTATTCTTAGCCCCCTGCTTTTTAACATCTTTATGGCCCCCCTTGCAGAGGTTGCGGAGTCGTTTGGCGCTCAGATCGTGTCTTACGCTGAAGACACCCAGCTCTTGTTTACTTATAACAAGAGCGAGGTGTTCGATGGGATCCGTATCAGAGGCTGCTTAGAGGCAGTCTTTGATTGGTTCAAAAGACACGGCTTGAAATGCAACTCCGATAAATCGGAGCTGCTTTTTTTCGGATGTGTCTCTGAACCAAACTGGAAAAGTTGGTGGCCACAAGATCTGTTTCCTCCTGCCAATGCTAGTACCAAGGCTAAAAACCTAGGTATCATTGTTGACAATGAGTTAACCTTTGGGCCTCAAATTGCGTGTCTTTCGGGGAAATGCTTTGGAATCCTGTGGATGCTCAGGAAATTTCTCCCCTTGATTTCGGTGAACCATCGAAGGGTCATAGTCCAAGCACTTGTCGGGTCGCGTTTGGACTATGCAAATGCCCTCTATCTGGGACTCCCAAAATATCTGATAAGGAGACTGCAGGTAGTCCAAAATTCAGCCGCTAGGGCTATTTATGGACTCCCCAGACGAGCTAGTGCCTCTAACTTGTTGAAGGAACTGCACTGGCTCCCTATAGCCAAGAGGGTTCTCTTCAAAAGCCTGACGCTAACCTATAAGGCTCTTCATGACTCAGGCCCTAGGTATATTAGAAAGCGCCTTGCTTTTTACAAGCCGAGCAGAGCTCTGCGATCTGCCTCCTTGTCTAAAATGGTCGTTCCATCCATCAAGCGAACCAGACAAGGAGGGCGTTCCTTCCATTACCTGGCTCCGCGCGCTTGGAATGAACTTCCTATTGTTCTTAGACAGGCCCCCAGTCTGTTGTCTTTTAGAAAGGCATTAAAAACCTGCTTTTTACTAGTTAATTTTGCTGTTCCTTTTTTTGCAGTTATGTTCCTTTCCATTAAAGGACTTCTTCGCCAAAGCGCCGGGACACTCCGACTGGAGTAGCCGTTGCGCTATAGAAGAGCCCAATTAACATAACAACATAACATAAGGAAGGAGGGTAAAATCAGCACACACAGGAAAGAGAAAATAGGGTACAGGGCAGAAGCAAATGATGGAAAGGAAAACACAAAGCATGGGGGAAGCTGGCAGGGGAGAAGAACTCGACAGAGTAAGCAGCACATGAGGGACAGAGCAATATGAGGAGAAGAGAACAAGGATGAGAGGAAAATTGAGTGTGGAATAGGCAAATTTGGAGAGAGAAGCACATGAGAGAGAGAGACAGAGAGACAGAGAGGGAGAGCGAGCAGCAGACGAGCGAGAGAGTGACACAGAGTATATGGCATGGGAGAAGCACACGAGCAAGGCAGCTGGAACACGCATTCCCTCTTATGTAGTGCTTAACCAAAAAGAAAAAAGTAGCTCCCTAAAAAGCGAGCCGTCAATCAAAAGGATAGTAAAAAGGGAAGGCACAACACAAGAAGAAAAAGGCAAGCCATCAAATAAGAAGTAAGAAAATGAGAGTGAAAATTAAGCCAACCAAATCTAAGCAATGGGCAGACTAAATCCACTGTAAATTTACAATGGGTCTTATGCAGTCAGTCAGCTTTGACTGACTGATAGACAATACCAGCCTTATGTCATCTAGGATGGGGAACACTACTGAAGCTGAAGTTGATGATAACGTTTTTCCTTTTGGAGAATAAGAATATTCAACAATGGAGGCAAACAAATACTGTCTAGAGTCCAACAATGTATACAATCTGCTAGCAACACAGACCATACTGTGCCTGGCAACCCAAGAAGTGTAGTTCTTTTGATTTCTTTTAATTTGTGAAACATTGACAAAGATGACATGTCTGTACAATTTCATTAACCTGACCATCCTGCTTCAGAAACCATACTCTTTTGCGAAAAAAGTTATTTGTTGAAGATACTCTTGTGACTATTTTGCATAATGTCAATTACATCTGTCTGTAATGCATGTAGGATTACTGACCGTGCACTTCTTGAAAGAATACCAGATGGGACTACAGGAACTTCAGTCTTAATGTTTTTCAACACAAGAAATGTATTTATTTCTTTCTTATGTCAGATCGAAATGGTGTTGCATTGTTAACATGCTTTCATCTATTCATAGTCATTATTTCCTTTAGTTTGTGAATTACATCATCACTTATTTATGCATTTCCCAATTCTTTTTCTGATATCACCTCCGGCACTGTAGATATGACTACGAAACATATACATTATTCAGCAAAGGACCTTAGATCTTCAGTCTAAGATGGATGTCCAGGCGCATAATCGGCTGAGTTATATTCTGTTCTCCGTCTATGAAAAATGTTAAAATGATTGCTCATGCAATAGCAACTGGGGGGCTGAGCAGCAGTCCATATACTTTAACTTGTTTGAAAAATGGTCTCTCTTGGGATAAGCTTCAAAAAGGGAATGCTGCTGCCAGCTATTTTAATAATCGGGCAATATGAATACGGGGCAAAGGTAGGATGAGTGCTTGCTCACCATATCTCTGACAGAAAGTATTGAGGTGTAATTTGGTCTAGTAATGGCAGTGATGGCTCTGTATATACTAATACTCAGGACATTGAGGAACAATTTTCAGGTTTTTATCAGAAACATTACAATCAGCCCCATGGGTTTAACAGGCTGGGGTTTATGCAAATTGTTCAGGGTTGTAGATAGCCTGTTCTTGGGGAGCCCCATCCCACTACACTTCAGAAATATGTCACCATTAGTGAAATTAAGGTAGCTCTTCTCTCTTTGCTATTAAGCAAGGCGACAGGACAAGACACTATCCCAAAGTCAATTCTACAAAATATTTAAAGATATTATTGTCTCTCCCTTTTTCAGTGTTATTCAAAATGTTGAGGCTGGAGGAGAAGTGTTTGGTACGTGAAATACGACTAATATTATAGTTTTTTTTAAAGAGGTGAACTGCCAGATGAATGGGGTTCATATCAGCCCATATCTCTCATTAATGCAGATGCAAAAGTGTTTGCAAAGATACTTTCTTTTTGACTTGTTTCTCTTATGTCAGACCTAGTCTTGCAACAACAGCATGGTTTTATACCCGACAGAGACACTACTTGCCATGTTATTACAGCTGTTGCTGCATTTGACATAGCGGAAAAATCTGGCTAAAGAATACTTATGATACTTTTAGATGCTGAGAAGGCATTTGACTGTGTTTTATGGGACTGCCTTTGGGCAACTATAATAGCCTTTGGTATTGGGGACCACTTTTGTAAGTGGGTACAGTTATTATATAGGAACCCTAGAGCGCAGTTACCCTATGTTGGGATATCCTCTATACCTTTTCAGACCAATTTTGGTACTCAGCAGGGGGAGGGGGGGTGGTATCTTCCACATTAAAGAAAGAAACTGGACATCGTGAAGCAAGTAGGTGGGTTTATTAACCTCATCCACAAACAGACCTAGATCAACTGACAGATGAAATCATCATGTTCTTAGAAAGAATACAGATCATGAGTTCTTTAATCTTAAAGGAGAAGGAACAACATTATCATACATCTTCCTTCCTAAGAAAACAAAAATAAGATAAAGAATACAAAAGAGGGAAAGAAACAAAAGTAAGAACAACTTTAATGTGAAGAAACTACACAATAATAATTAAACATAGTCTTTCAAGTAAGTAGGAGCCCTACGTGCTCTTTGACTCCTCTTGTGTGATAATAACATGTTGGACCCATTAGGAGAACTGTTGTTAACATGATGAAATTTGCTACATAAACCATTGTTGTGCACAGAAGCATCAGAAACAAATAACTTAGGATCAACCACAACAACACGACTCTTATTCCATATCCTCCCATCTTCCGTTTTAATGGCATTCTTAAAAACCTTAATAACAGCCCTAACATTGGTGTATTTAGACCACGGCTTGCATCCTACAGGTGTCTTAATTTTTACAAAATCACCCACTTTAACCCCCTGATATATTACACACTTTCTGTTATCAAAATATTCTTTACGAGCACATTGTTTATCCAACTCTTTGCTTCTCCATTCACCAATATCATTATCCACCAGACCTTTATTGTTTTTCATCCACCCAGGACACCACAAAGTATTAGGGACTCTCCCCTTGAATAATTCAAACGGAGACCTCCCAGTAGACGAATGAGGAGCAACTCGATAAACATTTATCCTGTCCTGAAGAGTTGTCCTCCAATTCAAACCAGAAGACCGAGCTAACTGTATTGACTCCTTAAGAGTCTTGTTGACTCTTTCAACTGCACCATTTGTTTCAGGGTGGTATAAAGAACACCTCTTATGTACAATACCACACCTTTTTAAGAATTCAGCAAACAGAGTTGAACAGAATTGAGGTCTATTATCGGACAACAAGCTATTAGGAAAACTTTCTTTGTTGAACACACCTTCCAAAAAAGTAATCACAGATTCAGAGGTAATCTCTCTAACAGCACAAGCTTCTATCCATCTGGAAAAAAGGTCAATGAGGACAATTAAATACGGAGTATCTGAAACTCCAGATAATGGACCCAAGATATCAATTGCAACCTCATCCCAAGGGTGACTCAGCAAAACTCTTTTAACCATAGGCATTTGTTTAGTCTTTAAGATTTTGTCACTTGCACAGCACTCTACACAATCCCTGACCAACCTTTCTATTTCTAAATCCATGCCAGGCCACCAGAATTGCATACGAAGAATCTCCTTCGTTTTCACAATTCCTAAATGACCACAATGAGCATGTGACAACAATTTTTTTCTTATTCCAAGAGGAGGAACAAGTTTTGTTCCACGACTTAACAAACCTTCAGTAACAGAAAGTTCATCAGAGACCAACAACCACGGCTTTTCCAAACGAGAATTGCTCTTTAAAGAGGAAATAACCCGACAGATCTTTCCATCCTTCTGCAACCCTTCCATCCACTCAGATTCTTCTATTGCCCCATCAGTGACCTCACACACATTGATGTATTCATCCAACTCATTCGTATCATCCTCATGAAAATTTTATGTATCAACCAATCTAGTTAAACAATCAGCTGACCTATTTGCCACAACTGGAATATATTGAACTTCAAAATCAAATTCTTGTAGAGAAACAACCCATCTTCTGATCCTCGAAGATATAGCATCCAAACCTTTCTTCAAGAAAACCTCTCTTAAAGGCTTGTGATCAGATGGAATGCATACTTTAGAACCCCAAATCAAGTTTCTAAATTTTCTCAATGCCCAAAAAATTGCAAGAGATTCTTTCTCTATCACAGAGTAATTAAGCTCCGACCCTTTAAGACACCTTGGTGAACAACAGATAAGAGAATCTTTACCATCTTTCTTCTGTACCAAAACTGCACCAAGACCTTTGTCACTTGCATCCGTAAGTAAAACAGTAGGAAGACCAGGAACAAACGCATGAAGAGAGGGAGCCTTGATTAAGTCTATCTTGATACTTACAAATTCACTCATGCACTCAGGGGACCATTCAAAAACAACATTTTTGGCTGTCACCTTCTTAAATCATGAGTTTTATCTGCAAAATTGGTAATAAATTTCCCATAAAACTCAACGATCCCAAGAAAAGAGAGTAACTCCTCTTTATTAAGTGGTTCTTTTACCTTGTTGATAGATTCAACTAAATCTTTCTTCAGAAAAACACCTTTACCAGTAATACGATGTCCTAAATAATTAACCTCTTCTACTTGCACTTAGTCTTTTAAAGAGACATACCAGCCTCATCTAAGCGTTTCAACACAGCACACACACGTCTATCATGCTCTTGGATATCTTTACCATAGATCAAAAGATCGTCTTGATAACATTTTACACCCATCAACCTCTTCAAAATTCTAGACATAATTTGATGAAAAACTGAGGCCGCTGATACTGATACAAGGCCAAAGGCCATTCTCTTAAACTTAAAAGTGCTCATGGGTGTAATGAAGGCAGTTAGATCCTGAGAGGACTCATCTAGTTCCACCTGGTGGTAAGCGGAAGCTAGATCAAGAGTAGTGAAATATTTCGCACCTTCCAGAGTACCAACCATCTCATCAATGTTGTGAAGGGGAAATCTATTCACCACAACCTCTCTATTTAAAATCTTAAATCTATACATAGACAAATTTCTCCTTTCAGTTTCTTAGCAATCACAACAGGAGCGAGCCACTCTGTGGCTTCAACGGGCTCAATAATATCATTCTTTACAAGTTTCTCTACTTCCTCTTGAACTTTTGCTTGCTCCATTAGAGGAATCCTCCTTACCTTTGCTACTACAGGAACAGCATTATTTTGTAACCTATTGTGATATTTGTAGCCTCGTAAACACCCCAAACTTTCTTTAAATACATTTGGAAACTGTTCTGCTAAGACATTTGACAAATTATCATTACTCTTGACTTGAACAGAATCAGAGACTTCTTGAATTTGTACCTGTGGTGAAGCATTAGGATTAAGTTTTACCCCAAGTTGACGTTGATGTAGCCACCCTAACAATGCATCACCTTTTTTTGCAACATAAACTTTTCCAACAATGATGTGACTTCCCAATTCTAGTTCAGCCATAAAATAGCCTAACATTCTAATTGGTTTCTCGCTATAACCCAAAGGAGAGATATCACATTTCATCAACTTCACCTTTTTAGAAAAGCATTCATTAAATAACTTCTCATCAATTATCATTATTTTAGAACATGAATCAAATTTGAAATTTTTCATTGATTTTTCAACACTAACTAAATGAGAGGGATGATCTGACTTATCACCAGTCACCTCAAAACACACAGATCTTACTTGAGGTTGAGACCATTTCTTCTTAGAACTATCACCTTTATACATTTTTTTCTACAAAATTTAGCATAATGCCCTCTCTTACCACACAGGTTACATAAAACGTTTAGGGCAGGACATATAGGTGAATTAGCTAGATGATTAACTTGTCCACACCTAAAACAAGAAAACTTGTTATTTAAACTGACATTAGAGGTTTTAGGAAAAGTCTTTTGTTTCTCCTGTAATCCTGTACCCTCCTGTTTCTTAATTTGGCATACAGTCTCCTCTACTTTTGTTTTTTCTTTTGAATCAGAACAAGATGGTTTCTATTTCTCTTTCTTCAATTCACCAACACATTTAATCAGGTGTTCAACTTGTTTAGCAATAACCAACACTTCTTCGAGAGGATGTTCATCCGTTAGCAAGAGTTCCTTCCTAATGTCATCATGCGCACACCTTAAAACAAATTGATCACGAATTCTTTCATCCAAAGTTTGACCAAAATTGCATGAAGATGCTAACTTCCTTAGGGAAGATACATATTCTTCTACTGTTTCATCTTTTTTTTGTTCTCTTAATCCAAAGTGATATCTCTCCATTATAGTGCTGAGTCTCGGCAAATAATGTCGATCAAGTTGAAGAATAGCAATCTCATACTCATTTAAGTTTCTTTGTTCTGCCGCAGTTAAATCAGGCAAATGCACTAAAACATCCTGTCCTTCTCCACCAAGACAATGTAGAAGTAGTGAATGTTTCCTTTCTGCGTTTAAATTCGTTCCACAAACTTTTGCATAATTTGCAAAGATATTTTTCCATTTTTTCCATTTTCCATTTGGTTCACCTGGGCTCGTTAAGAAAAAAGCAGGTTGAGTAGCATTCTTCATTTGTTTATTTAATTTTGTTTATTTTGTCACTTATTGTTCTTTTTTTTAGAATATATGTATATATATATATATTTAACAGAATTATTTTTTTATATTTTAAAGAGAAAATATTCTGTTAATATTCAACTGCATTTTCTTGAATAATAAAACGTGGTGAGGAAGATTGTAAATTTTCAATATTAAAAATGCTTTCTCTTTGTATAATATTCGTATATCAATAGATTTTTTTTAAACTTGCCAAGTGTATTCGTCACAAAGATAAAAAAATAAATCCTTTGTTGTGTAAATTTGCAGAAGGATGAGAGGCAGTCTTTATTTATTAACACGTAACAAAGCTGGTTTAGAACGCACACGTTCTTTTTTTCTTTCCAACTCGGAACATTTGGAGAAAGACATACGTCATAATGGAGAGAGACGTATGCTGAAACGCAAAGTACAGACTGGAACGCAGCGTCAAGTTGAAACGCAACGCAGCGTCTATCTGACAAGCTGAAGCGCAACGTGAGATGTGTGTGATGGAACGCAGAGAAAGCTTACGTCAGCAGTCAATCTTTACATCAGCAGCTTACATGCACATAGCTTACGCGCAAAGTCCCGAAACTTTTTTCATTTAAAACTAAAGCCACCATTTCTTTAAAAAAGGATTCAATCCTCCCTCCGCTCTCCTCACCGTAACTTTAACGAGTTTTAAACAGATTTTCAGACATTTACAGCCGCCGTGAAGACAACGCTTCCCTTCTATTATATACAGCCGCTGGAGGAGAGTTGAAATTCGGTCCTTTGTCGTCGTGTTGAGGTTGTTTAACCAATCGTCGCCAAATAAATGTGGTATCTTCCACATTAAAGAAGGAAACTGGACATCGTGAAGCAAGTAGGTGGGTTTATTAACCTCATCCACAAACAGACATAGACTGGCAGATGAAATCATCATGTTCTAAGAAAGAATACAGATCATGAGTTCTATAATCTTAAAGGAGAAGGAACAACATTATCACAGGGTGTTCACTATCGCCTCTTTTATTTGCTCTTCATATGGAGCCATGTTTGTGATCTCTGGTTTGGAATGATCGAATACATCCTTTGATCTCTGGTGATCACTAATTTAAAATTACAGCATATGCTGATGATGTTGCTATTTTTTTTGTCAAACCTGTCAGTCACACTGGATTATAATATTGATGAGGCTAATGGATTCTGAATATTCTCTTGCTACAAACTAAGGGGCAGAATACGATGTCAGTCGTTCAGAGTGTAAAACGGTTGGTCTTTGCAGACTGGCTTCCACTGGGCTCAAGGAGACCGTAAACCAGTCCGAAACCTTTCATAATCCCCTATGGATGACATTTCTGTTGTCAGGATTATGATGTTGGTTTCCAACAGACTTTTCATGTTGGTCTTTCTGACATGAAATGCCTGTTGGAAAGCGTCTTCCGGGGCCCTATCAGGGCACCCATCCCTTAGTAGCCTCGAGTTGGGGGCCGTGAGTACCTATGGTGCCCCCTGTTAATCCCTGCACCACGTTGCACACACCATGGTGTCTCCTTAGGAATAGAGCTGTGGAGTTATTGTATGAAATGCATTATCTCGATGCAGCAGTTGGTATTGCTCCGTTTTTACGATCTGTTAAACAAAACTTTAATTATGAAATGTAGTGGGTCGGGGTTAGGGTTGCCAGGAGGGGGGGTCCTTTTAAATGTTTTAAATGTTTTAATTGTTAAGTGTGCTTTTTTTAGCATGATTTATGGACAAATAAACTTGTTTCAGACCCTGAACCTGGTGATCACAAATTTAAAATTACAGCTTATGCTGATGATGTCGCTATTTTTTTATCTAACCCATCAGTTGCACTGGATTGTAATATTGATGAGGCTAATAGAATCTGAATATTCTCTGGCTACAAACTAAGGGGCGATTACGATGTTGGTCCGTAAGGCTCTGACTGCTCGTTGGAGGCTTATCGACGGACATGGTAAGTTTACAGTCCGTCCGCCCAATTATAATGCAGACGGTCAGAGTGTAAACCGGACAGTCTTTGCAGACTGGCTTCCACTGGGTTCAAGGAGCCCGTAAACCAGTCGAAAACCCTTCATAATCCCCTCTGGATGACATTTCGGTCATCAGGATTATGATGTCGGTTTGCAACAGACTTTTTATGTTGGGCTCTCCGACATGAAAAGCCTGTAGGAAAGCGCCTTCCGGGGTCCCAAGCAGGGCACCCATCCCTCAGTGGCCTCCGGTTTGGAGCCGTGGGTACCTATGGTGCCCCCCTGTTAATCCCTGTACAGCTTTGCATGCACCGAGATGTGCCTGCCATGCGGTGCAGACATTAACAGAAGCTCCCATTTCTCCATGGGAACTTAAGCTGCTGCCAGTCTCCGGCCAAAGCACAAGCTCTCATAGAGAAAGGCAAGCTTGCAGCCGCCCCATTTGCGGTCGCATTATAATTGCGATGTGGGGACTGCCGACCGGAGATTGGTCCATGTCGGGACGGCAGTGGTGTTGGGCTGATGTGAGTCCACCTGACATCGTAATATTGCCCTTTATATTGATAAAACCCAAGTCCTCCTAAATTTTAAACCAGAAGTCCCGATTGTTGGGGTACATTGATCAGCAACATATGGTGGGGTTCAGCTAAGTTTCCAGGTGAGGAAAATTGTAAAAGTCTACTATGAAAACCTATTATTTTCAGTCATTAATACGCGATGGTTCTGGAATAAGCTACCTATTATCCTCATAGGTTGACGTAATATCATCAAAATGAATGTCTTCCCAACATTTTTATACCTGTGTGGGAAATTTTACCTTGGGGTTCCAAACTCATTTTTCCAACAATTAGAAGGTTCTATAGGTAGCTTCCTTTGAGGCTACAGGCGGGCAAGCATTATTTTGGGGTGGCATTTGCCAGATGCCTTTGTAATTTCTAACACTTAGGGCCATAGACCCGTTGATTTTTGGATATTGATGTGCGTTAGGGTCAGATAATAGGCTGTTTTTGTACAGACTTGGCAATCCTAATTATTTAAAATATCTTAGATTCAAGTTTATCAGTGATATTGTTAGTATATGGTGGGAAATATCCACTAAATACTCTTTCTTGTCAATGCATCTGGACACGCCTTTGAGGGATAATCCAGCGATTCAGTGGGTAAAGCTTAATTACATTATGGGGTTGAGACTACAGGGCATCTGTATGTCCTTAATGGATTTTGCTCATTTGCTGGGGTCCAGGCCTACTTTGAGCTCCCTCATCACTTCTTCTTCAAATACCTGCAGATTAAGGATTTTTTAATGTCATGTTGTAAGCTCACTTAGTTGGTCCTGACTTACTTTCTTGTTTAGATAAGGCACCATGGAAATCGCAAATCAGCACAATCTACCAAGGGTTCTGCCAATGCAGAGTGAACAATAGTCTGGGTCTTGCTACTAAATGGAACAAAACGCTGTTGGATGAAATCTTTCCCTCAGAAATCCTCAGTGCTCTAGAGACCATTCACGGTGATAAATTTAAAACTGCAGCAATTCAAGACTATCTGTATGTTGTACTACATGCCGGATAGAATCACAAAGTGGGGTGGGAACCCATGGTGGAGAGAATACTAGGGGACCTATTAGGATGGTGGGCGGACTTACGTCTGCCCACCACCCTAGCGGTGCTGGGACTGGCCGCCAGTGGTGCAGCGGTCCCGCACCGCAAATTAGGATGCCACCACCCCGATGGCAGTGGCATCCCCTATTCCCAGCATTGTGGCTGGCAGTGCTCACAGCACCGCCCGCCACAATGCCGCATGGCAATGCCGCCATGGAAAGGCTGATCTCCACCTGAATCCTTATATGGATTGAGGTGTCTTGCAGACACCATCACCATATTGGAGATGTTTTCTGCCCGGTCGACGAGCCGACCGGTGGAGAAGCGGCGGAGGGTCTTTCTTTCTGCCGCGGACCCCCGTCAACATAATATGGTGGGAGAAATGGGATGCGGGCTGAGGGAAATGTTGAGCGGATCGCCACCACTATGCAGGCGGTGGCGATCTGCCCGACCTCCTAATAGACTCCTAAGTGTCTCAAGTGTGGCTGTTTGGAGCAGATATTTTTCATATATTCACCACATGTCCTACTTTGCAGGAATTCTGGGCAGGTGTGACTCAACTTTTAACATATTCTCTTGTTTATAACATACAGTTCACTCCTAAGTTATTTTGTAGGCTATATAATGGATTTTGATACCGGTTTGAGACAGATGCTGTCCATAATAATTGTCTCAGCCAGGTTCTGTATTGCAAGAGCTTGGTTTTTCCCATTGTCCCTAAGGACAGCTGAGTGGTGGGCTGTCATTCAGCAAATATATGAGCCAGAATTGGCACTGGCTAAAGCTAGGGTTGTTCATTCTATTAAAATATTGGAGCAAATTTGGGAAGGATTTAATTGGGATCCACAGGCCAATGTTAATATTGGAAATTAATCCATTATTATCCGCAGGTCAATATAGTGTTTATCTGATTGGTATTTTCACGTATTAATTTATTTTCTAATCCACATCTGTAACTACAAATCTGACGTGCCATAATTAGTTGGTCTTGGTTTACCATCCCTGTATGTTTTTGTTTATGTAGTCATAATGTGTTTTTAGTCATTGAGCTGTATGTTTGGTGATCATGTCTGGCTTAATAAAATAATTTTAAAAAATTGTAAAACAGGATCCTTAGTTTATCGCAAAAACAGGATCCTTACTATATAGCAGGTAATAGCTGGCCATTACAATAAAGGAATATAGTCCAGAAACATCTTTCGGGCTGTCAGTGGACTTCAAGGAGAACACTTTGATTGGCTTTAGTCTCATTTCCTATTTTGAGAAAATGTGTCCAAAAAGGGTTAATTCAGATTTACGAATCTCACACTTCTCTGCATTTAACACAAGACCAGCTTTTGCTAGATGCTGAAGTATTTATTCAAACATGTTTTCAGACCATCTAAAGACCAGAATATAATCACTGTAATTCATTGAATTCTTAACTGTTCCTATTACATTCCATGTGATCTCCTAGAATATTTCCCATGCTGAGCATGTATCAAAATTTGACCTCTTATACCTGAATAATTGAAGATGTGTAGAAAATGTTGTAATGTCTCCAGTTCTTTAAATGGGCCGGTACTGTCCTGTGCGGAGTACAGGCACTTTTTTATTTTGAGAGGGACAGTACGGGCCCTTCTCAAGAGAAATGCTATACTTTTAATTGGAGAGTACCGGCACTTCTCAGAAACAAGCAGATACTCTGCTACAGAGTACCTGCACTTCTATTTTTCCATTTCAAGCACTAAATGTATCTAGATTGCTCATTTGTAATTGGTGAATCCTCATTCTAGCCTTGACAACACTATGGTTCCATTAAGGTTGCATTGGGCGCGGCCCAGGATTCTTTTTCCATTCAATTGCTTTTTTGAATGACAACTATGGGAGATAACCTTGGTGTTGGACTTTTGACAGGTTCGCTCATGTCCTGCTGCAGCAATGCATTTATTTCTTCCTCCTCTTTCATCTGTAAATTGATGGGAATTCCTCTGTACATGTGTCACATAGGCTTTATTGACTGATTAATAGGCACAGTTATTGTATTATCTTTCAGTTTCCATAAACTCATGAACAGAAGTAGATGCTTTTTAAATTTAGGACTGTCTGTTGTGACTGTGAAAGTGGTAGCCAGCAGCCTCTTCATTTGAACGGTAGCATTGCTCAGCAAGCATGGACCAGGAACTTCATTCTTCTGGACACGCATTTCCTCTTCACTATACACCTTTCCATACATTAAATTCGCCTCAAATTTTCCTGAAGAGGAAACAAGATGTTTCACCCCATGTTGGTAGACATTTACCTGTGATGCGTATAACATCAGCTTTTCTTGCATTTTATGATTTTCTGTGACACACATGATATTACACGAGGCTCCCCATCAAATACAAATGTCACTTTCTGATGTCTAGCCATGGTATTTACAGATGTCATCTTCCTTAAACATTCCCTTTGTATTAAATACATTTGTCTACTATTCATATTTCTTTCATCATATAGAAGTGTTCTGACATGACATGTGCCATCATGTTCTTGACTTTACATTTGTCTGATGAGGTTGACATTACCTTTTTACCATTTTCTACATGATATGACAATGTGTTTCCTTTGTTATGCTATGTTCATTTATTTCTGGGGAGTTTTATATAGCGCACTCTAGACCCAAAGCTATCATGAGCAGCAGTTGCGCTACAAGCAGACACATTCATTTTTGTTAGTCACGGGTAGATTAAGTGATATGCCCAGAATCAAAGGATGCTGAGTGTCCATGCTGAGACTCGAACCCAGTTTCCCAGCTCTGAGGTCGACCGCTCCAGCCAATAGATCACATCCTCTGCCCTGTTTAGTGCAGATGTTCACCTGGTTGGGTATCCAGATGGTGGATCAGGTGTGTAGACTTCAGACTGAGTGAGCTATAATTGGGCCCAGAGAAGTAGTCAAAGAGCCAGGTCTTCAGGGTCTGGTGGAATTCAAGAAGTGAGTAGGAGGTCCTGGTGTGTAGAGGGAGGTAATTCCAGGTGAAATGTAGAAGAAAACTATAGCTTCTCTTCTGCTTTTGCAGGTGCCAGGGCGTGTATGAGTGACAGTGAGGTGTCTGGTGGGTTGATGGAAGTTAAGGTGTTTGCTAAGATATGTAGGTCAAATTGTGTTCAGTGCCTTGTATGCGTGTTTCAGGAGTTTAATTTTTACATCTCATTCTACTCTAGCAAACTAATTTAATTTTCCACATTCCTTATATTGTTGTACCATTGCTGGGCATGATTTTGAATTTGGAAATCGAAATACACACTTGTAACACAGTTTCTTTTCCTTTTGCTTTACTTCTCCTTTTTCATCGTTGTGTCCTCCTTTAAACATTGTTTGAACGTATTCTTCCCTGCTTCATATTAGTAGCTTGCAACTTCCCACGAAACTCAAGTAAGTTGCATCTTCGCACTATCATTAACCTTATAGCTTCTTTAAATTGGAATAATTTGAATTCACAAACCATTACTAGTTTTCTCAAGCTTGAGACATATTTAGCAATTAACTCTTCTTACTCCAGAGAAGCCATATTAAAATTGTATCTTTAAAAATCCAATTTTCTCTAAAGGTGCAATCTTTCATCTAAGCATTTCATGAGTCCTTAGTATATACTTGTTTCTTGTTCAGGAAATGTCACAAATAGGTATTCTACAGTACCACCTTCTAAACTGAGTAGCACATCTTTTAATTGTTCATCAGTAGACCATTTGCATGTAGTCTTAAACATTTTTGGGAATATTCTCCTTCATTTTTCCCAACTTTGCGCAATAGTTAATTGGACATCCATTAGATCAAATGAAGGAGTTTTACAAAAAATAATATATATATATATATGTATATATATATATATATATATATATATATATATATATATATATATATATATATATATATATATATATATATATTTATTTTTTTTTGAATTTTTATTGTTTTATGTCATAATGTTGCAAGTGCATTGGTTTCAACTGTAGAGCCACTATGGGGCCTGAGAAGGAGGGATGGCTTCATTTCACAATGGTTCACCTCTATCAAAGTTCCTTCAAAGATGCTGCACAGAGAGCAAAACTATTCCTAGAAAATACAAGCTGAATTGCTTTCAAAACAGACAATGAAAATGAAACCAATGGAATTATATGTATTATAATTCACTGCCTCTTAACTTTCCTAGTGTTTTTAGGTCTGCACCAAGAATTCAAGGGGGAATGTGAAAAGGACTGTAGGGATGAACATTAAGGGTCTGATTACGAGTCTGGCGGACCGAGGACTGCCAGACTAGTGGTGACGCGGCGGTGGTGGTCCAGCCACCCTCACACCGGGGATCTGACTGTCCCATTACAAGTTGGGAGGTCAGACCACACTGAGACCGCTGATGCCAACAGGCAACCGCCGTTCGTGGAGATGGTATGGCGGTCAGACGCCGCAATATGCTCAGTGGGACCCAGTGGCCTTGCCCAGCATATTACAAATTTCCTCTCCTCCAGGGTTTACATGGTAATTCCTCCTCCATGTGAACCTTGGAGGAGAGGAAACAAAGGGGGCCCATGAGAGCCCCCTGTGCCTCCTCCGCTTATGCATGCACACAGGGGAGCATAGCGTTCCTCCACCTGTGTGCATTCACAAAACTTCCTGCACAGCATGGACTTTTGTGTCCATGCAATGCAGGAACCTTGTGAGGAGTTCCCATTGCAGCGCCTTTTGCAAAGGCACCTCAATCTTTAAAAAAGGCACCACCATGGGAATGCTGTGCTTGTAGACTACAAATAACTACACAAATATCTAACTAAATTTTTTTTACTACCTTAATGTCATGACCCTATCCTTAAAAACAAAAAACACTGATATCAACTTCAAAGATATCACTGTAAAATATGTGTAAAATACCTAATATGGGAACAAATGATACACTAAATACTGTAACCACCTTAAAAGATCCAAAACACTACATAAATGGCAAAAAACAACTTATCGACAACAAAAATATTGTTAACAATAAACAAAAAATATATTATTAAGTCTCCAGGGTTATTAAATCCATGACCACAGGAGAGTGTATAATTATTTTTAAAGCACTCAGAGCTGGAGCGGTATGCTGTTCTGCTGGAATGCAGGAACCCCTTGTGGTTGGTTCTATGGCTGCATTTTGTTACCTGAATTTTTTATTTTTACGAGAACAAAGTCAAAAACTGCTCATTACTATACACACCTTTGTTATTGTGGCCCTTTGCTTGTTATTTTTAATGTAAATTCCTATTTGGAAATTGCTGCATCTTCCAGCTTGTGCCTTGCCAAACTATGGGTACCCAAGGTCGGTCCCACTGCTTCAGTACTTAGATTTGCATACATGGGGAGGATTTATCATGACTGCACCTCCGCAAAGTCATGCAAAGTGATGAAAAATGGCACACAGTGATGAAAGGGTATTTACTTTTCTGTGCAAACTTCTTTGAGCTGGCAAGTGCCCATTAAGTACAAATAGCACTTCGTGCACATGCCATATTTATGTGATACCAGGGCCAACATAAAAAGCCTACCAGTTTCACATGCCGTTCGCCATTCAGAGCAGGAGTACAAGCCGATTGTCTGTGCAGGGAACATTCCTGTCCCAACACCTTTTCTTTCAGAATAGCAGTTTCAAAATGCCCCCCATGGGCATACATCACAATGCACCAGCGGTCATCTTATATCTGTTTTTTCTCATAATGAAAAAATATTCCAAGGTGTATCCAGCTCATTAACAGCATTATATGCTTTTTAAAAAATAATATATATAATTTTTCTCTATGCACTATCCTATACAGAAGAAGCATTGGGCATACAAATATCTTAGCCCGCACATTTTAGAGGGACGACCTATTGACTTTGTTTAAAGGTTGCAAGTGAGGACACATTTCTAATATGGACTGGCAGAGAGTTCCAACAATTTGATCCAAGAACAGAAAAGGCTCTGCCTCTATTGGGATTGAGTGTTACCCTGAAACCGGTCCCAATGTGCTTGTTTCCGGTCCAATGAAGACCTGGCTTGACAGTTCAGGCTGGACTGTTCCCATGAGGAACAGAGTCAAGACTGATTTGCATATGGCTGGGTCGGAACTGGGGTGAGGTAAAGAACGATGATGGATTCAACCCAGATCTGTAACTGGGGTTGAGTGCCTGGCTGATAAGGGGCATTACCCCGAAACGGGTTCCAGGATGCTTGTTTCCGGTTCAGGAAAGACCTGGCTTGGCAGGGCTGGATTGTTCCCATGAGGAACAGGGGCAAGACTGATTTTTATATGGCTGGGTCTGAATTGGGGTGGCAAAGTGCGCTAAAGAACGATTATGGATTCAACACAGATCTAACTGGGGTGAGGGTCTGAAAAATGTCAATGATCCATCCATCATCTCCTTGCATTTTCTGAGTTAACACTAGGCATGCAGATTATATTTTTGTCCTGGCTCATAAGCTCTCCCTTGGGAAAGTATGGAACAATGTGATTTTCCAGATACCTTGGCACAGATTATTTCATGCACTTTAACATCTAGCAGCCTAATTTGATTAGAACCCTATTGTTGACATGAAGCCAATTTAGAAAATGCCTTGAAGGTTGATTTGGGATCAAACATAGGCTTAGGAGCCATAAATAAAATGACCCTCATCCACAGATTATGATTCTGTGCAAAACATTGGGCCTCATTACTATGTCGGGCAGAAGGCCATCCGACAGCTCAGCAGTGGTGGTCCACCCGACATCTCAGGCATCGGTCTGACCGTCATATTACTGTGCAGGTGGTCTGACCGATGCCTGCGGGGGGAATTTGCTCTGCCTCCGACAGGCTCAAGTAGCATGTTGGAGCAGCGGGTGGATCGTAATCCCAAAAATGGAGGCATGCCCGTTCGTGTACCGCCATGGAGATTTCCATGCACCTTTCTGACAGCCTTTTCATGTTGGTTCTGCTGCTATAAAAAGGCTGGCAGAAAGGGTCTAATGAGGCCAAAAGCAGGCCCCCCATAACCGTGGCCTTCCACTATGGGCCCTGGGGTGCACCTGTGGTGCCTCCCTGAACATGCATGCATCATGTAGCAGGCCCCGAAATCGATGTTTCAAAAGTGTATTTTTACTATTGCAGCTTGTGCTGCTGCCTGCAGCACAAACTGCACTAGGAGAAATACACATTCAAACTGCCATGAAAAGGTGCATCCTAACTATGGTAGTAGGACCGCTTCAGCTACAATGCCAGTCGGACACTCATCTAACCAACATCCTAATGAGGTCTATTGTCTTGAATGAGAGAGTTAATTGCTGGAGACATATGTGCTCACTAATGGTTACAGGGTCAATAACACTGCTAAATACAGGCAAAACCATTATTCTACTCCTGCTCATCCACTGGTTTCCTTACACTCATCTTCAGTTTTATAAATCACCATCTCAATGCCCTGCCTGAACCTACTGCTCACACATACATTTATTGATCCATACTCACACTGAAGTCTCTCAAAACCCCTTCCAGTGGCAGACCCTAATGTTCCTGCTCATTTTTAGTGATGTGATCCTTACTTTCCCCATGACAAACAGGCCCTTTAAGGATCATGCTAATCCTCCCATCTGGGTGATATGTGTGCACTTCAGAGACCAATGGTACTTACTTTAGTGCCTTGAGGCTCTTGCTCATCTTCACTTAGTCTACAAACTATCCACTCACCCAGAAGACTGTTAAGCTCATCTTTACTCTTAGGTGCCCTGAGGCTCATGCTCATGTTCACATCTCCTTACAATCCATCTCACTTTTAGGTCCAGTGATATTCCTGTTTATCCTTAGGCAATGTAGCTCTTGTTCGTCCTTTTCTGGAAACCATGGGACCTCTTTGGGCCAAAAAAGGATATGTGCTGTATAAGATACTATAACCTTTCTGTTTATCTTTAATACAGGATTCAAAGCTCCTGATAAATCCCAGAACATAGAACCTCAAACAACTCCCAATGCTTCATATACTCCTGCTCACTCTCAGGTGCCTCATGAGGACCCTGATCAATTTAAGTCCTTGAGGATCCTGACAGAGCTTTGTGTGAACACCCATCCCCTCTTGGTGCAATGCACAGGAGGATTGGGAACCCACATATGTTAGAAGAAGCTGTATACTTTTACTGGAAACCAGTAACAGTTTGGATACCAAACTCTATCCAGCCAGGCAGACTAAGGGTTCTTTAACATGGACCAGAACAATGACCCTGGAGTAGCAACTCAAGGGACTCCTGAGTCTGTGGAAGAGGGTTATCAGGGACTTTAGGTCCATGCTAACTGGGAGAACCTAAATATTAGAGCTGTGAAATGGCTTTCGGGATTGCCCCTGTTTAAGACCTCAAAACAAATATTTGAAAATAAAGATGAGCTGATATTCTGAAACTCAGTTTCAGCCTATTTAAAAAATGTTTGTCAGGCCAACCAGTTCCCTCAGAACCTGTGCCACATTTGAAAGTTTGGATTAAATCAAATATATCTCCTTGTGTGGTGCATGGTTTAATCATGGTAGCTGGGTATCCCATAATATTTACAGGTCTCATAATTCATGGTGATGGTAGACATCTCTCAGTACCTGCTGCCAGGACTTCACCTCTCTTGCCAGAGCTGAAATAAGGCATGTGGGAAGGGCACAAGGCACATCAGTGTCACACAGGTGAGAGTCAATGTCCATATTCTTCTCTGCTTATCCTGTCTGCTTCCTTTGTTTTGCTTTTTGCAGACAGGGCATTCTCACCTACAGACTCTTGCTCGCACAAACCCTTTCTAGATTTTGATGATGCAAACTAAGCACACAAATAGTTGAGGTACACTGGCTTGTGTAGGTGTTAGGGGCTGTCTCAGGACAAGCAGGGGCCCAAATGAAATAATCTAGGAGGATGTTCAACAACTAACTATGGTGAATACCCAACATATTGAAGTTTCACACACACATATAGTAGATCCCAATGTAAGGTGCCTCAACCAACTGTGTGCTCAGGCACATAGCTACGACCCACAGCATGCATTTGGGTAGAGTTTGGCAGATAGCAGTTTTCTTTGGGAGGGTCAAAAGACATCTTCTCCAACCTGAAGTGATATTAAATTGTTCTGTATACTATGAATATAGATCATCAGACACTATTAGTTGTGCCATGGTGGTTTCAAGACAGTAGTCACCCATGTTGAAAGTTGAACTTGGGTGAACCCCATCTCCAGGAGAGTTGAGTACTGCAAAAACATATAGAGCACCAGCAGGGGGACTTGTGACATAAGCATGTGCAAGGAGGAATACTGGGACCAGGGAAGTACAGTTTCCAACATACCTGCAGGTGAAGGATGCAATAGACTGGCCGAATTGTCATTAAGTTTGACCTGTATAGGTTAGGAATAATGTACACCAGCAGAACTGATTGCTCACGGAGCATTGAAATAGGTCAATATTGAGGTGCATTGATAGAGCTGTGGATGAATTCAAGTCATGATTGTGATGCCTTGAGAGAGCTTTGAGTGCCAAAGGGTATCTGCAGATCAGGATTGAAGCATATTGGTACAGCTGTGTTTGCACAGGTAGACCACTCGCCAATCTGTGTGTGCACAGGGCTATGTTCAGATCAAGTTTGAGATACAAGGGCAGAGCAAGGTGTGTAAAGAACCCCACATCTCATGACTGAAGTCCACAAGCAGTGCTCTGTTTGCCCATTGTATGCGAGGGTGAGGAATGAGGATTATTAGTAGGAATTGGAGTGACTCATATAATTCCTTATAGTGTAATCACGCAAAATTACCTAAGAATTCTGCAAGATTATGCTTGAATTACACGAGGAGTAACTCTGCCTCAGAACTATTTCCTAGCACAAAAATGCCCCCTTGCCTTTAAAATGTACACAAGATGCGTTTTGCACAAAGAAATAGCACTAAATGCAACAGAACATGATTAGCAAGTGCGGGCAGTCACTAACCAAATGTGTTTTTTGGGTAATATTTTCTACTACTAACTACAGGCATTGAAAGTTGAACTTGGGTAAACCCCATCTCCAGGAGAGTTGAGTACTGCAAAAAAATATAGAGCACCAGCTGGGGGACTTGTGACATAAGCATGTGCAATGAAGAATACTGGGACCAGGGAAGTACAGTGTACAACATACCTGCAGGTGACGGATGCAATAGACTGGCAGAATTGTCATTATGTTTGACCTGTATAGGTTAGGAATAATGTACACCAGCAGAACTGATTGCACACGGGGCATTGAGTTAGGTCAATATTGAGGTGCATTGATAGAGCTGTGGATGAATATCTGCAGATCAGGATTGAAGCATATTGGTACAGCTTTGTGTGCACAGGAAGAGCACTCATGGATCTGTGTGTGCTCACGGCTATGTTCAGATCAAGTTTGAGATACAAGGGCAGAGCCATGTGTGTAAAGTGCCCCGCATCTAATGACTGAAGTTCACAAGTAGATCTGTTTGCACATTGTATGCGAGGGTGAGGAATGAGGATTATTAGTAGGATTTGGAGTGACTCGCTTCATTACGTATAGCGTAATCACGCAAAATGACCTAAGAATTCTCCAAGATTATGCTTGAATTACATGAGAGAAGTAGTTCTGACTCAGAACTATTTCTAGCACAAAAATACCCCCTTGCCTTTAAAATGTACACAAGGATGCGTTTTGCACAAAGAAATAGCGCTAAATGCAACAGAACATGAATAGCAAGTGCGGACAGTCACTAGCCAAATGTGCTTTTTGGGTAATAGTTTTCTACTACTAACTACAGACATTTAGAGCTATTTTCTTGATACAAAAAGCACCCTTGCATCTAAAATTGATGTGAGAATGCAGTAGGATTTCTCCCTCCAAATTTCTCTTAATTACACGAGGAGGGGTAATTGCATAATTACCAGTAATTATGCATTGAAAAATAACACTAAATTACTGAAATTACTCTTATTACTCCGGTGTAATCAAAAATCTGCCCAGGCCTAATTACTAGCAGAGCTATGTGCGCACAGATTATGAACAGGTTAGAATTGAACTTCACTGACAGAGAAGGGTGTATGTAGCATACTGGCAGGTACAAGTTGGATGTATAGTGACAGTGGTACAGGGCTCCATTACAGGTGTTTGCTCACATAGCAACTGAGCAGCTCCTTCAGCCTGCTCACACATTGCTGTTTAAGTACAGGTCAGAGACATCATTCTCTCTTTGGTTGAATTCATGGACTGCAAATAGACTGCTCTGTATCCCATGTCCCTTGTCTCTTCAGGTTCTAGCCTAAAGGCAGCTCCTATGTCACAGCAAGTTTTTTGTCAGGTGGAAGCAGAAAAGAGACAAATCCTTAGGTGTACTTAAGAATGGTGTGTCCTGTTGAACTACTTTGTGAATTGGGCCCATGATGTCTTAACCCCTTCATTGCGGGGCTAATTCCCCGCTGTGTGGGGGGTAGGGGGGCCGCACATGGCACTGCGGTGCTCGTGACGAGCTCAGCTCGCCACACTGCACAGTGGAGCTGTGCTCTTGACGAGCTGAGCTCGTCACGACTCCACCCACTCAATGGAACGCCCCGCACAGGAGGGGAATTATCCCCGCATGGGCATTCCGCGGCGGTTATGACGAGCTAAGCTCGTCATGAGCACAGCTCCACTGTGCCTCATGACGAGCTGAGCTCGTCAAGAGCGTCCAACGGGTTAAAGTTGATATATTAGAGGTAAATGGAAATAATCAAATCATACAACTAACTCAGGGCACTGTTCATAAAGTAAACTCTGCACATGTAGATTGACAACAGGTAACTATACTCTTACACTTTTGTGTAACCTAACTACTTTTGGTTACTCACTATTTATGAGTGCAAAGTTACTAAAAAGTGTAAATTTACATATCCCCACCCCCGGAGTCAGTAAATCATCTAATTCCACCTACTAATACTAGTAGTGACTTTACTACCGCATTTTACGTTGTGCAAACTTAATAGATACCTCCTCAATGAGGCAGAGATATCCACATGGTAAATTATGGGTAAAAGTTTAAAAGTGTATTCAACTTTTTAAAAAAATGGGAAAAAGTAAGTTTATGTTAAAGATTAATGTTAATTAATGTTATATGATTATTTTAATTGTAGAATGATATAAAAACATTAAAGCATTCATAACCATTTTACATTAAAAATGTAAACATTTTGAATATGTTAAATTAAAATACAATTATTTTTAAGAAGTTTCATTTAAAGACAAAAACTAATATAAACAATATTTATTAAAATTGATGTATAGAATTAATTAAATTTTTTATGTTTTAATAAATACTAAAGCTACACTAATTTCTACATTTTAAAATGGTTAGTAAAATCTTTTAAAACAAATGAATTATTATGTTACATGTATAGACGTGTTTTCATTAAATAAAATACATTTAAATAGTTTAAATAATTACATTTATCTGAACTTTAATTCCTTAAGGGCTTTATTTTATTTCCTCACTCCATTATTTGCTATGGGAGGGTGTTCCAATACCAGTGGTTGACCATTTATACAGTGCTGGACTCACTCCAGCTTGGGGCTGTGGTACATTTTAACCGGTTCGACGCTATTGACGGAACCGTTCCGTCACGGCTCACGGGTTAGCTGTGCTCATGATGGAACGGTTCCGTCACGGCCCGCTCGCCGCGCCTGCGCGGCGCTGACTTCACGCCTGCGCGGCGCGTTTCATTAAGCGGGCGGGGCCGTGACGGAACCGTTCCGTCACAAGCACAGCTCACCTGCGAGCCGTCACGGAACGGTTTTGTCACCCGCGCAGGTGAGCCGCGCGCCCCCCCGCGACCGTTAGCGCTGCGGCGGAATAGCCGCCGCAGCGAAGGTGTTAAACTGTTTGGTGTCCTTTTGGCTATTGTAACTTTAAGGGCGGAGTGTGGGTATAGCAATGGCTTACTCATTTATTGGTGGTGTTTTCCTTACCAAACCCCCTATTTAATCCTCTTTCAACTCCTCCCAGTGGCGTAACAAAAGCCCCCGTAGCCCCCGCAGTTCGGAGGGGGGTGGGGGGGCCTGAACTCCAGTGGCCCCCTCTGGCACTGGCAGGCCAATAGGCTGAGAGCTCCGGACTGGGTCCGGATCGTTGGGGCCCCCTACATACACTTTGCAGGGGGTTTCCCTGAAGTTTCATTAGGCCACTGACTTGCCCCTTCTTTACCTCTCCCTTTTAGTAGTGAGCATTTTCCTGCCACTCCCCTCTGTCTTCCCATATTTACTACTAACATCTATATCTACGTGTACAGATAACTCCGCATCCAAGGCGTGTGAAAAGCCTTATTGTTTTACGCCTAACACTACAAAAAATGCAGTTTGTGAAGCAGTCCCATCATGTTCCAGCAACTATATAAAATGAATGGCAAACAATATAGGACCAGCAGCTCTCCAGCTGACAAGGATTGGGTCTGCAAGTCGCACGTCACAGATGTTAATTAAAACCTAAGGCCTCATTTATGAAAAGTGACGCATCGCTGCGTGAAAACAGCGATGCGTCACTTTTCACTGCGCACTCCTTGCGACATTCCTGATGCGTCATATTTAATGTATGACGCATCATGTCGCAAGGAGTTACAGATCCGTCAGTATTTCTGACGTATCTGTAAGCGCAAAAGTGACGCATTGCTGGAGTGTGTCACAAAAGTGACGCAGCTCCAGCAATGCGTCCTTTCACATGGGGAAAGCCCCATGT
The DNA here is from genome assembly GCF_964263255.1 of Lissotriton vulgaris. Taxonomy (NCBI): domain Eukaryota; kingdom Metazoa; phylum Chordata; class Amphibia; order Caudata; family Salamandridae; genus Lissotriton; species Lissotriton vulgaris. The sequence goes on from NC_141694.1 coordinate 1,462,292,969, forward strand.
GAAAGGGCTTGCGTCAGTCTTACGCCTGCTATGAGGCAGGCGCAAGATTTTGACGCAACAGCGTCCTAAAAGTGACGCAGTGAAATCTCATAGATTTCACTGTGTCACTATTATGAGGCTTTTTGCGGGGGAACGCCCCCTCTGCATACATTATACCTGACGCAGGTATAATGTCGCGCAGGGGTTTAAAAAGTGACGCATCTACCTAGATGCGTCACTTTTTAAATATGGCGCAACAAGGTGCATTTTTTACACCGCTGGTGCGTCACAAAAAGTGACGGACTGGCGGCGCAAAACTGACGCAAGGCCTTCATAAATAAGGCCCCTAGTTTGAATGTGCAATGTGGAACTTTTGCATAACTATCATTGCTTTATGGCATGTCACTTTAGAACTGCGGTATCTTCACAGGCGTTTTATGTGTGTAATCTGCACATTCCTTTAGAAGTCGACGTGTTTCTGTATTTTATTTCTGGCTTGGATGGGCCCAATACCTGAAGCATGACATAAGTTGGACATGAAAGGCAGAATGGAATTGTGCATCTTGCCAGCATGTGGCTATAGTAAATGTGCGCACTGTAGGACCACTAACCTAAGGGATTACGGAGTTTAAAGGGCTGGGAGTCCTGAAGACAGCTGGCACTCAGCTGAGACTACTTCTGCCTTAACACTGGCCCAATGATTACATGCTATAAACTAAACAGATGCCATTTAGATTTTTTTTAAGTGACCTGTGCAGGAATTTTTTCCTCGCTGCCTTTAAACGCTGTTGTATTCCCCGAAGTAAGAGACTTGGCAGGCCTGTTAGAGGGAAAGTAAAAGCAGTGAAACACGTGAACACGTTTTACAACATGCAAGTGTCAATTTTATTGCCAACAGTAGATAGATATTGGAATTTGAAAATCAGACTGAGTGCCAAATACAGTTGTTCTTATCGGCAAAGAACGCCTTTGTTTCAACTGCAGAAGAAACACTTTGTTGTACTCATTTACTAACCGTTTCTGATTTGTTTTCTGTGGGGAGTTGAAAGATGTTTTGTGAGGCGAACGTTTGCAGTCTCTTATGAATAAGGGGAGGAAATCTCCGCTGTTATGTTTTGATAGATGTCAGTGTTGGGGCTTCACCACCCATGAGCAGTCGTGTGTGTCTTGACCGTGAACATCAAACTTCTTTCCTTTTTTACCCGTTTATATCAATTACTGTCAAGAATCTTTGCCTTCTTCAAAGTTCGCAATGTGCAGGTACGCACACACACACGTGCTGAAGCATTTAATTGACACTTTGCCTTTGTTCAAGAGTTATGTGTGCTCCTGATATGATATTTCCATGTCCAATTCACAAACCTTTTTCTACGAGTGAGTGTGTCTTACTCCAAACTTGTGACTTTCTCATGAAATACTATCCACAGTCGCAGCTGGCATGACTCGCAGGTGGGGGGTTAGGGTGGGGGTTGGGGGGGGGGTCGCGTTAGTTTTAAATACAAAAAAATTGAAACTTACCTTCAGCTGTCCAGTCCCCAGTCGCATTGTCCTTGCAGGAAGCAGACGCTGGCAGTCTCATTCCCCTCCCCTAATCCAATCACAAAGCTGCAATGGCAGTGTTGTGATTGGCTGGGACGCCGACCACACAGGTGTCTACGGGGAGACCTGCAGCCTACATGGAGAAAAAGGAGAGTGTGCATGATTGGTTTGGTCGGTTCTGGGGCCGACCAAACAGTCAGGGCCCACAACATTAAGCTATCCACTCCTTCCGTGGACTCCAGCAGACCCGCCCGCCCCAACCAAACCCTACTTCAGCTTTCCCGCAGTGCGAGAAGCAGAAATATAAAAAGGTGTTTATGTTTCTGCTTCTCACACTGCGAGAAAGCAGTGGGACGACGCTCCTCTGCCCACATGGAGGAGCCGCCCCTGACTATCTATGTTTCATAAAGTGTTTTCTATGAGTAGATGTAGCTCATTGAATGCTTAAGTAGGACTTACTCATGAATTTTCAGAATTTGTATTTCCTTACTCTTTGGGTCAATTCACATAAGCATTTATGAGTGAAGGAAGTTTTACTACAAGAGTACATTTTCATTGTACTCTGACATGCCTTTGTGAAACAGCCCTAAAACTTCCAACTCCCTCTTAGTTAAACTAAAAAATGTCACTGCCTTTTCAATTAATATTCTAGTTTAATTCCTAGATGATGAGCCTCATAATGAGTTGAGTGCTAAATTCTGATCCCTGTGCAAATGTGTTTGCACACGGATTGAAATTATGTTGTGACAGCCTCTCAGTTTTTTCTTAGTTTAAACTCTGACAGGCCTTATCCCCTAGACAAAATTTGTTAGGGGGATTGGCCTGAAAAAAGGCAAATCATGCAGAAGTTGGTGTATTCAAAAACTGCTCTGCAGGTTGTGTTCTATTCTACCTTTAAAAACTCAGAATAGGGTTGTTGTACTTTATGCAAGAATATGGAGACGTTCAGTAAGGGGTAAGTTCTTTATTTCATGTAAGGCCCTTGGGTTTATAGCAACAGCAGGCAAGTGATGTCAGGTTTCATCCTCCCTTCAACGTTCTCTGTCTCTTTGCTACCACTGCACACCACTCTCCACATTCCAGAACACCAGTTCAAACACACAGGGAACAGGAACACACGGGATACGACAGACCTTCCTTTCTTACAAACAACAAAACAAAGAACAGCCATCCCTTGTAGATGAAGTTCAGGGACATTCAGTTCACCCAACAACCAGCTGTTAAACACTCAAAAGTCACAAAAACTATGAGGCTGGTTAAGTTATGAGGCTTCGCACATCTCATGTCAAACACAGAAAGGAGAAAAATACTGGGTTTCATCTAGCATTGCACAATAGTCCAAAGTGTAAACGTTTTGTGACCTTGTTCAATATGAGGCCCTATTGCCACATGCTGGCACACTCAAAATGGTATCATACAGCATTTATGCACGCAGGACATGTAGTTACAGATACTCAACCACACAAGAGTTAGAGAATAGAACTGTGAGAAATTGCGTTGTTGGGTTTCTGGGGTGTGAGCCCTGGTCAGGCAGCACCCAAATCCTTGTCAGGGTGAGGCACAAGCCAACCCTAAATTAACCTGTGCTCAACTCTTTGGTAGTTTTGCATAGAGCAGTCAGGTTTAACTTAGCAGAAATATGTAAAGTATTTGCACAACACTTCAAACAGAAACAAAGTGAAAATACCACACAGTTAGAAAAAATCACTTTCTTTAATATATAAGACAAGACTAAAACAACAAAAATCAAAGTAGCAGAACTGGAAATATT